>NC_142026.1:124109083-124709523 GCF_982192425.1 Myodes glareolus | reverse complement strand
GACTCTGACAGTCACTAGTCACACAGCTCCTGGACACTACATACAGCAATACTCCGAATGAATCCACTGCTTTGTGGGAATTATCTTTTTGTAGGCATACAACTATGATACAGTGGGAAGAACGTTCTGTCTTTTCATATTGCTGAAGTGATTTCCTCTGCATAACAGATAGTATGACCTTGGCTGATAGATAAGGATATTTGTGAGGTGAAAGACACCATGGCACCCACATGGCAGGGGCTACTCATTTTATAAAGGACCGAGAATCATCTCTTGCCATATGGCAACCACAAGAAACATTAGCTGTCAATCAATTGATTAATTGATCGATCGATCAATCAATATTCACTGGGAAAAGATGTACCTACTCCCCTCATTATGTCCTTCTTAGATTTGTAAAAGGAACAATTTGTTTGAATACTCATGAATTACTTTCTGTAAGATTCTCTTTATAGTCTCACACAACACTGGGCCTTTACGGGGACCAGGAATACATAAAGATTTTATAGTACATTTGAGGAGTTATGGTGTACATAAAGTGTTAATATGATATCATATGGTCTTCAGGGAGCTTCCATCATGGCAGAAACATATATGGCACTCAGAAGATGGGGGACAGGGAATATTATAGGAAGCCTGGAGTCTAGGCATTTACAGCCAAGGGAATTTGGAGTTACTCAGGCTGGGTTCCATTTTACCACCACAATTAATAACCTGTTCAGACAGTCTTTATTGTAACAGTTTAAGATGCTCAAGCATATTGTTAAATACTTATCTCTTTCTTGAACTACTCTAGAGGGCCTTAGAAACAACAGGCAACCCTGTCTTTGTACTAGCACACAGTAGGTATGTCATTGCTACTCAAGAATGAAGGAGAAGAAGCCATATCTTAAGTGCACAGGTTTGGGGCCAGCCTGCTTGTCCTCTAGAGGGGGTTGGCAGTGTCCCCTCTGTCCTTTCTCCAGAGATGATTCTAATTTGCTACCTTCCGATTGTTCCCTAAATGAAGAATTACAAAATAAACATGCAATTTTACAAGCATGCAGAAAACTATTAAAAGAAAATGTCTTTTGTGCAGCTAGGTCCAAGATAAGCTGATTTTTGCCTGTTTTGTTATCCTTTGTATGTGATAATATTACGTTAATATCCTGTCTATAGTTGCCATTCTGTATTTCACATTTAGCATTTATACCACTCTTTAAAATATATCTTATATGTATATTTGAGATTCCCAAAATGACATTATAGGACTTATACAATCAGTATAATACAAAGACTCAAATTAACATATCCATTGACTCACATATTGTGTGTGTGTGTGTGTGTGTGCGCACACACACGCGTTAAGAGTGACAGAAGTCTATTTATTTAACAAAAATCTCCAATATGTTACATTTTCATTAACCTTGATCCTGGGGTGGAGAGGGAGACATCACAACTCCAGACAAGCTCTTCCTACAATTCTTCCAATTTATGCCCTTTGAAGTGCCTCTCTCTGAATCTCATCTGCACTCCCATCATAAGAAAATTTTAATTCCTATATCTGTATAGTTTAGCTCCTTATATAAAACAATTACATATAAATAAAATTATGCAATGTTTTACTCTCTGGGTTTGAATTATATATATATGTGTGTGTGTGTTTGTGTGTGTGCGTGCGTGCTTCTATATAGATAAATAGCTTCATATAGACAGGGTTTGTTTTATTTTTTATTTCTGTGTGAAGCTCAGTTATGGTTTATTAACAAAAGGCCTGAAAATAGAATAAAGCAAGGGAATTAAGAGATGGGGGAGAGTCAATCAGAAGGAGGCAGGAGTCCATGCCCTAGAGTGGGCACAGGCTTCTTGAGAGATAATTCCCTAGAAAGAAGTTTAATCAATAACTTACTTATTTGTTCTTTTAAAATATCATCTGTACCAGCCTAACTGTGTGAACAAGAGGTGCACACTAATTTTCTAAGTCCTGCTTTTTAGTGTGGGATGGAATGTTCTATCAGGTTCTATTTTGGGGCTAAATCCTGTGACACTGCTCCAGCATTTCCCACTCTCACCTGGTCCTGGAAGGCGGCTTGTAGAACTGAAATGATGTCACCACCCTCATGCCGTTTGGTATTTTTAGTAACTCCCAAAACCCAGTCCTGATCCCTGACAGACACCTGAAACTAGGAAGAAACGGAGCAGTCTGGGAAAAGCTTGAGTGCTCCACCCAAACACATACTCACTATGCAGACAAAATATAAGACACGCCTCCTGCTCCCTCCCTAGGAATCCTTGCTGCCTCTTCCACCTCACATGGCTTTGCTGCCATGTCTGCCTCAGGCACCGCCTGACAGCTACTCCTCCTTCATAGATATTGAACCTGCCCTTTCTGCCATCCTCCCTATTCCTGTGCAGGCCTAAAGGTCTGAGATGAATTCTGGAACTGGCAGTGGTCCCACAGATTATAGAAGATCTGGGGAAATCCCATTGCCTTGGGACCTCTCCACCCCCTAAATGCCCCATACATTTCTCACAAACTTGTGGAGAGGTTGGTGCTCATCCACCTCCTGCCCGTCAAGCATGCAGAGTGTGGGATATTGACAATGCTGACTAACGACCATTCCTGATTCATTTATCTACTGCAACATATTCCTAATGGTTATTTCAGAGAGCTCTCCTTCATGAAAAAAGCACACAGTTCACAGGAAAAAGCCTGCTGTAACATGAACATAGTGTTATGCTTCACTTACCTCAAGTTTACCACAACTTTTGTATGTATAAAGAGACCGTGTGGACACTTGAGTCCAGGAGTTCGAGGCCAACCTGTGTCATACAATGATATCTATTCTTAATATGTTTTTTTTTAAGAATAAGTAAGCAGGATGTGCTGATTTATTGACATTTGGCATACTGGTTTGTGACAGCAACCAACACAATCTTTAAATACAATGCCTGCTTCTCATGTGAATGGCTTCCCTGAGCCATATGGTGAGCGTGGATGAGAGCCATAGGTGAGGCAGGTCGGGTTCACTGACCTGGGAGGAGGTCTAAGCTGTAAGGCTTGACCTGAGGTCTCGCCTCATTCTCTCAATCATGGGCCCTGACACTATACTACAGATCCTGTCATGTTCTTCTAAATCAGTAGCCATGCCAGGGATTGGCCTGCTGGAGAGGCAGCCAGCCTCGAAAACTCCCTTTCACTGCAGCCTGGCATAAACGTGTGCCCAGGGCTTGGCTTGGTCCTTACAGGGGATCCCTTAGTCTTGCTTTCAGCTTAAAATCATGTTGAAATTGTTAGGGATCAAACCCAGGCCCAAATTCAAAGCAAGAGATCCGCCCTCGTGCCAGACCTTCCTTTTTTATTACTTGTCCCATGTCCCCCAGACACTCAGAATTTGGAAAGAATGATTAAGCCTTCCTTGTTTGCCAACTACATCCCCTCTGGCCTACTCACTGCTAAACACTGTTGTTCTCGGGGAAAGGGAACAGTTTTACCAGAATAAAAGAGGCCAAAGGAAATTTGCATGGCAAAGGTACACAAATCATTTTAGGCATGCAAATTATTGTTTTTAGGAGAATAAAAGGCTGTAAATATTTTGAGAAGTGGGCCCCTAGTGCCTCTTAAGTATTCTAAACTACACTGTGTGCTTCATAATTATGTAATATATAGAATACCAGCTGCTTTGAATAGTACTCCAGAGGTTTGGATGGCATCGGAAAGCTCTCCTCCCCCAGTGAGAGCCATAATCAAGCCAGCATACCGTGAAGCCACATCCAATTGACATTGAGTTGCTGGATTTTAACACACTTTGAAACAGATGTTAAGCCCGTGTGTTGTGGCTACGGAGGAGCATAGTTTTGCTTCAAAAAAAAAGTAGTTTTATGAAGGTGTATACCTGCAAATTCTTTTTATATTTATCATCTCATTAATATCTGTGCAAAGGGATATAGAAATTGCACTGGTGGATTGTGAATACACTTATAT
This sequence comes from Myodes glareolus, assembly GCF_982192425.1. Classification (NCBI taxonomy): domain Eukaryota; kingdom Metazoa; phylum Chordata; class Mammalia; order Rodentia; family Cricetidae; genus Myodes; species Myodes glareolus. Next base: position 124,705,559 of record NC_142026.1, on the reverse strand, counting down.
ATTACATATTTAAATATTTATACCTGTGTACTCAAATGTGTACATATATTTAGTTAAAAGACAAAACCTGGGCTGTCTCTTTCAGCTTTGGCAAAGAGCAGAGACTCATGCATGCCTCTGGAGAAGAAAATAAAATGCACTAACGCTTTTCCTTGGAATCTATGCCTGAGACAACTAATGACATCCTTTGGGTCACTCTGAAAAAGCGATGGGTTAATTATTTAGAATCAAAAGAGTCCACCTTCCACTGCATAGGCCCTGAAAAGCACCACCTGTGGGCACTCTAAAATGAGAAACAGTACGCAAAGAATCCAAGCACACACGGGATGTCTCTTCCAGGGATTTTAAGGCCAAGCAAAAAAACGGCAACTTAACAAAATGACTTCAAATGGAGAGGAAGATAAGAAACGAAATGGGCCTTATCCTTCACAATTAAAAACTAGGCACAGATCCAGACATCTCTTTGGAAATCACTGGGATTGAGTTCAGAGAATTTCTTCTGCAGTTTCTAGAGAGCGGGAAAGCCTTGGCTGTCCCCACTGGCTGCAACCAAAGAGAGCCCATAGTTACGTCAGGAAGAAACTACAAGCTTTTCTCCAGAGGCTCAGTGGAACGAGTCCCTCAGAACTTCATTTGGCTGAGAAGCTTCTAGAGCAGCAGTTCCCAACATGTGGGTCACAACCCCTTTGGCAAACCTCTGTTTCCAAAAATACTTACATTATGATTTATAACAGTAACAACATTACAGTTATGAAATAGCAAAGAGAAAATTTTATGGCAGGGGACATCACCCCATCATGAGAAACTCTATTAGAAGGTCACAACATCAGTAAAGCTGAGAATCACTGCCGTAGACACAGGCACTGGAGTCAGACCATGAGGATAGGACCATACACTGGCCTCACCTGTTTTGGGGACCAGTTTTCTCACCATCAATGTACAATGATGATGGTAATGAAGACAGATGTCCTGATATGACACTTGTATCTTCGGGGCAAGAGGATCCAAGGTTCTGCAAAGTCCTTGCTCTGCTCTCTCAACTCAGAATTCATTTTCAGTAATTAAACAATCTGTATGTCTAGTGCTAAACAAATTATAATTTCCATTTTGTTGCATCTGAGCATATCAGATGTCCTTAGGATAAAGTGGTACAGAGAAATAGAAGGAGATAAGTCATAGAAAACAACGTTAGAGAGAACTCTGAGTGGAAATATTTTCTGGAACCATATGCACTATCTCTACTTCCCTCTTTCCCTGTGGGCTGGTATCTCAGGTGACATCCATGCCTGGACTTTAATAATGCAAGTAGAAAGGTTGGGCAATCTAAAAACGCACTGTGAAGGACTCATGAAGTATGCTTATTTACAGTTCTGGAAACGTCAGTTTTGAAGTTCTAATGAGTGCTGATTTTGAGTGTGACTCATGTAATAACAATGGCACATTAATCTTTGCTCTACTGCCATGGTCAATCATCAGTGGTCTGAAGGAAATCACACCAATAGGTAACGAGAAGCCCACATTGACAGGGAAACAAAAGAATGACCGTTTTGAATGGAAATGTTTCCTGGTTTAATTTACAGGCATTCTTTTTACTGCCCTTACTATTTCTATTTATGATGTACTATTGCAGGTGAATTAACTTAGAGCCAAGCATTTCCGCCTACCTAAAAATAATCCTCTCTGATCTTAATCCTCTCTCCAGAAGCACATACTGCTCTGGGGCTACTCAGTCTTCCTTTTCAATGAGAGCTCTTGAAAGCCCACTGTCTAGGCCAGAGTGGCAAATTCCAGCCTCAAGGCTATGCTCACCTGAAGCTATACTTGATTTGATTTGAGCTGGGTTTTAAAGAATTTGAGTCAAGAATTTAGGATGTGCAAATGACACATTAAAAAAAATAAAAGTAGAAAATAGATTCCCTTTGAGAAATCAAAACTGCTGGTAATTTGGGCTCATAATTCCATACTGCAAAACCCAACTGAAGCTGACGTGTTCCAACACTCATGACACACGCTGGTTTTTAAAGACTAACTACCTGGGATAGAGTTTCCCAAGACTAGCACTTGTCTAGCTGCCCCTGGGTCATATGTCCACTGTAAACCTTCCACCCGTTTCATTCCTTACTTTACATGGTGCTTCAAAGACAATATCTTTTAAAGAAGAGTATTCTGATCAGCTCCCATGATGAGCCCCTGTGGTGCAGCTCCAGGCCCTCTAGATCCCCGGATACCTGGACCAGCTGATTTCTGGACTCACGGGTACTCCAGTGTTTCCTTGACTCTCTTCTGGTTTTCTTTCCCTATCCCTTCTACCTCTACTCTCCATCTCTTGGCTCGTCCTCACTGTAGTTCCACTTTATTCTCTTCACCCCATGACGTCTTTTGTGTTTTCTCTACTTCCTACTCCTGCCTGAGCCCAGACAATATCTTCTCCCTCCAGCCTAGATTTCTATCTTCAAAGGATACCTTTGAAGATATTGTGCCTACCCAGACAGATGGAACTGCTGACTCAGTGTGTCCAAAGCAGACTCATTAAAATCCCTGCAGCTTCTAGCTGAGTCTGCCAGGTTTGCAATTTTTCCTAGGGAACCGTTTCCCCACATTCTTCCATGGATCCGATTAATTGAACCTCTCTCCTTCCAGGCCACTCATACCTGAATGCCATCAGTCCCTTCTGTTTGTCCCAGTCAATTATCTTCTGTGTATCTGGAAACCTTCTCTCCTTCTCAAATCCACTTTGCATACCAACAGCTGGTAAACCTTCCAGAAGCACTTTTATTTTCTCCTTAAAATCTACCCATGGTTTCAGAGTATCCAACCTCCTTTGTTGGAGGACCACAGAATGCCATGTCTCTAAAACCAACCATCTACTCTTTTATTCTGAAAGCTCTGTTACACCACTGTGTTCTCTACAAAAGTCCTGAGTTTGGGCTCTGCCTTTATTTGTATTGCTTGTATTATTCAATACTATGTTTTTTGTTGTGTTATCTACCGGCTCCCAAAACAGATCTATTGCCACAGTCCATGATAGTCTCCTCATGCTTTCATTTAAACGGGGAGGAGTGGGGTCAGCGTGCTGGGCTGCAGCAGATGAAAAGCTGTCATTTATCTCAGAATTGTCTGTGTAAGACTTCGTGTTCACAGCAGAAAAAAATCACAGATTTCAGTGGTAGAAACACTGTTTCCTATGTAGAAATGAACAATAGAAAAAGATACCATACACTGAAGAAATAAAATATGAGCCTTGTTTTGACAAATGGTCAAGAAAATAAAGAAACAAAGTTAATCACGGGCTTCTGAGACAGGTCAGGGGTTTTGGTACTAAGTGCTGACTTTACTATAAAAGGTTGAATTCTTTTTTTTTTTTTTGCAACAGCTTAGTGTAGGAGGTCTTTCTGTCTTTGTATTGCTTTTATTGGTTAATAAAGAAACTGCTTTGGGCCTGTTGATAAAACAGAACTTAGGTAGGCAGGAAAAACTAAATGGCATGCTGGAAGAAAGGAGTCAGAGTGAGAGAGAGACACCATGGATCTGCTGCCAGAGTAAGACATGCTGTCAAAACTTCGCTGGTAAGCCACTGTCATATGTCTATACACAGATTAATAGAAATGGGTTAAACTAAGATGTAAGAGTTAGCTAATAAGAAGTTAGAGCTAATGGGTCAAACAGTGTTTTAATTAATATAGTTTCTGTGTGATTATTTCAGTTCTGGGCAGCCAGGACAAACAAGCAGCCCTCTTGATGCAACAATTGGCACCCAACTTTATAACATCTCACTGTATATTCAATGCAAGGTCTATTAAAAGCAGCCTTAGCCCTTCCACTTCCGCTCATAAGTATGAAAGTGGTTTGGCCAATTCTTTCCAGAGGTGTGATTTCTTTGGATAAATTGGTGTGGGTCACATATTTTCTCAAAGAAATCAGGCCATACCTGCTGCTGTCCCCATGTATAACATGTCCTCAGTTATAGCTCTGTCTTCATATGATGACAGAAGCTGGGTTGCTTCAGACCGTGAGCCGAGTGGTTGAGATACAGGTGATATCATAACATTAAAACAGCTCACATGACTTTATATTCAATTTGCATTTTGACTTCTTTCCTGCTTAGGGTTTCGATTGTTGTATTCAAAAGCAACTTGGGGAAGGAAAGGTTGATTTCAATTTACAACTTTCAGGTCATACTCTCACTCAGGGGAAGTCAGAGCAGGAATTCAATGCAGGATCCTGAAGCAGGAGCCATGGAGGACTGCTCACTGGCTTGCTCATCATGGCTGGCTTAGCCTGATTCCTTATATTACCCCAGACCCCCAACCCAGGAGTGGCACCACCCACAGTGAGCTGTATCCTTCCACACCCGTCACTAATAAAAACAATCTCCTACTGATAAACTTGCTTACAGAGTGTGGTAGTTTGAATGTAACTGGCTCCCATAATCTTATAACCACATAATCTTGCAATCTCATAGTGTGGCTTTGTTGGAATGGGTATGACCTTGGTAGAGGACATGTGTCGCTGTGGGGTGGACTTTACTGTTTCTTATATGCAGAATACCACCCGGTGAAACAGTTGTTTTCCTCCCTCCATGCTCCCTGCCTTGATGATAACTAACTGAACCTCTGAAACTGTAAGTCCCCTCAAATATTTCTCTTATAAGAGTTGCTGTAGTCATGGTGTCTCTTCACAGTAATAAAAACTCAAACTAAGACACAGAGCAATATTGTTGCTGTTGTTTCTTTTCTTTTTTTTTTTAAGACACAGGGTTTCTTTGTGTAACAGCCCTAGCTGTCCTGAAACTAGCTCTTGTAGACCAGGCTGGCCTCAAACTCACAGAAATCCACCTGCCTCTGCCTCCTTAGGGTTGGGATTAAAGGCGTGCGCCACCACCAACACCTGGCTTCAGAACAATCTTATAAAGACATTTTCTTACTTAAGATTCCCTCTTCTCAGATATGTCTAGGTTTGTGTCTCATTCACAACTAACCATCATACCTGGGGAAATAAAATAGCCCAAATTTTACTTAAAACTACATGTTAAGTAACCCATTTTCCAAAAGGTCAACTTTAAAGATAGAAATCTGGCTCTTAAAATCCTTGGGAAGTCAACCCCTGACTCTCAGGACTGTAAGTTACAACTTGGATAGCAAGAACACACAGGATACGTGGGTCTGAATCAACTTTGGTTCTGAAGAGCTGGCCCCATTGGGGGAGGTGTCCCTCTAATGGAGCTGGCAGTCACAGTTCCCCAAAGGGTGACATTCACAGTTTAGTCGCCTTTGTTTTGAGTCCTTTCAATAGAACTGCCTCTGTCTTTGAAAAAACATTCAAGGTAGTTGAGGGGTAAATGAAAATCACATTTGATTTCTATTTTCTTGCTTGGATACCCCAATTTCCCCAAATCATGGCAAAGCATTGTCACAGTGAAATATAGTCACACACTTTTTGCATGGGGTACTTTATGAGGAAGGTGACACTTTGTGTGTGATTATTGGATTTACCCAAACGTATGACAAATATAGTTATCGGCTATTTTCTTATTTTGTGGGTGGAGACCACATTGCAACTATGAAGCTGATTATGGGAGTTCAAAATAATTAGACAACAGTCTCTGAATGCACAATGACCAAAAGCCAATTCAAACCCAAATATGTACTAATCTGTGTTGATTCTAGCAGCGCTCACCTGTCAGCATTGTGGCAGCCTTGGTTTTGAACAGACAGCCTGGGTGCTTTGTACTATGCAAGCTGTCAGGCCACACACCCCAGTTAAGACTATGCAGACACCTTGACTCTGTCTGTTATGAATTGCAGTGGTTTGTCTATGCATACAGAGTTCTCTGTTCTTATAGAAACATAATGGTTCAGTTATGGAAAACAGATTTTTTTCTTAAATCATATTTTATTTGGCAAAGTTCTGAAAACAAAATATAACATGGCCTAACATAGTTTTTTTTTAAAGAATCAAATGTTGGGACAGGGACAATGACTCAGTGGGAAAGTGCTTGTCATGAACCAAAGTTCATATTCCAGTAGACACTGGAAGGCACGCGTGGTAGCCCACATCTGTAATTCCAGCACTGGGGGTGGGGACAAAAAGATCCATGAAGCTCACTGATCAGCTAATACAGGTAAACCAACAAGCTCAAGGTTCAGTAACAGACTTTAGAATGATTGGACCTTGACCTCTGCCCATTACACACATGCACATACATACATGCACACTCGCACGCGTGCACATAAACACACACACACACACACACACACACACACGGGTACATGTAAACCCAAATAGCAAACACATGACTATGTACCACACATATTCTGTTTTTAGATACTATAGATACACATGTAGGAAGATTTTGGGATCACATGATACATCCACTTTCAATCATTTGAGGAACTCCACAGATTTTTTTTTTCTAATGGCTACATCAGTTTATATTCTCTCTAGTATAATTCAATGGTGTCTTTTCTACACATTCTCACCACAGAGTCTCATTTATATTTTTAGTAAAGCCATTCTAACACATATGAAAGACACTCTCATTCAAGCTTTAAGTTTCTTTCTCACGGATTATTAGTGTCTTAGACCATGACAACTTTTACAAAGGAAAACATTTAATCCATGTGGTGGTTTATGGTTTCAGTGGTTCAGTCCATTATTATCATGGTGGGGAGCATGGTGGTGTGCAGGCAAACATGGTGCCGGAGAAGGAGCTACATATTGAAATACAGTCAACAGGAAGTAGACTGTAATGCTAGGTGCTATCTTGAGCATAGGTGGCGTCAAAGTCCGCCCTCCCAGTGACACACTTCCTCCAACAAGGCCACACCTACTTCAACAAGGTCACACCTCCTAATAGTGCCACTCCTTATGAGATAATGGGTCCAATTTTATTCAAACTACTATAATTAGTGAGGGTGGGAACTTTTAACATACATGTTGGTCATCTTATGTCTTCTTTTTATAAGTGATTATACAGGTACTTTGCTCTATTTAATAATCAAGTTATTTATTTTAATGCTATTTATTCTAGTTACATATTCTTTGAATATTTATCTTATTAACAATTAAAATGTTTATTCCTTTTATGTGTCATCTTTCTACTTTGTGTATTATTTTTTCATTGTGTGGATGTTTTTACATTCTATGTAATCTCATTTTTTCTAGTTGTGCTTGGGTTTATGCACAGGACATATTTCCTTGACATAGTGGGTCATCCCTGAGAATGTATCTTATTATTATATCATGCATACATACTGTATCTATGATACATATGTATATATTAGTATATTCTTTGATTGAACAGTGTTAAAATGAATGATTTTAAAAATTGCATTTGAATCGTTGACTTGGGTTTCATAAAAGATCTTTAAATTAATCTTGGCTTGAGATTAAGATAGAGTTTTCAACAACTTCCAAAATGTCTTCAAATGTGCTTTTGTCATTGTGTTTTACACAAATTTTGTGACTACATTCTCGACATCCACAATTTTAAAATCACAATACTGATCAACTCCACCCTGAGCTGAGGAGCTATTGACAACTACAGTGGTTGCAGGAAGGATAATCAATGCTCGTTGAGGTTGTAGTCATTGGTAGGTTGCTCAAGCCCCAGTGGATAGCCTCACACCCTCGAGCATTGGTGTATCACTAACTGAATGCCATAGTCTTAAGAAACAAGAAGACATGAGGGTGGTAAAGGATGCGCTAAGAGGTTGGAGGTGGGGTGTTGTAACAGGAAATGGGGTGAACACCATCATAATACACTGACTACTTGTAGGAAAATTTCAAAGACTAAAATAATAAAGATAACTACTAATACAGAAAAATAGTGAAAATGCCCTGTTGACAATTCCTTCGGTGTCAAATAATCAGCAGGATTTAAATCTTTAAGTAAAAGTAAGTAAACGCATTCATCTCATGAGTATGCAAATTTTATTTCATCTTTAAAGAATTTCAATATTATATTTATACTAAAGGATGATTTTTGAACAAAGTTCTTTACTATTTTATTACCAGTAATTGTTTGACTTGTTTATCTACCTGCAAAACTGGAGCCTTGTGAAAATTTCTCAGACAAAATGGGATCACAAGTAAAACCTGTTTAAGATGTCCCACTATAGCCTACCATAGGTGAAAATATCACCTCATAACCATAAGACTATTGCTGTATATATACATCTATACTATTACTGTATCAGATATTACAAGGAACGCTGAAATATTCATGTTTCTAAACATGTAAAAAGTATAGTAAAAATAGTAAGGAGATAAATATTTTTAGTTACATTAATTGTATGAGACCTTGTGATGGGGCCCATCACTGACATAAATGTTCCTATATAAAAATCTGTATTACTTATTAAAATCCTCATGTGTCTGTTGTGTACCTAAGGGTCTCATTTCAGAATCTCAGTAGATTAAGTTCTGTAGTCATTTAGTGGTAGAGATGTAGCTATAGGCCCATCTTCTTATTCAAACACATTTACAAATACAAGAACTATATCTTATAGATGTACTTAAAGTACAAAAATATTCTAAATATAGAATACGTGTCATCATTAAGGTGGCAGCGCTGATTATCTTACCCAGGAGTACAATGAGTACTTGAACTCTTATATCAGCTTGAGAAATAGGATGCTAGTATAGTAATGAGGTGGAAATATCCAATTAATGGACTAGTATATATTAACAAGAGCAAGTACTTTCGAGAACAATGGGGTATATCATACCCAATAAGATTAGAAAACAAAGTACTTACATTCTGAGTATTTTTATACATGTACACAATGCTCTCTGGGCTGGTATGCTTGGGTTATTATAGCAAGATACTGTCGACTGTTTGGTCAAAACAACAAATTCGTCTTTCATAATTGTGGGTGTTGGGAAATCTAGGCTATGGTCCCAGGAAGGGCTTTTTTCCTGGCTTGCAGTTAGCTGTATTCTGATTGTTTATTTACGTGGAAGACAGAACCAACTAAAGATCTCATGCCCAGGTACCAACAGGTTGGCTATTGAGGCTTTGATATATGAATGTGGTCTAGATATAATTCAGCTCACAGAACCTCCTGAGTGCATTGTATGGTGTTTAGCAGGGAAGTGCCTTAAAAGTCAGGGGTACAAAAACACTAAGACCAAAGAAACATGGGAGAAAGAGTGGGCCAGAAGTCAACAGCCAAGAAGGATGCTATTAAGCACGACATGAGTCAGGCGTGTGTTTTCAGATGAAATCTGCGTCCAGAAGAGCTCAAGAGCATCCTGGGGAGGCCAAGCTCATCAAGCTGGCAAGAGGAGGTTCCAAAGTCCAAATGAGCCAAAACAGACACAAGGTCCCACCACAAAGATGGGACAATGGCAGTTGCTCCATCAGGCACCGGTGACGGGTTTTTACGGCTTTAAATCAAAATACCAGCAAACATAGTGCAATGAATGTGTGTCTGTGTAGGTGTACGTGAGCTAATTAAAACCTATTTCTCATTAATAAATAAACGAAGAGCCTACTGCTTTCTACCTTCACTAGAGTGAGTTTCCCTTGGTGACCTAAGCTGTTGATCTAGCAGCACAGGTTATTGATTTTGCCAAAGGATTTCTCATTGGCATATGCACGCCCCAATGATTCACACAGCAGACTTAGAGACGTGTGAAAAAGCCAGTGTGTTGGCACCATGCTTCTGTCTTCCTTGGTGTTCTGGCTTCATGCCTAGCCCTACCTGTGGCTCTTCCTGAATCCCCTCCATTGGATGCTGTCAAGACCCACCACACAGATGGTTTCCTACATGCCCTGATTTCCAGGTGAATCTTGCTACAGCAGACCTGAAGGATGAAACCAAGACAGATCGGTGTGCTCCCAGGGTTTTGAAAGCCTAGTCTTTCCCTGGTAAATTCTGGTACTCTAAGAGGGTTAAGATCTCACATCTCTCCTTTGCTTCTTTGGCAGGTGCCGTTTATCTCAGGTAAATGAATTGAGGTTTCCTTTTTTAATTCTTCTCTTTGGCACTGTACCTGAGACGTAACTCCTGGAGGTTTTTAGCCCTCAGCCAGAACTCCTCAGTCCTCTTACCCACTGCCGCCTTTTCCTCTTAACTAGTTTCCAGGATAAACTTGCCTGAGTTTCTCTGTGTACTTACATAACCTACAGAGTCTAACTTAAAGCTAAGTGACCAAGTTCAACATTCAGGAAATGTTTTTTCATTAGTTGCAACATACATTTTTATACAAAAAGCTTCTTTCCTCATTTTCTCTCAGCACTTAGTTTTAACACTCACCTTTTTCCTTTACTTGATCTGTTCAATTTAGATCATTGTTTTGTGGTGGTTTGATGGGAGTGCCCCCAAAGGCTCAAGTCCATGTACATGAAGGCAAATACTTCATCCCTAGTTGGTGGAACTGTTTCGGAGAAGAATTAGGACGTTTGGTCTTGTTTGAGGTTTGTCACTGGGACTCAGCTTTAAGATTTCAAAAGGATGGCTCCATAGCATAATGGATACCATATTGGACTTATAGAAACAACAAAAAAATTTCAAAAGCCCCTGCCAGGCCCAGTCTGCTATCCGCCTCCCCGCACTGCTGCTTCCTAACTGTCAATCAGGATATATACTCACAGCTACTGCCTCTGTGCCATGTCTGCCTGCCTATTGTCACACTACGATGTTCATAGACTAACCCTCTGAAACTGTAAGCAAACCTCCAATTAAATGCTTTCCTTGTATGTTTCTTTGGTCATAGTATATCTTCACAGCAATAGAACAGTAATGAAGACAGTATTATTTCACTACTATAGCATCACAAACAGAAGTAACTGATGTGTCCTTTGTGTAAGAATAGCTGAGATCAGGTAACCAATGGGCACCATTGAAAAAGACGCCATCGTGGTTACTTCTAATGGGAATGCGAGATTCCTTGTCTGCACGTGGACATTTATAAATTGCCATTATTCATGCTTGATGCTTCTAGCCGAAATTCATAAGACTAGAAGCACAGAAATTTCATCTTAATAATTATCACACAAGCAGACACTTAAAAATGTGACTCTGATACCACCGGCTAGAAATTAATTGTGATGGTGACATTCAAATGCCTCTCCTTTCCAATAAACCCACAAAAGGAGTGGTCACCATGGGTGTGATTAAACAGCACCAAGGGCTGTTTTAGTACCTTTAAGACTGCAAGTATTTTATTGAATTTCTACATCCACTGATGGAAAGACCATTTTAATACACCGTAGGTAGTTACTAAATACATCTTTTTTAATCTCAGCTCCGTGTTTATGACAATTCTTTCTTCTTCATTTCACTCTAATCAGATATGCCATTCAAGGCCTTGAATTTTATAGAGACACAACAGTACTTATTTATATGCTGGGAGCGCTTCGTTTCTCAACAGCTGGCAGAGCAGTTTAATATCTTAGCCAATCATTTTAAGCTCTAAAAATTCAGCATTCTACAGCACGGTTAAAGAGTGACCTCGGAATGTTACTGAGCCTGGAAAGCAAGAGACCATTGGAAAGCACTCTCTCTCTCTCTCTGTTATTGCAGTTTTTCTGATGAACGTGAAACCATTTGATTATCAGGTGGCAGACTGTTTACAGTGGGAGAGCAGAATTCTGGAGAGGAAAGTTGGTGTGCTGTCGGCAGACAAACATTCATTATCAAACAATTGCTCTGACATGCCTCTGGGGAAGAATTGGAAGGGGCAGCCTTTGTTTCAGAGGGGCCACAGCAAGCAAAGTTGAATCTATGTCCACGGTTTTAGAAAAATGGCAATGGTAAGAACGGACTATGCCCAACCTGTGGTAGCTGCCAGAACCTATGAGTGAATGACTCTGGAGGAGCCTGGGACACGGGTCTCCCAGGAAGTGACACGAGAGTAGGAATTGAAATAGTGAGCAATTTGCCAAGTGAGAAGGAGCAGATTTGCCGCAGCCACAGGAACGAAAAGGATTATGAAAACAGAACACTCAGATGCCTGCTTGTTGCTGAAGGCAAGGAACCAAGGGCTGGCTTTGGAATTAAGTCTAGGAAAAAATGACTGGAGCTGACTCTAGTGAGACATAAGTGCAGGTTTGCTTGTCCTGAGGAGTCAAACAATAGATGTCCAAGTCCTGACTCTGTCACTTGCTAGTCATGCCTCGTTGTGTGAGCTGTTCACTACATCCATTAATGTCTCATCCATGTACTCGAAGTAAGTGACTGTGCTCACTTCAGGGGGCTATAACAAAGACTGAACATGATTATAACCATAACACATACTGTCCAGCATGCTTTATGATTGTATTTATTTCAAATGTCATGAAATGCCATGCAGTACGGGCATATGGACAGTGGGAACCACAGTTTGAACATAGTGAATAGGATTCAGCCTGAGAATACAATAGCTGAGAGAACTAATTGGCCATAGTGGCTCAGTCAGGAGTTAGATGAAGGAGGATTGGGATTTTGAGGCCAGTCTGAACTACAGATTAAAAAAATCTGCCTCAAACAGCAAAACCAAAATCCATTAATCATATAGACAAATGAAAGAACAGATCAGACCATAGATATTGAGTGGAGCATCACCCCAGCCCCTGGCCTGGGAGTTGCCTAAGTTAGACTCCAATACTGGAAAAGAACACGTGGTTTTCGAGCTTTGCATGTGTTGTGTGGCGTGCCACCCCTCCCCGCTCCATGGTTTCCAGGAGCGCTGCAGTAAACATGGGCACTGATTTGGTCTAATCTGGTCTGATTGGACTTCTTTGCATTGGTGGAGTGGCTCATCTTAAGATTATTCCTAATAGATACTAGTTAGAAGAGCAAAGTGACAACTGGGTGAGAAGTTGATGGCCAAGGACAGTAAGGATAATGGTAAGGGAAAGCTTAGGGACACGTTGAGTCTGTGCAATGACCAGGACCTGCAAATTGGTTGAATTTGATAAAAAAAAATCAAAGATGTATACAAGCATCAATAAAGAAGTATCATAATCTATTTCAGTGTATGAAGTTACTTATTTAATATGACATGCATAACACACATTCAGTACACACACACACACACACACACACACACACACACACACACACGGCATAAAGCCCAAGAGTCTATGGTTTGTATAGAAAGAGTTATTATCAAATATGTAACTTATCAACACTTGGTAAGGGTGGTGTGGCTATCCAAACGCCCTCCTGATTGGCCACACCATTTTGTACTCACATAGTCAATTTAGAAAGACTGAGATGGATCACATGCCTGCCAACATTTTTGACTGTCAATCTTTTATTTTTAGGGAGCTTAATGCTTTTCTGCAGTGGTATTCACTTGATTACATCTCAAATTTCTTAAATGACCAATAATATTGAATAATTTTATGTGCAATTGCTATCCATTTGCATATTTTCTGATTAAGTCTCTTTAATATTTTGCCTGCTTATATTAAAAAATAGGCATTTTTCTTCAAAGAGTTAGAGTCTAGCAGTTTGTTTATATGTTGCAGATACAAGTCCCTTGACAAATATGTGTATTATAAACTTTTTATCTCAGTGTGTGGCTTGTCTATTCATTTTCTAATTGGGTCTCCTAATGAACAGAAGTATTCAATTTTAATAAAATCCAGTTTACCAGTTTTCCCTGAATTGTTTATTAATTCTACATCCTAGGAGGTCTTTGTGTTTTCAAGGTCTCGGGGACAGTCTTTTCTTTCTACTAGATGCTTTATAGTTACGGCTTTTATGTTTAGGTTTATGATTCATCTCAGATTAATTTTGATATGCAGCATGAGACAGGGATCAAGGTTGCTTCTTCCATATGGATACTAGCAATGCCAACGCCACTGATTGAAAAGATTCTCTCCTTTCTTCATTGAAGTTATTTGTTAACTTGCCAAAAATTAATTGACCATATGTGTGTAGGTCTAATTCTGTCTTTCCTATTCTCTTCCATTGATTTGTTTAACTACTCTGGTGCCAGTGGATCCTCTCTCTTTGGGCTCCATGTCTCTGGGTGTGATAGAGTCTACATAGAAATCCTTGGTGGATGTAGACTTGTCCTTCTGAGAGTGAACACTATTTATGTGTTGGCAAATATTCAAAAATAACCAGTTGGAGTGCCTGTCACTAGCCTTAATACAGGATGGCATTTAACCCTTCCAAAAATTTCAACCTCCCAATTCTTTCATCTCCCTTCCTCCATTCTAGTATTGTCCAGTTACACCCTACAAGAGAAAAAGGTCTTGTTCTTGAGTTGGTTTTATGCTTACCTCTGCTATTGTTAGTAATATAGAACTTTCCATTGCTGTTCTAACTGTTGTCATCCACTATACATAAATGCCTCAAAGTACTTATATTTGTGTGTATTGCACCAAGCAGACTGCCTGGCATATGTGGAAGAAATTAAAGATATGACTGTTATATGAATGATTAAAATCATATAAATGATTTTACAGTCATAAGATTAAAACTTCAAAACTAAAAACATTTATTTTCCTCAAGTACATGATTTGTCAGACTTTTAATAATGATAGATATGCGGCAATATGAAGAACTATGCTTACAATATAGCTAATTTTAGAAGTCATTTAGAAGAGTTCCATATGTGGGGCGAGATAAGCTTCTTTCTATTATTTATATAAAATATAGGAACATAGTTTAATAATATTAATAGTAATAAAAATCTATTTTAAAGATTTATTTATTTCTTGTATGTGTGAGTACATGCATGTATATATGTGCAGCATGCATATGCCTGGTACCTTCAGAAGCCAGAAGAGGGAGTCAGATTCCCTGGCACTAGAGATACAAATGGTTTGTGAATCACCATGAAGTTGCTGAGAACTAAACCTGGGTCCTCTGCAAGAGCAATGAATACAAGTGCTCTTAACTGCTGAGCCATATTACCAAGTCCTCAACTATGAAATTCTAATGTGATTTTATATGCAAATAAAACATAATTCTGTTTAGTTATAAACATTTAAAAATTCCCCCACTAATAAAATTATAAGTCAATATGATGAAAACCTTTGGTTAGATATTTTGTTCTTTCATCTTATAAAAGAATGTCTATTTGTTACACTAATGTATAAATCTTGTTTAGACATTGTAACTCCCTGTCAACAGGTTGTAAATGCTATTTATGGATTTGATTCATTTAAGGAGCACTATTTAGTGCTGTTTTAAACATTAATAACTGAAACTTTTGACACTAAACCTCTACCCACTAACAGATCATCACCAATAATATTTAGAGACTCTCTTTTTAAAAAATAATTTGATGCATAATATATGTACATTTGCTTCCTTTTGGGTCATACCACCAGGGATGCGGCATACATACGGATCATATCTATGGTTTATCTAGTTCACAAATTCAAATTCCCAAGAAGGCAGAAGCTGTAAGGAGTTCTCAACACTCATATTCCTAACATATTTTAAAGTGTTTACGTAATCTCAGAGTTGTGCTTTTAATAACAATGTAATGCTTTCTCATAATCCATTAACTTTAACAGTACAAATGTTTAATGTGTCTGTGGGTGGAATTAAATGCATTTACATGGCAATGGGGCTTTTATGTAATGTTGTAACGTGCTTTTAAAAAGCATATGAAATTAAACAATGGGTCCAGAAATCATATATCTCGAGCAGGCTATTATGTAAGGTTAAATGCTTTTTAAGGTTTTTTTTTTAAATAACAAAATGGGTTAAATATAAGAATAATATTTATTGAATACTTTTAAATTTTTAAATATTTTAAAGTCTATCTAGCTTTCTAACCTAAGAACACCAGCAATTCTGGGTACTGGTGTCATGACAACTATGCCATGCAGTGGTTCTCAACCTGTGGGTTGTGACTCCTTGGGGGGTTCACATATCAGATCTCTTGCATATGAGAATTTTGCATTAAGATTCATAACAGTAGCAAAATTATAATTATGCAGTAACAACGGAAATAATAATTTTATGGTTGGGGTCACGACAACATGAGGAGCTGTATTAAAGGGCTGCAGCGTTAGCATGGTTCAGGACCACTGATGTAATGTAATGCTTATCTAAGAATAAAAGAATTTAAATATTCAACTTGATATATTAAAACAAATATTGGGCATTAAAGAAAACACTTGGGAGAATGAATAACATTTTTTCAATAATTGTGTAATAGTTCAAATATTTTGAAGATGAACACCCTACCTAAAAGCCAATTTTAGAAAGTGAATTTGAATTGTTGGAACAGAAAACAAATGCTGAGAACCAAGTATAATAATTGAGAAGGAATTCTGACTAGTGGATGATTTTATCGATATCCAAAAACCAAAATTTACCTGCATAAACAGAAGAATGATAACAGCTAATACGAAACTGAAGAAAACCAATTTGGAGGACTTACCTTACACAATTTCAAGATTTATTGTGAAGGTACTGTACCCAAGACACTGGGCACTATACAGTAGCCCAGGGAAAGGAATGAAACATGGGACAGAGTTGAAGCCCATCGCTATTGTCTAATAGACTCAAAATATAGAACTAACTTAAATGGAGAGTCAGTGTCTGTTACCTTGTGCTTCCGACTAGTCTCTGCAGTACTATGAATTAGCAGCACCCAGACTTGAATGTACACATTCGTGTATATATTTTCACATACATAAGCACATTTTAAAAAATTCACTTCACTCAAATGTCTTTGAGTTTTACTTGCTGTGGATTTTTTGGTTCCAGGTTCTTCCAGTGCCACAGCGGTTAAATTATCATTTGCTTCCGGGTTGCTTTTGTCTATCAGAGCTTCTCAGGCTCCCCTTCACCACGACCTTCACAGTTCTAAGGCATATTTGTCAAGCATATGGACATACGCTAAGTTCTGATCTCATACGTCATGTCTGAATTTCTAATCTGCCAGCCAATGGATCATTTTAGCTTTTTCTTCTTGCTCCTCTGTAAATTCCTACTCCAATAGACAAGCAAAAATCTGGCCAGCCTGCCCTGCCAGTCCCCAGTCATTTGTATAAGTGTTCTATTTTAAGAGGCGAGAATGGTAGTCTCAACCACAACACAGATCTCACTGTAGTGGCATTTCAGTTGTATCTTAACAAATAAAGCCCACCTGAAGTTCAGAGTTTAAAACAGCCCCACTGGTCAGTCTTACAGCTAGGCAGTGGTAACACACACCTTTAATCCCAGTAGTCACACTATCTGCCATAGAAACAGGCCGGTACATACCTTTAATCTTAGTGGTACATACCTTTGCATGTGGTTAATCCCAGTCCTAGAGAGGATTATAAAATTGGAGGAGACAGCTCTCAAACAGTCTCATGCTGAGATTCCTGGAGGCAGGATCACCATTTTAGACTGAGGTAAGATAAAAGCCAGTGGTTGGCTGTTTTACTTTTTGAACCTTTAGACTGAACCCCAATTTCTGCCTCTGAGTTTTTATTAATTGTGTTTCAGATCATTTACTATTCTGTTTGCATTTAGTCTTATCATCTCCACTCATCCTACAGGTATGCAGGCTGCAGACATCAGTAAGATTATATAACACATTTGGGGAAAAAAATCATTCATTAATCTGTATTTCATCATGAGATTCCCTAATCTTCTAAATGACTTCTAAATTTGCATGTATTAAGAGGCATTGTTCTTTAAGGTTGTATAGGTTTTGACAAATGCATAAAGTCTTGTACAGTACCCTGTTGTATGATATTTTGTTTGTGTTCTGACGAAGTTGCCTAGAGATCAGAGGGCAGCTAGTAACTAGTTAACCATAGAGGTCAGGCAGTTGTGGCACATACCTATAATCCCAACTCTTGGGAAGAGGAAGCAGGAAATTCAGGAGTTCAAAGCCACCCTGGGCTTCATGAGATTCAACAGTCATAGAGATATGACGGCCTTTTTTTACTCTGAGGATGTTAGAGACAGGATCCCCTTATTCGGTCTAAGGATTCAGAGAGGTAAGAAGTCTCTGGTGACTGACTAATCTGCTTATCTTTCAGCTTTCATCCTTGATATCTAACTCTGGGTTTTTATTGTTAAGACTAATTAGGATCAAACCCTAACCAATAGCTTCACTGCCCTAAAATTTTCCATGATTCTTCTATACAAATCTTTCTATTTTCTCTTTAAATCCTTTTTACTATCTTGATAATTAGTACAATTAGAATTCATATGATATAAAGCCAGGCTGGACCAGCTTCTTTTACTTAGTAATAGACATTGGATTCCTCCATACCCTTCACATTCCTAGTCAACATGCTGCATCACCCCTACGAAGTGATGTCATCGCATTAGGAACTTTTATTTTGAAAAAAAAATACACAGGCTTTTATTCAACAAAAGAATACAGATTCCTATGAGTTAAGCGTTGATGTGCTATATTAATACAAATCCCCATGTTTGGTAGTCACATTTGGGTAAGAAAAACAACTCCAATTTGATAGTTAACTTTCATTGCTTTCTCAGCATATGATTCTAGATTCATATATGTTAATTTATACTCAAGAAAGGAATACACTAGACTCTTCAGGAGTATCCTTTTTTACCATTTTTTTTACATTTTATTGGTATCATAAATAAGCTCTCTCCATTATTGCTATCAACTTGCAAAATAATTTAGGTAGCCTTAATCATAATGTTAATGTATTAAATATCCACAGGGTTCTGTTTTAATATAAACATTGCACCATAAATATTTTGAAAACAAAGGATTTAGAATTGTAAACCTTTAGGGTGGACATCTGTCATTTTAGTGCCTGTCATTTCAATAAACTCATCCATGCAACTCCGATTCCATTATCAAAGAGGAAGCTGAGTTGTTTGGGTTGATATCCAAGCACACTTTTTCCAAATTACTGCCTCCTCACACTGAAAAACAAGCCTTATTAGCCATTCATAGAATACTAATGAAGCCCTTGATATAAGCCAAACATGTTTCTCTTTGATAGCTGGGGAAGAAACACATAAGGTCTCTTTAAATCGTCAAATGAACTATGTAGCTAGGGGTACTTAACTTACTCTGCCTTCACTGTAAAAGAACATTGTCTGTAAGGGTGCTGTGGCTACTGTGAAATCCAATGCCTCTGTGTCCTTTCCACACTTTGTTGCTTCTGAGAGGGTTCTTCAGGTTTCATCAGGGGAGAGAGGATGTTCATGGGTCATGGGTTAGCCAGAAGCAAACACAAGGCTTTCATTATATATATTTTATATATATTAAAAAATATAAAATATACTTATATATTTGCCTTATGAGAACACTTCATATTCATATAAATTGGTCACAATTGCTATTGCAGAAAATTGCTCTCTGTTTGCCGCCACCACGGGAGACCATCATTAGTGATGAGATTGAGAAACCTGTCAATGACAATTTAAGACTCAGTCGTAATTGTGGTCTCCAAGTGCAGTGTAAGTGGATTTTTTAAAAAGTTCTATTTGTGCTTCTTTTCAATACTTATTCATATTACTAGTCTTTCACTTACAAGGAAATTCAATGCAACAATGGGTGATTTAGCCCTATGGTGGTTCGAATAAGAATGACTCCCATAGACTCATGTATTTGGATTCTTAATCAGCAGAGAATGGAAGTGTTTGAAAGGATTAGAAGGATTTGGAGGTGAGGTTTGTTGGAGCACTTTAAGGTTTCAAAAGCCCAAGCCAGGCCTAGTCTCTCATCTCTCGTCTCTCATGTCTCTCTCTCTCTCTTTCTCTCTCCCTGCCTCTGGATCTGTGTGTAGCCCTCGGCTATTGCTCCAGGACATGCCTGCATGGCATCATGCCCCCCACCATGGTGATAACTGACTAAACCTCTGAGACCATAAGCAATACCACAATTAAATGTCTTTTCTTTATAAGAGTTGCCTTGGTTGCGGGGTCTCTACACAGCAATAGAGTACTGACTAAGACAAGCTGTACATATGTCGATTTCAAAGATCATCAGAATCCAGAATTTATAAAGTCATTATTAGAAATCTCCTCATCGACACTTAGTGGGAGAAGTCCATTTTTGAGGATGTTGCACCTGCTATTAACAAGGGCTATCCTTTTTCTGCATGGAAGATGTCTATTTCTTTTCATATCAATGGGCCTAATTCCATTTTTAATAGTCTATTGGCAAGAGTAAATTAGCCACACCATTAAGACATTTCTGCAACAAAACTCCTATGAATACTGCCCCTGCCACAAATTGTAGGTCATTTCACTGAACATGAAAATATACTTTTTAGAATAATTTTGAAGGTTATTTGCTTAACATTACATCATAATTTCTGGCTAAGCTGTTATGCTTGTAGGTTTCCTGTCATTAATTACTTTGCTTCCCCCTCCAGTATACTTTCAGGAAATTACCTAATCCTGTTTGCATGGAATATAACTAAGATTGGAGACAAACATCTTTGCAAATATTTTATTTAAAAACACTTAATTTTTAATTAATTATTTATTTATATACTAATCCTGTTTCTCCCTCCCCTTTTTCCCCCTGCTCCCCCACTTTTCCCCAACTCCATATCCCATCCACTCCTCAGAGAGGTTATGGTCTTCCCTGGGAGGTTAACTAAGTCTGTCCTATCACCTCCCTGAGGCAAGACCAAGGCCCTTGACCCCCAACTCTCATGCCTAGATTGAGCAAGGTATCTCTCCATAGAGAATGAGTTCCACACAATCAGCTCATACATCAGGGTTAGATCTTGGTTCCACTACCAGAGGTTCTGCATACTGCCCAGGCCACACCCTTGTCACCTGCATTCAGGGACCCTATTTTCGGTCCTATGCAGGTTCTCCAGTTGTCAGTCCAGAGTCAGTGAGCTCCCACTGGCTCAAGTCAGCTGGTTCTGTGGGTGTCCCCATCATGGTCTTGACCTCATTGTTCATCTTATCACCCCTCCCTCTCTTCAATTGTTCTCCAGGAGCTCAACCCAGTGAATTGTTGTAGATTTCTGCATCTGCTTCCATCTGTTTCTGGATGAAGGGTCTCACTTTTCTGGGCTTGTGGACTAGAGGCTGGTTATCCTTTGCTTTATTTCTGATTTCCACTTATGAGTGAGTACATACTATATTTGTCTTTCTGGGTCTGAATTCCCTTACTCAGGATGTTTTTTTTTCTCTAGTTCCATCCATTTGCCTGCAAATTCAAGATGTCATTTTTTTTTCTCCACTGAGTAGTACTCAATTGTATAAATGTACCACATTTTTCTTTTTCCGTTTACGGTTGAGGGGCATTTCGGTTGTTTTCAGGTTCTGACTATTATGGATAATGCTGCTATGAACATAGTTGAGGAAAAGTAGTTATGGGGTGAGTGTGCTTCCTTTTGGTACATGCCCCAAAGTGGTATTGCTGGATCTTGAGGTAGACTGATTTCCAATTTTCTGAGAAACCGCCATATTAATGTCCACAACAGCTGTACAAGTTTGTACCCCCACCAGCAATGGAGGAGTGCTCCCCTACTCCATGTCCTTTCTAGTATAAGCTGTCATCAGTGTTTTTGATCTTAGCCATTCTGATCAGTGTAAGATAGTATCTCAGACTTGCTCAGAGTTGTTTTGATTTGTATTTCTCTGATGGCTAAGGATGTTGAACAATTCCTTAAGTGTCTTTCAGCTATTTGAGATTCTTCTGTTGAGAATTCTCTGTTTAGATTTATACCCCATTTTTAAATTGGATTGTTTGGTAGTTTGATGTCTAGTTTTTTGAGTTTGTGTGTGTGTGTGTGTGTGTGTGTGTGTGTGTGTGTGTGTATTTGGAGATTAGTCCTCTGTCCAGTGTGGGGTTGGTGAAGATCTTTTCCCATTCTGTAGGCAGCTGTTTTGTCTTGTTGACCATTTCCTTTGCCTTACAGAAGTTTCTCAGTTTTGGGAGGTCCCATTTATTAATTGTTGCTCTTAGTGTCTGTGACCTGATGTTATATTTAGGAAGTGGTCTCCTGTGCATTCTCACTTTCTCTTTTATGAGGTTCAGTGTGGTTGGATTTATGTCAAGGTCTTTGGTTCATTTTGACTTGAGTTTGTACATGGTGATAGATATGAATCAATTTGCATTCTTCTATATGTTGATATCCAGTTATGCCATCACCATTTGTTAAACATCTTTTTTATATTTTATATTTTTAGCTACTTAGGAAAGAATCAGGTTTCCATAGTGTGGGAGTTACTCTCAGGATCTTTGATTCAATTCTATTGCTCAACCTGTCTGTTTTTTTGCCAATACCAAGCTGTTTCCCTGTAGTTCTATAATAGAGCTTAAAGTCATCAATGGTGATGCCTCTAGATGGTCCTTTATTGTAAAGGGTTGTTTTGACTATCCTGGTTTTTTTTTCCATATGAAATTTAGTATTGTTCTTTCGAGATCTGTGAAGAATTGTGCTGGAATTTTGATGGGTTTGTATTAAATTTGTAGATTGCTTTTCATAAGATTGCCATTTTTACTATGTTAATTCTACCTATGAATGAGTATGGAAGATCTTTCCATTTTCTGATATATTTTTCAATTTCTTTCTTTAGAGACTTAAAGTTCTTGTCATACAGGTCTTTCACTTCGTTGGTTAGAGTTCTTCAAGATATTTTATGTTGTTTGTGGCTATTGTGAAGGGTGACATTCTCTTATTTCTTTTTCAGCCCACTTACCATCTGTATATATGAGAGCTAATGTTTTTATTTTAAGTTAATCTTGTATCCTGCAACAGTCCTGAAGGTGTTTGTCAGCTGTAGGAGTTCCCTGGTAGAATTCTTGAGGGTCACTTATATATACTACAATATCATCACTAAACCTATAACCCATAAAGAAATAGAAATAGTTATCAAAAGCCTCCCAACTGAAAAAAAAAAAGCCCAGGGCCAGATGGTTTCAGCACAGAACTCTACCAGAATTTCAAAGAAGATCTAGTACCAATACTCCTCAAATTGTTCCATACAATCGAAACAGAAAGAACACTGCCAAACTCTTTTTACTAGACTACAATTACCCTGATATCCAAACCAAACAAAGACACAACTAAGAAACAAAGTTACAAGAGCATCATCCTGCATTACCAAGTAGGCTTCAACATTCAAAAATCTGTCAATGTAATTCACCATATAAACAAACTGAAAGAAAAAAACTTACATGATCATCTCATTAGATACTGAAAAAAAAACTTTCAATAAAATCCAACACCCTTTCATGCTAAAGATCTTGGAGAGATCAAAGATACAAAGAATCTCTAAACATAATGAAGGCAATATACAGCAAGCCAACAGCCAATAGCCAACACCATACTAAATGGAGAGAAACACAAAGCGATTCCACTAAAATCAAGAACAAGACAAGGTTTTCCACCTCTCCATATCTATTCAATATAGTACTCAAAGTTCTTACTAGAGCAATAAGACGGCAAAAGGAGATCAAGGGGATGCAAACTGGAAAGGAAAAAAAACATTGTATTTTCATTTTATGTGTATTTTGCTGTATGCACCACTTGTTTTCAGTTCCTGGGGTGGCCAGAAGAGGAAGTCAGCCCCCATGGTACTGGAGCAATAGACACTTGTGAGCTGCCATGTGGGTCCTGGGAATTGAACCCAAGTCTTCTGGAAGAATAGCCAAGGTTCTGAACTGCTTAGCTAACTCTTTAACTCCATCTAGGCCAGCTGGTGCTTACAGAGAAGATTCCCTCTCTACCTTTTGCTTTAGAAGAGACTGAAAAAGTGAGTACTTCATAACAAGTTAACACACACACACACACACACACACACACACACACACATTAGCAGCAAGGATTGTATTAAAATGAGTCCGATTCATGTAATTTGGGACACAGAAATGAAACTATGTCACTCTTATGTGAATAGTCAGCTGATTGGTGCACCTGTGAAAACTTTCCCCTCCCGCCCCTCTCCTTAAGCAGGTTTGAAGCCAAGGCAAATGCATGGCTTGCCTGATGAGATTCAGCATCAGCAGCCTCGCTTTAAGGCCTCCTAACTAGGTATGCATGGTCTGTTCTAAAGCAGTGAGAATATTCATTTAGCTCTACCACAAGGGAGCACATGAGCTCATATTCGCTGCGCACAATGAAGTTTTGAGTTTCTGCAAGAATAAATTAGACGGCAGATTGCTACATTCATCCATACGAAAACAGCATCACTATAATACAAGCTTCCAATTTAAAAAATTAGTGTTTCTCAATGATAATAGATGCTTATGGAATATTTACAATTAAATAAACAAAAGTATGGGCACTGCATTACAGATATTTCAAAGTTTCGTTGTTTTAAATGTTATAAGGCCATTGAAACTAGCTAAGTCAAAGGGGAATGTCTGAATAAGGAAGCTGAGACAAACAGGCTTAGAAGACATTGTACAGAACCCAAGTGCCTTCATTTCCTAAAATTTGAGAGCCTAAAGCAAACTAAAACTATAATTTTCAAAGTGAGTGTACATTCCAAATGGAATCAGAGAGTCGATTGTTTGGCTAAAAGGGATTAGGCAGACTTGCAAAGTGGCCACGATATATACCTCCTCATCACTATCATTGCAAAAGCCACCAATAGAATTCCACATTCCATCGACTATAGTTATGTGGTTAAACCAAGAAGTGGTTATTTTAAACCCTTGTCTTAGAAATGAAGAATTTATCAAAAGTTGTTCTCAGGCAGAAATCAACAGAACAATCTCTTGGGACTTTCCTGTGAGAACATTGCTGAGAATTAAATGTTTATTTTCTTCACCATGTGCCTTAGTGTCACAAGGAACATTTAAACATTGTCCTTTCCACCTTTTCATTCATTATATTCATTAGCCTTTCTCTCAAATGTCACATCCTGTATATTCAACAGTAAGAGTTTGAGCATAGATGGAAAACATTGTGGGACACCAACAGTCCCTTACCCCATCATATTCTGAACATACAGGGCTGGCTGCATGTAAAGTGCTGGCCCAGCGTGTTGAGACAGGTGGAATGTCAGAATAAAGCTGACTGAAATTTGGATGTGATGGCCAGGATTTGAAACCCAGGTAGCATTATGCAGGATTGGAAGGGAAACCAGGTGTCTGCCTTCAACCCAATGAGAAATGGTTCTTTTTTTTTTTCAAAGTTATTAAATTATAAAAGTTTCCATTTCTGCCCCCTTCCCAACACCCTCCCACTCCCCCCACTCCCTCTCCTCCTCCCTCTCCATCCCTAAGAGCAGTCAGGGTTTCCTGCCCTGTGGGAAGTTCATGTTCCTCCCCCCTCCCTCCAGGTCCAGGAAGGTGAGTATCCAAACAGACTGGATCCCAAAAAATCCAGAATATGCAGAGGAAACAAGTCCCAGTGTCATTGTCAATGGCTTTTCAGAAAGACTCCGGGCCAGCCACATTCAGAGAATCCGGCCACATTCAGAGAATCTGGTTGGATCACGTGCTCATTCAGTCCCAGTCCAACTGGCCTTGGTGAACTCTCATTAGATCATTCCCCTTGTATCAGTGGGTGATCGCACCAATGAAGGTCTAAGCCAGATGGTCTAGTGGAGGCCAGTGTTAGGCAAGGCACAGCATCTAAAACATCCAGAGCAAGAAATGGATCTTGTGACAAGAATATGGAATTTAGGGCAAGAATCCAGTTCTGAGACAGGTGAGGTGAGCAAGGAAGGTAGACAGTTGGCACAGGTGGCCCAACACATCCTTTAATTCTCTAAGTTGCACAACTCCACAACTGTATCTGAGGATACAGAGTTTGTAGGTTTGGAGATATTAGGAACGAAAAATGACAATCAGTGTGTTTGTGCTTCTTTCTTAAAGAATTAGGTAGATATAATCAAGGCATACATATGGAGCCAGAGAAACTTCATTCTCAAATAGTTTGAGGCAATAACTTTATAATGTAACCAGAAAATCTGTTGAAAAATACTATGGTGACTTAGAATCTACAATCTTTGAATGAAAGTAAGTAGTTAAAATGGAAGTTGATTCTATCTCTATTATGTTCATTTTAGAAAATGTGTGTAATCACAGGTACAATGAAGTTTTCTTTAGCCTGAGCTACGGACTTGACCTTATCAGACTGTGACTCACTTGATTTAATGAACTTCAAGAGCATGGGAGACTAGATTTTCGTTGCCAATCCTCTTCAGTGTGTAAAAGAAAAACTACGCTCTCATACACTTTGCACTTATTAGAAAGAACTTGGCCCCTGGCTAGTTATCCCCAGCATTAGATGGTCTCATTTGTATTGTCTGGAAAGAAAAATCCAGGGTATGCCTCTGAAATTCAATTCACTGTGATAATTATCACATTTGCAAACTTACCAGGCGGCTTAATACAAAACATATCAATGAAATTAGTAGGGCCTAGCAGTAAACAAAACATACATTCAGATGTCACAGGGGTTAATAAGAAAATTTTCAGCTTTTCTAGGAAATCAAACCAATGGTAAGCTTGCATTGTTTGGGAAGATAACCTAATGAAGCCACAGGTGGCTCAGAACAGCCTTCCAGGTGTGTTTTATGGAGTATCACAGCAGCAGAGGGAAGCTGGTTATGGAAAGGGAACAAGCCCACACCATCCACCCAGCCACAGTTAATCATTAATAAAGAAGATATGATCCTTCCGTGCTTCCCATGGTAAAGGAAAAAAATTAACATTTGACAAGTTAAAATCCATTTAATTTAAGAAAATATTTCTACTTCATATGGAAGTAACTTTGAAATATTTTTTTTTCTCTTCTATTGCTTGCAGGGTAGATTGGAGATGTATTCTGGGAAGGTCAAGCAAGACATGAGAAGGGTTGGATAGAAATGAGTGCTTTTCTTAGTCACACCATTGGGTTCGTGCCATTTCTAACCTCATTCTGAAACTGGATTCTCATTCCATACCCTGTTCTGCCCCGAGAACTCCCGTCATGACTCAAGGCATGTAGACAAGACTGCAACAAGATTTTATTCCAGATTTGATCGCTTAACCTTTTAGTATGCTACCAATAACAGCTACTTAGTGACTATGCAGAGAAAATTAGGTGATTTCTAATACTAAGATCTTCTTAAAAGAACATGTGGAAAATATATCTCAATAAAATGTCCCCATAATTAGCTGGGTGAGAGTGGTGCACACCTTTAAGCCCAGCACATGGGAGGCAGAGACAAGGGGATTTCTGAGTTTGAGGCCAGCCTGGTCTACAGAGAGAGGATGTAACACAGGTCTTCATATTATTGTTTGACCCAGTGAATGACAATAACTGTGACATTTTGTGTGACTCTAGCTTTACTTGGTGGCAGCTACAAAACCAAATACTCTGCATATGCAATTGAAAAAGTCTTGGTACCTAGACTTTTTAGTCACTAGTTCCAGGATGGCCAGGGCTACACAGAGAAACCCTGTCTTGACCCCACCCCTCCGGAAATTCTCCATAATTGATTAAATCTGATTGTCAGTTACTCAGAGAATGCAACGGGGGGATACTATGGTTATCTTTAAGATTGAAGACTTCACAAATTGGTATGTGTTAGTTTATATTTGACATATTTTGAGGTTCAGTGCTGGCATTATTCTGTTGGTGTTCCTGCATGTCAATATCTGTGACACTCTTTTAATACAGGAGAAATGGTGGTTAACTCTCAAGACCTTTTCAATTTCATAGGCAGAGTATATGGTTTTGCCACCAAGTAACACTTGAGACACGCAAAATGTCACAGTTACCGTTCCATTCACTGACTCAAACAATAATATAAAGATTTGTTTAACATGCACATTGAAATATCATGGAAACGTCATATGATAAGAAGTCCCAAGGTATGGCAAGAATGAAATATTTTTAACCTTATTTTTAATTCGTTATACAATTAAGTGTAAAGGATTCTACACTTTAGATTTCAGTTTCTCTCTCTACTCTCTCTCTCCTCCCTATCATAAGCAGCTCCAACAGGCTATGGATTAAGGGGATGCTATATCACAATGGCAGTATGTTAGCAGAACATGATTGCTAATTTAATGAGAGCTCAGAATTTGTTAGTAAGGGACCATTTGGTGGGTGAAGATTTTAAATTTTGCATAAGAAGCATTTTCCTATCAGTGGCCTCCTATCTTTCAGACTCTCTTAAGCTCCTGGAGGTCAGGGCACATGATTTTTTTTTTTTTCAAGCAATGCCTTTGCTCTATGTCATTAATCTTTTCTGAGCAAGCAAATAAGTAATTCTTTTAATCGCCAGGGCTGATACAACCCTGGTGGTGAGACATCATAGTCCCCTGCCAATTCCAGCAGAATAATTTCCGCCAGCAGCAAGGAGTGCAGGGCAGGCATCTCCATACAGAATGCCATGGTTGAATTAAAAGGCGCCGTGTTAGGAGCAGGGATGGCTTATGACTTTATTGCATTATAATCCAGGGCATCATTAACTTGGATGGTGTGTCCATATCTGCCTATCTCTCTCACTGGCTGTGGCTCTGTGCAGATAACTGGTACCATTTATACGGCTCCATGAGAATGAAGAGAGATCACGTCTGAACACAACTTTGAAGCGTGAAATACTGTGCCTGCTGCAAAGAGTTGGGGCTTTGTCATATTCTCTAAATGGAGCCATTAAAATTAATCTTTTTCAACCTTTAGGCCCAGTGCTGAACATATTTATTTTCTTTGACCTCTCTCAATGTGTGACTTCTGGCCCTTTATTCTTTATAGTTGATTTTCTTAACCTTATCTCAAAAAGCTCAGTGGGGTTTTATAAAATAGAATTATTAGACTTGAATGCATTCCATCAACAGCTCTTAGGGCAGTTTCTGAAAATAAGTACATACATATGTTTTACAATAATATTAAGCCTGGCTTCCTTTTCACATTGCCTGTTGTCTTCTATGTCACCATGTCAGAGCAAAAAATAAGGATGCTGCATTCTTATGCACTCCTTTCTGATATGATGGAAGACAATAGGATCATTGCCATCACCATCAATGTCACAGCTAATACTCCAATGAGAATATGAAGAATGGCAGGCTCTAGTTTTATGACATAGATACATTTGTATGCAACTTACATATATTTTGCATAAATTATAATTCTGCAATAGAAATGTAATCGATATCCTATGCACAAGTTCCTTCAATTCTAAGTATCCCGTGTCCGTGTTCCTGTCATTGTCCTTATTTGTACATGAGTGAACTGAAGCCCAGAGAAGTCAGGCTCTGTTCAAGGTCACAGAACTAGCACCTAATAGAAACAGACAGAGCTCTGTCAACAGTGGTAGTAGAAGCTGAGGCCTTGGGGCCTTGGTGTCAGAGGAAGAGGATGCTGATGTGAATAGCACCCGAAGCCTTTCAGGTAAGTTTTAGTGCCACAATATGTCCAGACCAAAATTAAATAAAGAAATTTGCTCCTAAGGTCTCAGAGGCACATGAAACAAATACTTTTTCATTGCTACATATTAGTATTTTCATGTCTGTATTAATATTAATGATTTATAAATCAGGAAACGATGAGCCCATTAAGGTCAATAACACATGTGTTGCCCTGCTTCTATTGACTGCCCACAGTACTTGAACTGCATTTGTTATCTTCTCATTGGATAACATGAATTGTTACCTTATATTTAATAAGGCTAAAAGATTTGAATTATGAAGAACAATGGAATAAAAAGGGCATTTGAATGAGTAACAAAAATAGTATTTCTGATTTGCAAGACTGGAAGACTGCAAGACACATTAAAATGGGCCAACAAATTTTTAAAACTTTAAAAGACAGGCTGTCCTCATTTTTCTCTGAATGGTTTTTACTTTTTAAGAGGAAGTTACTATTAGCTAGATCAGCTAATTATTTTAAGATTTTAGTAGCTAATATGCTATGGAAAGAGAATAAAATCCATCTAAAGATGAAATTTTTCTATTTCATTACTGTG
Organism: Myodes glareolus; assembly: GCF_982192425.1. NCBI lineage: Eukaryota > Metazoa > Chordata > Mammalia > Rodentia > Cricetidae > Myodes > Myodes glareolus. Next base: position 124,675,788 of record NC_142026.1, on the reverse strand, counting down.
AATATTTTAATCATTCCTCAAAAGCCACTGATTTACAAAGCCTCATTACAAAAAATGAGTTCTTACCTGACTGAGAGAAAGACAGTTAAGTTCTGAACTGGTGGGAACATTACAGAACCTATGACACCATGCCCTACCAGGGAGTGACGGCAAAGCAGGGAAGGCTGGCAGAGTCGTAGCTGGAAGTCCAGCTCAGGTTCTGTTCAGCTGAAAGGAATGCCTTGTTCCTGTGTTATTTGTCATCACAGATAAGTGATAATGTGTCATAGAAGCTAATATGTAATGCCATAGAAGTGGGATTTGGGTTATGGCACCAGCACGTGCATGTTTAGAATTGGCTTTAGGTGCTGTCAATACCGCAGGGTCATAATCCCCAGTGGCTGAACAGTCAGAGTTTAAAAACAAAGCTTAACTTGAATAAGGCCTAAAATATGTTTCTTTCTCCTATGGTCATTCACATAGAAATAAACATAAGAGTCCTAACAGTCACCGCTGTCTGACAGATTAAATGACAGTCATGTCTGTGTATGATCCCCGATCTCTTCTCCATGGGGTCAGGAAGAAATGAAACATGATTTTCATTACTTCAGTGTGAGGTCCACGTCACGAAGGTCACACAGCTGGTAAATGCCGGACCTTGAACCCATATCTATTTTCTCCATGACTTTCTTTACTCAGAAATTATCCACCTCCTGTTAAACAAGACATCGTTCTGGCTCTAAGGATCTTGGAAGTTGACAGACTCTCTAGCCTGGAGTATCGTTTAGATAATTGTATAGTAAATACTACGCTTACTCCTCTCACCTGGCACTCACGTTTCCACGATACAATTCATTTTGTGTTGTAACAGCAGTGTGCTCCTCTTTCTTAATTTAAGGCCAATTAAGAGTGGTGTCTAGGAAAGATCACTGTACACAGGAAGAGGCTCTATGAAGGAGAGGTCCATAAAAAAACTAAGCACGGCCCCAGCCAGATCATGTGTATTCACTACAGCAGCAGTCTCTCGTCAGTTAGGCCGCTCAGAAGGAAGGGCTGTAACACTTTCAGCCCTAATAGGCATATTCTATTCATAAAGTGAAACGAGATTGATCTAAGAAAGTGACATTTCCTGAAAGAGAGGTCAAGGGGCATTTACTATTTTTATTTGTTTTCGTGCATCTTGATTTCATTGCTTTCTCGGGGGCAGACACTGTATCTTTCACCACTTACTCTCAACTACTCCATTTGATAATTATCTATGGAATCAAACTATAACTAAACCAATAAGTCTAGCTATAGATTAGGGGTTGAAGTTTAAACAGGTGTACATGGTGTCCCGCTCTGGAGAACTGAGCGGCTGAGGAGCCTGGGGAGGAGGCACGGGGTCTATTTCATGTGAAATGTCAGCAGTGAAGATAGCGTTTGAGCCACGACACACCCAAGGTTCTCGACGTGTTTCAAAATTACAGCAGAAGAATGCACTGGTGGATGTCACGGGCAAGTGAAACAGCAAAGGACGGACCCAAGATCTGGAGCACGGCAAAGTGGAAGAATAGACCCATTCAACGTGCCCCTGACAGATATAGGCTTGTTTGGAAGAAACAAGTCTGTGGTTGGAAAGGAGGGGAAGAACACGGCACACAAATTCAACTTTGGAACTGCCTACCAGGCAATGATACACAAGCTTTGTGGGTAGCGGAGTTTGTACCGATACAGTGCAACACATCCCAGCATTTAAAGTCAGAAGTTAGAGGAGCTCGCCGCAAGGGGAGAAGCTGATGAGGTGTCTCCATGATGACAGAAGTGGAAATGACAATGAAATGTCCCCTGTGCCTGTTGGGTGGCTTCTAAGATAAGAAATAACGTGTCAACGTGAAGGGAAATGGGAATCCTGTTCTGATGGTGAGAATGTCGAAGGGTACAGAAGCCATTGTAGAAACTGTTTTGTGGTTTCTTAAACAGCTTTCTAGGAGAAGAAAGAAGGGAGCTGAGGATATCACTTAATGGTATAGAGGTTGTATTTTTGAATAATTAAGAGATTTGAAAATAAACCATGGCAATGGTCATGGAACATTATAGGTACATTTAAAATTTTATTTTTGTTATTTCTATTTTTAAAATTATGTGTAAGTGTGTGTGTGTGGTGTGTACCAGTGTGTTTGTGTCTGTGCATATGTGTGTCACACATGTATACATATATGTGGATATGAGTACATAAGTGCAAGCCAGAGAGAGCAGATCTCTTGGAGCTAGAGCTACAAACTATTACGAGTTACCTGATGTGAGTGCTAAAAACCTGGGTACACTGAGTATATTTAAAACCATTACATGGTGCAATGAAAATTAAAAAAAAATCATGTTATGTATGTTTTTCCATTAAAAGACAACTAACAAATGAGACTAAGACATGATTAAGAAGGTAGAAAAAGAAGTCAGAAGAAGGACAGCCGAGCAAATAGCTTGGTTGTGGAAAAGAAGGTAATCTTTTTGACCTCACATGATGAAACTTGAAAGGCTGAGGTTTGGCAGTCTAGCTATTCTGGATCACATAGTGAGACTCAAGTCAAATAAAGAAAAGAAGAAAGAGAGAGAGGAGAGGGGAGTGTAAGGTAGGGTAGGGGAGGGAATCTTTGTTTCAAGACCATGGTGTTGAAGAAGTGATGGCAAATAGAGACGAACAGGTCACGAGACCTTACGTTATTAACGTAATTGAAACAGTGCCCTCTCTGGAAGACTTATTTAGCTTCCTCTAATTTATCAGCATGAATATTAGTATTAGTGCAACATGGTATACATTTGAAATACTTGCTTTAAGACTCCAAAGAGTACTAAAAGTAAACAGAGCGGAAGAAAACAAAAGCTAGGGGTACAGAAATGCTATAGCAGACACCTTCCACCCTCCCTGGGGCCTAAAATTCATGCTTTTATTCCCTGACCTCATAAGTATGGAATTAATCTATTTTAGAAGAAAATAGGGGACAGGGCGCTGATTGAAACTAATCAATCAGGCAGGGGTGATTAATAGAAGGCAGTCTTGCATGTGCTGCAGGCGGATCTACAATGCAGGTTGAGAAGTGGTCGTTTTATAGTTCATTACATATCTGGGTGATGTTATTTATTGTTTACTTAAGCAATAGCAATTGAAGCACAGGCCAATTCCTGGGAATTAATGACCCACTGGGAGAGGCCATTACCTCTGGACATTAAACCCTAGTCAGTTCAGTTTTTCCAGGAGGGTTCCTTTGGAGAACTCTTAGTTCTCTGTCCCTTGTCACCGCATTTAAAAATAAGACTTTAAATATTTCTTTAATGGGAAACCATTAAACTATACTGACAGTTCCGCATGATTCAAAGCAATGGTTTCTTTAAACGAGTAGAATCGGAGAGGTTACAAAGGCCTCCTCCTAAAGGTCTTTCTGAGTTCAGTCCCTTTTGTGGACAGCCACCTATGGGACAGAAGAGCACCATTAAGACACTCTGAATGCTTCACTGGGGCTCATTTTCAAGGAAACATTTTGATTTCCAACTTTCTAGTCTCACGTTTATCTCCCGACCAGAGTGTGAAGGGCTCACGACTCTAGATCTTTCTCTTCGTGGAAGTGCAGAGGAAAATAAAAATACAGACACTGTTAATAAAAATGTGATCAAAGTCCTGGTTCAGTCAGTCCCTTGATCTGGGTGGCGGCAGTGTGGTCCCTGACCCACAGGCTAGGGCTATGCCTGCAGAATGGAAATTCCACTAACAGCCTTATGCTTTCAGAACAATAAAGGACCAATATTTTTTGCACAAGAAGTAATCTTGATATTGCCAGGACAAGGGCTCCAAGAACGTCAAAGCCCCCAAATTTCTCAGTGATCTCCAAGAAAAGAGAAACAGCATCACCTGTTCAAATACAAAAAGAACATGAACCTGTTCAGTGCCCGGAGTTACTTATGGATGCAGAATTACAATACTATAGATCACATCTTAGTACATATCTAATATACATACACAGACACACAGAAACACACAGACACATAAACATACACAGACATATACGCACACAGACAGATGCAAATAGAGACACATGCATGCAACACACACAGACAGGCAGATTCACAAACACAGACACAAACATACAGAGAAACACACAGAGACACACAAAGATAGACACACAGAGATGCGATACAGACACATGCAAACATACACACACAGGCGCGCGCGCACACACACACACACACACACACACACACACACACACACATTGAGCCAAGTGATTTGCTCAGATCTTTTGATGTTCATAATCACACTGGACTCTAGGTACTTCTGTTCTCACTCCTCATGAACAATAGCTTTACACTCACTCTGGCTTGGGTAAGCCAGTTTGTCAGTACAGTTGGCTACTTCTTTCTAGAATTTCCAAACACTCTGACCAATGGACTCATATTATGTCTGTCTTCCCTTCCTCTATTTCCTACATGATTCCTGATTCTCTTTGCATATGTCATCATACATTGACCAAGGGAGGAAAAGAGCATGGGGTTATGTCTGATTTATACTGGCTCAATATATGAAGGAATTTCCAGTAAATCCATGGCACGCATTTGACACAGTTGTGGGTTAGCGAAACAATAAGAGAAAAGGAGACATATGGGAGAGGAACCAGCAAAGAGAAAGTGAGATGAGAAAAAGAAATACTGACGGCTTCAGTACCAATCCTCCAATGAGGAAGTCAACAGTATATAGATACACACACATGTGAGTGTGCATACATGCACACATGCACACACTCACACACACACTGCACATAAACACTGTATCACACTGCCTATGTCTATATCTTTCCTCAGCAAAATAACCCTGGCATTATATTTATAAACACTTTTTACTCATATAGATAATAACAGGTAATTTTCATGACAACCCTTTGGAGGAGATACTATTTAAATTCTCATTTCAGAAGAGAAAGTAGAGGCTTAGCTAGGTTAATTAACTTGCCATTCTCCAAGCCCGAAGAAGACAGTCAGGATTTGAGTCCATGATGTCAGACTCCAGAGTCTGTGATCTGCACCAATGTACACCTGGCCTACTGGGAACCTAGTCAAGGCTGAGATCTTCCCAGTGAGACTGTGGAGCTAACACTAGCTACCCCAATGTCCTTCCAAAGACTGGTCCCTTCAAAATCTACTTCTGACACATGCTGAGACCTGCTGGATAAGAAAGTGTCATTTCTTGGCTTTGGTTGGAAATAATTGTTAGAAACAACTTTCCATAGTCTCAAGGAATCCATGCAAGAAGAATCTTGCAATTTGTTTGTTCTTATACCTAGGACAATGTTATTTTTAGCCATGTATATTTGAACATAAGGAGTGCTTTGATTCAATTTCAGGAATAAAATTGCAAAAATCTATAAACAGAAACTTAGCTTTTGTTGGAGTCTTGAATGCTAGGTAGTTTATACATGTTACCTTCCTCAGACTTACTGAAGTAGAGTGAATGTCCCTGCCTCTGTACTGTGCCCCATTTCCCAGTCACCATTCATGTATTGAAATCCTAATCTGATACGATATAAAGAGAGTGGGGCTCTTGTGAGTGAGCAGTACATAGCTATTTCTTTTCTACTGATTTTTATTGAGCTCTACATTTTTCTCTGGTCCTCTCCCTTCCTCTCCCCTCCCCTTCAACCCTCTCCCATGATCCCCATGCTCCCAATTTACTCAGGAGATCTTGTCCTTTTCTACTTCCCATGTAGATTATATCCATGTAAGTCTCTCTTAGGGTACTCATTGCTGTCTAGGTTCTCTGGGATTGTGAATTGTAGGCTGGTTTTCTTTGCTTTATGTCTAAAAGCCACTGTCACTTAGGAGTGAGTACATATGGTATTTGTCTCCTGAATGAAAGAAAACATTCCCTACTGGAAGGAAAAGTGAGACCCAAGATTCAGAAAGCTTATATGACTCAAGAAGCTCACGAACTTACTTACAAGACTCATGAGGCCCATTGTTTGGTCAGTTATGTACAAAGTAAACAGCAAGGGGTAGGTGAATTGGCAGAACTGTCTTCAAGCTATGCTGGGAGCTGCAGTGATGCACTTTTTATTTATTTATTTATTTATTTATTTATTTATTTATTTATTTATTATTTATTTATAAAAATTTCCACTTCCTCCCCTCCTCCCAATACCCTTCCACTTCCCCCACTCCCTCTCCTCCTCCCTCTCCAGTCCTAAGAGCAGTCAGGGTTTCCTGCCCTGCGGGAAGTTCAAGTTCCTCCCCACTCCCTCCAGGTCTAGGAAGGTGAGCATCCAAACAGACTAGATCCCAAAAAAGCCAGTACATGCAGATGAAACAAGACCCAGTGCCATTATCAATGGCTTCTCAGTCAGTCCCCATGTCAGCCACATTCAGAGAATCTGGTTTGATCACATGCTCGTTCAGTCCCAGTCCAGCTGGCCTTGGTGAGCTCTCATTAGAGCTGTCACACATGCTGGAACTTTCCAGCAGCAATGATGGAGCTGCCTCTGAGTCAACGATGCTCCTGTGTGCAAGCCCTCGTCCACACTCCTGTAAGTAATGTTAGTACATTCACTGGTTCTTTGAACCAGACTTCAGTGGGGTTGCTCCTGTGATCCACTGTTGGTGCCCCATTGGAGTGTATGGATGTTTGTACCCATCTTCTGGGAAGAAACATGGGACACAGGAGAAATGCTCTTTATAGAAAGAAATCCAAGGTCAGGGAGATGGCTCGTGAGTAAGAGCACTTGCTGTGTGGGTACAAGTGCTTGAGTGATCAAGTAAAAAGCTGGCATGGCCATACACGTCTGTAACTCCAGTGCTTTGTGACAGCAGAAGCAGGGGCATCACTAGGGCTTGCTTTCTGCCATCTTACCTTCAGGTTCAATAAGAGACCCTGCCTCAGAGAAATAAGGCTGAGAGGGAGAGAGTAAGACACAGGACAACCTTCTCTAGCCTTTGTATATGTGTGCAAGGGTGCATGCCTGTGTGCCAACACCACACACACACACACACACACACACACACACACACACACACACACTACTAGTATACCTCCCACACATATAGCCAACAGCAAAAAAAGAGAAACCGTCAGGTCTCTCAATTCTCCTACCTTCTGAGGTCACAACACAAGTTGTTCTATGATTCAGAGGCTTCATGTGAACCTAAATCTTAGACTTTCCAACATCTCAAATGGTAGGAAATAAGTGCCAATTGTCTGAAAATCACTTAGTTTGCAGTTAACTGTTAAAATGGGCTCAAATAGACTAAGAAATCTTTCTGGACTCAGTCATTCTATGTTCTCATGTTTACAGAGGAGCACCTATGATTGAGAGCTATACAGTGACTCTCCCAAGTTATACCATCTGTATTTGATGGGGCTTTCTATCTTGACATTCAAATTTAATATGTGATCTTCCTGGGAACTGAGAAATAAAGCACTGTGACTAGAATTTGCTGGCATTTGTATGGTATGCTCCCTAACATTCCACATCTACCATCCATCTGTCAAAAACCACCTCTCTGAACCTTCAACACAGAGGGCTGAGTGGTACACAAGCTGTTGGAGGGAAGGGTGGTGGATTAAGTGGAGAAATGGCTGTTGGCTAAGAGTATTTGTCTCATAAATAATTCAACCCCAATACTGGAACACCTGCCATGTGTCACAGGCATCTTCTTAGTGACAGCTACACTAGCATATGTCTTATCACAAAGCCAGGTCCAAACACAGCATGGTGGGTAGGCCATACTTGTCTGCTGATCGAATCAATTGTTTCCCAGACAATGCTGATTTAGACACTGTTACTTGACGAATTCACCCCCCCACACACAAAGTAATTCACTGAAGCCCCCCATTACCTGGGAATATGTATATGTTTGGAGATAAGGCCTTTGAAAGACCAAATCGGGTTCCGAGGATAGACTTTGGCGAAATCTACTAGGTATGCTTAAAAGAAGATGGGTTTTTGTTCTATATAGATAACAGGACATAAGAACACAGAAGGGAGACCTTGTAGACACCCGGGGAGAAGGGGGTTGTTAGAAGAAACCAGGATCATCAATATTCTGCCTTCAGAGTTGCAGTCTCTAAAAGGCTGGGAAAATAAATTTCTGTTGTTTAAGTCTCCAATTGGTGGTATTTCATTATGGAACCCCAACCAGACTAACACAAACACCAAATTTAACAGTCCCAAGGTTTGCGTTCAATGTGTGTCTAACACTCGAGCATTCAAGCTACGTGTGTGATATAAATATTTGCAATCCATTTACTGTGTCATCATTTAGGGTAGAGATGCCTCCCTGTCCTTCATTAAAGTTCTGTGCATCCCGTTTTTCTACTTGACTTCTAAAAGTTCTACAGTGCATCCCATCCCGTTTGCGTGTAGACTAAGCTTTCCCCCCAGGAAGGCTTTTAAATTAAATACCTGCCAACATAACCTGGAGTATTCCCAAATAGCGCATTTGACATTTCAATGCAAATTACAAGCGAATATTTAGCAGCAGATCCCATATCCCACAACTCAATTACTGTCCTGTGAAGGGGAAGGAAACCTGGGATGCCTCAGACCAGTGAAACGAAGATGGCGCTTTTGAGTCTCTGTGACAGCTTGCCCCCGTCACCTCCCTTTCAGAACTAAACTTTCACCTACCTAAATCAATGTAGTCTTTTAGAAGAAGGTGATAGAGTACTTAGTATGTGCTAGCAGCAAGTGTAAAATATGTCTATGTATCCATTATGGAGTTGGGGTGTTGAGATTAGGAACATTTATATTAACAGTGGAGTCATTTTTATTAGAAATGAAATGCTGCATTTTAAAATAATCTAATAGTCTAATAATGTCAGCTGTAGATTCCTTGTGTTCATGCATTAGCAAATACCAAGATGAAGAGGCACCAATGTCTTAGGGATCGAGAAGTTAAGGGGTACAGGGACTTTGTCAGGAATGGGGTACAGAGCAGAATTAAAGTCAGAATTATTTTCCTACATTTTGGATACTTGATAGGATAAAACTTCACAATTTGGCTCAACTTATAAAAAGTAGCCCATATTAGAACTCTCCTGAGATCTAGTGTCATATCATACTGAAAATAAGTCCATATTAAAAGCCTGAATCAGATGTGTCTCTCAGAGCCTCGCTAGATGAGGGCTTGGTCCACAACAGTGCTTTTTAGAGGTAAGTGGAACACGAAGGCCCTGGCCTAACCAATGGTTCGTTGGTAGGTTCAGGATTGAATGGGTTTTTGAGAGTTGGTGGGGTCTGTGGAAGGTGGGCCTGGCTAGATGCTCTCTGGCAAAATGCTTTGAATGATATCTAGTGGTCTTGGCCCCTTCTATCTGTCTCTGCTCCCCAGTCACCACGAGGTGAGAAGCAGCCTATGCCACATGTCTGCTCTGTTTTCATGCACTGCCTCATTACATATAGGTACATTACATAATGCTCATACAGGCCTTCGTTAACAGAGCCTCTGAGAACATGAGCCAATACCATTGCTCTTTCAATCCATTATCCCAGGGGGAGACAGTGAACCGAGACTTCAGCATGTGCCATGAGGACTCTAGGGCTTAGAGAGATGCCATCCCTGTATGAATGCATTCATCTGACAGGAACAATCTATTCTAATTGAAAGAAGAAAAAAGGAAGGGAGAGAGAGACTGTGAGGTGATTTCCAAGCAGTCTGGGCCTTCATTCCATTTTAAAGCCTGAGGAGAGTGGGTTCTTCTGGAAGCAAAAATTTGGACAGCACAGGGGTGGCAGACAGAGCCCCTCCCATCTCCAGCCCAAGCCCCCAGGAAGGGTAGGACTGTGTCAGCCTGGACATGCCCCACATGCTCCCTATACTGAAACTAGAAAGGGACGGAAGCGCATTTAGACCACATCCTGGAGAGTCAGCCCTGACAGGGTCAGAGATGAGTTTTACAAGTAGTTGCCACAAATGACAGCCTTTAGACCCCAGCCTTCCATTTTCTCCACATTTCAGAGGCTGTAAGCACCACGTCGAGCCCTGATATATCCTCAAGGGGTTTACCCGAAAAAACGGTCACGTGGAAAGTATGCTTAGTAACATTCAACCTCAAGAAAGGGCTGCTGACTTCAGGCAATTTGGGGATCCTAGAAAGTATAATTTCCCATATCCTACAAGTCTGCGGTTCGTGGGTGTTTATAATCAGTGTTTTAAAAAACCACCGTTGAATGAGCTTCATCAGCAATCACTGAGGCAATTCCCTCTCTTGTAACATACACCCGCTAGTTTCTAAGGCTTGTACTTCCCCTTCTAGCCCATCAAGTTGTCTGATACAGGAAATCAACCTTTAAAAGGCCATTCATTCCCAGGTGGTGTGAAGAGGCAAAAATATCGGGAGGGGTTAAGTGAAAACTGGGAGAAAGGGATGGGCTAGACCGTGGCAGGGAGGAGAGTCTATCAAAATGTGTAGGAAGACACGACCGGAAATGTGCTGCTTAGAAAGCTGATTTAAAACGAAAGTGAAGGACAAACCCCTGTAAAAATGTGGGCTGAGTCCCATACAAGCTGTGGAGGATGGCAGATGTGGAGGAAGAGGTTTATTTTTCAAAAAGATGTTTCAGGACAACCAGTCCTACTTTTTTAAAAAAAGTGGCTCTTCTGCCAGACACTGTGGCTCATACATTTTATTGCCAGTATTTGAAAAGCTGAGGCAGGAGAACCACCAGTTTGAGGCCAACCTGTGTTACATATGAGATGGTTCCTCAAAACAAAACAAACAAGCAAAATTTATCAAACAAATAAAAACCAGTGCCCCCCCTAAAAAGCAGCAAATCATGTTAGAAATGATTGAAAGTCTCTTAATTTTTCCTTACACTCCACCAATATACTCCCACTTGCCAAAGCAAAATTAATAAACAAAAACTCAGCAAACCGATTTTAAACGAGTTAGAAGATCATGGCAGCCACATTTCATATCAGAGTTGGCATTAACACTAGCCTAGAGAACAGAGAATAAAATAATTTTAGCTTTTATGGTGAACACAATTAGTCAATTAGTGTCCAAAGTCTCAGATACCCTGAGTTGTGCTCCTACGACTTAAGTCACACGGATAGTCATAAATTCCTAAGGACTTCACCAGAAATTGTTCCTTTGAGCAGTTCCGGGCTCCAGTTCCTTAATCTCCTTCCCTGTATGAGAAGGTGATTTCCCTTTGCTGCAAGACCTCAATCTAAATGGAGAGCGGGGGCTTTAAGGACCCAAAGTTCAGTCAGTGATAATAGGAAGCCATGGAGAATACGATAACCCCAAAGGCTGCTAATCCAAAATGTATTCGGCTTTGGCTAAATAGAGATGTAAAAGGGATAAGCTGAGGATTTATCTGACCACAATCCCTTGCTTCATACCCAAGCATTTCTTTTTCAGTCCGAAAATCATCTCTAGGTTCTAGCTAAGACACTGGAGGAAAACCAGTGAACACTCAGTCTAACATATCTACAAGAAGGGTACCAGTCACCGGCTGACACCAGAGGTCAGCGACTTCTGTCCTCGCATATCACAGGGTCTCCCTCCATTTCCTACTTTCTTAAATCTTCAGCACAATTTACTTCCCAGAGACATATTAAGTAGACCAAAGCCAGGGAGGTGACATTTAAATAGCAACACACACGGAGAAAACAAACATGTACTGGCCAAACGTAACTAACCCTTTCTGATCCTCTAACCTCCTTCCCAGAAAGCTTAGGAGTAAGCACAGCAAACAGAAGTGAATGTCTCTATGCTCTATAAATGGACCCCACTGTGCAAATATCAGCACTTGATCATCGAGAACATATCTCGATCATGAGTTTTAAAAGGTTACGAAGATATTCTCTTTCAGTAAAGAAAGCAAATATGTACAGATGATCATAATTTATTAATCTTGTTTTCTCTCCCAAAAGTTAAGGCAGGGGAAGACAGCAACATTATATCTGATTCGGAAGCCATGGAATAATAAAATTGCCCGTGTGTGTGTGTGTGTGTGTGTGTAAGGGGGTGGGGCAGTAACATGGAGCACAGTAAAAATTCATACTTGAATTGGATGCCCATATGAAGGCTTGAATCTTATACATTTATTTCTATATTCAAAATGGAAGAAGACGAAATATACAAAAAGATGAGGGATTTGAAATATAGAGTAACGCCAGTATTAGGAAGGAACAATGGAGCTTCATTCTTTAGATGCCAAATGGTTCTTGGTCCATTGCAAACTTGCTTCTTTAGACTCCTGTGATGATGGTTAACACTTACTGGACACTTGCAAGGGGGCAGGCACCAACTTTATCCTTTATGTGTCTGAATTCACAGCAGTGGGCTTTGCAATGCCCACTTTCCAAAGGTGAGCGATAAGGCATACTATGTTGACGAGTCCTGCTCCAAGAGCTGAGTATGGTGCTACGCCTGTAAGGAGACATCATGTGTGAATCCAAAGCCAGTCTGAGCTGTAAAGTGAATTTCAGGCAGTCACACCAACTAGGGATACATAGCAGGGCCCTGTCTGTATGACATAATAGAATGATAATTACTAACAATTTTCAATGGGAAAAGAAAATTTAAAAAAAAAAAAAGCCTGGCTCCAAGGCTCACTGATGTCAAATCACAGCAGGATCTTAGCTAATTTGGGACAAATTGACGTATTCTTACCTGATATGGGATGTTAATTAAAGCACTCTTGATCTCTAATATACATCCAGAATGCTGTAAAGCAAGATATGATTTTAGAAATTGCAGCTTCTAGATAACATTAGGCATCCAAGTTTAAGGGTGCTCTATGTCGGTCACCAAATTATGGAATTATTTTTGAAACACTGAATACAGGAACAAGAGTGTACTGTTCTTTCAAGGCACAGAGGTTGAGAAATCAAAGTTTGGCTTCAGACCTAAAATCAAACAACAGATCTGCCACACACCAGCTACTTTGACCTGAAGCAATCAGTGCAACTTCCTTAGGAATCAATGAGGGTAGTGATGCCCACTTCACCAGGTGAATGGGAGAGAAACTAAAATTATGTCTGGAAGTCATTTAGTAGGGGGTTTGGCACACTTCCGTTTATTGCTCTTCTCTCTCTCTCTCTCTCTCTCTCTCTCTCTCTCTCTCTCTCTCTCCCTGTGTGTGTGTGTGTGTGTGTGTGTGTGTGTGTGTGTTTTCCTGGCCACATGTACATGTGAGAATGCATTTGTGTGCCACGAAGGCCAGATGTCTACACTTGGTTGTCTTCCTGAATCACTTTCTACCTTATTTTTTGGGACATGGCCTCTCATTGAGCCAGGAGCTCAACAATTCAGACAGTGTCCACAAAGTCCCAGGGACCCTCTGTCCCTGCTTCGCCAGCCCTGGGATTATGGGTGTTCATATTTATACCCCAGATTTTCCCATGCATGCTAGGAATCAGATCCTCAAGTTTGCATGGCAAACAAACACTTTATGGACTGAGCCATCTCTACAATCCCTCACTATTCATTTTTAACATCTGTTAATGTTGAATTTGGAAAGGTACTGGAACTATCTAATTATTATGCACCATAAATAAAAATGTAGTATACTCAAAACTTTGTGTGCATAGCTGATCTGTTTTATCACTAAGAGAGCCTTAAAATTAATCATTAATTTTATTAGTGTTATATATGCATCACATATGCTGAAATCAGCATGTTAAATGGCATATATATATGTATACACACAGACACATACATACACACACATATGCCTTTCTTTTCTACATGTGACCAATGTTCTTGTACTTTGCCAGCTAAAAAGCATTTTAGCCATATTCTATGCCGTTGACTTCCATGGTTCTGGATCTGGCCACCTTCAAGGAAGTCACCATGGACTAAATATTTTCTTTCCTCCCAAATTCATGCACTAAAGACCTCAATCCCTAATATGCAGTTACTTAGGGATAAGTCCTTTAGGGGTTAAAATGCTAATATTTCTGTTTTTTTTTTTATTTAACCATTTTAAGTAGGAAATGTTCTATGTGCCACCCAGGCTCCCCACTTTGATAAACTCATTTATTCTTCAGCTGATAGGGGTGTTGGTGTTTATTATCTACCAGCTGAGCCTCAGAACATCTGTCAGTCATACAGAACTGCCTTGCTCAAGGCCATGGTCCCTCCCGACCTAGACTGAGCTGCTCCAACAAAATCTCACAGGGCCTGTAGCTCAAGCAACAGACTTGTATTAAGGTGTCTGTGGATTCAGTCCCTGATGTCAACTCTCTCTTCCTGGCATACAGATGTCTATCCATGTGCAATGGAAACTGCAGACTCTTGTTCTAAGGACATTTGACCACATCATGGGAATCCCATTCTCATGACCTCATATGGCCCTAAGTTCCCTAAAGAGTTTATCCCCAGATGACTTCACATTAGGGAATAAGGTCAATAGACAGATCCCCTTGGTGGTCATATACCCTCTGACGGTTCTACAGAAATTAATTCTGTAGAATTAATTAACTATCTGCTTTCTTGCTTTAGCAATATGTTAATGGATGTTGTACCTACTACCTTCCTCTTCCTCTTTTAGTTCCTTCCCACTGGTACCATTTGGGATCTCTTGGTGCCCTTTCATTGGGTCTTAGGTAGGAAAAATTTCATATGCGGGAACAATGTCATTTTAAGTAGAAGCCCTGCAATATGTCTTATTTCTAAAAAAAAAATACTTTTATCAGTTGAGTAATTGTGTTGAATTAAGAGTAATTTTTGAAACAAAATACCGGCTTCTGTGTGAGATAAAATTCTTCATTTACTAAATTAAGACGTTTTATTTATTATGCAGAATCAACAAAGGAGAGCTCATATTTTCCAAACAGAAAGGCAAGACGTGGTTTAAGGGTACAGAATTAGAGCTTTATTAAAAAATTCAGTGAGATTTTTAAAATGAGCTCATAAATATCACATTCTTCATATAGCCATTTAGAGACACTTTTAGATAAAAATATACATTGTGGATTCAGTACAGAACCAACAACATTAGGAAGGGAATCTTGCTGTATATTGTTTCTATTCTCCAAAGAGGTTTTATAAACCAGAATGCTGCCATCCTATGCAAATGCTGTGCCAGTAATTAGAATGATGATATGAAATCACTATGCATTCAAAGAGAAGGCAAAAGGCCAATCTCAACATCAAAGGCATACAACAAACAAAGTAATGGGCACGGTTACATCATTAAATAGAGTCACTCAAAAATAGGTACAGGGAATTATGTCATATGATGAACTGGAATCTTTTGAAATTTTGCTCAAAATACTGCTGTATTTTATATGTAAGGAAAATGGGCATAAGAGAAACTCAGATGAGAAGATTAAAGAATATGGCATGTGTGTGGAATGTTCAAGCCACTTCTGGCAGAATAACTACTCATCCTGGCATAATGACTTCTATAAATTATTGAAACTTCTAGCCTTGTAGTAATGATTTGGTAATAAGTCCAAATGCATTGGAGCATGAGAGAATATCAAAACAATATACTGAGTGTTAAATGTTAATGCCAGGTCCAGAAATTATTTCAATAAATAACATTTGATGAAAATAATTATCCACATTTAAATTGTAAAAAGATGAGATATTCTGGAAGAGACAATACAACAGTCATATTTTTTGTTATAAGAATCAAAGAGTAGTATTTTAAAAAGACTGAGATGTTAGCAGCTGTGCTATGGTGAGGGTTAGACCCATCTATGATTTTTAGCTTGTCATGTGTATGTCTTCATTTGATTACTGGCACGAAGTCTGGAGAGCTCAGATAGTGCACACACTTTGATGGATTTTCACATATTTATAGTAAGAAATAATCAGTTTCACACACATCTACCAGCCAGTATATGCCCATGTTATGAAATGTGCTCCTAATTTTCATAGTAAACATTTTTACCTAGAAAATTTATCCCAAATATTACTGGGGATTGAAAAAAATGTAAATCAAAATCTCATAAACAAATTAAAGTGCTCTGTGTATGATACCCATATGTTGTGTGTATCCAGATCATGTCTAAGGGGAGACAAGTAAGCCATTGATTTTAAGTGAAAAATCTCAAGAGGTCAAATATTTTAGTCACAATAGTAAATGATATTCTAAAATTATTTTAACATTAGTATTATAAAAATGTAAGTAAAATACATTTTTAATATAATATAACATATATGTATTTTATAGAATATAAAATAAAGGTAGTATTATTCTACACAAGGTTTAGAATGGAACAAAAGAAAAATATTAGATAAGAAAAAGTCAGTCAAGAACAAACATTAGTTAATAAATCCACAAGGAACAAAATATCAAAAAAATTCAAATCAGTACAATTGATGTTACTGACATTTGCTTTTGTAAGTATGCTAGTATGGCTTGGGACAGCACTGACTTATGCTTGCCTTCTGTCTGTCTGTCTGTCTATCTATCTATCTATCTATCTATCTATCTATCTATCTATCTACTTATCCATCCATCCATCCACCCACTCACTCATTCATCCATCCATTCATCTATCTACTGGTTTTGTTATATAAAAAATGTAGTTATAATAGCTAATGCCGATATAATGTAAAAGTCACTAAATTTTACCAAGAAATATTATTGGTTAAAGCAATTTAAAGATTTTTCAATTAGTGATCATATCCTTTATATACAGAAATAGTTTACATTTTATCATACCCATAATATTCTCTAAAATTTCAGTATTTTACATGAGCCACTAAGTATTTGCATGTGGGTACTGATAGGTGGTAGGCCAGAAATAGGTGTCCTGATTTCTACTTCCAGTCCTGCTCTTGTCTCCGGCAAGACACCCCACCTCTCCTGAATGGCATGCTTATATGTGTTAAGTTAGCCAGCCCAGGGGAACTGTCCCCTACTATTAAGAGTTACAGATTTGTGATTTTTTTTCTGAGTACACTTCTCTTCTTTAGCAATGACTGTAAATATATATTAAGCCAAGTTTTGTATCATAAAATTAGTAAAGAATTGGCTTATCCCATTGTTCACTTGATCTTATCAAAAGAGCCAATTAAGGTGCTGAAAACATGGCTCAGCAGTTAAGAGCACTATTGTAACATGAGGGGCCTGTTTGTTGGGTTTCTGTCCTGCCCAGTTCCCCCAGCCAGTAAGCCCCAAAGAAAATCACACAGAGAGTCTTGCACTACTTATAAACTGGTTGGCCCATTTGCTCAGGCTTTTTATTAGCTCTTGTAGTTTATATTACCCCATTGTTCTTATCTATGTTAGCCACATGGCTCGGTACCTTTCACAGTGGAGCAGGTCACATGTTGCTTCTAGGTGGTCTGGGAAGGAATGGCAAAGGAGCTTCCTTCTTACTAGAATACTCCTGCTCTCATCACCCCACCTCTACTTCCTGTCTGATTGACCCACCTATACTCCCTGCCTGGCCAATCAGCATTTAAAACATGATTTACAGAATACAGACAATTCTCCCGCACCACATTATTGCCCTCACAGAGGACCTGGGATTGATGCTCAGTACCCTCACAATACTTCACAATCATCTGTAACTCCTGCCCCAGGGCATCTATGTTCTCTTCTGCCCTACATTGGTACAGGCACACACGTGGTACATACATGCATGCAGACAAAATACTCATGCATATAAACTAAAATAAATTAACAAAAGAGGAAGTAAGTGGAGTATATTACATAGAATCTGTGAGTTTTTAGCAGGCCAGCATCTGACTACTACCACGAAATCACAAGGGAAAGTTCTTCAGGGATCAAACTTTAAACCCAGCAGGTGAAATGAATAGATACAGTGTGTGCCAGAAGGCTAAATACATACTGTCGAAGGGATTGCTCATTAAAATATCTAAAAGGATGGGAAATGAGGAGAAGCATGGTGATAGAGCACTGATTTATATAATGCAAAGCCTGTGTGCAACCCAGGTCCTGTCCAAAAGGAGAAACAACTGTTGTTGTTTGAAACAGTCTGCAAAAGAGCACTTTTAAACTGTTTGAAGTGATACAAACTTACAGAATCCAACACATTTGTAACTTGTAACGATAAAAACAATTAAAAACTATTAACAACAGGCAGCTCCTGCAAAGGTTTTTACACACTATTGCAAAATGTAACAAAAATTATTTACCCAGACAAAAACCATAGTGTTTTCTAAAGTAACATTTCTTTGATTTACATGTACCTAGGAGTGAAATTTTGGGTGAAAACAAGTCTCACTTGGGGATTTCTTAATGAACAACATAAATGGCAAACTATCTCCCTTCTGTCTAACAAGTTCACAACATTTTTCCTAAGCTAATATTCAACAATCAATAGTATTTGGCTTATAGGACATATACGAGCCATTTTCATGATGGATTAATTTAGCTTTCTTTAAACTCAGTGATGGTTCAAAAGTGAATAGCATTCTGTAGGAACCTTATGGTACATGTTGATCCTTCCCCAGGATGATGATTTGTGGCACAGTTCTCTCTGTCTGGGTAACTGCTAGGCAGTTGCAGCCTGCCACGCTTCTCAGCCTTCCACATGCTCACAAAAGGGAATCATTGACACTCTACAGTGAATTGCTTTGTCAGAGGATTTTTTTGTCCAAAATTAAATAAAATATGTTAATAACTCAATACTTCATTGTTCACTCAACTGTGGGTTAAAGTCAGAATTCTAAGAACATTTTATGCAGGCCAGGCAAAGCTCCTATGTTTGAAAGATGAGAATAATCAAATGTCTCTTTGGTGTAAAGTAGGTTCAGTGGACAATAAATTTATGGGGACATACCTTCATCATAAATTTGAATGTATTTGTATTCACCCATGAGTTTGTGGGAATGGAGATATGAAGGGCCAAGAAAACTAAAAATTTTCAGTAAAAATTACCTTTAAATATCTTCCTCTTTTTTACAACTGTACAAAATAAAAGATGTAAAGGATTTTATTTAGATATTATTAAGAAATTTATTCATGGATAGGATAGATGTTAAAGGAGTTTTAAATAAAGCATCAAATTCTTATGCAGACATGAAATATGTTATTTTTTAACAATTTTGAACTCAAAATTATATTTGAAAAATCTTTACCTCTATCCCCCAAACAAGGTTAAATGTATTTCTACATTTTGTTAACAAATGTTGATGAAGCATAGCCATAGATTGTGAAGCTTGTAGATTAGAGTAGAAGTTCAAGTCAATTGGATAGACACCGTGGCAAAGTCCAGAATCACAGAATATCCTATATTCTATATGTTGAGATGCTTGCCTTTACTTACCTACACTTCTGAGACCTTGTAAGGAACGAAGAACAACCACTTATATTCAATATCAGTACATTCAATATTATAAAGACAAACAGAGCCCTGTGGCCCCATTGACAACTCCACAGGATGCCTTAAGAAGCCTTGAAAAAAGGACATGTATAGTACTTAAAAGGACAGTTAAGTAGTTCTTGTTGACATTGACTCCAGTTGGTTAATACATGTTATTTTCTTTAATATTATGTTTTTAAAATGTTATTACATTGCTAAATAGCATATCATTTTAAAGACAGTAAAAAAAGAATGACCAAATAAGTCCAATGAGCTTTTGAAGTGGTGTGGTAGTTTCAGTGAACATATTATGCCTTATAAAAAGCTATTGCTAAAAGGCATCCAAACCTACACCTTGACTCTGTCTTGAAAAAAGGAAGATAGGAGTAGGAGACCATTATTTAAATAGGGTACCATTTTTAGCAATAGGCTCATTGTTTACAAAGAAAACTAAGCTACAACCTGGTCATTACTTTCAGACTTGTGATATGAAAAATGATCTTTTAGTCTATGTAGCCACAAATAGGTTCCTTTTTCTAATTCTGTGTGTTCAGCTGAAAAGCAAATGTATCATTTGTAATTGAGCCATGCAGAAAGGTTAGATATAACCCTGTTGATTTTCCTCCAATTTTGAGCTATAATTTACACAATTTATTCATAGAGAAGAGTACAGAAATGGAATTTTCATGAAGTTATACTCCATTCAGGAAGAATGATGCTTCAAAAAAACCCACGTGTTCTGCATAATACAATGTTGAAAAAAAATGAAATTGCATTTGAATTTGTTTTCTTTCTAAGCTCCATTTGTGCTTTGGTCCTAAAGAAAGATGGTACTGAGTCCTTGGAAATAATCCATGTAGAATACACTGATGAATCCATTTGGAAACCACACTGCCAAATGCTGACTTCCCTTCATTGACTCTACACAATTCTTCCATCACGCCCAACTTGAGAACTGACTGAGAGGAAAAGTTGCTTTTGATGAGAGTTGGCAGTTTGTACTCTTGGTTAAAAAAAAAAAATTATCTATCATCTACTTAACTACCTATCTATCATCTACCTATCGCCTAATAATCATCAATCTGCCATCCCACCAATAACACCACCTTCTTTTGATATGTTAATGTGGTTAGACCATTGTCAAAACCAAGCAAGAGTCCCTGGCCAAAAACTATGTGACCAGGCCTGCACTGGGTACAGCTGCAGCTTAGTTGGCCCTGAAACCAGGTCCCATCTGTAAGGGTTGGAAGCTCAGTGACACTGGCCACTCTCAAGCCAATTTAAAGAAGGCTGAGAAAGCTAGGCAGACAGATGGCAAAGCAATACAGTAATGAGGAAAATTTAGCGTATGTTGATAATGCACTTCTCTTTCCAAGAGGATGTCACAACTATCAACTAACACTCCATAATGGAGCATCGATCACTCACGGGCATGCAAACATTGGTGCTAACTGCAAAATATCAGTCAAGGTGTTCGTAAATATCTCCATATGTAAACAGAACACAACAGTCTGCTAATACAATCAGCAATACACATCTCATAATACAATTACGGCTTCCAATTCCATTGGCTTAGCTCTTACCTTATTACTCTCTTAAGACTGTCTCATATTGTTAATTTTGGTTTTGATTTTTGCTATGGGACTCAGCTCAAGTGAAGCTAAAAATATTAGAAATAATGGGTTGAGCCAAATGTAGATGAAATATCATTATGGCCTTGGTACCCGCATGAAGGAGGAAAGACCTGAAGGAAGGCTAGCCCAGAGATGCCCAGGGCACTGCAGGAGGGAGGAGCTGGATTTCATCCCGATACAACTGTGCCGCACTAATGGGTTCTGATTAGAAGAGATGTCCTGCCTCCATTTATATTCTTAGCTTATCCTTCTGCTCGCTGAGTTGAAGGTGGATTGGGAGAGACCATAAAGGAAACCACATTAGGAGACTGTTGTACTTTCCTGTAAAATGAGCAGCCTGGTTTGGGACTGAAATACAACGACATTTGCAGTGTGGTTAACAGGATAGACGGACAGAAGGGCACCAGCCCTGGTTGTTGCCTCTCTGGCACCCTTTCTTTCTTTATAAATTTGCTCTTTGTGCCTTAAATCTCAATGCCATTATGATTTATGGCCGCATGAAATCTTTTAAATTAAGATTTGTTTGATTGTCTGTTTCTATTAAGGTGACTATAATAGCAATTTTCCTTTTCTAAACAAATGTTTGGCCACGCACTGCAAGTCAAGGGCCTGTGCATGGCTCCTGACGATGATTAATTCCCGCTGCTGAATTCTTTATTTTCTATAACTAATTTAAGATAGCTGCCACTTTTTAATAACTAAAGGACATAAATCCAGTGGGATATTTTTCCTTAGGTAATTGATAAAACATCTTCATATAAGTGACTATAAATTATGACTGTGCCCCCCCATTCTGTCACCATGCAAGGCTCCTCCAAGTGCGCACGATCCAGTCTGCCACTGTGCAGCGGTGCATACGATTTATCCCAAACCAAACAACAAATCACAGAGCCAAATGCTGTCTAAACCAATCATTTGCCTAGACTTTCATTCAGTCAAATGAAAACCTCACTGGCACTCTTGTGCTTTCTTGTTTGGATTTTTTTTTTAAAGGTTAATGATTACAAACAAAAATGATTACTAGCCTGCTCTCTTATAGGACAGATGTTGCAGTGGATGAGGGAGATGTAATGCATCTCTATTAGCTTACCCAAAAGAAAACTGCTAAGTAAATAGAGAAAATTAATATATAAGGAAATAAAATCCCTCCAGATTTCCGACGACTAGCACATTTCTAGTTCAAATGATTTGTTTCTCTCAAGTGGATGCAATTTCTCTGAGTGCATTCAAACGCCACTTCTGTGAAGACAAGGCCACAGATATTTGTGACTCTCGAGCAGGATCCCTTTCTGCGACACAAACACCCGCAGAAAGCAAAAGCACCAGAGCTTGGCCAAATGCAGAAATGAGCTTTGGATTGCGCTGGTACTGGCTTACAGGGAACATAATTTTGTCTCTTCACCAAATAGTGGGGGAAGGGTTCCAACCAGATTCAAAATGGCATCTGAACCACTCCGAGAGAATGAGGACATCTGTGCATATTTATGCCTACACAAACACGCGGTACATTCTCCCATCAAGGGATACCAGCTGCGAATGAATGGTGGGTCCCGATCTAATGCTATCAACCTCTCTCAGCCATCCACAGCAAGGGCATCCTGATGGTCACTCCCTGAATGCTCGCTCACAAATGTAATTGATTCCATTTAACTTCATATGATGTGTAGACAAATGATGGCTGCATGTTTATGCAAAGCGTCTCTGTGAAGAAATGAAGCTAATTTTCTTCTTGAATAACCTGTGAAGGGGAAGAACAATCGCATGGTGGCAAGAATATATGACGACATGTTTCAGGGAGGAGAAGTTTCCGAGTTCAGCCAGTCAACTGCCACACAGTAACAGCTGCGGTGGGGGCTGCTTGGTATCAGAACCAACATGGGTGCTCATTTGAAGCAAAGAATAAATAGTGCAGAATTTAGAGAGGTGAATTTCTAGCATATGCACCTACTAAAATAAGCTATTATTTTTCTACCAACAGATCTTTTAAGAAAGCCACTGCGTTATATTTATGTTTACTACAGGAAGTAATTATCTATCTGGTCCGTCTCTCACGGTCATTCATTAAGAATGTTGAGCATGCCAAAGATTTCTACCATTTAGTTAAGAGCCAAATGTTGGCCATGACTTTATTTAAGAAAAGAAAAAGAACTGCAAAATGGTATGCTTGAAAAAGACATTGATATCCATTCAGTACAACCTGAACTTTTTACAGGTAGAAAAACTTAAGACTCATGTCGCATGGCTTTCTAGACTGTAAAATTCAAATGAACTTCATAAGAAAATGTACTAGAAAGATTATCCTGTGCCTGGGTGATATGAAAACCAGTGAAGTGTATCATTTCTTCACCTCCAAAGAATAGGTTAAGACCACTTAAAAATATTTAATTATTTTCTTTAATATAATCTAGATAAAAAATGGTTAGTGGTAGAACTGGAGAGATGGCCTGGCACTGTATTTCAGGAGGACCTGATTTTGACTCCCAGCTCCCATGCTCAGGGACTCCAGTTCCAAGGATCCAATGATTTTGGCTTCCAAGGGCACCTGTGCTCATGTATACATACCTATCACACACACACACTCACACACACACACACACACACACACACCCCTACACACAATTTAAAATAATAAAAGGCAATCTTAAAACGAACAACTGCTTCACTAAAAAATGTCAACATCCTGAAGACACAGAGACTGAAAGTATATGGAGAGAGTTACAATCTAATACCCCAACTTTGCTTTTGGTTTTATTGAGGCAGTAATTTATGGTTTATGTCATGCTGCATACTGTGATACATGGTCCCTATCTGCTTTAGCTATCAAAATCCTAAAGCCTTTCTTCAACATTAGAAGAATTCTGCACAACACAAAATCTTCAGCTAAGATCAGAGGAGTCATCCTTCTTACAGTAGTTCTTTGGCTAAAAATACCTGGCTGAGGGCATGACTATGGAAGGGGACATAGATGGGGTATCTGGGAGGGGGTGAAGAGGGTGGAAAATAGAAGTGTTCAGAATATATATGTGTATGGAATTCTCAAAGTGTAAAATAAGATATATTTATTTTAAAAGATTCAGGAAGTGAACATCTCAGAAGTCTCAGGATATCCCTGAAATTTGCCAGCATCACAAGGTTCCTCCCTCCCCAAGGCTGTATAAGCAGTAAGGGCTGCTGAAGAGAGGAGACTGTCCAACCTGCTGAGTTGCCTGTATGTCATGCAGAGAGCTCCAAAGTTCTGACTTTAGTGAGCTGTCACCTGCTCTGGGTGGGACTTTTCAGTAATGCAGTTGCCTTTGAGCTATTGAGCTCTTATAAGAACCCCCTTTCCCAGACCCCTATAAGAAATCCCAGTAAATTCTTGGCTTTATTCAATCTGATAACAACATATTTGATTGCAGACCTTATTCACTAGACTTGGCTCTGTGTTGATTTTGGTTGTTTGCAAAATCTTGGCAAAAGTTATCTTTATTTCAATTAAGAACACTCAATACACACACCTAAGCTTTCAAAACAGAATTGATAAATGCTCTCTACATAAATTTTTATTATCTGCTATAGGGGACCACTTTGAAAATGGAAAACATTCTCTAGAGAAGTGCAGTCTGTTTTGAAAGTCGCTAATAAAATCTCTGTATTTTTTTTATCAGCCCCATGACTACAGCTTAATTATAAACATGGAAGCACTGTATATCCTTTCGGGTTCCCATTGTCTCTGGCAAAATGCCACATTCCATACACAAACCGAAACTGGCTAGGGTTACTGAAATGTAAGCTCCGGCTGTTGCAGGGCTATTCCTGAAATCTAGAACCTCAGGAGCTGCATACAGGGAATGAGAAAGCCAGTGTCCAAATGCCACTGAGCCCATCAGGCAGCCTGCAGGATGGAGAATGGGAAGGCTAGAGCCAAATGGCATGGAAAATTCCACAGGGAATCTATTCTACTTTGGAGGACTCATTTGTGCACTTTATCACTTTCTAATTGTATAATACTCATGTGCGCATACATATATACATGTGCCATACAGATATAAATACATATGTATGCACATATATACATACACAGAAAGATTGATGAAAACACACACACACACACACACACGTAACTAGTGACCAGGGTTGCCACAAAGACTTTCTTCTTAAACATTGCTTTTGCGCGCCCTACCCATACTCTTAACCACCAAGCATTTTGCACTAATGATAGCAAAACAATTTTAGTTATAGGTGAAGGGATACGTGATTTTCCCATTTCTGTAATAGTATTAGAGTCATGGTGAGTCTGGGTACAGCCCTCTCCTCCAGTCCTGGGTCTCTCCATGAACACTGACTTTCTCCATGCTTGTGTGTTTAAACTATACCAAAGCAGAGGAAATGAACACAGCACTGGCTTTCTGAATGTCAGAGTCAACAGCTATAGCAGTGGCATTTAAGCAAATGCACTGAGTGCTACGTTTCTCTTTCAAAGCTAGATGAGTCAGATTCCTTGAAGAATCAAATGAAGCACATACGCATCACATTCCGATTCCGTTGTCGTCTGACAGTTCATTGCTAAGGGGAAGTGAGGCAAAAATAAATGCAGGAACCCATAAATTGCTTCCAATTGTCTGCGAACTCCTTAAGTACAGAGTAAGTAATTCTAAAAGCAGAATCTAGATTCCAAACAGACTCCAATATGCTTTCAAGCACCTCTTAACATATTTCTTTGGGGAACTGCCTAAGTGCCGAATGCTGAACTCTCTTTGGTTGGCACAGCTTCCTTGTCTTTATCCTATCCAATGGAACAACCAAAAGCCAGATCTCACGAGTGTGTCACCAGAGGACCCTCCATGGTGTCACCCTCAGTGCCACTATATGTAAATATGACACAATTTCAGGGAAATATGACATAATGAGAGGCTATTATTATGCAGCTTTCTCTAAGCCCTAATTTGCATGTTTCCAATAAAGGTACACAGCTCACAGTTAGCACACACAAGCTGTCTTTTTTCCCAATACTATAATTATTGCTTGTGAGCTTTGGAATAATATCTCTATCAATTCCAGAGATTACCACAATGACGATGGGATAATTAACATTTCTTTCTGCTTTCCAAAAAAAAAAAAAATCTATCACGACAATATATTGAAAACTTCATAAGTCTATAGATCAGGGATAAAATTCTTATTATCAGGCTTAAACTTCAGGAGTTTAAAAAATAGCAAGAATGATTGAGACCTGATATAGTAATAAAAGGGGATTGCATTGTCGGAAACTTGGCAGCCACCTCTTGTGCCTTTGATGGAGACATTAGTTAAAAGGCAGAAGTGATATGAGAGAGATTATCCACCTGTCAGAAAGACATTGCTGGGGAGACGGCACAGCTAGACAAGGTCAGGATGCCTGCCTTCAGTTTTACCTCGGAGATAACAAAGAATAATGCTGATGCATCTCTGCACTCTTCAGATATTTCATTCTCTTTTATCAGCAAGTTAAGGCTCAGCACTGAAAGGTTAGCCAGTTAGGAAGTTGAGCTGTACCACCCTAACAAAATCCAAGCAACTGGTACTTAGTATGCTGTGACGCATCCTGCCGCTGGTTCTCATTCCCAACCTGCCACATCACCAGACTCTCCTGTTGTTATTCCCTGTCCATCTTCTGTCTGTTAGATGTGCTGATATTTGCTGTAATTTAGTTCAGATCTCCTCGGGGGCGGGGGGAGGGATGTGGATGAACCTTAGTAGAAGCAAAGGAAAAAACAAAACAAGGAAGAAAAGCTCTGAGAAGAGAGTAGCTTCTGATAAACAAGAAATGAACAATTTCATCTCCAGTTCAGAGCCAAGACTTGGTTACTTGGTGCTTTGATCTGTTTTCTTATGAAGGGTAAACATTGGCTATCTCATCGCATATTCTTGAAAGAGAAAACTTCCCTCCCAGGTCCTAGCATTGTGGCCATCCGGCAGGTACTCACTGTAGCCATCCATGACTAACCATGTTTTCTAGTCTCCATAGGTCTTTCACAACCCCGTGGTGACCTTTTACCTAGTCTTAGTCTTTCTCACTTAACAAATATGTAGTGAAGCTGACAGAATGCCAGGAGCTGCTCAGCGTGCTGAAGCTGCAACAGAAATGCAGGCACCAAATATAAACAAGCCAGCAGAGAACCAAGCAGCAAAAACAGAACGCTGTGACTGAACTATATCAAATGTTCCCTGGATCAAGCATGCATGAAGAAAACTCAGATGGAGAAAGACAAGAAATATTATTTAAGAGTCAAAAAGGAGTTGTAATTTGAGATTAGTGGTCAGAGAGACAGTATTATTTTCCTTGGAGAAGATTCAAGAAAACACCTGAACTCTCCAGGCAGTGAACATAGTAAGTGGAGAGGCTCTGGGGTGGGGCAATCTCTTTGCTGTGGGAAGAGAATAGAGACTGTGTACTGGGGCAGAGAATGGTCTCATGCAGCTGCAGCTGCATGGTTGTCAGTAATGCAAGCATCACTTTGTCATCAGACAGGACAGGGATTCTATTGGCTCCCTCTCCTCTCCTGCCACTTGGATTCTCACCCAGCCCAGAGAATCCTGGTATGTGACCATGTGGGTGTGAGGAATGGTCACAGAGCTGGCGTTAGAGAAGGACAAGGCTCAACCATTCTCAATCTGAGTGAGTATGGATGCCAGCAAGCGGAAGCAAAATTAAGTAGGCAAAAGAATAATGAACAAACAAATAAATGAGATGAATGTATAAAATTATGCAGGTTGGGAATGCGAAATCAACTAAATAAAGGGATTACATCTTTTTCATGAAATTTATGCTCACATATATGCTTGTCTAACAAACAAGCACACTTGAAATGGCCATCCATTATTCATAGCAGAATTTTTATAAAATTTACACACATGCGTCTGCCTTTATTTCTTGTCGGAATTTTGACTTGTAACAGGTAACCTTTTTGTCTAATTAAAAAAATGTCCCCCTTGATGTGTCCTGATAGACACTGAGCAGATTCAACCTGTTCTCTATATATTTTATAAAACATGTAATTTTAAGACAACTGCAGCATAGCACCATGTATACCGGGAAACACGATGCATTTCTCTCTTCTTTTGTTCTATGGCATGTGATGAACCAGGTCCTATCCAGTGAGAGGTGTGTATACAGTAAAATACGGAGTAAGATGAGAAAGGAATACTTTAGAAAGTCTGAATAAGTCTAAAACAGTTTATAGACTGACAATTTAATGTAACAAAGCTTTGCTTTAATTACTGTTTATATATACACTTGCAAGCATACATGTAAGCTAGTCTAATTAGAAAAACATAAAGTCGCCTTCTTTTTTGAGATTATAATTATTTTTGAAATTATAACTTCCCTTATGTTAATCAAGGAAAAAAATGGGTTCCAAGACACCCTCAAGTCATTCCTACTTTTTGTGCTCAGGGCCTATACATAAACATATATTCATTTGATCAACATTCCTGGTTTTCATGTATGTTGTATATGGTCATATGAGTAAACATTTTGGTGTGAACTAATAGGACATTGTGGGAGGTCCTTGCAGCCGGGAACAAACAAGCAGCCTCTTATTACAGGAAATCATTTTTATTCTTTGACACAACATACTTTCTGCATGTTTATGTTAAAGTTCTCCATTCCCCCAAAGATCCTTTTGCACATTGAATTTTTTCAAATAACACAAATTATGCATGAATAAACATGATTTCCTCTCAAAACCTTGAGTTGCGTAGATGGTTCTCACAGGAGCATCTAAAAGATGCTTCTGAAGATGTCAGTTAGTTGAGGTCATTAGCATAAAAATATCATTAACTATCATTAACTAAAACACAGCTCAGATAGCTGAAACCCTCTGCCTTTAAATCAACAGCAGTCAATAAATGGAAAGCAACTTAGCAGCCATGCACTGACTTCAGTGTACAGTCAGATCAAACTACCGATTATCTGGACCATCCCCCGGGTTCTGTCCTGGATGGATGCTTCAGACAGGAATTTACAATGATTAGTCAATGACTCCTTGCTCTGTTTTTGCTGGGGAATCATTGCCTATTGATGCTACAACATCTGGTTGTCCTGGTAGAGAAGAAACAACATATCTTTTCATCTTTTTGCTTCCTCTCTTTCTCTTCTCTCTTCCCTTTCTCATGTACCAAATGGCATATGGTTACCCTGCCAACTCAGCAAAACAGGAGGATTTTGTCTGTCTCTTGTATTTCCCTCAAGGAAACATTCTCTATTGATCTAGAAACCTCATGAGTAATAATTCTTTCAAAACTGCTCACTTAACATCTGCCTCCCAAGCAATTTTCTGTTTGTTTATATGGATGTCATTCAAGTCTCATGACCACAGGGGTCTCTGTTACGATTGCCAGTGTTTAGGCAAGGAAATGAAGACAGAGGTCACATGGTTACTTAATGGTAGAAAATTATTCTAATTCCAACAACCTGTGCCTTTATGTAGTAAATATTTATCTGACCTTCACCATGCAAGTATAGTGGGATCAACTGGTTTGAATAATGATTCTCCTGTAATAATTATTATCTCCTGTCACGTGTGAACTCCACTTTCAAATCCTAAATCCAGACTTGAATTCTGGAATGTGTGCATGTGTTACAGCCCTTCTTTGAGACCTTCTGTCATACTTTCTACAAGATCACTACAAGTGACAGTGAAAATCTATTTCCAAATTCTTTTTACATCATTCTGCCTTATTTAACTAGATTCATACTTTCTATAATATTTTCATCATATTTTTGGCTTCTACTTTAGCCATGACTATCCTACCATTTCCAAACCAGTGATGAAATTTGACAAAGTCTATAAAAGCAAACTGGAAAGTTGCCAATCACAAAAGCTTAACTTGGTCTTGAGTATGTGTGTTTGTGTGTGCACATGTGTGTATGTGATTGTAGTTTTGCATGTGCATGTTATATTCTATATGTGGGTATGTGAATGTGTGTGTATATGTATATGTGGGTGTGTAAGTGTGTGTGTATTTCTGTGTGGGAATGTGTGTTTGTGTGTGTTATGTGTGTATGTTTGCATGTTATATCTGTGTATGTGTGTAAAGTGTGTGTCTCTGGGATGTGTGTGTGCATGTGTGTATGTATGTGTATGTTTCTATGGTATGTTATGTGTATATGGGTGTGTATGTGTGTGTGTATGTGTGTGTGTATGTGTGTGTGTGTATGTGCATATGTGTATGTGAGTGTGGGTCTCTCTATATGTGTTTGTGTCTAACACACACAGGTGAGCAAAAGCAGTCCAGGTTGTTTTACTGGCCTCTTACTCACATACCATTGCTTCTCCCTGAACAATGAAACCTGAGGTCTTGGGAATCAGGGGGATCAAGCGACCTATTACCAATTTTAAAAAATAATTTGAAATTTGAGAATTTGAGGGAGATAACACAAAGGACTCCTTGGTCAGGATTCACCCTTTAAAGATACAGAACAGCGTGCCTATCCATCTGCCCTGTCCCAGGATCACAGGATTTCTACTCAGTGACCATCCAATGAACAATACACAGTGAAAAATGACCAAAGACATTTATGTAGATATAAAACTCAGACCTACTCACAGAGTTTCCACAAAGGTTCGATGAGATTTTTCTGAATGCCAGGCTTCTTATCCATTGTAATAATGAGGAGAATAGATTTTGTACCAAGACTTTCTCATTTTTATTATGAAAAACTTCAAACACATATGAAGGTAGAAAGATGACCATGATAATCTTGATTTTCCCAGATCTGTTTCCATGTTTGTAACTCATGAACAATCATTTCTTACATCTGCAGTCACATATACACTACACTTGGAGATATTTTAAATATAACTCCAGATACAATATCATATTTAAATACTAGTGTGTATATATGTCTCAAAATAGAAGCACTCTTGACAAATCACACCAGAATGCCATTATCATGCCTACAGTTTTAACAGTACCGACTTCAGGTTATCAAACACACCAACAAATGTCTCTACTTGGCCAGATCATTACTTTCTTGCATTTTAGGTTGGAGGCCACAATGTCCATACTGTGTTCTTTCTCTGTCTCGGCTGCCTTTGATCTGTGGCTGTCCTTTCTTCTTCTCTCATTTTGTCCCTTCCTCTTTTTGTTGTTACTGAAGAAACTAGATCATTTTTTCACTTGATACAATTTCCCACAGAATTCTGTATATATTATATATAAAATAAAACTTCCTTTTCTTTACCATCAACCTGGCATTTCTCTGTCCATCTCAAGAGTTCTAATTTATCACAGTCACATCTCTCAGTATGCAAAGTGTTTACTCCAGAAATATTTATGTTCATTTTTCTTAAACACCAGTTTGTTCTAGCAATTACTGTGTGTCAAGAACTACTCTACAGTCACCATAAATATTACTTAATCTGACTGTAAGAATAATGGTTGCTATTGAATTTACAATTGTGATATCTACAGCTCTAAATAGAGAGGCCAAGCCCTCCCAGTAATGAATGTAGAGCAGTGGTTCTCATCCTTCTTAATTCTGTGACCCTTTAATGTTGTCGTGAACCCCAACCATAAAACTATTTTTGTTGCTATTTATAATTATAATTTTGATGCTATTATGAATTGCAATATAAATATCTGATATGCAGGATATTTGATATGCAACCCCTTTGAAAGGGTCATTCAACACCCAAAGAGGTCATGACACACAGATTGAGAACCATTGATACAGGACATGGAATGTGATATACAGGACATGAACTTTGATATCTTAGGAGATATTGTACTCCAGTAATTAGACATCAATATTCTAAATTATCAAATATTTACTAAGTTGGAACTCTGAATTATAACTAAAATGTCCAACATGAATTAACTAAGGGATGGGTTTCTTTAAAGAAAAGCAACTGTCATCTTATTCAAATGCACAAAACACTACGAAAATAGTTGAGATGAAAAGTCAATCAATATCAGTTATGATCATGTGGATTTGCTTGTCATAAAATGATTGAACCTTAGAAGATAAGTTTTCAATTTAATGCACTTAATAAATGTCACCTGAAGTTATGAATAGATGAGGAATGAGTTAAAAAGACAAGATTAAAGTTAAACCATAACCCTCAATTCAGGTATAAACTGACTATTGATCTTATCGAGCCTGAGTGTTAGTATTCCCAGAACAATTACCTCTAATAAATTGGAGCATGTGCTCAGGTCACACTTGTAAGCTGATGGATTGCCAAAATAATAGAATATGTGGTACTCTTCACAATACCCTTCAAATTTAGTTTTACATTAAATTTAGAGAATACTGACCTCACACTTTCACATTTTAGGATTGATTTCAAATACACACTCCCAGATGTGAAGCATCAATACACCAGTACCAAAGCATCTTGTGCTCAAAACACATTAAATGGACCACATTTGGGTTGTACTTTCAAAAAGTTCTTTTTGTAAATAGGGACATACTCTTCATTGTACATCTGTTCTTTAAAAAGACCCTGTGGAGGTGTTCAGGGACAAGGATCACTATCTTGATCATTTGGAAGCTCCTGTTTTCTAGAGGTGACTGTTCTTCTCTGTCACATTGCAGAAACAACTGTCTTGTCAGGTCCCACTGGGTAAAATCAACTGTCACAACCACCCCAGGAAGCAGAGACAAGGAGCTTTCTTCAGAGCCAATCTGAGTATTCTCTCAGATCAATAGACTACGTAGCAAGAAAAGTTAAAGGCCGAAATAACTTAAGAAAGAAAAGGTTTCCCCAGTATGAGTGTTCTAATTGAATTATAGCTACATTCTTCCCTCCTCTCTCCCTCACTCTTACCTTTCCCATGCCCCCAAACTCCCTCTCCAATACAGTCTTTTACTCTTTGTATGGTATGTGCGTGTGTGCAGTGTGTGTGTGTGTGTGTGTGTGTGTGTGTGTGTGTGTAAACAGATAAATATGTAACTGCATCCTGTTGATACATATCATGCTGTTTGTATGTATGTGATTTCAGGGCTCACTAGCTGATATTAGATTAGGGAGCTCATTTCTACAGAAGACTAATTCTCCCTCTTTCAATAGCTGTTGGTAATTTTTGTAACTTTTCATCTAGCAGTAGGGCTCCATGAGATTCTAAGACGCCCCCCCCCCACGTATCAGTTGATGCTGTCATTGTTCATGTCCTATTTAGGTAGTCATACTGTTGAGAGTGCATGGGTGTGGCTTCCCTGTAATATCAAGTAGATACAATCTCACAGCAAATATCCTGATCTTCTGACTCTCATAGTCTTTTCCCCACTCTCTTCCATGATGCTCCCTGGGGTTTTTGGGACAGAGTTGGGCCGTTGGATAAAGTCTTGCCTTTACCTTTCTCAGCTCCTGGTAAGAAGTTTTCAATCTAATAGTCCTTTTTGAAACCATAGAAACTGCACAACAGGTACATTATACACAAAGAGTAGTTTCAGGATAGGTTCCTGAAAAGACACAGGCAACATAAAAAGTGTTTTTGTATAGATTCACAATTAAACACTTACAGGTTAATGATACCTAAAATGTTTCAGAGGTCTACCAGAGTCAGCCTCTATGTGTTCAAGTTGAAGGAAGTGCGTATAAACACACACACAACCAGTGAACAAGCTCAGAGATGAATGACAAAAGACCTCTCAAGCCAGACAAAACCAACCTATAGCTCCTTCATAATCCCTCTATAATTCTGTTATTGTATTTACCTGAGAAATGTTCTATTGATATAATTGTGCTTATTTATGGGATACTATATAATAATTTGATATGTGTATATAACATGCAATTATCAGAACAAGGTAATTAGCACTTCTATCTCCTTAAACATTTGTGTAAGGATGCTGATACTAAATTTGTTGCCTATTAAAAAGTATAGTAGTTTTTAAAAGGAAATCTGGGAAATAAAAGGCCATAATCATTAACTAGATTCTTTCCTTATGTGTTACATGTTTCAATAATGTTTTCAGACTATAATTTGAATGTAGGCTGCAGAATGGTAATTGGGAAGCCTTTTATTTGTTTCTTACAAAAACAGTTAATTGTTCACACAGAGAGAACAGGTGGGATCTTGTTTTGAACATAAAACTATTCAGTCTCCTCAAAGAAATGTTAGAATGATGAGGTCTGAACCTATAAAACAGCACAGAAGGAGAAAGGCAAGATCTATGTGCCCTCCCCCCAACAGTCCTTGATCAAAGAAACCCTCCCTCTGACCAGGCCACTCATATGGTCAAAGTTCTTAATAATTCCTCTCCCATAGAATCAGGATCAGACACTTCTGGACCTGTCAGACCATCAGGCACAGAACATAGGACTCCTGTCAATAACAGAGGAGGGCCACTGAAGGCAGAAACAATCCCTTTCTCTTCGCTTTTTCTACTAATACTCTTCCAATACATTTTGAAAGTATAAAGTATAGTTAGACTTTGATAGTTTAGAATATGTTATTATGGAAAGCATTAATATTTTTCATGTTGAAGTAAGTGTTCTGTTCTATAAAACTCTTAGCTCTCTGAGTGCAAACAAAAACACAAGAAAGCATTGAAAATATATCTAGTGAAAGACTTTTTAAACTTATCAATGATCCCTGCAGTATTTAGAAGTTGAAATGTCCTATAAAGATCCATGTGTTTAAGAGTTGGTTACCATTCTGTAGTGGCTATTGATAGGTGGGAGAACCTATGGAAGGTCAAGCCTGAGGAAGGAACTTAGGTCATTGGAGGCATGCCTTGAGTGGGATGTTAGGACCTTGGTCTGTCTCTGTCTGCCACAATCAGGAATCAAATGCATTCTGATGCCCATTCCTCCCTCTTCATTTTGTGCAGCCCAGGATCTCTTGCACAGGGAGTGGTACCATCTGCAGTTCAGATGTGTCTTCCCAATCAGGTAAGATGGCTCAGCAGGTAAAGGAACTTGCAACCAGATGTGACAACCTGAATTTGATCCCTGGGACCCTCATGTGGAAGGAGAGAGCTGACGCCTACAAGCTATCCTCTGACTCTAGCCATGTTTTGTGATTGCTCCAACCCCTGAAATAAATAAAGGCTAATAAAATGTTTTCAAAAGAAAGGTATTATTATGTCAATTAATTGCGAATACCATAGGCACATTAAAGTCCTCTCTCACAGATGGTTCTAGATTCTGTCAAATTGAAAATTAACTCTAACCATTGCTTACATGAAACAAGAGTCTATATTTGAAAATATCTGGATAATAGGAGTGCCATATAGAATCTGTATATGTATCCTACATATAAATCCTACATACATATAAAAGGGCTAGGTGGGAGCATTCTGTTTGTAGACACACTACCCTTTCCCAGCTAAGAACATACAGAATTCTACTTTAGCTCCAGGCTGCCTTTATCTCCGCCACCAAACTATACCTTGTGGTCATTTAAACTCCTTCTCTAGAACTGCCTTTATTTTTAAATATTAGCTCTATAGACACTCACTGAAACAGGCTGGTGTAGGAGGTTCTTCTGTTTATGTCTTGCTTTCATTGGTTAATGAATAAGGAAACTGTTTTGGGCCTGATAGGACAGATCTTAAGTAGGCAGAGAAGACAGAACTGAATGCTGAGAAGGGCAGAGTGAGAGATGCCATAGATCTCCTGCCTGAGACGAACACTGGTTAGAATCTTGTTGGTCAGCCACAGTCACGTGGTGATACACAGATTAATAGAAATGGGCTAAATTAAGATGTCAGAGTTAGCCAATAAGAAACTAGAGCTAATGGGCCAAGCAGTGTTTTAATTAGCACAGTTTCTGTGTGGTTATTTCAGGTATAAGCTAGCCGGGCAGCTGGGACAAACAATGGGCTACCCTCCTCGTACAACAACAGGCAACTTAAATTTATCATTATCCTAAAAGAAAAAACTGAGTTTTTTGTTTCTGTTTTTTGTTTTGTTGGATGCTGTAATACAAACACCACTTTCAACATTCTAGTCAAACACCATATGATGAAGTAAAGTACTCCAAAGAAGCTTCAATACATCTTCTCATAGTCACCACACTGTAGCATGGGATTGAGATGAATAAATTCACAATTCTAATAAACAGTGTGTAGATTACTTCTTGAAGGGAGCTACATAATAATACCTGGAGCGTAAAAAGAGAAGATGAACTTTAATTAAGTGTTGCCATTGAAGTCATACTGAGAAATCACAACGAAAGAAGAGAAAAGGAAGGCCAGCCTCCCAAGAATGGAAAGAAGGTGATGCTGTGTATAAAATAATGACTTTAAAATGTATGCTATTTATTAAAATAGAATATATGCTAAGCATAACAATATATATGCAACACATAATATTCTAACAAAATGCAGTATCTGTGATAGATATGGTCCAAAGTTAACCCTCTGAGAAATCAAGTTTCTTTTTTACATTTACTGAAACATTTGTCGTTTTTTTAAAAATTAAGGTATTTGTATAGAATATCTCAAAATTCATAAAGATCTGGAATATATTTCAATACATATAGCTTTAGGTTCTTTAACAATATACAATCAGTGAGCTGAAGGGCAGGTTGCAGATTATTATTTGCATATTTAGTGTGGGCATCATGAATTAAGATAGAAAATGAGATATGAGGGGAAGGCACATGACTAAAGATTAGGTTTTTAAATACATTATCATTGCGCTTGCTTCGGTCAGAATAAGAAAACTTTAGCTTTTTGTCTGGAAGGACCTTTTATTGAGTGCTGAGAAATGGCCTTTCACGAACTCCTGTGTGTACACATTAGTTCTGCTGCTGTGCCCACCATTCCAGGAGTGTCTCTACAGAATTTCTCTGAACTCAGTAGCTGTCCAAATGAATGCAAACTGTGTCAATTCTACCACTGTAGAAACAAGACGCTTCTCCTCTCACTGATGGCATTTCAGGTACTCAGAACCAGTTAAGGAGGTGATACTGTGTTGATATCATTTGTGAATGCTTAAATGAATGAAGTAAAGCCTTTAAGTAACTACGCCCTATAGCACTCACAATCGTATTAATCATAAACACTCCACATAGAGCATGTACTATACACCTGATCTTGTTCGCACCAACAACATGCACCACCTCCTTCTACACAGCCATGAATGATAGTGACAACAGTGGGGTCCTCATTTATTGATGAAGAAAACAAGAGGGGGAGGTATTGCTTAACTTCCTAAGGACTGTCTGCTCCTAGCTGGCGCTAATTGGAATTGAAAGGAATAAATCTCTTTCCAGGGTCTAATTTAGAGAATGGGCTGCCAGTTTTGTAACAGGAATTTCATAGTCTGACTTCAATCCTCATAGACACCCACTTGTTAAATGTAGCAACCACAGTTTTAAAGAAGAGGAAATCAATTTCAATATGAGGCCAGTGGTGGTTTAAAAGAAAATGGATCCCATGGGGAGTGGCAAAATTAGGAGGCATGGCCTTGTTGGAGTAGGTGTAGCCTTGTTGGAGGAAGTGTATCACTGTGGTGGTGGACTTTGAGATCTCCTATGCTCCAGCTATGCCTAGTGTGGAGACGGTTCACTTCCTGTTGCATGTAGATCAACATGAAGAACTTTCCATTCCTTCTCCAGTACCTCATCTGCCTTCATGCTGCCAGGCTTCCCACCATCATAATGGAATAAACCTCTGAAACTGTAAGTCAGTCCCAATTAAATGTATTTCTTTATGAGTTGCCATGGTCAATGGTGTCTCTTTTTAGCAATAGAAACTTTAACTAAGACAAGGTCCATGGTTCTACTGAAAGGGAAGAGGCTTTAAAACCAATATGCAAAGCCAGCCCTACCCTAATCCAGTGCCTGCACAGTGGGACAGTCAAGAACATAGGCAAACAGAACAGGTCATTTCCAGTTAAAGCAAAGAATCTGCTACCTGATCTTTCTAGAAAATACATCACATCCACAGTGGCAACTCACTGTACCACCCAGTAGATAACCTCACACCCTGAAAATCCAAGGAAGTTCCCCTTGACTGGAGAAAAATATTCTTCCCCAAATGTTAAAAGAGATTATATATCCGATAATTTTAAAGTTTTGTGTATTATGTGAATTTTAATTGAACCAACGACGCTCCCATGTGTCACATTTAGCACGGAGCATTTTAGAGACTTATTCATCCCCACCTGGGTTGCACAGCCTCCATCCCCTCGAGCCATTAGACAGCGTCAAGGATTCTAGATGAGTTCTCGGCTTCTGCAGTCAGGGGACAGCGAACACTGATAGAAATCAGGCATCACGTCACAGGGGGCAAAAGTTGTTTGTGATATCAATCAAAAGCTACTTCGGCAATAACAAAAAACCCTCTTCTCACATCCTGCGCCATTACAACAGCTGTCTTTGACAACTAAATATCAAGTAATCAAAAGAAGCGTTAATTAGCACCAAGCACTTACTATTCATTCAGACAGGCCATCATCTCTTAATTATCAGACCAATAACAGAGTATTGATCACAATTTGTCAACCTGGGAGTAATTGAAACCAGGGAAAGAAGAGTGGGATCCCTGAGTAAACACTAGGCTTTTGGTTCAGAAATGCCTAATCAGCTCTTCTATTTTATCCCTCGTCTCTGTCGATAAATGCTTTTCATATAATTGTCCCTCTTTCAATTGTGCTATTTCTTTTTAAATCATGTGATTTGGTAAGAACGTATTAGGCACATATATCATTTTGGCAGCCAATACCAAGCCGTGATGGAATTAAGAGAGTTAACGCCATGCCGGAGCACAGAGTAATTACATCTACCTATGTGCCTTACCTTAGAACAATGCCAGTTAACGTCCATTGTTCATCTATTTAAAACAAGTTCCAGAGCGTCTCTAGCAAGATTTCTGGCTTTAATTATTTAGACAATTTTATTTGTCTTCTTCATCTTAATATCTAAGGTAGAGACTCACAAAGCTGTTATCTTCACAAAGACAAGCAAACCCAACATTGCTGTCGCCTGATTCATCAATGTAAGGCAGTGGTTCTCAATGTTCCTAATGCTGAGACTCTTGAATACAGGTCCTCATGTTGTGGTGACCCCCAACCGTACAATTAATTTCATTGCACTTCGTAACTGTAATATCGCTACTGTTATGATTCGCAACGTATATGTATATGTAGGCTATCTGATACGTGACCCCCATGAAAGGATTGTTCACCCTCATAAAGGCGTTGTGATCCACAAGTTGAGAACCACTGAAGAGCAGCTTGGAAACTAAAGCAGAAAACGATCAGTTCTACTGGGATCTGAAACTTATTCTTTACTATGTCATTCCTTCTGCAGCAATCATTTATTCAAAAACAAAATCTTAAGGGTTGCAAAGAAGTGACGTGTTTAGGAACGCACTGAATATTTAAGAGTGCACACTGGGAGAGTGACCAAGATCTTAGGAAGAGAAAATCTCACTGAGCCTACTGGCGTTCTGGCCGTCCCCCGTGTTTATTTCAGAAGGGAAACAGCACCATTTTAGCCATACTGTACGGTGACAATGTTTAACTTTATCTGATTTCAGACCCTTTCCATTCGACATGGTGAAAACGGAGAATAAGCTCAAGTGTCAAGGAACTGGAGAACCTGACTTAATTCCCTCAATTAACATTCGCCAAGGGAACAAGCTCCCACCACACACACTTCAGGGGAAGTGTTTTCACTGTCAAACCTTAGAACTCACCTGAGAAGTGGATCCTGAAAAGCTTTTCCATAATAACTATTTGTGCCTATTTTCTGCCTGAAGAATTTCCAGAATTTTAAATCCTAAAAGAACATGACTTATAATGGCGGTTGTGGCGGAACAAGAACCCGAGCGAGCCTTGGGTAGAGGAGGAAAGCACCCAATCATTGCGGTAGTTACCAGGCTGCGAACTGGAGGCCTGGCTGGCTAAGTGGATTAGCCTCTGACTTGCCACCCCAGAGACTCTTCTTGGATTCCAGTCCTGACTCTAGTGACTGAAAAATCATTCTGACCACTGATATGCAAAAGGCCAAGGTGAAGTGAGAATGGTGGTCTCGGGCCAGTTATTCCAGCGCTGTATTCCCTGGTCCCCACAGCGGGGTACAGGAGTCACACAAAAACTAATGCTGATGATTTGAGAATTACATACACACCTAACCCAAGTAAAATATTACTAGGAAGTTGCCCCAGTGAGGAAGGTGTCTGTGGGGCCATCGTAGGGAGATGTATTAAGATCTCCAGCATCCACAAGATAGACAGGTTTGGAGGTCCATATCTGTACCCCCAGAGTGGAGGTAAAAGAGAGGGACAGGCAGATCCTAATATCCTATGGGATAGTCAGTCTAACCAAAATGTTTGTCTCCAGGTTTACACACAGACCCTGTCTCAAAAGGGTAAGAGAGTGAGTCATAGCGGAGCACAGCTGATGCTGGTCTCTGACCTCCACGTACCTATACATGTGTAAATGCACTTACACATATACACGTACCTACACATGTGCAAACTCACTCACACATATACACGTACCTATACATGTGCAAACTCACTCACACATATACACGTACCTACACATGTGCAAACTCACTCACACATATACACGTACCTATACATGTGCAAACTCACACATATACACATACCTACACATGTGCACATTCACTCACACATATACATGTACCTATACATGTGCAAACTCACTCACACACATACATGTACCTACACATGTGCAAACTCACACATACACACGTACCTATACATGTGCAAACTCACTCACACACATACACGTACCTACACATGTGCAAACTCACACATATACACATACCTACACATGTGCAAATTCACTCACACATATACATGTACCTATACATGTGCAAACTCACTCACACACATACACGTACCTACACATGTGCAAACTCACACATACACACGTACCTACACATGTGCAAACTCACACATACACACGTACCTACACATGTGCAAACTCACACATACACACGTACCTACACATGTGCAAACTCACTCACATATATACACATACCTATACATGTGAAAACTCACTAACACATGTATACAACCCCACAACCCCACACAAGTCTTTGGTTGTTTAATCAGTGACATCCTTTTAACCTTTATGGTAGAATAAACTAATGCCTTTGTCATATATTCTTAATCTAAAAGAGCAAAAATTTGCTAATGGTTTTAAACACAAAATATTTTTATTTCTGAGTAGACTCTAACTACAAAGGAAGCAAAACCTAGAAATGTTAGAACAGAAATAGCTTCTTAGATCTAGCCACATGCAAGAGGTAGCCAGCTGCAATCTAAAGAAATGCACACGAACATCCAGCCCTGCTGCAGTCCTTTTTTAATAAATGAAAGAGTTAACAGGGCTAGTGGCTTTCAAAAAAAACCCGCCCAGCTAAATTACAAATTACAGCCAGCTCTGAGTTTCATTTAAAGTGAATAATTCATTTGTACCTTAGATTTCATCTGTATATCTGATTTAAAACACTGCTTCCAACAACAGGTGCATATCCATATAAATGGCTGTGCTGATTCTGTGGGGGAAGGCTGATTGCGAGCAGAGGGGAAGGGAAAGATATTTTCGCTTCTTATGTCAGAGCCCGAGCTCTCTGAGCAGGATTACCCAAACAAATACCTTTGCAAAAAATATTATGATACTGGGAAAACAAGATCTACTCTACCAGAAATAAATCTGAAATAACATCGTATTCATTTCTCACAGTGAGTTAGATACAATACCCCAGTCTCATCATTTAGAACTATGTAAGGACCAAAGCTCTCATTTTAACAGAATTTCACTGGTTGCTTTCTTTGGAAATTCAAGCTTCATACAAAGGGGGTAGCAATTTAAGAACCACTGCCACTTCCTGGGGACGGTATTACAGGCTTCCTTATTTCAACTTCCATATTTGATTTAATTTGATTAGAGAAATATTAACGAACTGGAAACACCAACTCATAGCAATCATGCATGAGAGAATTTGCTCAAATGACTGGCAAGCCCTGCTCACGGGGCAGACTTTCAAGACTGTTCCCTTTAAGGTGTCTGATTAGACGACTATGATTGCAATCACTAATAACTCGAGGGTCACAGGACTGCTCAGATGAGCTGGAAAGCTCAATTACACAGCAAAATGAGGGACACTGGCTGATGGTCCCAATCCCCTTAGAACACACTGCGGGCCAATAATTGCTGCTCATCAGTTCTCTATTTAATAGTAAGATTTTAAGATGTTGCATTTTCACTTGGAAAAAGCAGTCTCTTTTGTCCACAAAGCATTTGGCCGTATGAGTTTTCACCTCACTAAAAGTCTTGTGTTCTAGCTCTGAAACCTTAGAACTCAAAAAGAAATTAAACATGCTGGGAGATGTCCTGTTTGTAGTTACACATTTAAGTTCAAGGTCACAGGTCTGTCTTGTTACCATGTTACCCTTTGGTAGAGCATTCACAGGAAGGAACCCATGGGAGCAAGGCCCTCTGGATTCTGACTGGGA
Source organism: Myodes glareolus (assembly GCF_982192425.1). NCBI lineage: Eukaryota > Metazoa > Chordata > Mammalia > Rodentia > Cricetidae > Myodes > Myodes glareolus. The sequence continues at coordinate 124,633,497 of NC_142026.1, read as the reverse complement.
CACTATCGGAGCTATAACGAGAAAGAAAGGAAGGGAGGGAGGGGAGAGAGAGGATGGAAGGAGGAAGGGAAAGAGAGGAGAACAGATGGAAAGAAGTAAGAAAAAAATGAGGAAATAAAAGGTACATTATTCATATGTATATATGAATATATATATATATATATATATCTTAGAAAGAAAACAGAAATTCTAATGTTGTGTTATTCAACAGGCAACTAACTAATACAGAGTTCACGGTGGCAGAGGAAATGGAATGAAGAAGAAAGGAAATAAATTCCCCCAAGATTCCTACAGTTCACTTTGCACCTTTCTTTCCCTAAGGACTAAAACAGAAAGATTGGTGTTTTCTATCCCAGTGACTGAGGAGTCTTCTTCTCTGGGTCAGCAGAATGACCACAGTAGCATTTTTGTAAACATGAAGCTTCTGAAACCATCTCTTCTCCAAGCTCTCCTGACTCAGCTATGACATTCACTTTCCAGGGGCAATTTTATTGTAAAAACATGACACAAACAAAGATCTATTTGGGGAGACAGCAGAGTCTGGATGCTAGAGCCTTGGGTTTGAACCCTGCTTGCAAACTGTGTGATGAAGAGCAAATTCTTCTTAGTTGGGCTTCAGTTTACACATCTCTAAAATGGCACCAGGGATGTCCTTCACAGAGTAGGCAGAGTTCCGAGGATGCTCAAAAGAGCCATGTTTGCCGTAGACTAGACATTTTCTTGCTATTTATCTCTTACAATTGTTGTTGCCTTTCTATACAGATGGCACCCATACACAGCCAAAAGCAACCTGAGCTCACCAAATAACATTCCCAAATAATAAACCCTGTTCTATCTCTTCCCCCTTTTCTATAAAATGACTTGGCAATGTAGTACATACATATTCTTTGTTGCCTCTCTCTCTCTCTCTCTCTCTCTCTCTCTTTCTCTCTCTCTCTCTCTCTCTCTCTCCCCCCCCCCCATCCATGCCAATTATCTTCCTGCGACCATCTTCATTAAAGCACAAACTCCCCAGACCCCACACATTGCTGGCACCAAGGATGAATTCAGAGGTTCATCTCCATGTAACATCCTCTGCCCTACTTAAAACCCCTGTGTTCCCTTTGGCAATACGTATTCATCTCCACTGCCTTCTCCTGTTGGTTCTTTCTTTGGGTCTATCTCCCTTGACATTGGAATGTCTGGTGGCTCAGTTCCTAATCGCATCGCTTTCCTGTCTCTCTGTGTCCTCTGGAATTCTGTCCTGTCTCATGGGTTTGCAAGTCAACCACAGAAGGTATCTCCCTGATGGCTTCCCTGTCCTTCACGCCTAGCTAGCCAATGCAGCACACCTCAAAACAACTCCCCCTACATGTAAGCCTTGGAAACCATCTCCTTATGCAATAGTTCAGGCATAAACCTCAGAGTATCCTGATTTCTACCCCTTGGCCCCATCTTTAAAAACCTATCCAGAATCCAAGTACCCACAACCTGCATAACTGGAGAAAGCCATTTCTGGTTCCTGGGTTATTGCAGGAGCCCCCTGCTGTTCTCTCTACTGTCAGCCTTGTCCCTCTTGATTTTTTCCAAGTACATCAGGCACGAGCCGAAGAGTCTCATGCTCAGAATCCTCTTGCAGGCAATTACAGTCTTTTAATATTGTGACAAGACACTCGACAAGACTAGTGTCTTATAAATAGAAGGGCACGGACAAAAGGCCAAGTGAGGACACAGAGAATGGGATGCCACGTACAAACAAAGGAGAGTGGCCTCCGAAGAGAGCAGACTTCCTGGCACCTTCAGTGCACACTAGCAGCCAGTAGGCCTGTGAGAAAATAAGCGACAGTGTTCAGTCCACACAGTCTGCAGAGCTATGCCTAAGGAGCACACAATTTAAAAGCAATAATAATAAGAAAATGCCGAAGGAAACACAGACCCACATGGTGGTTCAAGTAAGTTGATTATTTTGTGTTGACTCACATACAAGCTGTCCTGGGCTCCGTGTGGCCTGTGGGTCATGGGTTAGACAAACCTCCATGAGGGAAAAAACCAAAGCCCTTGGCATGAGTTGGAGATCCTATCCTGACATCTTCTTCTTTCCCCTTTAGCCACTCTATTCTGGTTGGGCTGGTATCCTTGCTGTCCCTTAGACACAGCAGGATCCTTATATCTGATGACTGTTGTTGCCCCTGTTTAGAATGTTGGCTGCCCAGCTGCCTGTGTGATTCAGCTTCACTTCCTAGTTCCAGGGTGCTCTCTGTCTGAGCATCTTCTCTACTGCTAAACTCCCCACATTTCCCCCCCTCTACCTACTTCTATTCCCCAACATAATCACCACATAATACATTATCCATTTTATCATAGTGTTTACTCTGTGCTTCCCAATTAGACTCTAGGAAAAGGAAAATTGAATGTATTTTGTTCAACACTGAATCTCCTGTACTCCTGACTCGTGGAGCCCATAAAGGAGTGTGAAATGGAAAATTTCTCTTCTAGAACACGTATTAACAGAATATTTATCAAGGCCTGTTTGTAGTCGACAGTAGTAAAATAATGGAGGAAAATTAGGTCCTTGATATGAACTGACTTACGTCTTCCCAAAATTCAAGGGCTGACGTTCAAACTGCCTCTGCAACTGTACTTGTTTGGTGGGCTGTTAAAGAGACAAAGTCAAATGATATACCAAGTAAGTATCTGTAATTCCAAAAGACTGGTGTCTTATAGGGAGAGGGCTACAGAAAAGGCCCTAAGGGACAGAGAGCATGGGATCTCTCTCTCTCTCTCTCTCTCTCTCTCTCTCTCTCTCTCATACACACACACACACACACACACACACACACACACACACACACACACAATGCACCCTTTAGCATAGACACCAGGACCATGAGAAAATAAATGACAAGGATCTAGTCACTCCTGTCTGTGATATTTTGTTATCACAACTCTAGCAGACTGCTGTAGCCTTCCATGCTAACTATTTTAGGGAACAGCCTTTTGTACTTAGTTTTTATCAAGGCACAGGTACAGTGCACCACACAATACGGAACACGATCTGGTCACTGCACATGAATCTTTGTGTCTGGCACACAGGATAACTGACTGGTCCTCCCTGGTTTTGTGACAATAGTCCAGTTGCTATGCATGCTCAGAACTATTAACTCCTCTGTGGTATGGTGCAAATGATGCTGAACTAACTGCGCTCTCCATCATTTAATCTTAGGATCCTGAGTAGTATGAAGGAGCATCTCTCTACTCTCCAAGTTGGCTCCATCCCCCCACTGATGCTGCCCAGAAAGGAAAACTTGGGCAAATGCTACATTCTTCCATTGACCAGTTCCCATTTCCCAACTTGGTTCCTGTCACACATTTGGATGGGATTGATCAATGGTTGGTGCTGGTATTAATTGCCATCTATTCTCTTCAAATTTTTTCCTGATGATTTGAATATGAGAACACAGATGACTCATTTATTCGCGGAGGCAGCCAAGAGTGGATGCACATACACACATAAACATGTATAACACATGCACACACACATACACACACATACACACACACACTCCATTCTGAATTCTAGAAATGTTACTATGTCCTTATGTGAGAGGACAGCTGGAACAGATGACCTTAGCTTGAGACTACAGAGTCCAATTTCAATGATACAGGAGAGAAAAGTGCGTAGCTTGGAAAATGAAATGTGACCATCAAGTGTTAAAAGAGCAGATTTCTCATGAAGTGGCCTCAGGGAGCCATGTGTTGACTAAGCACCCCATCCATCACTTGGCATCCTTGATATGACAACACAGGGTTGGAACCCAACTTCCCCTCTCCAGATTCAGGCTCCTAGGCAAGCAGCAGGTGAGGGATATGCCCAGAGAAGCACGGCTTTGCCCAGAATATTGTCAATACTCAATTTCAATACTCAAGGTTAGGAATGCCTATCGAGTAGGAGGAATGGATGGATGACGTTCGTGGGCTTAAAAAAACCAGTCAGGTTCCACAGCTTTGTCTGCCATGGATTCCTGCTATCTCTCCTTGGGCCTCATATTAAACAAAGACATCACCCTCCAAAAGTAAAAGGGAGTGTAAAATTATCTTTGTTGGATTATTATAAGGAACGAAAAAAATGAGTGCAAATTGGGTGTGAAATGGGCCATACAAAGGAAACACATAAACATGGCAATGCTATGACTGTAGTTTGTCGGCTAGTCCTTTGGTAGTCCATATAGGAGATGACTGCTCCACAGGAAACGTGGGTAAAAGCCAGAAAGAACCAGGAGGAGATGGTGTTTAGGAGACAGAAGGTGTTTATTTCCGGTTATTTTTCATTTGTGAAAAAGCTTTTTGAAGCAGAATCCACCTTCTATTTATTTTTTACAGTTTCAGGCAAATGGGTTTTTTTCTCCAATATGTGTAGTAAAGTTGTAAATCTTACACATCCTATATATTAATATGTGGAGAAAAGAGGACCATTAGGTTATCATCAGCCAATGTGTTTTCCTCCCTAGCTCTACTCCATGAGTCAACAGTGTAAGACGTTTTACGTCCTCACATACCTGAAGGCTTTGTCTCATTACATTTCAGATCATGCTGAGTCAACAAAAACAAACTAAGAAGCTAATTGTAGTCTCTCACGGCATCTTCTCTTTCTGTCTCGCATTCTTCTCCCGAAATTAGCATCCAGGTGTGTGTTTCTAGTCAGGATCAAAGACACTGAAGAGCCATGAGATAGAAAGGCCTCCCTTTCTCCCCTCCCACTCCTCCCACACTGAGTTCTGTGTAGGGTCCTCAGAGGTGGTTGCTCTTCACTCCCAGACATCTGGAGATGGATTTATATCTTCCATACTCTCAACTTGGTTCAGTTCTGCTGTATGTTTGGGTTACAGGGTATCACATCAGTTTAACCTCCACTGAGCCTTTGAAGCCAGAAGAGAACCAAAGACCCTCTCCACCAATCAGCTAATACTGCATCCCTCATGAAGTTCTCAACACACTGTGTACTGTGCACGGCAAAAGCTCCACTTAAAACCATGTTCTCTACACACTGTGTGTTGTGCATGGCAAAAGCTCCACTTAAAACCATGTTCTCTACACACTGTGCTGTGCATGGCAAAAGCTCCATTTAAAACCATGCTAAACTTTCTGAACAATTTATCATGAAGCTTTGACAATCATTTATCAATGAGACAGAACTAAACCTTAGAAAGAAAACTAAATAGACTGAGGTCAAATTTTATCTATCAGTCAAAAATATGGCAGGTTTTGAAGGCTCTGATAGTAGTTGTATATATATATAACTAGATGTTCTGGGAGGAGCTTAGTTAAATTAGCTCTTTTCTTGAGGCAGGACTATATGCATGTTTGTCTGAAATTAGCAATAAACCTTAAATCATCGAACTCTTAGGTTTGGGTCTGACATTTATAGGATATGGGGAGTCTTTAAGAAACACTTTATTTCTAAGTCAATATCTTGCTTGGTCGTTTCATCTTTTGAAGATGAAAATTGATTTTTCTCAACACTGCAAATAGCCTCATCCCCTCCCCCATTCCTGCTAAGAGCCAGGCATATAGATAGACAATTTGTGAAGCCTGAACCATGACTGCACCAGCCACGCACCATTCCAGCATGGGCTACCTACTCAGGAGAGCAGGATTATGTGATTGTCTCAACACTGCACATTTTACAGTAATTTTCTTCTCTTTATTAGTGACAAAAGAAAATGAGAATTTAATAGTATTCTTGTCATCAGCCATCCTAAGCATTCACCTTAATTTTATTTCAGGTAACAGTGCTGAGGATTGGCTTGGATACATCTTCAAAATATCCCCATATGTTGATCTCCACTCAGGTCTTTTCTCCACCACGACAGGATTCATCACTGATTAAAGCTTACAATGCTCTGTATTTAGTGAATTCTGAAAGATAAGGCAAGAAAATCAGAAGCATTTTGACTGACCATCTCACTCTCATTGGCAAAACTGTAGAGTCATTCAAAAGAATGAGTGGTTCAAGTAGATGGCAAGGTAGAAGCAAACTCCAAAGACCCAGCCCTAATGATTTACTTCCTCTCCTCAGGCATTGCCTCTGAAAGACTCTGCAGCCTTAAACATAGCACCAGAAGCTAAAGACCAAGATTTCAAATCATAAGCCTGTAAGAACACTTTAGTCTAAGCTGATCACAGAGACGGGTATCCAAATAGTTGCCCACTGATGGTTTTGCATACATTTTATGACTTCTTAAGGATTATTTTTATTTTTAATTTATTTGTATGTCTGTATCCATGGATGAATTCGTCTTGTGAATGTGGGCAGCAACAGGGGCCAGAAGAGGGCATCGGATCTCCTGGAGCAGGAATTACAGGTGCTTGGTAGCTACCCAGCATGGGTTCTGGGAACTTAGGTCTTCTCAAAGTTGAGCAAGCATCTTAACCACCGAGCTATTTCTCCAGCGCCAATTTTATACTTCTTAAAGACCGAGTGTGGGTTTTCATGACAGTTCAGAATGACTGGGAGTCCCAGGCATGAAGAAGACATGCACTTACACTATAAGTATGTTCAAATTGGAATAAGAGAGAAATGCAGAGCCATGACACATTTAGGGTGTCAAGTGACAGACCGCCAGTTGGGGACAACACTGAAGCTCTCCCACCTTCCCAGAGGTTCCCTTACTTAAAGCAGAAGACATAGGCTACCGAGAGGAAGATAGAGAATTTTCTCATCATATGGCAGAATGAGAAGGTGGATGATTGTGAGGGAGGGTGCAAACAAAAGCCCCTTGTCCTGGGCAGAGTGAGAAGAAAACTCTCATGAGTCCCAAATCCTGCAAAGACCAAGAACATGTATGACATTGCTTGAGAGACAGCTGGAAATGCTTGTCTGCTTGAGGTTTACTGTCAATGCCACGGGAAGGAAGAAAAGAATGAAAACGCTGAAAATCCCTGCATGCTGGGGACTCGAGAGACAGCTCAGTAGTTAAGAGCACTGACTTCTCTTCTAGAGGACAGGTTTCATTCCTCCCCATACCCACATGGCAGCTCCCAACTATCAGTAACTCCAATTGCAGGGGATTCAGCACCCTCTTCCAGCTTTTGCAGGTGACAGGCACTTATGGCCCACAGACATGTAGACAGACAAAAAGAATAATACATATTAAATAATAAGATCATTTTTAAAAAGAAAAGAAAACCCCACTCGCCAATATTTGCAGGATCTTCCGAATGTGGTACATGGACCGTGATAACTGAGGGCCTTTCACTGCAATGGCCGGCCTGCTCTTATGGTTTGAGTACAAAACCACACAAGCCTATGTGTTTGGATACTTGGAATCCACCTGACAATGATGTTTTAGGATGTTCCAGGATATTTGAAGTGGGAGATATGGTACTAGGTACCAAATTTCTAAGAGATACAGTCTACTCTGAGTGCAACTCAAGGTCTCTTTTTTCTGTCTAATGCCACAAAGTGACTAATACAAGTTCCCACTGCCATAGACAGCACTACTGGGGCCACCATCTCTGTTCCTTCCTTACCATGAAGGACTATATCTTCTAATCATAAGCCAATACAAACTTCTCCTTTAGGTTATTCAATCTTTAGTCTGACACAGTGGTTAGAAAAGTAACCAACATAAGCCTAGGATCTACTAATGAAGGAAAGTAATCAACTTCTAGACACTTTTATAAAGGATGTATTTGCTGTTATTATGCATTTGTGTCTATGACGTGTATTTGGATGTAGCCATGTGCATGCCGTAGCACCAGTGTGCAGATCAGAGAAAAGCTTTCAGGAGTTGACTCTCCCCTTCCACTCTGGGTTTGGGATCTAATGCAGTCTGTTAGGCTTGCATGGTGATGACTTTAACCCACACTCAGCTGTCCCCCAACCCAGGAATCAACTTCTAGAATAAGGATAAAGATGAGTTATGTGTGCAGGTGCCACTACCATCTAAGGATGGGATAAGAGCAATAGGAATCACCTGTTAGCATCCCAAATCCATACTAAGTACAAGGCAAAAGCAGCCCACCACAATTAGAAGAATCTAACTAAAAATTAAGCAAATCCGGCCTAGCAACAGATGGACTCAACCACCTATAGTAACAGCCTCAATGAACAATGCCCATGGCCGTTTCTGTCTGCTAAATCATAGTTAATTCAGTGTTTTCTATTCTTTCACACACAATGTTCGACACTCAATCAAAAATAACAAGGCACGCAGAAAAGCAAACCAAAACATTCCTAAAGAAGCCTTCATCTTTATTAAGTCTCCCTGAAGGAAGAACCTCTGTCCAACAATGGCTAAAATGGACTACCATGAAGACTTACATGAGAAATATTTTGATGTGTAATAGCAATATTGCATAAGAAGAATAAGAAATCATTTCTGCCTGGGGGAAGCATCGCAGCCAGCAAGTAAGAGCTGCTGAATGAGAGTGAATCTGAGGACAAGAGGAAACTGCATTGCGGTAGAGGAGCTGTGGATACAAAGGCGTGAACAGATGAGAAAGGCACAAAATATCGACACATTCCCAGGAAAGCCGATAGAGCCTTAGGGGAAGAGCAGTTCTCCCATTGTTTGGTGCTTTCTCCGTGATCTCCTCGAATGCGCTTCAGTATAGAATGCTAATTATTCCCAAGTAAAAGGAAAATCATCGACTACATGCTGGAGGTAAATTGACTCATTACCGTAGTTGTTTCTAGAAGAATGTTTCCTCAGAACCATGGCACTCAGTCATAAGCACATAAGCAAGTATTGGCAAGACTGAGCTTTTACTCGGGGTTGTGGCTGCTGATGGGCACTTTAAAAGAGAAACTCCGAATACAAAGACACCTATTGTGTGTCCCAAAGAGAATATCGGTGTAAATTTCCACGCATGACTCCACTGACAGGAAAGGATTATCAAACATGCTTTCCTTTTGTTTTGCACAAAAGTTGAATTATAAAACTAAGACTTTTAACATTTCTCATTGATGATAAATTGCTTCTGTATTTGAATCACACCATAAATGCTCACGTGTGTTCTAATGAGATATAAAAATGATAAACTTTTGGAAACGATCCAAAATGAAGGTGGATGACAGAAGCTTTGAGATATAAATTATGTTGAGGAGATCTGCCTTTATAAATAACTACTTGAAATGTTTAAGCTGATTTCCATTATAGAAATGTTAAATTTCTCTTTGTGATTAACACAATGTGTTTATTGAGGGCCACAGAGGACCAAGAAGATGAGTAAATATGGATAATTAATCTTTACCTTTTTTTAGGAAGTCAACTCCCCTTGTGTTGTTCAAACACACAGTAGGATTAAATGTGGGGGTCTCCACTGTGGGTGGTCTGTTGATCACTACCATTGGGATCCATGATCTTCACTTAGATGGGGAATGATAAGATACTTCAGACACTCTATTATTCTCATTTGAATTTGGCTGCTCTCAAACTCATGAAGAATGAATCCCTGGTGTCATTAGGTGTCATTTTCGTCTGCCAAATACTCCTCACCAAGAGAGACTGCCTCATCGTGATCCAAAGGCAACAGGCCCAAATGAGTATGGTGTGAAACCATGAGCCAAAGCTACTTTTTCTTCCCTTCCAAATGGATCAGCTCAGGGAGTTTGTCATGTAACAAAGTACTGGCGAGAATACACTCCGATCTTTCTCAGCTTAGTCAACAGTGGGGCTTCTTTAACCCTGAAATAAAAATTCCCAGGAGGCAGGAAAGACAACCATTCAGAGACATCTCTGAAGGACACACTTTGGCATCCTTCCTGTTCTCTTTCCCAACTTTCTTGCATTAACCCAGCACACCGCAAACCACAAAAGCAATCTCTTTAACTATGAATGAGTCTTCGGAGGCATGCCCAGGTTTCAAGAGCAGTGCATGACTCGGGCGGTTTTCCACACACACACTCAGCAGGGGATGTGTGTGTCTTCCCTTCAATGCTCGGCTTAGTAGACAATAAATAAACCACTCCAGCAAATTACCTCTTCCCATGTACCAAACGATACCCTGGTGCCCTCTAAGACTTCATTTCCATCACTGTAAAAATTAATTCACCTCATATAGTAAACTATGTACTTCTTGAGAGTAATTTTGTTATAGGACCAAAGCCAGCATGCTTCTAAAAGGAGAGATCCCTCAGGAGAGTCAGTCCATGAGCATAAATCTTAGAGTAGGATATTCTCTGCTTTTACCTAGGATGCTGTTTGGAAAATGACAGATTTCCAAATATTTACTACAAAGGAAATAACGTCATATTGAAAGACTCTCGGTATAATTCTCTCATTAAAATGAGTTTTAAGGGTTGATAGGCGCTACCAGGATGGCTTCAAACTAGGCTCTCAGAAGTGGAAGTCCAACTCTGGGTAGCTGATGACATGAACTACTGCAAAAACATAATGAAGACCCTCAAAAAAAATAAATAAAAGGACACTTAGAAGATATAAGCTATGGAGATAGTATTGTGTTTTAGCTCAATATAATGACCATGAAATACTATTTAGCATTTTAATTCCTGGTATTTGAACCATAGTTCTTAGAGTCTGTAGACTCTAACCAGCTAAGAGTTCTTTTCTTTGGTGTTCCTGCTGCTCCAGTAACGCCCCTTGGATGTGTGTATGAAAATGCTACATTGCCCCAAGATATCAAATATAGTCTTAGCTTAAAAGGTGGCTGCTGTAGACTTTGGGGCAAGCCCCTGGTGTTTACATAAATAGGGCTTTCAATTGGTAAGCAATTAGCCATTCCTGACATTTGACACTGTTACGAATGCCATCAGAGTATCTAATTAAGTGTACTTATGCACATGACACTCTGTGATGCAAGAGACTCAAACACATCAAACACACACACACACACACACACACACACACACACACACACACACACACACATACACACACACACACACACACTTTCTTCCTCCCTGTATGCTGCAAAGCCAATACCAGGACAGAAATGCATCACAGCCTGATTATTAATTCAGCCGTGATTCCCTTTGAAGAACGCAGACCACTGGCTTTTCCAAGGTTTTATTTTAGCATTCTTAGTCTTTTCTTTGCTCTCTGCAATATTTTCTGCATCCTCAGTCAAGTGAATCAGCTCGGCTACAGGTGACAGTTTGCAGTGATTAACAAAATGGGCCAGTGGTTTGGGTTAGGGCTGATTTCTATTTCAGCCTTAGAGTGTAGGAAGTATTGGGTAATGAACAGGAGTCAAGAGTCAGCTCCGCTCGACTCCATCAAGATGCCAGTCCCTTTTTGCCATATCCTTTTTTCCTTCCAGTATTTTCCAATGTTTCTCCCTCTCTTTCTATGTCCCTTCCCTCTTCCCTTTCTCTCTGCCTCCTCTTTCTCTTTTCTTCTCCTTCCTACCTACCTTCTTTTCTTCCATTACTCATATTTTCTTGTTTTAGACACTAATTAGGTATCCTCCATTTATTTCTCTGACTATCTCTATCTGTCTGTCTGTCTGTCTGTTCATCTGTCCATCCATCCATCCATCTATGTATCTATCTATGTGTCTATCTATCTATCTATCTATCTATCTATCTATCTATCTATCTATCTATCTATCTATCTATCTCCCTCTCTCCCTTCCTCCCTCCCCTAGCTTGCCCTAGACATTCTTCCTACCCACCAACTACTTACTGTCCACTGAAAGAAATAAGCATTTCTTACAATAATAAACTTTGGGGTGCGTAACTGGGATGGTAGAGAAACTATTTAGAAGGAGCACAGCATCAATTTCCAGAGTAGGGAGAGCCTAGGTTGAACTGATGGAGAGGGTAAGTGGTAATTAGCTAAAGGGTAATGTAAGAATGGGAGAACTGTGTATAGCAAAACATGGAAAGCCTAGAGGTCCGAGAAAGCCGGACACACAGCGTTTTTATCTGCTTCGAGGAGAAGGACAAAACCAAAGCTCCAGAAAGTGAATGTGGAGGCAAACAGAGGCCAGATTCTGAAGACTTGGAAAAGTTGGTGGAGATTTTTCAACTCTGTCTGAAGGTCACTCAGGGACAGCTATTGTAGTGTTCTGGGCAGAAAAGAAGGGGCTCGGACAACAATTTGGGGGGTAAGAATTTGTCAAAATATTAAAATTATTTATGAGGCCTTCGAATTTCTACAGGGAAAGAATAGAGGTAGAGGAACTGAGATTCCTTAAATGTTTTGTTGTTACCTCTTAAACCTAGGAACAGTTCTGGTAACTTCTGGAAGTTTATGGCTAATCAAATAGGCATACCGCATCTTTCCACCATGCTTGGGGTTAACAGTTTATAAGCAAAAGTATCAGCTGTAAAACTACACACACACACACACACACACACACACACACACACACACACTTGTCTGCCACACATACATAAGGTATAAAAATTAATCATTGTTATACAAAACCACTTCTCCACACTTGCTGCGGGAGCTGCAATGAAGGCGTAAGTCACAAACAATCTCACACACACTTAAGTGAGTCTCCCTAATTATGGCCCCTACAATTGACTTTATTATTAATGCTGTTTGTGATTTTTTCCATTCCTTTTTTTTTTTATTTGAGATGTCTAATGCATCAAAGAATTGTCTGAAACTCTCTTTATAGCTGAGGTTGTCCTTACACTATGGGGTGTTTAGTAGAATATGCCCTTACCAAAGCAGGTGAAGCACAAAGAACCTAACGCATTTCAGTCTCCAAAACCAAGGGATTTGCCAACCTGGTATTTTAATATGATATCCAGGTGTTTTAAAAGAAATTACTCTAAATTGCAATTTTATCCAACTTTGAAATCTAAGACTGCTTTATTTGAAGTTATAAAATAAGAAAAAAGAGTCTTACAGTTAGTCATTAAAATATGACATATTAAAAATATCTGTAGTGGTTTGAAAGAGAATGGTGCTCATATGTTATTATAATTATCTGGTCTGCCCTGTCACCTGGATACCATTTAATAGACAAGCTTCTCCAACCCCCAATCTCCCCTTCCCACTGAGGCAAGCTGATCTCGCCCTCTTTCTGTTCCTTTCCCTCTCTGTCTGTTCTGCTTCTGAACAGGCAGCCTCTGCCTTCTCTTCCCTGATTCCTCTTCTCTCTCTCTCTCTCTCTCTCTCTCTCTCTCTCTCTCTCTCTCTCTGACTCTTTTCCTTTCCCTCATACCCCCTTATCCTTATGCGGCCCCCCAATCCCACTAAAAAAAACCTCAATACCCAAGTTCTCTCTGCATGGCATATCTGTCTGTGTTCCATCTGCCTCCGCCTCTCCCACCCACAGTTGAGACCTGCCAGGGTCACCTGTCCCGCCATAAATCCTACCTTGTTCCTTGTTGGTGGAATTGTTTTGGAAAAAACAAGGAAGTAGGACCTTGGAGGAGGTGAACCACAAGCCTCCCACCATCCCCAGTGTCTCTCTGCCTCCTGTTCGTGGCTCAAGATGTGAGCTCTCAGCTGCTGCTCCAGTCACCTGCTGACTTCACTCCACCATCACAGACTCTAGCCCTCCAAAACTGTAAGTCCAAATAAATGCTTCTTTCTGTAAGTTGTCTTGGTTGTGGTGTCTCATCACAGCAATAGAAAAATGACTAAGACAATATCTTACAAAGAAAAGGGCTTTCTAAAGCTAAACATTTGTAGTTCAGCGTGGAGAGCACATGTTTAAAAATGGACACCTGGTGCATACAAACACAGCCCTGACTGATATCTCTGAGAAGGGCACAAGGGAATAGGAAGAAATAGCATTTTACCAGTGACTTCGCAGTATCGCTTTGTCAGAAAGCAGTGAACTGTCAAACTAGCGCAGTGAATCCATATGTGTGTGGGTACCACTACTCAGCATGTTTTAAACCTTGCATTCGGCATGCAGAGTCCCTATGAGATTCATGCCTGCATGTCTTAAATGCTCCTGGGAGGCTCATTTGTTACCATTTGGTCTCATTTCTCATCCTAAAGGGACAATTACAAAAGAAAACATAGTTGATCAAGCATGGGTCTTGAACAAGAAGTAACAGCTCTGTATGGTCTTCATAAATCGCTTAACTCATGTAGGCCTTCTTCATGACTCTACGTAGGCCTTAGGAACAGAAACATCTTTCAGAAAATGTTCCCACTCTGTTACCATTTTCAAATGCTGACTGACTTTGTATATCATAAGCCCTTTATCAATAGAATCTAATACTATTTCAACCAAACTATGAGAGAGGCTGTCTGAGTTTACTCATGCTACTGTAACCCAGGTTGGATGGCTTAAACAACAGAGATTTCTCATGGATCTGAGGCCTGGAATTCCAAGACTAATATATCAGGACTAGGATGAGGTTTGGTTCCAGGAGCTGCGAGTTTGGTTAACTGTTTGCATCTCCTTTCCTTTGTTCTTACACTACTCCCCCTTTCCAGTGTTTTCAAGGCATTGATTTAGCCTCTGTCCATCTGAATTTCCTCTTTTTCATAAAGACACCTACTGTATTGCTTTAGGGCATATTCTGAAGATCTCATTTTGGTGCTCTCTGTAAAGACACAGGTTCAAAACAATCATACGCTAAGGTATTAGAAATCTGAAGTTCACCGTCAGAGCGGGGAGGGGGATAATTCATCTCAGTATATACTGTATTATAATTCTATTTCACAAATAAGAGTTCAAGGCTAGAGAGACAGTAAGCTGGGAAGTGAATATCCTTGGGAGTCTATCTGTTCAGAAAGATCATTTTCAACACCTTAAATTGCTCTCCAAGCTGACCTCCTGTCCCGTACACCACCTCCATTCCACGAGTCAAGTGAATAAGAATCAGCCTATGAATAAACACAAAACATTGTTTTTGCACTGGAGGCCAGGGGAGGCACAGATGCAGCACTCTGAAAGCTTTTGTTCAGTATCTCCGTGATATGGGATTGTAATCAGTGTCAGACACGGAACACAAGAGAGCTTGGCTATGAATGCCAGGAGCTTTCAATTAATGCTGGAAAACACCAGCGCAAACAAGTTCAAAAGACAAAAGATAAACTCTGAATGACTGTCTCCATTAACTGGATAATGAGCGGTTTTACAATTAAACACTTGCAAGGAGATAAGAAGTGCAGGAAGGAAATGGAGGGCGGTTTGAATTTAGATCAGGCTGGCCTAATTTGCAGGAAATCTGCGGGGGACTTCCTGTTGTTGCCGCAAGGCCATGGGAGGAGTTTCGGGAACCTTGGGGTGCAGCTTAATGATGATCACGTCGCTCTTTTCAGACCACCAGGGCTTTTAAAACATTTCGTCCACCTTCACGTTCAGCGATGTACTACACATACGGTTTCTATAAACAAAACGTGTAGACACTCCAGAAAGGGCAGCTTAATAAAATGATCAGAGGAAAAAAAAATCAGAATATATTTGTATTCTCAAGTCCTGAGTAGATCTGGAGAGGAAGCTATGAAGAAAACTCAGAGACACTGCTTGTGGTTTAAATCAGACCCTCTTCAAACATAATCATTCGATGTTCAAACAAAATTGGCTACTCAAAGGAATTTTTAATTACTGAAGTCAAAAAGTCTAGGATCAACTCTTTTGAAAGTTTAGTTCTGTATGAAATGTCAAAATTAACTAAAGAGGCATATAATCAAGCTTCTCAATCATGCAAGAGCAAGTCAGAAAACAAGAGGAAACCGAAAGAAATGTACAATATTTTTATGATATATAAATTCCAGAAAACAAACATTATCGACATTGTAGGTCCCTGAGAAACCCTCTGTCATGATGTGATGTCTTCTCTCCTCCAAGGACACATTAGCTACAATGATCCAAGAGAACCTGACACCACCGGACCTTTGTATATAATGAAGTATAGACCATGAGTTCGTACTTACAATAGGAAATAGTTTGGACAAAGACAACAGACCACACACATACCTGGGCCACAGTAAGGAAATGTGTAGTGCTAACAATCTCAGCCCTCTTATGGAGATGGCATCTAAGCTATGCGAACCAGAAGAAGGTTACCTTTCAATATTGTCCCAGTGAATCAATTTCCTCAGAATCTCTAACTAAAGCTTCTGGTTTTAGAGCCAATGAATTTAATTGGGGGGGGGGCGGTTTCCTTGCTCACATAAACATTTGTTCAAAGATGTAATGACTTGACTGTCAACTTCACTGAATCTGGAATGAACTAAGAGACAGTGCCTCTGGGCAGAATGTGAAGCTCTTTCTTGGAAGGAATAACTTATGAGAAAACATACCACCAACACCCCACCCTCCCTGTGGACATCAACTTCCGGTGGCCAAAAAAAGATGTAAAGAACCAGGCTGCTTCTGCATACTTGCCCTTGCCTCCTGATAGTCGGTGCACCTATCCTTCAGCTATTGCCATGCTTCTCCTCCTTTGTTGATATCTGCCTACCAGTGCAGAGGGAATATCATCAGCAAGAACCCCTTCAGGGCTTCACTGCCAGACTGAGACCGCTGAGATATCCAGCCTCATAGACTGTGGAGTTACCAGGTCTTGAGTTTTTCCAGCATAAGAGAGTCGTTATTGGACGTTGTCTAAGTGTTCTATTGCTGTGAAAAGACACCATCACCTTGTCTTATAAGAGTTCGAGTTTGCTTACAACTTTAGAGGGTTAGTCCATTCTCATGATGGTGGGGCATGCAACAGCACACAGGCAGATGTGGTTCTGGAGAAGAAGTTAAAAGTCCTATACCTGGAATCCCAGGCAGCAGGAAGAGACATCTGATCTGGCTTGGGCTTTTGAAGTTTATATCCCACCACCAGTGACACATTTCCTCCAACAAGGCCAAGCCTATTCCAACAAGGCCATACTTCCAAATCCTTCTCAAGCAGTACCACTCCCTGCTGACTAAGCCTTCAATTCTATGAGCCTTTGGGGGCCATTCTTATTTAAACTATCACAACCACACAGACCATATTGTGTAAAGCAATCTAATAAATCCCTTTGTAATAGCTATTCATTCTGTCTTTCTGGGTATCTCCAATTAATAAGAAAGAACATTATTTACCTAAGCCACAACTATTACCAAATAAGTTTTACAAAATATAAAACATATTTCCCCTCCCAATGCATACTTGAATATATTTAGACCTAGGAAGTGGTTAAAAGTTCAAGTACGTGAAGCAATACAATACATAACCAGAGGCTGTTAACAAAACAGAACAGAGAAATAATTTGTCCAATAGCTATCTTTCCCTTGACTATGAGCGGGGTGATAGCCAATGAAAAATTTGACTCACCGAACAGCTTAACAATAGTCCTTATCTTTGGAAACCATAGGGCTGCCCTAGCACAGAAGTATATTTTCAGCATTGCTCCTAATCCCGCTGAAAAGCACAGAGACACAATGCCAATGCATATGTAAATAATCACCAAGCAGCAGATAATTATGCTCAAATCAATAGCTGGACAGCTGGGTTAGTCTGTGTCAAAACCTAGGCAATTCAATGAAAGCTCCCCTAAGGAATTTTCCCAGTTGTTATGGTGAATTTCTCTGTTACTTCTGCTCTTTGATTGATTAATACACAATGCACCTTGGCATGTTTTCTACTTGGAATGCAAAATGCTAGGGCCACGTGGGAAGACGGTCGGGTTCTCCTACGATTCCCTACTGGAATTTTGCTTTCATCTTTCAGAAACACAGCGGCTCTTTTAAATTCTTCCTGTAGCTTTGCAAAGACTTCACTTCAATATTCTAAAAGTGATATGATTACCTTAAGCGGGATCGCTGGTGGGATGGATAGATACATCAGGAAGTTTCCTGTAAATGATTCCTTTTATAATTTCCAAGGCAGACAATGATAGGAATTCCTGGAGATGCATAAATCTGACATTCTCAAGTGTGCATTACTGCTAGCATGTCTCTATTCATTTATGAAAACAACATTTTCTTTATGAAGATAGGACATGTAATATTAACTTAGGGCAGGGGGCTTTTCTGTAGAAGGAAAATAAGACAGATTTCATGGGACAACAGTCAGTCCTATTTCTAGTCCATCTTCCTTCCCATCCTGCGTGATTCCCCTCCACCTCCCTGGTCCAACGGGAAGGCCTTTAACACCCTCCATGCACACGAGTGTTGCAATTCTCTCCTAAATCACTCCTCCCAATTCCCCTCTCGTTTGCTCAGTGCTGACAGTCATACTTACTGGTGACAAAATGTGTTTCTTGCTGGGTACCTCACGGGAGTGATGAGTTTGCATTAGCTGAAGTGATATCTCAGCCAGGCCCAGAGATGTGATCTACAGAGGTGACCTGGGTTCTGTCAGTGGATCTCCAGAGAAACAGGTCAGGTTCAACCAAGAGTACCTTGGTGAGACTGGCATTTCCATTTTGGTTTTCTTTATTTTTTTACACAAGTCCCTTTCTTCCCTGTTAGCTGTCAATTGAAAATATGGACCACATGTCTCTGGCCCTTTTAGTTGAAGGGATTTGGCTGTCTTTTCTTACAAAACCATTGTTATACAAGACAATACTTCTTCCCATCCCCCCATGCCCACGCCAGAACCTGTCACAGCCCATTGTTCTGATTTGCATTGGAAATATAATTTGTAATTGCCTATAAATTAACTATAAGATTTAAATTTCTCTTCCGGGATTACTAGAGTAGTCCAATCTATTCTGCATCAGTTTCTATTTGACACGAATATTTAAATGTAATTTTTTCATTAAAGACATGATGAGTGGAGAATATAATTCAATGGAATTGTGCCTAATAAAATGAGAAGGGTTTGGGCAATAATTAGAAGTATTTTTTTCCTGGAAATTAAATGTTCAGTTTCTCTACATACTCTTTTATAGGCATGAGCCTCGGGTATCCTGAGTTTGCTCATGAAATATTAAAACGAAGCCATTCTTGCACCATTGAAATTACCAGGGAACTTCCATTTATATGTATGTATGTCTACATGTAAGGATATGTCTTTCTATCTAGCACTACCGATGTGATACTCCAACACAATGAAGGCAGGAATATTAAGTTGGCATTTGGAGTGAACTTCATTTTGACAGTATCTCTATACTTAAAGTATTTGCTTAGATATGTGTATGTGTGCATGGACATGTGCCTGTGTGTGTGTGTGTATGTGTGTGTGTGTATTCTGTGCTTGCAGGAAAGAATATTATGGTTTGCACTTTGTGGCTAAAATATTCTGCCTACCTACAGCTCTCAAATATGGGAAACAAGACTGAAATAATCAGGTAACACTCAAACCATTATCTTCCACGCCTTGAGATTTTAATTGATAAAGTACCTGTGTTGAAATGTATTTCATCACTGACAAACATCTTTTTAGTTTCATTTATTGATTTTATGTGTAAATATGGGGAAGGGATGTACACTCATGGAAGTCAGAGGGCAACTTTTAATCATTGTTTCTATTACTTGGGGCCTTGGGATTGAATTCTAGTTGCCAAGCTTAGTGGCAAATGCCTTTGCCCTCTGAACCTTATTTCTGGTCCTGTTTGACAAACTTCTCTAACAATCAGATTTTATTTTAGTTCTGCAAACAATTAGATAAAGCTTGAGATGTAGACTATCAAAGCTGGGTCCAATATGAAACATCCCAGGTACAAGAGAGTCAAAGGGCATCCTATAGCATGTGTGGGCAGAAACAGAACATGGAGAGGTCTGACGCTGCCAGTGGACCCATACTGAGTCGTTCACCTTCTCTTTCTGGGTACTTGGCCCAGGAATCAGGTTCCTGGGATCCTAGTCAATAGAGGGGAAAGAGAACCAGCTGTGTGCAGATTTTGTCGGAAACACACACACACACACCACAAACAGATTATTCAACATTTCACACAAGCATGGCTGAGCTCTGATGCTTCTGACCTTGAAAATATCAGAGGCCAGCCCTGCATTGTACGGGCACTCACTGGAACCACGTCAGGACATGGAGCACAATGAGCGGCAAGACAGCGTCATCCAACCGACACTGGTATTAACTATTAAACCTCTGACCGGAAAATGGTAGAGTTTCCTCTTGTTCAGACATAAACTATGCAGTTCCCTTGCTTCTCAGATTTTTATTAACCTCAGCATCCTTCAGTGGTGACCTTCACACAGCATAATTTTCGTTAGCACGCTTTCCTCCCAACTCTGTAAAAACTTCCTCTCCTCACTGTGGAGCCATCAACCTTCCTTATGAATCACTTCCAATATGTCAGCTCTCACCTGAAACTCTGCTTATGCACAAACGCCCCCGCCCTCCCGAAATGACCCCTGGTTTCCCATCTATAGTGGCAAAGCTTTGTGCAGTGTAATCTTAGCCTGGGGCCCCCTTCATCTTATTTTTTAATAATTTGTTTATTTTTATTTTATATGCATTCATGCTTTGCCTGCAGGAGTGTTTGTGTGAAGATGTCAGATCCTCTAAAACTGTAGTTACAAGTAACTGGGAATTTGGTGCTGGGAATTGAACCCAGGTCCTCTGGAAGAGTAGCCAATGCTCTTAATCCCTGAGCCACCTCTCCAACCCATGACTCCAAATCTTTAGATAAATCTCCAATGTCTGTTTACAATTTTAAAATAAGCATATCTATGGAAAGATGTGCTTTAAAAATATTTATATGTTTTTTACTATTCAATCTTTAAATACATTTATTTCTATTTTTTTTAAACTCCCAGCCTCTGTTTTATTCAAGGTCAGCATGGTAGATCAACTTGTTTTTAATAAGTTATATTCCAGAGCATCTTAATTTGATTGCCTAAAAACTTTATAAATGACCATAACCAAAGAAATGACTCTTTCTATTTTAGTATATTTAGTTTCATTTTTAATGTATTTTGTACCTTCTATATAATTATGTCTTCACTAATGTGTGCAGACACATTCACATATTATGTTTATAACTATCCATGATGTTTATAAGTGTTACACATTGTGTTTGTATTAGCACTTACTTTTCTCTAATCCCACCCTTTAGAGAGGATGTGGAGATCGGTGTCCAAGGCCCCTTAATGTTTAATTGTAATTATTCTTCAACCTTACCCTCCATGTAAGAGGCCTGAGAAACAGGTGTCAATGTAGTATATAGGAAGCAAACAGCCAACTTGGTAGCCGAACATGTAAGAGTCAAGCTGTTTTTCTTCCAGCTAAAACAATTATAACCAGGCACATTAACAAGCTTCTTACTTCCACCCTGGCCTTTCTTCTTCAACCAGACAGCTGTCATTTAATGTTCAAGGCTGTGTTCTTAGGCCCTTGATCTGCTCTGTAGCAAGAACGTAATCCAGTCTGTGCTTTCTGTTTCCCACTGCAGATCCCACTCACCATTGCCTACCTTCTTAAGAACACTTTGAAAGGATGCCAGTTTTTTTTTTTCTGTGCTTTGGGAAATCATAGGGCTAAGGCACAGACTCTAACATAGACTCACTGATGCCTCCACTGATCAACACATGAGCACCGGTGACCACGCACAGGATTCGTTTTTGCTTAGTCTGTGTAGATCACAAGGGGTGCTAAGTGTCACATGAGCTGTGAGGTCAGCTCACATAACATGGCAGCTCAGAATGTCACAGAAACAAGAGAAATGGACATGGATTTCTGGATTTAAAACAACAACAACAAAAACCATCATATCAAATTAAATTAACAAATGAACCTTTCTGGTGGGAAGATGGTTTGGGGTAAGGCACGTATCACCTAAGCCTGGCTACTTGGGTTCTGTGTCCCAAACCCACATAAAGGTAAAGGAGAGAAGCAATCACACCGAGCCACAAGGTTGGAAGTCAAACAAGAAGCAGGAGGCAGTTGCTTGCTTCTACTGATGGTTCCTGGGACCTGAACTCAGGCAGCCAGCAGGGTTTTGCAGACACTGGTGTTACTTGCTGGACCATCTCTCCTGCCCCATTTTAAACAATCTTAGGCTTCAATAATGAAGACAATAAAGGTTGAGAATAATAAAATGCAAAGTGGTGTTTGTTGTTACTTTTGTTTGTTTGTCTCAACAAACAAAATTCTGTACTTAAAATAGATGATGAAACTGTCTTCCAGGGCTGAGGCCCAGAATCTACCCCTCCAAAGAATAGATTGCCACACTGTCAGCATTTGGCAAAGAACTTGGAAGGGCAGGTTATTTCCTGTAATTAGTACTGCCTATCAGCAGCAGCAATGAATTTCAATCTTGCTTTGATTCAATACAAAACGTTTAATTCAAATATTAGTCAAACACAGATAACACAAGCTTCCGTTCAGATCCATGTGAGACTTGCCTCTGCTGACCTCAGACGTCATTGGAGTCCTGGGTCTTGTAGATCTGAGTCATTTAAATTATACCCTGAGATGTTTTTAAAGAATTTGCAACTTGCTGGCTAATAACTAGCTAACAATACACAGCCTGTTTATTCTAGAATTACTGCCGACAGAGGAATAGGTTACAGCTCCATTCATGCTGACTCTCTCCCTCGTGAATACGTTTCACATTCAAACGTTTAGTGTTTAAAGATGGGGCTTGTTAGTTAAATGAATTAATCTGGTGTGAAAACTATTTGCATTTTAAACATCATCAGAATTTCTCTCACCCCCAACTGTTTAGTTCACTGCTAGTCTAATTATAATTAGCAAGAGGGGGGAAAAGCCATTCTATTACATGCTAACTGGCATTCAAGAGTTCTCAAACAACTCCTAAAACCTTCCAAAGCCACAGAATAAGTGGGCGGGGCAAAGGAGACTATCAACATCGTTTCTGCAAGATTGACAGTTTCATCCCCCGGCAGCTGGAATCATTTTCTCACATGTGTTTGTCCAGCATGCAAGTAGCTCATGTAGACATACAGAAAACACGGATCGAGCTCCTGCCTTAGGTTAGGCATTGTGGTAGATTCTGAAGACAATGGGAACTCAGGTTGAAGGATGGGGACAGGATAGAGAAGTCCTCTAAACAAGATTATACTGGGAAGCTGTTTCTCTAAGCTTAATGTGGTCGCTCACAACTCTACTCCAGGCCCCTGAGAGAATGACATACTTTACAAGTTTGAAAGTAGTCTCAACCACACGTGTGCTGATGACACACAGTGGGTGCTTCATGTATATGAATTTGTTAAGTGTACAGATAAATGAATGAAATGATTATCCTATGACCAATTGCTGCCACGCCAAAAGTATGCTTAGTGCACCAGGGTCACGACTAATGTAAGTCTATATTAGACTCTTGAGACTGAACATTCCAGAGTACATCACATTTGAGGGATGCCAAAAGGATAAGGTGAAGTGGGCTAGGCCATGAGGGACAAAGGAGAATAGCGGGCTTGCACTATGAAATGGCCGGGCTCTGACAGGCTCCAGCCTCACTGTCAGCTGGGAAGTGACTGGAACATAAGAGGGCTAACCTAATCGATGGTTCAATCTGTTGGTCAACTCAAAGTTTAAATAGGCTAGTAGAAGAGCTGGTGAAGATAAAGGCTCATTGGAGAAACTCAACAATTTACTTCTTACAACTTTAAAGTCTGGGAAGTCCAACGCCAGGAAGTTGGCAGATCTGGTGTCTAATGGGACTCATGTCTTGGTTTTCTCATGGTAATTACCCATAATCACAGTGTCCTCTCGAGGTCTTTTCTAGGAGGACGTCAAACCCTTTCATGAGTGTTCCAACTCAGGACCTAACCATGTCTCTGCTATTCTGGTCAATTGCGGGTGAGAGTTCTAGGGACACATCCAGTCTAGGACAATAAAGTCTCCGTTCTTTGCATTATCTAGGCTTGTCCCTATGGTTTTTCCTGGGACAAACAACTTTAGGTGGAGAAGATTTATTTTGGCTCATGGTGTCAGAGGTTTTAGTTCAGAGGATCCATTGCCATGGGCCTGAGGCAAGGCTGAACGTCCCAGCGGACAGCATAACCAGAGCTAATGACCACCAGACAGGAGGGACAGGCTCCATTGACTTTCTCCAAAAGCCATATGAAATGACAGGTCAGGCCTTATCCATATGGCCATCCATCCACAGAATCCAATCCTCTTTACAGCTCCATGAAATGGGCACCGAGATAGAAAAATAGAAACAAATTCCTAAAGTCACACAGCTAACAGAAGAAAACCAGATTTCCCCTGTAGGTTAAACACAGGGTCAAACCCACGGCTCTACACTACAGAGTCCTTCTTGTTGTCTTGTTCCTGGCTCTGGCCATGCTCCTCCTATTTCCTGAGTGTATACTGCCTAGAAGATGCAACTAACCATAACAGGTTTACAGTATCATATATTTTTTTTGCTAAAATAGATTCTATCAATGTAAACCATGAGCCAAAATAAAATCTTCCTTTCTTAAGTCACTTCTTTTTTGGTATTTCATCTTCAACAATGAATTAAATAATGGATACAACTAAAATTATTATATATGTGATATATAATACTTTAAATATATCATATATTATATATAATTATATATACATAAAATATATTTGAGTAAGATACTCCCTGTTGAACAAAATCGGACTGAGTATTTCCAGGAGAGAAGGCATAGCCCACAGGTTACACAGTGAAGGAAGAAGTAAGCAAGGACAAGGTTAGAGCATGGGAGGGGTGGAGGCAAGTGGGGTACCAGATAGCATGGAGTGAGGGAAGCAGTCAGTGTAGACAATATGGAAAAACCAGGCTCCTCAGTGAATGATATGAGGAGGGAGAGCCAGTCTATTTGCCTCTCTCTATGTCATTCCCTAGTCATCCCATCTGAGCCATCGCTGGGAGCATACAAGCCAGGAGGAAAATATGCCAGCTAAGTTCTCACTCTGGGATATGTTCAATTGGTCATGCACAGATGATCTGAAAGAGAGAAAATGAATTAAAGGAAGGATTTTCTCTGTTCTAACTACTTTTGGAATATTCATAAAATGTGAAGAATTAAAAAATGTGTGCACACACAGAAAGGTACATGCTTTATCAGTCTTCTAAAGGTCCCTGCTGTGCCCTTTAAACTTCTTTCCTGGCCCTTCTTTCCATGTGAAGAGTGAGCTTATGCACCTTTCATCCCCTAAGATAAGGTCCCAGCCTTCCCAGTTTATATTCTAGCTATCTAGCCCAATATTTAGAACATAGAAGACTGAAAATGCTGGATGAAGAAATGAACAGAAGAACACATATAGGTAAAGAAATGATACACATGGGAAGCAAAGAATAATCCTATTGTGAATATCTACTGCAATAATTTTAATTTTCAATTCCCTATCATGTGCCCAGTTAATGTCCCGATCCTCTTGTTTGCCCTTCATCCTATAGCTGGCAAAGCGCAAAAGCAATGTTGGCATCTAAATTGTCACTCCGAAATGAGGAGCGCCCTAAACACATATGCACAACTGGTCTACGAGCAACTAGAAATTGTTTATTTCTTAGAATTTTATGGGGAAAATCATAGAAACTCAGAGCAGATCCTGTCAATTAAAAAAATTCCAACTGATAAATTTATCTTTGATTATATCAACTAACTGATGACGAAAGAAAGATACTTGAACAAATCGTCACAGAAGCATCTGATCACTGCCCAAGAGAACAGTGAGTGTTTTTCCTGATTTAAATGCCCAGATCCTGTGAGCTGTGGTTCTCCTGAAGTTGCCTAAGAGGGGCGTGCCTGATGTGGAAGGGAGAGGCTCTTTGCCCCCCCTTCCCCCACAACTAACCTGCAACAGGACTTTGATTCTGGTGAGCAGCCTCTGCGTTGTGGACTGTCCTTTGTTGTTGCTGATTTCTGTCTTTCCAAACCACCTCCAAAGCTATCCCTATAAATCTCTTACAACTAAAATACCTTTAATATGCTACTGACACAGGGTTTCAAAATTCCCAGGAAGTCACTAGTTAAAGTCTAATTTCACAGCTCTGGTGTAACATATTTTTAAATGGGTCGTCTATCTTATATAAAATAGCACTGCTTATGTTGACTTAGATAAATCACACACACATACACACACACACACTCTCACACACACTCACACATCCCTAGAAAACTAAACAAAACCTCTCCTAAGCCTGGGTCTCACGTATCACAGGCTGGTTTTGAACTCACTACGTAGCTGACGAAGATGTCAAACATCTGGCTCTTTCACCTCTACCTTGAAGGTTTCGCATCTTTCAGACACATGCCATCGCACACAGTTTATGTAGGGCTAGGAACCTAACCCCAGGCCTCCTGCATGCTAGGCAATCACTACCTGAGCTATGTCACTCCATTCCACTTCCAGAATTTTACGTTTGATAGAGAATTCTTACCTGCCACAGTCACGGAGGCAAAACTACCACCAAACTCTTACAATTTATGAGCAGAATTATAAGCATTTGGGGAAATAAATTTCTATACGTTTAAGACAGACTGTGGCAGTCACGAGGGGCTACTTCACAACAAAAATCACATGAAAGATTTTATCCATCACCTTTCATGATAAATCTACCTGAGGAAATTGAAAGAGGTCTGTGTGAGAACTGGGGACGGTGGGTTAATTGTTACTGCGCTGCACTTTGACAATGCTATCCCACCTGGCGCCCCCCACCAGATGCTGCCTAAGCAGACTGTCACACGCGAACAAAGAACCTCAATTTGCACAAGAGCCACTGTCACACGGTATTAATAAAGTCCCTCCTTGTTGTCTCAATAATGAGCTGTCAGGTGGCTTGCTTTGATTAAAAACAACAAACTTCCTGGTAGAAATAGACTTGTTTCGTGTGACATTCAGTCCTTCCCGCTGGGATGGCATCCTGGGAGCTTCAGGGTCTCCCCTAACATTACAGTGGTCCATCGCGCTAAGGGCTTAGTGCTCCAACATGGCCATGGAGCTAGGCTGGCGAGCCAGGGAGCCGCCATGATCGGCCCATCTCTCCTTTCCCTGGGTTGGCATTGCAAGCGTGTGTCAGCACACCTTCTAGCTTTATTTTTCACGTGACTTCTGGTGGCCGACGTCAAGTCCTTATGCTACAGTGCGGAGGATTTTACCAACTAGCCCATCTTCCCAGCCCTCTAGTACAGAAGTCTTTAAGAGCCCCTCCTCCAGTAGCACGAATCCACGGCCTGTGCTGAACAAGTCTTCATCATGCCGTGTTATAAATAGATTATTATTTATCAAGATCCTATTTCTATCCCCCATGGGTGCCTTCTCTTTCTTTCTTTCGATCTATGCCCTCCGTTGCCCCTGGGGCAGGACACGGGCTTCTGCAGCCCATTGCCTCTGAATCTTCCCCTCGAATCCAATTATCTGGCCCCCAGCAGGCCTGTCAGTGTCCTGACAACTGCACGCTGCACGCAGGCCCGGCTGTCAGAGGTGAGAGACTGCAAGGCTGCCTTCAATTCCTCCCCCATTCCCGCGGCGCCACAAAAGGATGGAGGTGCGCGCAGTACGTTGAAGGGAGTTGGTTAGGGATGCCAGGGAGGTCAAAGTCGGTGTGGAAGAAAAGGCTGAGGTGAAAATTAGAAAAAGGAAAAGTGCCAATACCATCCAGACAGGTGCTGCCGCTTTCCCACGCAGAACAGCAAGAGTCTACTCCCAGCTCGGGCTCAGCCTTTGTGGGAGACGGTGCGCACACTCAGACTGATTTTAATTGAGATCAATTTAATAAGTGCCATCTTCCACAAAGTCCTCCAATTGATTGAAAACCGAAGGAAGCTCTTCTAAGTGGCCCCAGGTTTCTCTGTTGTTCCCCCACCCCCTCCCCAGAGCAATGATTATCTGAACTTTGGGAGATTGTGTGTTAGAGGAAACATCATTTATTCCAGGCCTATCTCAACATAGGCTTTAAAATGGTGAGTATTTTGAGCTGAATTTGTCATCCCCTGATTCCAATTATTTGTCAACAAGCAAGTGCTTATTAGTGGCCTAGAATTGCAAACGGTCCCTAAAATCTGCCTGCTGTATTGACAGCAACCCTCCAATCTCAAGGATTCATTGTGGGATGCCTAGGGCCAACACTTGGGTGACCAGCTGCCTGCATCTCCTGAGGGGCACTTGCCGTGAGGGGTTCCAGTTTCAGGAATGGACTTAAAAATAACACATGAGAGACATCCTGAGCTTACAAGTGTGGTTGATACGGGCACAGTCATGTCGAGGTCCCTGGTGCCTCAGCCCCATAGGAGTGGCACGGAGGGATGAACGGCAAAGCCTTCCTTGGGTCCAACTGCCAGTGCCAACACTGAGTACAAAAAATACCTGCTGTAGCTTTCTACCCCCCAGTTCTTGTTTATAGCCTGAGACTGCTCCCCTACCGAGACTGCTCCAATCAAGATGAACTCCTTCTCCTTGTTCAGCTGTGTATAGTAAACACACCGAGTTTTTAGGGTACTGTGGCTTCTCTATAGTAGAGCCCAAATCATCTAATTCCAGCCTTACTGTAATGTGCCTTTGTGTCTATCTTTACTTTATTACCACTCTGCCCCAGTTGGATCAGTTCCTGGAGCCATTCAGATATATCAGGAAGTGGTCTTTTGCATCATAACTGTGACCTGATGGTTATTGTTACAGCCAGAAAGAAACACACAAAACTTGCTTACCATTTACCAAGCCGTATTGAAAACCCACCACCACACACATAATGGACCCAGGCCTCCCTAATAACAAAACTGCAAAACAAATGATGGCTTAATTACAGGCAGAGTAAAACCTTCCGATGAGAGGAAACACACAGTTCAGAAAATTTTCCCTGTGATGGGAAGCAATTCCTCATATCAAGGTCATGATAAGGAGAAGAATGCACTGTGGTGGTGGGTTTAAAATTTATAATTCAGAGGGATTCCTCTTTATTAAGCGTCCTACAAAATGAAATCCTGTCACATTGAAGAAAGTCTGGCGTGGGAGGTCCTTCTATCTGTGTGTTGCTTTTATTGGTTAATGAATAAAGAAACTACCTTGGCCTGTTGATAGGGCAGAACTTAGGTTGGCGGGGTGGGGCCGGAGCTGGACTGAATGCTGGAAGAAGGAGGGCGGAATTAGAGAGCTGCCATGGAGTTGCTGGAGATAGGCGTGCTGAAACTTTGCAGGTAGGACACGACCTAGCGGTGATACACAGATTAATGGAGATGGGTTAAATTAAGATGTAAGAGTTAGCCAGTAAACAGCTAGAGCTTCTAATGGGTCAAGCAATGATTTAATTAATGCAGTTTCTGTGTGGTTATTTCGGGGCATCAACAGGCAGCTTCCTCCACCAAAAGTCAATTCTTCTCTAGAATGTTCCCGATAATACAATGCTAGAATTTCAGTGCTATCAACTAGTCACTCAAATTAAATGAAATTAATTATGATAAAGTAGGCAATTAATCAATGTTGTCTGTGATATTCAGCAATGTATGTGTGTATCATGTCCATGCATGTCAGAAATATTGCTTATATTATTGAGGCTGTACACAAAGAGGACTTTGAATTTGTTCAAACTTTTGAATTCTCTGTGAACTCTTTTCGAAGTCATCACATTCTCCTTAGCAAGATGTACAAAATGCTATCTACAAAGAACAATGCAGGGGACAAACCCTTCCTATGACATTGGACTTGATTTTTAGACAATGATGTCATTCCAATATGAGAGCAGCAAAACAGTCGTCCCCAGCGACCCAGCCACAAACTGTCCTGTCATAAGACAGTTTCTTGGGTGGTTCCATGCCTAAGCCTCAAGGCAGCTCCAACAGAGGAGCTGCAGGAGCCTGGAATAATGGTGGCTTTGGTGGGTAAATAGGCAGTGTCCTCGGCAACCTCATTAAAATCGGATCCTGTTTGGCTGTGCAGACCCAGAAGGTTGGATAATCATAACACTTCCTTTATATGATCTTGAAACTTTGTTCTTATTGGTGATGAATATATAACATATCAGTAGCTCTAAACTCGCCACAACTAACAAAATATTAATAATAAGCCCTCAGTGCATGCATTTCAGGATGGGGAAGACAATGGGCATTTTTATTAATTGGCATATCAAAAATGGGGAAATGTAGAACTAACTCTTCCTATTTCAAATTTAAGTAGTCTCGGTTGTTCAACAGGTCAGGTCCAAAGAACATTTAAACGTTTTAAAGGGTTTACTAAAAACACAACTAGGTATCACTTTAAATACTTTTAGACAACAAGAGACCAGTGACATAATAATAATATCACGGTGCTAGGATGTCCCCACAGGGACAGATCTCTGGACATGGAGCTTCCAAAACCTTCCCCCTTTTCTTCTAGTCCCTACTCCTCAGGCCTTCTTTCTTTAGTAGTATGCGTTCCTAGGGACTGCTTCCTACGTGAAAGAAAACTCTGAGAAGCCAGTAAGGAGAGTCCACTCAGATTCTCTCTCTTGCCATTTTTTTTACAAGTTTATAATTATCATTTTGGTGCTGGATAGAAGAATCTTTATTCATCAATTGTCAAAAAATAATCGAAAACTTTTCATACAAACGTCCATTATATTGTTGCGTGATGTTTTACTCTGTTGGCTCTTTAGTCTTTTGACTTTTTTGGTCTTTTGAGGATCCCACCACCTAGCTCCCAAATAAATCACACATGAAGGCTAATTCTTAGTTATGAGTGCCTGGCCTTAACTTGGTTTGTTTCTTGCCAGCTTTTCTTAAATTATCCCATCTATCTTTGGTCTCAGGGCTGTTATCTTTCCCTATCCCTGTATACCTTTTCTTCCCTTCTTACTCCATGTCTGACTGTGTAGCTGGATGGTTGGTTGGCTCCTGGAGTCCTCCTCCTCCTTGTCTGGCTCCCTGATTCCCTTCTTCCAGGTTTCTTCTCATATTTATCCTCTCTGTCTGACAACCCAGCCTATTTCTCTCTCCTGCTTCACTATTGGCCATTCAGTTCTTTATTAGACCATCAGGTGTTTTAGACAATCACAGTAACACAGCTTTGCAGAGTTAAGCAAATGAAGCATAAACAAAAGCAACACTTCTTAAAATATTATTCTACAACATGAAATGTTTTTATTAAGGAGTTTGCAATGTGGCTTACAGAATGGGGTGCTTGCTGTCAATCTGGATGTCCTGAGTTTGATCCCTGGAATCCAGACGGTGGGAGGAACATCACTTCTGGCCTGTATGTGTGCCACCTACCCCCTGTATACACACTAAACAAATAGATACACTTTTTATTAAAATTCAAAAGGCCCTCATTAAACCGAAAAGGACTACTTACAATTATAGCAATTTATTTTTACTTATAAAATGTGTGTGCCTCAGCCTATGATATAGGTCAGCGTAAATTTCACAAAAAATTGGACAGACTTGATTTTAGCCTAAGAACCACAAAGTGTTACAAATAACTAAGAAAACTGTTGCATTTTTAAAATAATAACTTCACCATGAAAGGTGCCACAGAATGAAGCATCATGCCTATATGAGTCTGTATAACCTGGGTTTTTCCTTGTTATCAGATGAACTCAGTTCCTGCTACTGAAAATGCAATGTGTTTGTGTATATCATAATAGACACCCAGCAGTACCTGGGTTCATACCTGCATCATGGTGTTTTTAAATCATGACATGGGGGCAAGTTTTAAATAAAGAGGTATTTTATTTTAAAATTTCTCTGAAACCTTATCATATGCCCTGCTGTGGTTTGAATCTGAAATTTATCTGGGCTTGTGTTATAGAAGCTTCTTCAGGTTGTGGAACTCTTTCGAAGGCTGCAGAGCCTGTAGGCGGTGGGTCCTAGCTAGCAAAATACCTTACTAGAAGTGATCTTTGAAAGTAACACCTGTCTCTGGCTCAAACCTGCTCTCTGCAGGGTGGTCAGGCTCCCAACACAAACACTATCAAAGTGGTAATGAGGGATTCCCCCCTGTATGTTATGAATACCATTGGTTAATAAAGAACTGCTTTGGGCCTGCAAAGAGCAGAACTTAGCTAGGCAGGGAAAACTAAATTGAATGTTGAGGAAAATCAGGGCGGAGTAGAGAGAAGCCATGTAGTCCCACTGGCGACAGACACTGGGAACTTTACCCGATAAGCCACAGCCGCATGACAATACACAGATTACTAGAAATGGGTTAGATTAAGATATAAGTGTTAGCCAATAAGAAACTAGAGCTAAAGGGCCAAGCAATGTTTTAAAATGTTTTAAATAATATAGTTTCTGTGCGATTATTTAGGGTCTGAGCTGCTGAGCAGTCAGGAACCAACAAGCAGCCTCCTTACAACAAAGTGGTTTATGGCTTCATGCCCAAGGATCAGTAATTAATTTAATTAATTTTAATCATTAATTTTAATCATTAATTAATTGACTTAATAGATCAAAAATTAATATTGTGAGCATGGCCATCCTGCCAAAAAGCAATCTACAGATTCAATATAACTCCAATCAAAATTCTAGCACTATTCTTCATGGAAATAGAAGAAAAAAATATCTTAAAATTTATATGAAAGCACAAGAGATTCTGGACAGCCATAGGAACCCTGAGCAAAAAGAATAGTGCTGGGAGTGAGCCATAGAGCTGAAGGCACCACAGTACCGGCATGGCATTTTGAAATTCCATATCATGTTAGTCAGGATGGCTTCCACCAAAAAGTTAAACACAAACAAATACTGGTGGGGATCTGCACTGTTGGGAGGACTGTGAATTGGGGTAACCACTCTGAAAATCAGTGTGATGTTTTCTCAAAAGATAGAAGCAGAACTGCCATGTGCCCCAGCTGTACCACTCCTGAGTGTTTACCCAAAGGACACTATTCACCGCCATAGAGATACCTCCCCATTCTATTCACACACACACACACACACACACACACACACACACACACACATACTGGATAGCTAGGGAGTGGACCCAGCCTACATGCCCCTCAATTGATGAAGGGTTATAAATAGATATTGAAAATGTGGTATATATGCACAATTTGGATTATACTCGAGCACTAAAAAAAATGAAATGATACAAGAATGTGGATGGTGTTAGAAGCTGTATGCTGAATGAGGTTACCCCAGGCCCAGAAGGACAAACTTCCCACAGTATGCTCGCTCCCATATGCAGATCTTAGCTTCAGTGGTTTTAATTCTGTGCTTAAGTTGGGCTGAATGCCCTTAGAATCCAAGAAATAAGAAGGCAGCCATAAGAAGTGGGGCTTAGGAGAGAGATGGACTGACACGGAAATATATAATATGAAAGCAGAAAAGGAAGAGTAGGATATATAAGTTTAAATGGGGCTGGACTGAAGGGTACAGAAAGGCAGAAGTTGGAGGGAGTACCAACACAAACCAAGATTTTATGAAATAACATATAGAAACCTACTACTTTGTAAATTGACTAAAAGGGTTTTTTTGTATTTGTTTTTGTTTTGTATAAAATGGTTTGAATGGAGGTCAACTATATACATAGATAACATTGCTCCCAGAAAAGCATAAGTTTTTAAATGAAAACCACACTGCCAGATAAACCTCAGGGGCTCCACCAAACAATATTGTCTAGCTTTCAGTTTCCCATCAGAACTAGATGCTCAAGTCACCACACACTTTGAGTACAAGATACAGAGAAATCAAGCTGGCACTGAGCTGAAAACTCCCATTCTCCAAGTTCCCTGCTGGCTAGTGTCCACAGAAGCAAAAAGTGCCAGCAAGGTGTTAGGGCGGGAAAATCATCAGTGGTCCTACCCACCTGTGGGTATGAGTGCCACAGTACTGTTCCACCAGGCAGGATATGCCTACTGGTGCACAGTGGCAAGACTCATCTGTGGATCATTGGAAGCTTTATCCTTAGATCTGAGGCCCAATCCATGGGAGGGAAAACATATTTGGTAAGATTTGCATTATCAAAATGTTGCCCATGGCTGGGATAATGCAGACCCTAGGACAATCAGGTGCTGCTGATGTTTTACAAAGTGATTATTTATGTTTATGTTTTTACCACCAGACAAATGCTACTCCCATGCCAGGTCATAGCTGCTTCTGTTTGCAGTTAGCTACAGTGAGTGTAGACTCATGACTGGTTGATGCACTGAGAATTAAGCGCCTGCTAAGTGGTCAGCCATGAATAAGTCATCTGTACCATACCCTTCAAGACTCACAGAACATCCATGAGTGAGATGGAAATTCTATAACAGAAAGAGGTTGGTGAAAGGCTGTGTTAAACCCCACACTTTGGATTCAGCACAGCCCTTGCAAACATGAACACACAGCAACCATGATGAACTACATCAGGATAAGAATACAAAAATAAGAGCAGAATGAGTTGGCAAAAAACGAGGGTTCAACAGGAGTGGGGTGGGCATAAGAGAGGGTAACAGATGGCAAATATGATGACAGTATATTGTCTATATGTGTAAAAGCAATAATTAAAAAATCTTATCACTTACATATTGAGTGTTTGTGATGCATGTAATATTTCTCAACTTTGAAATTTGTCATATTCTGTTGTCATTTCTCATTGTAAGTAAATTCTCATGTTTAAAAAGTGAAAAAGAAGGGTGGATGAATGGATGGATGAAGGGAGGGAGGGCAATCGATATATGGATAGATAGATAGATAGATAGATAGATAGATAGATAGATTAGACAGACAGACAGATAGACAGAAAGACAGACAGGAAGGCAGATAACAGACAAGACTCCTGGTGATAGTGAGTTAATTTACTGCAGACATACTATACTTGGAACAACTTGAAACTGCACCCCAAATTGTTCTAAGTGTTACTATTTTAAAGAGCATTGATGAGAAAAGCTGGATTTCAGAGCCCACTGGGTTTCAGGTAATATCTTCCCCAAGCAGAGGCTCTACTCTAAGAAAAAGAGTGAACTGAAAATAGACCCAGATTCACAGGTTAAGCCTAAATTCCAAATAAATTGTGCATAACGAAAGGGGTCCCATCAACTGAGTCTTCATTAGGACCAACAGCATCTTTACTCTGGTTTATCTAATTACAGAAATCAGTTCCATGTGATAAGAACCCTGAATCCACAGTGTGTGACACTGTAGCATTTAAAAATAAAAGAGAGTATTTAGACATTTGAAATTGACCATTTTTTTCATAGACACAAACACACACACACACACAAAGTCAACAGTTGTGATGGTTTGAATGAGAAATGCCTTCCAGATCCTCCAGTATTTGAACACTTGGTACCAGTTGGCAGCACTCTCTTGGGAGATGGTGCAACCTTGTAGGGGGAAAATGGGTCACCTCGATAGGGTTTTGAGAGTTTAGGGCCTCACTGCACCTTCAGTTCACACTCTCGGCTTCATGCTCACGGGGCTGCAGTTGAAGATATAATCTCTCAGTTCCCTGATGCTCCTGCCATACCTGCCACTTGTTGTCATGGTGATTGTCAGCCTGGAACCATATGCC
This sequence comes from Myodes glareolus, assembly GCF_982192425.1. Classification (NCBI taxonomy): domain Eukaryota; kingdom Metazoa; phylum Chordata; class Mammalia; order Rodentia; family Cricetidae; genus Myodes; species Myodes glareolus. The sequence goes on along the minus strand of NC_142026.1, from coordinate 124,598,336 downwards.
AAAATTAACTCTGTTCCTTAAGTTGCCTTGGTTATGCTGTGTTAACAAAATGGCAGGAAAATAATACAGTGTTAAGTGCATATTTGATAGCTGGGACCATACGACATTGAAAGGCCCTAGAGAGGCAGGTCACAACATCTGAAGAATTATCTGCAGCGCATAACCAGAGAAATGTAAGTAACAGAACACCCAAAGATTCCTATATATCAGTAAGGTAGTGTCCTGCTTAGGAAAGGGGGGAAGATATAGATGGTTACAACACAAAGAGCACATCCTGGCGAGCGAAAACAAACACTCGGAGTCCTCACTTTACATAGTTATGATTTCTGTGAATTTCACTGGCCACCTAACAGGACCCAAATTTCAGCTGCTTCAGCGTAATTGAAATTGTGTGAGCAGAAAAAAAAATGTGAATAGCTCTCGAGCCCACAAGTCACCAAGGAAATAATAGCTGTGCAAGATGATCAATGACCAGTTAAGTCGCTCCTTTCAAAGTCTGTTCAGGATTGGTCACTACACATCTGTTATTTAATTTGTACCAGACAATAAAGCATGAAGTTTTGTTGCCTGGTTATATCCCACTGATGAACCATATGATGTTTGACCAAAATGGATTATCTCCAGGGAGCACTGGTAAATGAAAAGGATATAAGCCAAAGATTAAGACAAGATGAGGTGCAATGACTCAGTGGGTAAAGTTCTTGCTCTGCAAGCATGAGGACCTGAGTTCGAATCCCCAGAAGTCATGCTTAACTGAGTACTGTAGTAAGGGCCTGCATGTTCCTTGAGAGAGAAGAGAACGTCCAGCAGCTTGAGGACCAGCGAGCCTAGTATCCTAGTATACATAGAGGTAAACAACAAACACTAAAACTATATGCAAAATGGGTGTTTAATATAAATAGCGTTAGAGAAAAAAAAACACCTGGCTAAGCTTATGTGACACCACTGCCATTAGGGAATTAGGGATGTGGTTCATTGGCAAAGGAATCCAGCATGGCAGAGCTAACCGTACACCTAGGGGATATTCTGGGGATGCTAAGATATCCCAGAAGTGACTGCAGCAATATATTTCAGATCAAAGAGACACTCAGATATTTCATAACACTGGAGATGCCAGGGGTCCACTGCTGGAAGCCAGTCCCTGTAAAGGGTTGTAAGAGTCTGATACCTACACTTCTGTCCCTATCCCTTCAGCTACTGCTCTCCATAGTGGAAGAGCTGTCAGATCCCTTCCCCAAGTCATATTCATAGTCTTGACCACATCATGGTGACAGTAAAGAAATCAAAGATAACCACTGTGTTCTTTTCCCGGATCCTGGGCATGGAAGACACTACTTTCAATGGAGACCAGAAAGCACTGTGTTTTGAAGACCAAAAACATAACTTACAAATGATGGGAAAGGAATTTGATATCAAAGCAGTTCACCTGGAAGACTCCTGGGACACACATCTAACTAACCACAGAAGTTCCTTTGGAGGAGAAAACAAAGCACCTCAAACTTGTGATGTCCTATTGAGGAGGGTATGGTCTCCAGGACAGGAGCAAAAGGTTCTATCATGTGCATTCGCTTCTGAGGTCCTGACAGAAATCTGATGGAGGTGTGAAACTATGTCCCATCACGACTGATGCTGGCCCACTTCCAGTCCATGCCCCAAGATGCCATTCTCTCCCCTGTTGCCACAAATCTGTCTCCAGGCCCAGAGACCTCCAAGAACTGAGAACTTTGACTTGTTATACATCCTGCAAAAATAATCTAAGGCAGGTTTATGTCCAAAATGTTGATTCTAGATGAATAGCCTTCATCCAAGTTACTCCAATAAATGACTAGCCTTTCCATTTGAAAAGAAAAATGTCCAATAACCATTTAGTAGAATCCACTAACAAGCATCTTGTATAAGCCTATAAGCCATGAGTCTATGACTTGACATATCTACATCAGGACATGTCTAGCAGAGATGCATTCGCAGGAACACAACAACAAAGGTAATGTACAATGTTGTGCAGAATGACTTTCCCTGTAAGACTACAAAAGGACTGATTATCCGAAGTCAGAAAGAGGGCATATTCCTACCACGGGATATGTATGTGAATGCATACACATATGGGTATATAAATATGCCATAGATACATAGCATATTCATACTACAAATATTTGTATATGACAAGAGAAATAGGATTTCACCACATGGTCAAAACCAAAAAGTAAACAAGCAAACAAGAGAAAGGAAGGAAATCAATGGTGACTCAAAGGAATTTTGAAAGGATACTGTAGTAGGAAGAATACACAGACTTTGAATCCATGAAAGAGCCAGTAGTGGTGTATGCCTTTAATCCCAGCACTCAGAAGGCAGAGGCTGGCCGATGTCTGTGAGCTCAAGGCCAGCCTGGTCTACAGAGCAAGTTACAGAACAGCTGTATTAATTGCACAGAGAAACCCTGTCTTGAAAACAAAACAAAACAAAATAAAGAACCAAATAATCTACTTGGAGAGGGAGCGAGCAGCAAAGGGTTAACTCGGGACTTCTGTGATATGGGTTTTGTTTTCTGTGTTCTCTGTGTGGTCAGAACACTAAGGGACTTGCATGTATTTACTTTGCAAAACTATCAAGCTGCATGTTTTATATCTGTTCATTTTGCTGACTAGATATTATACTTTAATAAAAAGTTAGAAATGAAAGTAAAGAATATTGTTTTAACATATACCATCAGCATTTGTTATGAGTTGATTAAAGTATTAGCAAAAAGGAGTGATTCAGAAGTGGTCATAGAAACTCCAGAGGGCGTCCTGGGTGTCCACAAGTTAAATGTATTGTTAAAATCATATTTCAACACTATGGACTTCTAGGTTGTAATTGATTACAGAAAAGCAATGGCCAAAAGATTGAAGCCTCCCATGTAGGAACTGAGTGGTGTCATGGAGTTGCGCTAGCGGCCATTGTCTGCTCCTCTGCCAGGCATCCTCTCCCTAGAGGAGAAGAGACGGAGCAAGCAGGGACGGGGAGGAGGGGAAGAAACCATTTCACTTAAGAATAATTGATGAAGCATCCAAAAATTAGCATGTAATGCATTTATTTTCAAATGAATAAATACATATTACAAACGTTTCTGGGGGTTCGTCTTTCATACAGTAAACGGCAGCGCGTGTGACTGACAGGAGCAAAAGCTCTTCAGGGCCCTCGACAGCATTTAAGAGGAAAAGGCGCTCCGAACACCAAAAAGTTTTGAGAATCTCTTAGGAAATGTAGGGTCTCCAATTATTTTACAACTGTCTCGCTTACATGTAAATAAGCCCTTTCCTGACATTTGAAAACTTTAGAAGGAGTTAAAATATTCATCACGCAATCAATTCTGTTGGCACGTTTTGTTCTAACAGGCAGACTCCTCCAGTGACAAGCAGTGTTCGAGCCTCGCCTCTGTGACAACAGTCTCTTCCCAGTGACCGGGCAGAGGAGCCACTGAAGACTAGAGCTGTCAACACATTCACTGAGTGACAAATCAGTCAGTGGGGCACAGGGAGGACGGAGCAGGCATTTCCTATTCGGAATAAACCTTTGATCATACTAGAATTTCGAAGTTGAACAAAGTATACCTTTTTGTTGGATTTTTGTATGTACTCTTATATTATGGGTACTATCTAAAGTAAGGTCTATCCATGAGTATACGGGGCTTTAATTTATACAATGTCTCAAAATATACAAATAGGAAATCATGGCTGCTGCTTCATTCGTTCTTTGAAGGGGTGAACGTACTAAATATAAAGATAACGTTAAAACCCTGAAGGCTCACCAGGGCGATGTGTTTATTGTCTCAGGACCTATTTCAGAATGTATTGCTCAATTAATGAGACTGCCATTTTGCATACTAAAAGTGAAGCCAAGACCTGGTTCGTATTTTTAAAGATACATATATTCATTAAAAACAAAATTACCACCCTTAGCCACCACAGAAATGCGGATTAAAACCCTTTGGGCAATCCATCTTATATCAATGGGAATGACTAAGATTTTTTAAAAAATGACAACAAATGTTGGCATGGATGTGGAAAAAGAAAGCCTTCACTGTTGAGGGAATGAGAACTGGTACAGCCACTGTAGAAATAAGTGTGGCGGTTCCTCAAGAAGCTATAGAAAGATCTACCACATGATCCAGCCATGGGACTATGCCATGCTGGCACATTACCAAAAACCTCTATAGCCTACTAATCGATACTTGCTCATTCATGTTCATTTATGTGCTAATTCACCAGTGCCAGGAAATGGAAACAGTTTAGTTGTCCATTAAATGATGAATGGATAATGAAAATAGGATATGCATGCACAGTGGGGTTTTGTTCACCTATAAATAAAAATGAACTTTCAAGGTAAATGCATGGAGCTTTAAATAACCATTCTGGGTGAAGCAACTCAGATGCAGAAAGACAAACATCACACAGTGTGACTCACGTATGTCTTTGGATACGTCTGTTTAAATTGGAGTACCCAGAGAAGGTAGGAAACTAGCATGGGAAATGTGAAGAGAAGGACATTGAACAAAGGTGTAGGAAGGGGGAGAGGGGAGTGAGTGATGGAATTAGGCAGGTTAATGAGGTAGGGGATGGGAGTGTAGGGCAGAGGAGGAAGTATGGGCATGAATAGATTAACAATGAGAGACCATTGGAAATGTCATTTGGAGACCTGCTACTGTAGAAGATCACACACACACACACACACACACACACACACACACACACACACACACGGCATTTAAGTAGAGTTACCCTACAATGGGGAAACAAGGTTTCTCTCTGCCATGACTCAAAGAGGAGGGAAACTAGGAGGAGCTCATTGATCACCATAAATGGAAGAACTGCAAGAGTATCTATCTGCTGAGACCTGTATGGGTGGGGATTTCAAGTTGGTACCACAGTGGAAAGATCTATATGGGCAACAAGCTCAGGAGTTTTGCCAGGGGCCTGAATAGTCTTCTGCTCTGCAGCAATTGGTACCCACCTGAAACTGAGTTACACAAGCAGGGCTAGGACATCAGGCAAAGGCAGTATGGACAGGAACAGACCACTGACTCACACAGGGACACCACTGAGATGAGGCACTGGGCAGTTCATGGCTCAAGGCAGAATGTCTGACAGTCAATGACATATTTATCAAATATGCAAAGAAGCAAGAAAACAAAAGTTGTGCACAAGGAGCAAAATTATGCAAAATCAATACAGAAACAAACAGGTGATAGAATTAGCAGAAAAGATACTGCAAATGTCCTCAGTTGATCCCATAAGGCAGGGAGCAGAGGAGCAGATTAAATGGAGACATGGAAGATATATAAGAGTTTCCAAATCAAACCTTAAAGTGAAATCCTGGCATTTAACATGACATCACACTGAATACAGTTAACAGCAAATTAGTTCCTGTAGAAGAAGATATGAAATCCAAATCAGCCCCAGGCATTTCTTAAAATAAGGGATACTCAGATCTCTATTTCTAAATTCAACACCCAGTCTATGCATGAGGCAAGCACTACTCTGATGCCAAAACCTCAAAAAAAAATTACAGGGAAACCACAGACAATTTTCCTTCATAGACAAAAATACAAAGCCCCTGAACAAATCTTCATCTAATCTAATTCAAAAATGCAAAAAAGGTTAATATAGTATGATGACATAGAATTTATTCCAGGAATGAAAGACTGCTTTAACATTCAAATTTTAATTAATATAATTTCCCATTTTAACAGACTACCAAAATAAATATATACTCATGATGGTGTCAGAAAAAGTAATAGAAACAGAATAAGCAAATTTCCAAAGAAACATCCTCAGCTTGACAGAAGTAACCCATGGAAACCTAAAGCTGACATTCTATTTAATGATGAAGGACTCAGCCGTTTTTACCCAGGAAGGAAATGAAGCAACGATGTTTACCACATGTAGTAGTGCTACAAAGGGGATCCGAAGAGTGCAATCACAGAAAGGAAGCTAATAAATGAATGCCTGTTGTCCAGCATGGGAGAGAAGAGAAGCTGATATTGTTTGCGGCCCACGTGTCACTTAAGCATCAAAGCTTAGAGCCATCTGTCAACCAGACCAACTATTCAAGAGTCGTAATTTGCAGAATGTATGGCAAGCATAAAATATCATTGTATTACTGAATGCTGCCAATGAGTAAACAATTGAAATAAAATTGATATCTAAAAATTAAAAAATACGAAATTCAAGATCTGCAGATTTAAATCTACAAAGTGTTGTTGGAATGACAGCTGAAGACCTAGAAAATGAAGATGTGTGTGGTTATGGATCTGAAGCATAGGTATTGTTAAAAAAAAAAAGTTCTTCCAAAGAGAACCCATAGATTCTTTATAGTCTTAAATAAAATGTATATGTAAACAGGGTGGATGACAAAAAATTCTTTCAAGTAAAGTCAACTTTATATGTTTAATTAGCTTCTAAAAAATAATAAATAAAATTTACATGTAAACATAAAAGACCCCTGAGGCAGGTGGGAGAGCTGGCCCTGAGGTCGGAAGGGTGGGAGAATGGCCCCTGCTGGCCACGAGGGGCACCACTCGAAAGAGCAGGCCCTGCATCTTGCTTGGGCAGCACAACAGAGCCAACCCCATTGGCAGAGGTGTCCCAGTATTGTGAGCATGGAAGAAATGTTCCCATTACTCACCTATCATGTGGTAGCACGGTGGGAGAGAGATGTGCTCTCCCCCTCCAACAATGCCTGAGGCACGTGGAAGACCTGGCCCTGAGGTCTAGCCCTGCTGCTCAATCCCTGTCCCTCAATCCCTGCCCCTCACCTGCTGTAGCACTCAGGCGACTGGTCCCTATGCCACGTCTGGGTAACACAGCTGGCCCTGAAGGTGTAGTGTGCAAAATCCAATCCTGAGGCCATGAAAGCAAGAGAACTGCCCTCCCCCCAGTTCTTCACTGAAGGGTGAACTCACCAAAGCAATGCTGGAGCACTCACCCTGGAGGTAAGAACAAGGGAGAGCTGGCAGACTGATCAACCCTACAATTGCCTAGGTTCAGAACCAGGGTTATGGGTTAGCCCAGCCTAATACCCACCCCATCTGTGATCTGTTGAAGCAGGTGAAGGACCAGATCTGCAGATGCCAAGCTGAAGGGTTTCTACAACACAGGGCAACAACAGGATAACCAAAGGGTTCCAGTGAGGGCCCAGCATCAACAGCGGAGCAGAAACCAGAGGCCCAGACCAGGCCAATGACTCTCTGCCATGAACACTTGCAAGTAGAGATATATGGACAGAGAGTTTACTGCATGACTCACTGTGCCTCACTACAGCTTCCATGATGAGATTTTTCTCCCCCTTTTTTCTTTTTTCTCTTAAAGTTTATTGGGGGAGGGTAGCTGCAAAGGCAGAGGGCAGGAATACAGGGATGGGAAACAAATGGGATCAAGATTCATGGTGTGAAAGACACATAAAAGACCTAGAAAATCCAAAGTAACTTCAAGACAGAGAACATCAGAGTTCTAGCATTTGAGCTCAAGACTTATCACAGCTGACAGTAATCAGAACTGTATTGCAGCGACTTTAAGACGGCAAATAGACCGATGAAACCGAATGAAGCGCACAGAAATAACCTTTTGCGAAGGTTCAGGATCAATCCAAGAAGGAAACATCTTGTCAACAAAAGCTGCTCATGCAGCTGCACTCCAAACTCTGGCTTCTTTGCGTGCACCTCTTATATGATACGATAATTAATTCCAAATCAGACTTCAAGAGCTGGGGAGAAGCCTCGGGGATAAGAGTTTTCACTGTGTGAGCATGAGGACCTGAGTTTGAATTCTCAGCATTCATGTAAATGCCGGCTGCAGCTCCTATGTATGCCTGTAGCCCAGTGTTGGCAAACAGAAGAGGCAGGTCCCAAAAGGCCTTGCCAAAAACAGTGAGTTTCAGGGTCAGTGAGAGACCCTGCCTCAAGGGAATAAGATGGACAGCAATAGAGAAATACACCTGACATCTTAACACTGCTCTTTACATGCACATGTACCAATGCACACACGTGCACATACATGCACACACATGCATACACCACACTCACAATAAGACTATTTGCAGAAAATAATTTTATTTAAATTCCATAAAATAGTTGAAGCTTAATAATATGCAAACAATTACAAACTGAAAGCAGAAAACATTTGAATACACCTCATCCAAGAATATATACAAATGAAAATAAACACACAAAGAGTTGTTCAATATCATCAATCATGGGAAATTTCTATTTGAGTTTTTAATATCAGAAACTCCACCAAGTTCTGGCCACCCTAGGGAACAACTAGAACTCTCACGGCCTGCCAGGATGAGCATCAAATGGCTTGGCTGTGATGGAAACAAACCCAGATGTGTTCAGAGACCTAGACCCACTGATTGGCCCAGCCATTCTAGTCTTAGCAAACGTTCCTATAAAAACATGTAGATTAATATTATTTTTAATCTCTTATATGTTGTGTGTACATGCATTATGTGTGTGCATGTGTGCGTGAGTGCATGCATGCATGTGTGTGTGTGAGAGAAAGAGAGAGAGAGAGGGGCAGAGAATGACTATGTCACAGTCCATGTATTGAGGGCAGAGAACAAGTCCTGTGTCAATCCTTGCCTTCCTCCTTGTTTGAGACAGGGTCTCTTTGTTGTTCCAGTCTGTCACCATGTCATCATGCCAATAACATAGCAAAGGAGCGTTAGTGGCATGTACTTTTCCTACTCCATGACTTCAGCTGTTCTTTAAAGGTTTCTCCATGGCATTTAGTACCCATCATACACTCACTTTATTTTTGTGTTTGATTTCAAATAAGATTAAAGAAGAGAGCAGGGGGCAAAAACAGATTAGATTCCTGTCTTTTTGCCCACCAGAAAAGAGAGCATTGCTGGACTTAAAAAAAAAATACATGAACAAGACCCTAAAAAGGAAGAAAATAATCCTGATTTATTACTTATGTTACTGGGAGCGATCTGGCAGGAAACAAAACCAGCAGTTAATCTGCCAAGCAGAAAAAATGCAACCCCTTTGTTGGTTGTTACACAGCGTTCGGCTGTTTTATAGTGGGAGTCTATCAAATTCAATACATTTTACATGATTGCAAATTCCTTAAAATCCAAAGACACTGCAACAGTGTAACAATGAGGGAATGTGGTATTTTGCAATAACAAATTTGGTTATTCTTTATAAATTCTACTGTTTTATTTTTAATAGTAACAAGACACAAAATGCTATCAATGTTATTTTAATACAAATGAATATGTGTGCTTTAATGTGCATAAGAAAAGATAAGAATTGCTTTGCCGCTGTACTCAGCCATATAAAATAACAATAAGGCAATCTTATGGGTAAAATGCATCTATAAATATCTGGATAATATTCCATAAATTACACATTGTTCTGCCCTGCCTCCATCCCTTGGAGTAAATGCTCTTAACCAGAGATACAGGCTGGGAAGAGATGATGCTCTTTATCTTTTCTGCTTAAGCTCCAATAAATGCACCCCTAAGTGGGCAGCTATTTGCAGAGTAATATGAGATGACACTTGGGACAACCCAGAAGTGTTTCAATTATCACTGAGGAGCCTAGCCTGCAAGTGGATGGCTTGCTCAAGTTCTGGCTGGGCCTATAAGGTGACAATCTTCAAGGCCCCTTGCTGAATGGGATCTACCACACACACACCCCTTATGACCTCTGAGAGCTCCTTCAGTGCTGATGCCCTCCTGGCCTCACTCCTTAGCCATCTGCCATGCCTAGCACCCTCCCTGTTTCTTCTGCAACTTTGATCCTGACCCAGAGAGCCTCTGTCACCCAAGCCCTTCAATATGAGCATTCTACTTGCTCTGGGATTCTCTTTCTCTTTCTCTCTCTGCTCCCCCTCTCTCTTTGGTTTTTCAAGACAGGGTTTCTCTGCTGCTTTGAAGTCTGTCCTGGAATTTGTCCTCTAGTCCAGGCTGTCCTTGAACTCAGAGAGCTCCACCTGCCTCTGCCTCCCCAGTGCTGGGATTAAAGACATGAGCCACCACCGCCCGGCCTGAGTCATTCTCATCAAACCTCTCCAAGTACAATGTCAGATGTCTTACTGGGGCAGGAACTGAGAGATGGCAGAAGTTTTACCACAAAAGCGACTCATCACTACAGCTGTCCAGTTTGTTACTGTTGTTGTTTGAAACAAGTTTCCCTGTGTAGCCCTGGCCATCCTGGAACTCACTCTGTAGGCCAGGGTGGCCTTGAGAGATCTGACGGCCTCTGCCTCCAAAATTCTGGGATTAAAGGCGTGTGCCACCACTGCCTGGTGGGCTTGTCCACCTCATTCACTATGAGAAATAAAATGTGTTCTCATTTTCTCTTCCCCTAAATGTAGCTTAGTTTCTCAAGGTAAAAACCTTTTCTTTCAACTCCAGGGCCATGGACAGGAGACTCTTGCTCTCCTGTCCCTCAGGCATTGCCTTCCCAGTCATCAGGCCTGTCTTTCGGATGCTCACAGCACCTAAGGCCTCACATTCCTTTTCCTGTACCTAATTCAGAAGCATCAGAGCTGGTTCTGTTATTATTCTTAGAATTTTCCTCCTCGTTCAACATGGCAACTTCCCTAAGATCTGATACTTCCTAGCCTTTTCCTCAAGACCTGGTCCAGCCCAGGGAGGACCATGTTCACAGAGTGAAAACTTGATCACCTCAGATAACTATCCACATATCAGCTCAGATGACTATCCTCTGGTGTAGGAAGTTCTTCTGTTTATGGTTCATTGGTTAATGAATAAAGAAACAGCCTTGGCCTTTTGATAGGGCAGAGTTTAGGTAGGCGGGGAAGCAGAACTGAATGCTGGGAGTAAGAAAGCAGAGTGAGAGAGAGCCTCCATGGAGTCACCAGTCAGACATGCTGAATCTTTCCCGGTAAGCCACTGCCACATGGTGATATACAGATTAATAGAAATGGGTTAAACCAGGATGTGAGAGTTACCCAGTAAGAGGCTAGAGCTAATGGGCCAAGCAGTAATTTAATTAATATAGTTTCTGTGTGGTTATTTCGGGGCTAAGCAAGCTGGGTGGCTAGGATGAACAAGCGGGCCCTCCTCCTCCAATAATCCACCACTCACCTCCGCCTGTCTGTCCTGTTAATTCACAGCTGCTAACAGGTTCTAGCTGCTTCTAGTTGAAGATTTTGTTTATCAGATAGTCTTAAAAGTCAGAAAAAAACCATTATCTTTTTTAACATTTTTTATTTAGATTTTTTAAATATAATCTTTTCTCATTTTACATAATTCTCCCCATTCCCATTCCCTCCACTCTTCCCACCCCACCCTGTCCCCTACCCCACCCCACCCTTTCATTCTTCAGAAAGGGTAAGGTCTCCCCTAGGGAGTCAATAAAGTCTGACACTTCACTTCAGGGCAAGACCAACACCCTCTCCCCTTCTAGGCTGAGCAAGATAGCTCTCCAAAGAGAATGGGCTCCTAGATGCCAACCAGTGTAAACACTAGAAATAAATCCTGGTCCCACTGCCAGTGGCCCCACAGACTGCCCAAACCTCACAACTCCCACATTCAGAGCGCCTAGTTTATCTTCACGGTACAAATATATTTCCCCCTTGATTAAGGCAAGCCCATTTGAATGCCACTTTCCCTTTTCACCTGTCCCTTCATTAACTGGCTCTTACCTCCTTTCTGTCAGACTTTCACTGTATCTCCCCTAAGCCTGACTTTCCTCTCCCTTCCCACACGGTGTTCTTTGGGCAATCCCAGGTCATCTTGCCTTCCTGGACATGTGTCTTTGCATAGTAGCCTCTCTACCAGAAAGCTGCACTTCTCCTTCATGTTTGCATTCCTTCTTCAAGGTTGAATTCAAATGTCTTTCTCTTTGAATGCATTTCCCACCCACCTTAGCAGGCTTCATCTCTATGTGTATCGTTGGCTACTTACTATATGTCAGATATGACTTAGGATCTATGGATCTATCAGGGAGTAGAAGAGATCAGAATACCTACCCTTGTGGAACTTCCCTTCCCATGAAATCATGATGGTAACAAACTAGAAAGATGAGGTGTGTGTGATGTGGGATGTCCTTCTGTATATGTGTTGCTTTTGTTGGTTGATGAATAAAGCTGTTTGGGCCAATGGCTTAGCAGAGTAAATTCAGACAGGAAATCAAAACAGAAAGAGAGAGAGAGAGAGAGAGAGAGAGAGAGAGAGAGAGGGCAAACTCAGGAAGACACCATGTAGCCACCAAAGGAGACAGATGCCTGCTGGACCCTTACCAGTAAGCCACAGCCTCATGCCAAAACACAGTTTAATAGAAAGGTATTTTAAGATGAAAAAGTTGGTTAATAAGAAGCCTAAGTTAATAGGCCAAGCATAGTTGTAATTAATATGGCTTCTGCGTGATTATTTAGGTGTGAGCAGTTGGGAAACGAGTGAGAAGTCTCCACTTACAGATGAGGAGAATTATTCATTAATAAAAGCACTAAAGAGTAGAACACCAAAGTAGTAAGGACTGAGAGAATGAAGAGAAGCTGCAGTATTGACTGAGATAGTCTAAGACAGTCCTGCTGATGAGACAACCTGAGCAAGTGTCTGAAGAAGCTGAGTGAAGCCTGCACCCATCAGCTGTGTGACTGTGTTCCCTTGGTGTCCAGTTGGACGGCAAATTCTGTGAGAACATGTCTAACGCATATCTGTGCCTCCAACTTTCATAATGATTCCTTGAACCTGATAGAAGTTGTTAAAATCTTATGTATAAATTGAAATTAAAGCCCACAGCATAATCGGCTTATCCCTGCCTAGGAACACTTCACATTCTCAGGCTACTTTTCTCAGGGGTAACATTACCAATAGATAACGGAGTCAAAGATGACAAACTTCAATTACCATAAAAGCAACAAGCTCCTGCATTCCGAGCTTGTAAAATAGTTTAAAGGTAATTGTCCTTGGGGTTGATACAGCAAAGCTTAAAGTTAAATTCTTTGTATTTTCCAATATATTTATTAGTCTAATAAAATGCAAAGAACTTTAATTTTTCCTTGCTACTTTATTAACCTAAATGACCAGAAGTTTCATGCAATTTGTAATTAGAACTGTAGTGATTTGCTATAGATCTCTTAAAGGAAATTTATTACTATTTCATGTGAAATAAATTCTTTGAAGCTCTTGCAACTTCCCCCTTGTTAAAAATATGGTAATCTAAAAGTAGCTGAAAGTCGATATTTAAATTATATTACTAGAACAACAAATGCTATATCAAAGGAAACAATTTTAGAGAGGCCACCATGATGTGTATTGTGTGTAAGTCTCAATCAGAATAAATTCAAAAGCTAGAAACAAACTGGCAGCCTCCACATTTAGAGTCTTCAGAAAATGAACTTGTCTGACTAGTAAAAGAGCAAAGACAAAGATGGGCTTAAGCTTACTGAGATTTCACCCCTGGAGGGTCCAGCTATCTCTGGCACATCTGTGTCCTTTGTTCTTTTGTGGTATGGATGTGTATGTAGCTCGCACTTGGCATGACAGACTCAAGAGCAAGCCTAAAGGAATAGGTTCGGAAGGTATCTTTCATGTTTCAGACCTGAGATTACAATTCTAAAGAAAGGCCATGAATATAGGTTAGAATTATACTTTAGTCTTCATTGAAGCATTTAGTCTGCTTGTGAGAATGATAGCTGATCAATAAAACCAAAGAGAAAAAGAGCCTTTGAAGTATGATCATCTGCTATGCTCTGAATAAAATGTCTTTATAGAAGCACCATGGTCTTTATGTCTGAAAGCCTTTCTCTCCCTCTCTCCAAAATTATGCAGCAACACACAAGGTTGTTTTCTTAACATGCCAATTTCAATCAATTAATTGATCACTGTACTGAGAAGAAGGAAGGCCAAATCGACTATCAGCAGGCAGGAGTGCAGTGATCAATTATTGATGTCTGCATGGGCAAGAGTTAGTGTTTTCACATATGCTGTTCTTGGCTTCAACGGATGATAGCACTGTGCTCATGGAATAGACATGTGATGGAGGAGAAAGCCTAGCTTGAGACCTGGAACTAGAGAGGAAACAGTGGGGAGAAGACAGGCAGCTGCTGTATTCAGCTGTCTCTCTTTGCAGATTTTCTTTTTGCTAAAATCTTACATTTACATCTTTTATTTAATAAGGCAGGCAAATCATTCAAAGAGTATAAACTAACTGCCTCCCAAGACCATAAAAAATGAGAGAATGATGCTACATCTGTTGGAGGTTGGACAAGAAAGCAGAATCTTCTTCTCTCTCTCTCTCTCTCTCTCTCTCTCTCTCTCTCTCTCTCTCTCTCTCTCTCTCGTGGGAAAAGATTTTATCCAGAGCACAGAACACAGAAATGGAATCATGAATGTGATGTTAGATCAGTCTGTTACCAGAAACTCTGGGTGGAATGTGTAGAGGAGGACTCAGAGATTGTCATCTCATCTGACATAAGTTAAAACAGAGATGAGAAGGGCCTTCAGCACTGAACTGACCTTGCAGGTTGGAGGTGCAGGGAACAGACCAGTTTTAAGCTTGAGAGAAAATTGAAGAGGTCACATAAGAATCAGCTCTGCAGGGCAGTTTCTGAGATGCTCCTTGCTGTGACAGACAGCCTGGGTGTCAGCACTTCCTCGCCTTCCTCCAATTCACTTCATCTCTATCACCGAGGAAAATCTCAGTTGTCTTGCCTTTCCTTCCAAACCCTGCAAGGCTCTCTGGGGAAACGCAGCACTTAGAAATTGACACTTTATCACAGCCCTTGTCCCCATTTTCTCTTTTACCCAGAAAAGACATGAAAGGAAAGGACACAAAGGAATAGCTTTCTGTGAATATTTACAGCACAATATTATGTCATTAGAGAATGCACTGAACAATGGTGATTAATACCAAGTTGTACTTACTGATAATCATTCCTAATAATTACAGAGCTTAAAATTACCTTGCACAATACAACCATTTTACTCATTACCCAAGAATCTGAAGATCGTTACCCGTTATCCCTTTTTTCCCCTAACAAATTAGCCTCCAGTTTCTTTTAAAACCCTGTCTCAATATAGACCAAGCAAGCCCTCCCTCCTCCCCCACCCCTCATTCTTACTGCTATACTGGCAGCTCCACGGATAGAGAGAGCTGAGTAATAATGGTAAATGCTTTCATTTTCTTCTATTTTGTCTTTCATTGATTCAGTACATCGGAGTTCAAAAAACATAAAAATAGCATTTAGCAATAGTTATGTTACTGAATCCTGTTCTTGTTGAGCCATATAAGTTTGAGATTATAAAAAAAATAGAAATTTCCATTGAAGTAATACGTTTCCAAAGAAATAATCTAAAAGATTGTGCTATAAAAGCCTTTGTTCTTTACTATTAAAATCGTCTAGGTTGGATCCGGTGACACGGCTCCGTGGGTAACGTACTTACTGTGCAAGCACAAGAGCACAAATCCAGATGCCAGCACCCCATAACATCTGAATGTGGCAGTACACATTTGGAATCTCAATAGTGGGCAGGGGAAGAGGGGGACACTGAAACAAGTGGAACCCAAATTTCCTGGCCAGCCTGCTCTGCCTAAGCAGGAAGTTACAGGTCAGTAGGCCGACCTGTCTCAAAAAACAAAGGAGAAGCAATGAGGAAGACATTGCAATGTATACCTGTGGCCTGTACACATTCCTGAACTGGCAAACACACATAGTCACACACACACACACACACACACACACACACACACACACACACACACACAAATTAATTATCCAGACTGAAACTTTTAAATATAAATTTCTAAACAATTAATATTCAAGGGATCTATGCAAAAACAATAACTAACAATAATCAGAATTATTGTGTCTGATGACACTCCTCTAGAAGTCCTAGGCAATAATATAATGAGTGAAATTCCTTAGGAAGGGAAGCAAGGTTATTGCTTATGTAGAAATTCCAAGACAAAAATTAAATCATGGCATACCACTTGGTACAGCACAAAGCAATGCTAAACTGTTATTAGAGTACCAGTAGTTTAAAACAGTGGTCATTGGTTTAAAACAAATGAACTGTACGGAAATAAAAGAACAAAAAGATGTTAGAAAAGACCAGTCTCGATGTACACGAAAGATAGATTAATATATGTGACATCCATGATTCCATAGATCAGATAAAAAGCAAATTTAAGAAAGGAAGAACAGTATAATTTAATCAGAACAGAAATATAAAGATGAAGTCCCAGGGGAGATTTAAAAATGCTTAAAATGGTGTCCTCTGGGGTTGGAGATAAGGAGGAGATGCCTGCAAAGAGACCGGGTTTCTTCATTGTGAATATCTGAGTAGTATTTCTTTCGGGGATTATTTAACTACTTATATATGTATTTTATGTATAAAATAAAGTCATGAATTTTTCTTTAAAAAGGTTTCTCAAAAGAATAAAACATATATATATATATAGATATAAAATACATGCACACATGTTTCATGTTGATGTGAGTATATATATATATATATATGTAGTGTGTATATATATATATATATCAACATGAAAATGAATCTAACATGTTGCATGTAA
This sequence comes from Myodes glareolus, assembly GCF_982192425.1. NCBI lineage: Eukaryota > Metazoa > Chordata > Mammalia > Rodentia > Cricetidae > Myodes > Myodes glareolus. The sequence continues at coordinate 124,581,799 of NC_142026.1, read as the reverse complement.
AAATCTATATTCCCAATTAATTGTTAAAAAGGATGGAAGAGTGTGTTATTTTTATTTTATAAATTTAGACTTTGGAAACTTTACCTTAACATGTAATTCTTCAATTTGAAAAAGAATTTCTAAGTCTATATGAATCTTATGTAAAACTAAATGATAACACACCATAAAATATCTGTGACAGACGCACAAAACCCAGAAGCTCCCATGAATTCCAAATAACCCTAAGGATATACAACGTGAGGGTTTTCTCACCATGGTGACAAAAGATGAAACACTAGTTACTGTAACAGATGACAAATGTACTTACGGTATAATATTGCAATAAAAGCCACAAATAAAAAACTGGTAACTGGAGAGGTTAACCATGTTCCTAAATGGAAAACTCAATATCATAAACATGTAAACTTGCCTAAATTGAATTTGTAGATTTAATGTGGGCTGCTACAAAATCCCCAGGAGAATTTTTCAGGCTAATCCATCTGGAGTAAAGACTGTACACGATTAGCTAGGAATATTCTGAGAAAGAAAACTGAGACTGGGCTTCATCTATTAGAGAGAAGATGTGTGTCACTTTCCTAGTTATTTCCAAAGAATGACATTAGAGGAGGGACAAACAGAAAGGCAAATGCAAATGGGAAGGGAGATAAGACATTCACGTTCTAAAATGTGATAGCTATGGAGAATGATATTGTAACTCCCCAATATGGGGAAAGGAATCACCCTTACCTGACTCTGGGAGACAAGGAGCCCCATGTTGGCTTGTGCCACTGCTGTCAGGTACGTGTTTCATCCACTCTGGAGAGGACTTGATGGGGATTCTATGTGCTAAAACTTTTACCCAGAAACTCTGCTTTGGAATTCTATTCAGTGGGTATATTCATCTGTACAGTAACGATACCCCCAAACTACACAAATAGCCTGTCAATCAGCAGAGGCAGGACTGCAAACTCTGTAGCTATAAAAACAACGTGTATCCAAATGGAGAAAAAAGTCTCTAAAGGAGACCTACAAGTGAAAAGAGCAAATTACAAAGCAATATAGAAAAGTGGTACATGTGAATGTTTTAACCTGCAGATGCACACACTTGCTTAAATACATAGAGAAAGGTTTGCAGGAATATGTATAAAATTACTAATTCTTAAAAAGAATTAGAATAGGCTGAAGAATAAAAGCCAAAGGTAACATCTTGCCCAACATATTCTAGTTTAAGTTGCTTTGGGTAGAAATTCTTGCACATTTGTACATAGACATTTAATGATTTAATATTTAAAATCTATTAAACCAACCTATCAAAGAACAAAGTATTATGACAAGTACATCTTTATCATTATGTGATACTTTATTTTTAAAAAAAAATTGTAAAAAAATCAACATTAGAACCGACTTTTAAATTATATTTCACTGTTTTACTTTGCCTTCACCACACTTCCTCTTTCATTTTCTTCTCTTTAATACTATACTATGCTATTTAAAGGTTTGGGTTTTTGCTTGTTTAGTTTTGGGTTTCTTTTTGTTTGTTTGTTTTTCTAAGGAGACATGGAAGAAGGATAAAGAGAGAGACAACAAAGGAAATATACGGAACACAGAAAATATACGAAGTAAAATCACATCCCTACATGGACACCTTCATACAGTGGGGCTTTGAAAGCAGCATTTCGTGATGGGTCTGGACGGTGGTAGGTGCCAGTGAAGGAAAGCATTGGCCGCCTACATGGCACTGGAACACAAACCCCAGAGGAAGCTGCTCCACAGGGCCTCCTCTTCGTCTCTCAGAGTTTGTTCGCACCGTGCCCCCGCCCAGGCCATTCTGTCTCTCTTGCTGCTCCATTCTCCTGCCTCTTAGCAGAGCTGCAAATCGCTGTTCGAATTGTTAGATGGGATTATTACCAATTCTCAAAAATTACTTTTTAATGTCTTTCTTCCTTTCTCTAATCAACAACTCACAATAAAAATAAATATACATTGGTAATTCAAATTAAATGACAACAGTAATACTGTACCTACTGCCTAATGTGTGCGAAATTCTAAACATAACACTGCGGGGGAAACGAGGGATGAATAAGACCCAGGCCTCATCCTTATCTCTAAGTTGCTACTAACACAAGAGTGAGGGCTGATCCGTAAACAGCCACTTTCATTCCAGGGTGGATTAAACAGAGGCTTTAATAACTGGTCTGTTTCGGCAGCAGGGGCTGATTTGAACAGGATGGTCCCTAGGAAATGTCACATGGGAAACGATGAGTCATCTGGCTTCTGAACAAAGCAGGGAAGGGTGCCATCCAGAAATAATCATGTAGCATGAAAGACTTAAGGGTGAGAACTATCAGCAAGTTTGATGAAAGGGGACAGGGCAGGAAAAGGGAACAGGTTTAATTTGAGGAAATACCTCCGAGGGCAGGGGCTGAAGGCTAAGCCGGGGCTTCCTCCTCTGGATGAGGTGGAGGACTGAAGAGATTTGGGAGGGAGCCGAAATATGAGGACTTCCCTGTGTTTTACTAAAATGGTTCTTTGGAATCAAAAACAAAATTCTGTGATTCCCCAAATCATTTCATTTCTTACTAGATCACACAAAGAAGAACAAATTCACGTTTTGGACCGAGAGGGAGCCTGTGGCTTGCCTGAGGCCACCAGGGAGACTCTAGTTCTGCTGTCTTTGACTTTTTTCAAAAAAGAAGTTTAAAACCAAGAGACTTGAAACAAGCTCCAATCAGGGAGCTGAGGAGGAGGGAGGGAGGGACCTGAAGCTGTAAGTGCCAATGGGAAGTCTGGAACGGGCTGTTCAGCGTCTAAGTTGCCTCCAACCTTGGTCAGAGAAGCACCCTTTTGCAGTGGCCCTGGTAAGTGCGGAGACTTTTGACTGTTCACAATGCTGAGGATAAGAAGGAACCCCATGAATGCACAGCCTTAAATGAGACTTCTGTATCCCACTCTGCCCCAGGTTCAGGGAACATTCTGGCAGACAAAGTGGAAAGACTATGAGGTCTAAGCAGGTCGGGGTGAGACAGCTCTGTTTGAAGCTTGACATCATACATGTACTCTTGATCTCACAGCAGTTGTGGTTACTGACACAGAACCTGTGAGAGCTTGGGCCATCTTGTCTTCGGGAGAAGCCCTACCCTGGGAACTGTATAAGTGATAACGAGAGTGGAGAGATTCACCAGTTCCTACCTCTCCCTGAGGATCTACAGGTGTGTAAGGCTTGCATGGGGAGGGAGAGGCCTTTTCTTCAGTGGTGTAGCCATCAGCAAGGAGCCCATGTTCCAGCATATAACCCTCACACGCATGCTTCTATAAGCAACCCTAATGAAACTTACTGCGTAATTCAAACCAAGAAAGAGAGAGATAGATGAATAGATGAATGGAGGGAAGGAAATAAGGAAGGAGGGAGAGTTTAAGAGGGAAGAAGGGAAGGAGGGAAGGAGGAAAAGAGGGAATGAAGGAAGGAGGAAGGGAGGGAGGGAAGGAGGAAGGAAGGAAGGAAGAAGAATAAAGAAGAAGGAGGAAGGAGGGACAGGAACTAAGTGGGTAGGAAATAGGGTTTAGCAGGAATGTGTGGGGGTATGAGAGAAAGTAATGAGGATCAATATGATAAAATACATTATATACTTATGTAAAATGCCATAAAGAAACTCTTATGTGTAATTAACATATGCTTATAATTTTTAAAAATGTATTTAAAAGTTTCTTTCTTAAATACCCACCCACATCCATGCAAGTTGTAATACACCATACACTATACATGTTCATGGCTTTAGGCAGAGTAAGGAATTTTGCTAAACCATCCTGTAATGGTGGCAAGAATTTCTAATAGTGCCCATTGTGGTTGGTTTTAATGTCAACTTGTCACAAATTAGAACCTCCTAAATGGGAAGGTGACCTATGCTGAGTGCGGTCAGCCCTTTAGGTATCAGTACAGATGAAAGGGGCATTTGGGAGGGAAGTTGATATTGCCTGTTGCTCATTTGACCTTCCCCCTTGTCCTGAGGTGATATACCCATTGTTTCTGCTGCTGTTGGGTCCCTCTCTGGAAGCAGAAGCAGCGTTTGGAAACTTTCATGGTGGAATGCCCACCTGTGGGTCTCTAGGGGCTTTCCAGGTTTCTGGTGTCAGACTGGGGCTGTTGAGACACCCTGCCTTGTGGACTAACTGACAACTGATCCTCGCACCCCACCCCACTCAGTAAGAGACAGCTCTGACTGCTGAGGCTCTGTCCTTAAAAAAGAGTGTCGGGTTCTCAGCTTCGCAGGTGTGATTTCGTCATAATTATTGTTTTAAAGGCCACTTAATAAATTCTGGTACACATACATACACACGCACGCATGCACGCACATGCGCCTCCCCTTGGTTTTGTTCCTCTAGAGAACGGACTGAAACAGTACCCACTCATGAAGCTTCATGACAATAAAATATTTCTTGGAAACCGCATGGTCCTTTTGTAGTGTCAGCTCACAGGCCCCTGTGAGGCCCAAAGCAGTTCAGAAGGAAAGACACATTATTGGACAAATATCTAAGAGTTTCACAGGAAAGTTAAAAGGTGCAGCAGATCCCTAAGCAGAGTCTGTAAAGACTGACAAAGCCATCACCCCCATCACAGGACAATGCCACATCAAGAATTTGCATGGGGAAAAAAAAAATTCAGTTGACATTTCAGAGGCTCTTGTGATGGAGACAGTTAGTGTGACTGGTGGGAGGGGCAGATTCAAAAGCTGTGGGAAGTCACCCTCTAATTATATCAGGCAGGATTCTTGACCATGGAGTTAATTAGTGAAAAGTACGCGGCAGGGATTCCATGAACACTATTGGCATTAGACATCACTGACCTGATGTCTAAGCCGGGTTCCTTTCCTCCTCCTAATTATAAAAGGGCTTAATTGTTAATGTCAGTGTGAAAAAACACTCAAGAAAGGAAATAGAGCCCACACACAATCATATTGTGTGGCTCATAACAAGTTTCTATTTTGATTTTACTCCTCCTTTTTCCTGAAGCTATTTCACTTTTAAAATATTACTATCAACTTCATAGGGTTTATCTGGTAGAGGTGTATGCAAAGGTAGAAGTCTGATCCACAGAAAGGAAAAACAGAAACATACTTGCAAAGACCACATCAGCTGCATTCAACTGTACTTGTAGGATCCGTTGCCTAAATCTGTCTGCAAATGCAATAAGGGCAACACTGTAGAAAACACAATGAAAACATTCTTTTAGGGGAAAATCTTCATTACCAAAAACATGTTCCTGAGTCACAGCACAAATATTCATTCTGGTTAAACAAGGCTGAGCGATTCCCTGCTCACTTCTCTGCAACCCTGGGACATGATGAAGAAATTGTTACCTAAGTAAATTTTATAAAGGCTGTAATAGGCCAAAGAGAAAACAAAGAAGACAGCAATGGCTCCCAAGCGGAAGGGCAAAGCAGTGTGGAGATGCTCGCTTCACACTTGATCTCTCCTCTTACAGGATGTAGGAAACCTTAGCAACAAGCGTATACATTTTAAAAATCCACGTTTCATGACTTTTTGCTTATAAATGTAATATACATATGAAATACAAGTTTGATCTTTTAATCAATTGTGCACAATCACAAGAGATTAGAATGAAAAAATCCAATTAAATTTGCACCCAGTGTTTGATGTTTCTGAGTTTGTGCTTTGTTTATCTGTATTTTGGAAGGATCATCACCTCTCGTGCATTTGCATATGTGTTTGCTTTTTTTTTTTCAACCTCAAAAAAAAAATTGTCCTGTTGCTCTGTGTAATATAGGAGCATTTTTCTATAAGCGGATCATATGCAAGCCCAGTTTGGGTATCAGTAAGAAACCGGAATCCAGACAATCTCTCTGCCAAGTACTTGGGTCTTAAAAGTGTAAGGACAAGTTTGGCCCACTCGGAAGGCGCCTTATAGTATACTTATCTCCGTTGGTCCCCTGGAGTTGTAATGATTGCTGTCAGTGGGGGCACCCTCTCCTCTGACAGACCTGACACTGCTGAGCACAAATTAAAGCCAAATCAGATTTTTAGGCCACGAAAGGGCTGTGATCATGGGGGAGGTGCAGAGTGTCCCTCTCAGAGCCATCTTCTCACTCTTTGGAATTAGCCAAGGGGACTCCCTGCCAGAACAGAACAGACATGATGAAGATGGGGGAGCATTTACGTTGCAGAGTGAAGGGACCATGAGGAAAATATGGACGAGAAGTTGCCTGTGGTCCTTACTGTTTATCTAACCATGACAAAACCAAAGGTGAACCCTGGTCTTGCTTGGCTTGACTTTGTTCACATGGCTTAATTAGAAATAAATGAGATGCTTCATTATGAATTTCCCAAAAGACAAAATGTATGAATTTCTAAAAAAAAAATCGAAAAAAAAGATAAAGAGAATTCCATCTTAGGGATAGCAAACAAGGGTGATGATTTAAAAATTCTCCATCAGGCAAATAGTTCAGTGAGCAGAGCCCCTGCATATGCAGTCCAAGCATGGTCTAGGATGTAGGTTCAGGTAACCAACTCTCATAGAAAAGGGAGCCATGCTAAGGGCTTGGGACATAGGCAGATCCTGGGCAGATCCAAAACGGAGAGCTCTGGGTTTAATGAGTGACTGTGTCCCAAAACTAAGTTGAAGAGAAATTAGGGAAGATACCCAAAGTTCACCCCTGCCCTCTACACACACATGCAAGCACATGTAGGCATACACATGCACACACACACGCACGCACACACACACACAATCTATGCAAATATGGAAAATTCCTGGATTAAGGTTTTTAGGACTTCCAATGGCATGAATAATGAAATGTCTCCAATCACCAGGGAAAAGCCTAATACATACAATACTATTATTAATTCTAATACTTGCATTTCTTTCTATCTACGTGGTAATTCACATTAAAAATGAAAGCCAGCACCGCTCTGCTAAAGGCTTAATTGCATAGAGGTATGTTAATCTAGTAATGACAGATTATCAGATGTCATCACTCTGATAAAATATCCTACAAGACAGTGACTGCTATCCTGTGAAATATTAATAATTAAAACTGAATCACACTTGTCAAAATAAATACATTTGTCTATTATAATATTCCCCTTTCTTTCCTTGCACTTGTTTTCAAAAGTGGCAGGTGTCAAAGTGGATCTTTTTGTTGCAGTACATGTATCCAATTATGCACATGGCTTGGAGACGAGCTGACAGCAGATTGAAATGATTAAATGCATGCCAAAGAGTAATGCAACAAAGGGGAGAGTTCTGTGGATTTCATGTTCTGGGACAATCAAAAACAACAGTGTGGCCCTGAATTGTACTCCATCAGTGACAGCAAAGCCTTTCTGTTTGGATAGCTTCAGTACAGAGCAGAGCATGAAGGGGCCCAGGACATTGGTGTGCACTTATCAACTGGTTGACAGATAGCAAAACTTCCAGAGGGCTTGTATTTGTTATACAGTTTACTAAATAGCATAGTGACCAGATCTCTCAGTTTCATATGGAAATTTAAAGTCCTTCAGTAATTCACATATGGAGCTAAAAGCTCTCTAACTCCTTGTGTTTCCAAGTGTTTGGTTTCCAATTCATTGCCAATCTATAAAATAAAACAGCTATCCTGCTTGAATGAGGCTGTCCATTGCCAAGAGGAATGGGGTGTCCCTGACATCTGCCAGGAGCAACCTTCTCTGCAAAGAGATACTTACAACCTCATTTCTTCTCTGTCCCTAAAGCTTGATAAATTACACATTGGATGAGCTTCAACTGTGTAGCTGAGAAACATATGTAAGTTCATAAAATACCGACCTTGTTTTATTCTTTACTTAATTCAGATCATAGTGTGAGGGTGAAACTGCACAGCCAGGGTAGGCTTAGCCACGTCAGACCTATGGTCTCACCATTCCAATCATATGTATATTAGCTCCCACTTAATGCTTTCTCTCTATGCCTATGAGTATGAGCATACATGAGAGGGGGGATGAATTGTAGGAGACTCTTTACGGACTACAGAAATGGGGAAACCATGCACTCAGATGAATGACTAACACGCAGGTCCGCCTAAAAAGCAGAGATGCTCTGTGATCTTAGCTTCACTGCCCCCAGCCAGTCCTTGATGTGTGTGGGGAGGAGGTTCACTTGAGAATAGTGACTAATTTTTCACTATTGATGTCTTCTAAGGTCACAGAATGCCTCTACACTTCTAAGACATTTATGAACTGTTTCGAAGAAAACCTTTGTCTTAAAATTTAAGAGATATTGTCCTCTGTCACAATGCCATGTGTAATTTTAATCTATAAAGACAGCAGGTGTGCTTTCCAAAATATTTTAAGCATTTACTTCCTTCACATGAAAAACAACCCCCTCCTGCTTTAATTTACTCTTTGACAAAAGCATGTGAAAGTAAGGTTCTCACATGATTCTTATTGTTATTGTTAGTATTGTTTAAGAGTCTTGCTTGTAGACCAAGCTGGCCTGGAATGCGGCAATCCTGTATCAGCTTCTTGAGTATTGGCGTTTTAAGTATACATGCCATCCTGCAAATACTAATTGTAAATACTTCTTAAAGGTGAGGATCATTAAAATCTCAAGAGTCTAGCCTTCTTTCTTGGTTGTTTTTTTTACTAGGGAAGCTTTAAAAGTAATCGCCACGGTCTGTTCATGAAAGAAATATACACATACAACTGCCTAGTGTCACATAGAACATTAGCATTTGTAGCCGGTCTGACACATTCCTGTCGGATCTCCTATGTGACAGAGGAACATGTGCAGAACTTTCTTAAGTCCTTTGTTGGAAGTGAGTCATGTAAAGATGAAACATAGCAGATCATCCTTGAAACAGGGGCCCAAAGAAATTCAGGCCTGACTTCATAGCTCCTATCAAATCATGAAAGCAACAGGGCTCCCAGGAGCACAGAGCAGGGCTGCAATTTGGGAATGTCCATGTTTTGCAAGGTAGAGGGTGCAGGTCTGGGGAAGGAAGGAATCTGCAAGACACCCCCAAATCCAATATCCTAGGACGTGTTCAGCTTCAGGTTTAGTACAATCTATGGCCGTGATTAGAGTCAACAGTGACCATATCACATTTGCAAGTAACATAAGACAGGGAAGAGACACAGAGACAAACTAATTTAGACGTTCACACATGCACACTTTCAGTTTCTTGCACGTACATCCTCAGAAGGCACTGGGCCATTTTGACATGTCATCAAGGCAGGCAGATGTCTAATTCAAAGCTCTCAAGACCTATCATCTCTGCAGCAACCTCAACGCTTCCTGTCAAAGTTGTAAATGGCAAAGCAAAGCGCGTGAGCATCTTCGGCCAGTGTGTTTATAATAGCATCGTGATTGCGATGTGATTGAGGACAATCATAGGGAGAAGACAGAAAATGACCTATTAGGACTTTGTGGCTACTTCCCTTCCTCCCCACAGAGCAGCTTTCTTTCTACAAGCACAATAGGGTAGCAACCCATAGAAGCCTGAGGATAGTTTTCCCTCACTCTATTCAGCTACAACTTAAAAAACAAAAATCTAACCGGAGGTGGTATCTAAAATGGGGAAATCTAACTTAATGTTATAAATATATACTGTATTGCTAAATCTTTCCAAAGAATTGCTTCATAGAGCTCAACACTTTGTCTTTAGCTGCCCCTTCTCTTGTTTCATTTAATAAAAAGCAATTTCACAAAAATCCAGTACTTTAGGGAAATAATAGGTAAAATTATGCTTCATTCTTTTCCTGATCAGTTCTGAGAATCTGCTGTGTGAATAGCCCCTTTCCACCCAAACAGCATTGCTGGGTCCATCAGAGGCTGGGCTACTGCAGGAAGTGAAAGTTGGTACTCTGTTGTGGAAATGCCTTCAGCCAATAGCCTTTAAGACACCAGCCCACTTGGGTGACCTCATATACTATAAATGCAGCCATAAACCTTGCACGTGCTCTCTCTTCTGGCTGATGGATTCGGTTTCTGTTCCCTGATCATGCAGAGGATTGTGATCTGTGAGTCTGCCCCTAAATAAATAACCCTTTGTTGTACTCAGTTCTGAGTTAGTGTGGGATTTCTTTTTAGCGTCCATCTTCATCTGGTGCCCAGCATGAATCCCAACTCCATGCCTATCAGATAAACTGGCCTAAAAGGCCCAAAAGGTCTGCAGCCTAGAAGGTCTCCCACCCCTGCCTGTCTGGCTTGATGTCACCTACTAAGTGGTTTTTCTGCAAAAACCCCTCCACAGCGGAGCTATGTGTGGAAACTTGGAAATTTCAGGGGAGGTGATATGGGAGGTGGCATATGCTATAAATATGTTTTATTGCCTTAGTTAATAGAGAAGCTACTTTTGGCCAATGACTTAACAGAATACAGCCAAGCTGGAAGAGATATATATAGAGAGAATAGGCAGAGCCAGAGAAAAGCCATGTAGTCACCTGCAGGAGACAGATACCTCCGACAGAACCCACCAGAACCTTGCCGGTAAGCCACAGGTACATGGTGATACATAGATTAATAGAAATGGGTTAATTTAAGATGAGAGTTAGCTAGAAATACGCTTAATGTATTGGCCAACAAGTATTGCAATTAATACAGATTTCTGTGCAATTATTTAGGGAGTCTGGGTGGTTGGAAAATGTACAAGCAGCCTCTCCCAACAAATTGGTGCCAACATGGGTGACTACATCAATAAAATCTGAGAAAACATTTTTTTTAATGGTCTTTGTTTGCTGGCAGTGTAATGCAGCTCCTTTAAGAGAAGACTTCCTAATTCAGCAGTAGAAAGAAAGAAAGAAAGAAAGAAAGAAAGAAAAAAGAAAGAAAGAAGAAAGAAAGACAACAACAACAAAACAATAACAACAACAACAAAACAATAACAACAACAAAACACCTGGTTTCAAAATGGTGGCTTCCTGGTCTATGATGCCAGCACAAACTCTGGCTCTTTCAGGAAGCTGAACACTTGAATAGGGAATGTACACAGTGTGCTGCAATTTACTTCGTGGTAGCATGTGCCAACTGGTTACCACATTTGAGGCAGTGAGTGTGGTTTCCACCTAGCAGTCTCAGAGGCTGTAAACAGACCTCCACCATGTTGGACTTTGTGGAGTCAACCGGGAGTTGGTTCTAACCATGCCTGCTTAGCTTTAAAAAAAAAAAAGACACTTCTGGTCAGAAAATAATTACAGATACACAATAAAGACAAATTCAGATTTTAAAAAAAGACCTCCAAATGATTCACAGTGTTGGACAGATATACGTAGGCTTGGGAGAGAAAAGAAGAAGAATATAGAGAGTTATAAAACAAAGTAAATCGTTTTTTAAGAATAAAACCAAGTCTTTAAAGAGACAGAATACAGACAGTCATAGATTAAAGGAGTAAAGAAAAATGAGCCATGTCCGGATGGAATATACATAGAGAGTCTGGATTATGTATATTATTGTGTTTTCTTTGAATTTTTTGACTATACGAGATATTTGATTCTGGGTGCTGCTAAGCTAAACCAACATATATGTCTTAAAGGTATCTTGACTTCAAAATTTTGGTCTAAGGATATGTTGTTTGGAAAGGAGGTTCTTCTTTTTTTTCTATAGAGGATGAAAACCTGTGAATTCCTTCCAGACTAATGTGGTTTGATGGACCAAGAGCCCCCAAAAGTTCACCGTGAACACACCCAAAAATACTTTGTGCAACAAAAAGCAGGAAGCATATTGGAGAGAACTATGCTCAAATTCTCCAAATATTGTTTACATTTAAAGGGGGATATGCTATAGATAATTGCATTAGTATAAAACTTGGCTTATTGATACAAATTTAAGGTCAATTTTGTTACATGTATATTTTTGTTCTTGACCAAGGTATTGTGTTTGTGCAGTTCATTTAAAAATGCACTGTATAATTAAGAAATATAGGTTAATAGATAATCATCTATAATAGTCAAGCTTGTAGTCATATTAATTAGTTATATATATATATATATAAAGATAAATTTCAGTTAGATTAATCTTCAAACCTTTCAAAGACCTACAGAATTTGGCATTTAAAATGTTTTGAAAACTGAGGATTTTTCATGACAGTGAGACTCATCTGTTCCTGGCAGCACCAATCTACTTCAAGAGGATGATGGGCATCAAAGAGACTCCTTGTGGAGTTTGTTGGCTATTTGGGAAAGAAACTGGTTTTGCCTGGACTGCTTGATGTTAATGCTGTGTGAGCTGGACAAGCACGACCCATGGAGAGATGACTGCTGAACTTGCCTTAAGATGAGATGATCCTTCAGGGTTTCTGCTTCATGAAAGAGTCTGCCAGACATTCTGCAGGACACGGAAAAAAGTGACTGACAAACTGCCAATACAGGCAGAACTTTCTTTGAAATTTCCTGCTTTATGGAGAAGTCTGCTGGATACTATGGGCCTGTAGGCTGAAGATGAAGAAGAACTTTGGGTGACAGTCCTGGCAGCAAGTTGTCTCTGTCATTTCTAGAGTTTTGAAAGTTACTTACAATGCACTTCCTGTTAACTTAGGTAATATTATATCCTTATGGGGTCTTTGATGGAGTTGAAAAATATATATAGTTTCCTTAGTTGTAATAAAAAATAAAGTAGATATAAGTATTGTAACTATAATTCTTAATGGATACCTGTTTTGTTATATGTAATTTTACTATGTTAAAGTTAAAACCTTCCTTTTTATTTAATCAGAAAAAGGGAAATGGTGTGGGAAGTTCTTCAGTATATGTGTTGCTTTAATTGGTTAATAAATAAAACTGCTTTCAGCCAATGGCTTAACAGAGTAAAGCCAGGTGAAATCCAAACAGAGATGTAGAGAGAGAGTAGGCGGAATCAGGAAAAAGCCATGCAGCTGGAGACAGACACTGGATGGATGGAACTTCACCCAGTAAGCCACAGTCATGTGGCATTACACAGATTAATAAAAACAAGTTAACTAAAGAAATAATAGCTAGCTAGAAAGATGTTTAAGCTATTGGCCAAACAGTATTGCAAATAATATAGTTTCTGAGTGATTATTTCATGGGCTATGAAGCCAAGAATGAACCAATAGCTTCCCCCAACAGTACAGGCACAAATTATGCTGGCTTTGTACTTTTCTGAGTCTATGATCTTTAGGGAATTTAGCAGTACCCCACTGATAAGCTTGTTGAAAACAAAACAATGGATGGCAAAGAAATTCACAGGACTAGAGAGATTAAAAAAAATACCAGCTATGTTCCCAGGACTGATGATGTGGAAATTATTTTCTAAACATCCTGTTTCCCAATCTTATTTGATTAGGAGACTCACTTCCCCACAAAGAATGCCCATTAACCTAATAACAACTCACAGCACACAATTATAAAGCCACCTGCCAATTATAAAGCAGTTGGGAGCATGCTAGTCTCAATGTTTTCTTCTGTTCATTCTGAGGACATCTACAGTGTATGCATAAAAGAGTTTGCTTAGAGATGGCATCTTTAAACTCCTTCATCTATTCTCCATTAGATGCCTTTAATCTCAGAGTCAATCTACCTTAGTGGTTCAGGCTGAGGAGTAATCACTCTTCACAAGCTGAGTAATTCATATCTCTGCGCTTGTTTCCTCATCTCTAAAAAAGATCAACATGTAGCTGGATGGTGCTTAATAATGGGGTTACCTTCTGAGAAAAGCATGACCAGGCAGTTTCATTGTTGCTTGAACCTCACAGAAGGCATTGAGGCACAAAAGGTGCACATACTCTCCATCCAGCCAATAGAGGCAGTGAGCATGAATGGACTCACCTGCAGACAGACTGACTATGTCAGTAACCCCTCCCCCACTTTTTAAATTAAGTAGAGGATTTGACTTAGAATAAAGATAAAAAAGTAAAATATGCTGCATGCATAAACCAGGGAGTGATATAGTCATTTACTATAATCAAACATAATTTGTACAGGTAGCTAGCACAGTAGGATTCTTTCCATCAGCCTCACCATATATATATGGCGATTCTTGTATATTTATATATAATGTACTGTAACAGCATCGTGATGTCTATGATGTCGTTAGGCAACCACGATTTCTAGCTTATTGTAGTCATGTGGAACAACCTATACAAATGCAATCCATGGTTGAGAGAAACACACTCCTCACTTATTTCTAAACCAATCTGACCTTCATTCTTCATGCTCACAGAATGTTCTCCTCCACTCTCATGCTGACTGAACAGGGAACAACTCAAGAAAATGGCAATTTGTTCCTTAGTCTCCTATTAGTTCAATTAGGAAAATCTTTTTAAGGACACAAACAGCAGACATCTATGCTGATTCCTCACACAACTACAATTTTGACTTTCCCATATTTTGAGATGAATAGTAGCAATTGCCTCAGTTGCTAAGTCAAGCGTAATATTGCAGGAAAAGATTTCCTTGAGGCAATTCCACATATAACTGTGGTCTTATATCTTGATCACTTCTGGTTTTGTTGGCTTTAAATAGCATGACAAAAAAAGAACTATGAAATAAATAATACTGGTTCCTAGATTATGTCATGTTAGTGTTCTCTAGATTAAATGAAACAGCCTCTCTGGACTGGTTGGAACACTGGAGAAACATCTAAGGAAGGTCTTGCACTGAACTGAGACCACAAAGTGTCAGATTTATGTGTCACTTTTGAATGCAGTGATACATACTATTTTTAACAGTTGCATAAACCTGCTGTGGACACGTGAAAAAATGCTATTTTTCCCTATTATGAAGGACACTTTTATTTACTTTACACTGTTCCCAAAACAAATATGAAACACATGATGCTTATCTTCCTTTGGACTGTGGAGGATGTGCATCTCCCTTTGGACCAGAGGTGAAGATTGAATGTTTTTTTCCTCCCAAAATTCATATATGGACACATCAGATTTCAAAGTGATATTAAAAGATGAGATATTTGGATAGTAAGTAGGCCATAAAAGTGAGACCCTAATGAATGGGAATGTACCCTTATAGAAGAGACCTTCAAGAACTCCCCATCTCTTCCATCATCTGAGGCAAGAGAGAAAGAATACATTACCCAGAAAAGCCTTACTAGATACCTTATCAACCCCTGCCTTGATCTAAAGGTTTCCAACATCTAGACAATGGGAAATAAATCTTCATTCTTTATAAATTACTTGGTTTGCGATATTTTATTATACTATACTGACAAGACAAACAGGTGCTTGTTTTAAAATTTTTCTGGATTACCTTGATATTTGTACACTTTATTCTCTATTGCCCTTCCTCCTTGTACTTTTTTTCCTTGGGGCACTTGAAATGTCCACATTCTCCTTTGTTCTCAAAAACAAGTTGGCTTTACTTTGATTCTAAAAAAATAGGAATTTTCTTATACATGGCTCTACCATAGTCATGAACTTCATTAAATTTAGTAAGTTAGTCATTTTATCTTCTCTATGAGTAATATTCCAAGTTCTAACAAGTGTCCCAAGTATGGTTTTATTCTAGTTTTTTTAATCCTCTAGCACAGATCTAGTATGATTCAGGTGTCTCCTCTCTCATATGTACAGTCTGTAATCTGGAGCATTCAATCATTTTTTTTACAGTAACTTTCAATGCCTTTTATAGGACTGACATGTGTGAGGGAAATAGTTTCCCCACATTTACATGGTATTGATTTTAACAGGGCATTGCTCATTTCGGATTGCACAGAAGTTGATGGATTAGATTCAAGTGTCCATTGAGACTGGAATCCCACACAGGTGATGCTTCTTTATCCAAGTGTGTAAGTTAATGATGTACAATGCCTTTCTTGTCCTCATTAGTGATGCTGAGTTTGATCATCTGGTCAAAGTATTGCCTAATTAACTGCACAATTAATAAGCAGCCTGTGAGAAAAACAATTTATGAACATCCGGGTTGCTTACTCATTATCCTTAAAGTGTCTCCCTAAGTTTTGCATCAGTTGGTAATTCTTGCTTGGTCTCATATTTATTATTCTTTCCAAACTCCCACACTCCCTCCACCCTGCATGTCTTTAGCTTCTACTATTCTCCAGGAAGCAGGGCCTGCCTTTCTCTTTATTTATTACTGTCCTTTAGTACTCTTTTTTTTTTTTGGTCTGACCTCAGAATTCTGAATGATTTTGATGGATTAAATTCATTATCAGACATCATTCTGGCACTTCAGTTGGTCAAGATATAGTTAGGAGAAGACCCTTCATGGTACTTGCTATATCCTGAGGCATGGTATCATCATTTGTCATATCTCCTTTTGTATAAGAAAGTCTAGAACATTTTGCCTATCTTCTCTCAACCCTGAAATCAGCCACTTCTCTAATATTTTTAAGAATAACAAATGTTATTAGATATCAAGATACAGATATGAGATAGTGACATTTCTACTGGGTATCTTTTCTTGTGTCTTGATGTGTCCAGTCAACAAAGATCAGAAATATATAAGGATATATATATATATACTATATATATATATAGCAATTATACAGACCTATAAAAATGCATGTATGTGTGTTATATCATAAGACCACTAAGATATTTTCAGTTCATCTGTCTTTCCTGTTTTCTAATATTCCATATTTAGGTGTGATTCCACGTTGAATCCAGTCATCACCCTGGATTCCAACAATCACACATACGTTTGTGCATTTGCTCAGGTTTGTTATGTCTCTAAATGTTGTATCTAAGTTAAATTGGCCTTGACCATGTCTGAATTCATATTATAAACACACTTAGGAAAAGAGCTGGGATTGGCTTGCAGCGGTTACTCTCATCACCTTGAGACTGAGGAGATGTGCAATCAAATTCTGTTCAAATACACTTAGCCCTTCCTTTTCCTCCTTCCTTCTAGCCTTTCTCTCTTTTTTCCTTCCTTCCTTTATCTCAATGTAGTTAAAAAAATCATTGTGCAATATAAATTATTCGTTCTATCTTGCTTCTGGTTTTTATTGATATAATTGAATTTTTAAAAACTGTATACATCAACATACTTTTAAAAGTCAAAGGACACACAAATATTTACTCAGCAAAGTGTCATTTCTTTACCTTCTGCCTCATTCCCTACCTACTTTTCAGGAAACAATTTAATCATTTTGTGTTTTAGCTTTTCTACATACTTCTTAGTAAAGGTAAACAGACATTTGCATATTTTCTAATTTTTATTTCATACATGTAAGAAGGCATACTAATGAGACTCTATAGTACAGTTTGTGCAATCAGTCAATGTGGTTGGACATTTAAGAAGTTTCCAAATGTTTTTTATTTCAGTTAAGACTTTAATGAATACATTTTGCATATATGTATGGGAGGTAGATGGAGGGACAGATAAATAAAACTTTATCTTCAGAGTACACTCTTACAATGCAATTGTAATTAATTAGGTAGATATTGCCAATTCCTCTTGCTTAGGAAACGTGTCCTTTGCTGGTGATACCAGCAGTGTAGGAAAGTACAACAGTCCTCAGAGCTTGCCCAACAGAATGCAGCCTCAGACTTCAAATCTTGCCATTCTGATGCATGAGAAAGAGTATTAATGTTGCTAGCATTTGCGTGTTCTCTTATTATTCGTAGATTTAAACATCTTTCACATGTTCTGTCTGTGACTTGCTGCTTCATGTCTCCTGACTGTGGTTTCATAGGAATCCTCTTCATTTCCCTCTCACTTCTGAAAACATGTGCACACATTAAGTTGCTGGTTCTTTATTGCTGATCCACACTGGGAACATTTTCTCTTCTTGGCTCATGGCCACTTGTCTTCAGCTTCTTCCCTTGTGATATTTACCTTCTTGGTATTTTGCTTGTTTTGTTTTTCAATGTTTTTTTTTGTTTGCTAGTTGGTTGAATTTTTGATTTTTGTTTGTTTGTTTGGTGAAAGAGGTTAGTTGTTTTGATGGAATTTTTTGTTATTGTTATTTGGTTGGTTTGATTTGAACATACCAAAATTCTATTTTTAGGAAGTCAAATTTGTGTTTATTCTAAATAATAAACAAGCATTTTTCTATGCCCATGGTGTAGGAGGATTCAGATGTTTCCTAGTTTCTACATTTTTTTATTTAAATATGTTACGTACTTAGAGGATTTTTTTCTGTATGATGTGAAAAATGAATTAATTTGTCTTTTTAAAAATGCTATTTCAAGATAAATATAGTGGTATAGGCTTCTAATCCTAGATACTTGGGAGGCTGAGGCAGAAATATCCCAAGTTCAAGGTCAACCTGGCTGGAGCTACCGTTTGTGATTTAATGCTTATTTAGCATGCACAAGGCTCTGGGTTCAATCTCAAGTGTCATTTACCCAAAAGCTAAAAGAATATTTCTGTTTTATCATACATTTTATATGGAATCGATTCATTCTAGAGCTTGTATTCTATTTCCTCCCTCTCTGTGTCAAACAAAGAGTTGCAGCGCACACTCATTCATTACTGTATTATATCCTTTACTGTATTACTACTTTCTTGCAGATTTTGACTTATAATATCAAAGAGCATTTTTCTATATCTTTAATACTTTTTATTATATTCTGAAAAGCTATAAGATATTTGCATCTATGCAACCTTGGACGTCACATTCATTATACTCTGTGATTTACACATTTTGGGGGTGACCAATGCAGGTTTGCACTAAAAAGCTATGGCAAAAGTTCATTTCTTGGATGTGTAATAGAGAGCAGTTTGCATCCTCTGTGTTTACTTGACATGGGTTCCAGAGAAATGAGTAGATGTGAAATTAATAAAATTGCACAAGTTACTTCATCTTTCGTGCTGGTTATGAGTGCATTCTGAACAAGCTGCCTGTGGTGAACAGGATCTTATAACTAGTCACTCTGGATGTCTCTGTGTAGAGACGTCTTCTTACCCGTTTGGTAAGTTGAATCCATGTGACAGAAATGACGAAATTTCTGTCCCCAGTAGATGAAGTGACTTGTTAAACTCCCTGTAGCTGGTGCCAATCCACTCCTCCAGCACAGGTGACTCCGTGGCTAATTAAGTGTTCCTTTTTGCATTCATATTCAGCTGCTTCTGTGTAAACCAAAGTGCATTCTTCATTTTGCAGCTCATTTGGGCAATTGAAAACGTGTACATTCAAGAGCATGTGAATATCACAATACATTCACTCTATCCTTGTTCTCGGAGCATTTGTGTGAGAAAAGCAACATAGAAGTGAACCAGTTCGCTCTCTAGAAGAACATGGAAAGGATAGGGGAGAGCATTATGGCACTCTGGCAGTTGAGGGCCAGAGAGACAAACAGATGGACAATGATGACTATGCACATGTATGAGGGTCATTTGTGGTCCTGATCCTTTGCTCTGCTTGGCCTAGACGCAATGACCACTAAGACCCAAACTGACATAGATGACTCTACCAATTTGGGTAGGATAACGGATGACAAACTGACAATATCAGTTGTCAAAATGTTGAGGGTGGGAGTACTTTGTATCTCTAGATGGCTTTAGTTTTTTTTATTTAGTTATTTTTTAGAAACACACACACACACACACACACACACACACACCATTTGTTTTTAAAACAAATTTGTTTTAAAGAAGAAAATAATTCAGCCAGCTAGGAAGAAGAAGCTCACTGTGATATGAGAGGTGCCAGGCTTTCTGGAGGGGAGAGCCTCCCACACGCTGGAGCATGCTGCTCATTCACAGGCATGCCCATCAGTGCAGCGGCAAGCGTGACAATCAGAGGCTAATCAGAAAAAGGAAATGCTCTGCAAGTGCTGAAATGATGCAGCATAGAGGCCCACAAAAGTAGACTCGTGTTTGGTCAAAAAAATAAGCTGTAGCAATGGAGGATTGCGCTCCTTAGGGTCTCTGAAATTCTTCTTCTTCTTCTTCTTTTTTTTTTTGGCAGAGATGGGGTATATTTGACCCAAATATACAATATGTGAAATGACAAAAGTCTATAAAGTAAACAAATTAAAATAATAACAGGAAGTATTTTCAGATTTGACAATATTCTCAAAATTTGTTTAAAAAAGTTCTATATGAAAAGATGCTCTCATCATGCTAAGCAAAATATAGCAGATGACAATGTAAGAAACTATTTGATGCAATAAGGAACACAGAAACTGAACTTAGACTCATATAACAGAATAACAATTCTTATAAAGTTGATAAATAAAGTTTTCTTATTTTCATACTTATTTTGTCTCTTTATTGTTTATTTTTTCTGTATTTTGGTGGCCAGTTATTTCACAAAAGAAATATGAGTTGCCCCTGAAAATTTATATTACTTAAATTCAATTACTTGAATCCAGTGATGAAGATACAAAATTATACCAAAAGGCCACATGATCATTAGAGCATAGAAGAAAATAACGTGTTTCTCACAGGCTATTTAAAAATTCAGTTCTATACATATTTACAAATAATTTTCACTGTAATTTTAAGAGCAATAATTTTAGATGACAAACATTTTCTTTTTTTTAAATTTACTTATTTATTTATACGAATTCTCACTTTCTCCTCTTCTCCCAATACCCTCCCATTCCCCTCACTCCCTCTCCTCCTCCCTCTCCAGTCCTAAGAGCATTCAGGGTTTCCTGCCCTGTGGGAAGTTCAAGTTCCTCCCCCCTCCCTCCAAGTCTAGGAAGATGAGCATCCAAACAGACTAGAATCCCAAAAAGCCAGTACATGCAGACGAAACAAGACCCAGTGCCATTGTCAATGGCTTCTCAGTCAGCCCCCATGTCAGCCACATTCAGAGAATCCGGTTTGATCACACGCTCATTCAGTCCATCTGGCCTTAGTGAGCTCTCATTAGATGGCAATTCTACCAAAAGCAATCTATAGATTCAATACAATCCCCATCAAACTTCTTCACAGACCTTGAGAGAACAATAATCAAGTTTATATGGCAAAACAAAAAACCCAGGATAGCCAAAACAATCTTATACAATAAAGGAACTTCTGGAGGCATTACCATCCCTGACTTCAAACTCTATTACAGAGCGACAGTATTGAAAACAGCTTGGTGTTGGCATAAGAACAGAGAAGTCAACCTATGGAATTGAATAGAAGACCCGGATATTAACCCACAAACCTATGAACACCTGATTTTCGACAAGGGAGCAAAAGGTATACAATGGAAGAAGGAAAGCATCTTCAACAAATGATGCTGGCATAACTGGATGTCAACCTGTAGAAGAATGAAAGTAGATCCATATCTATCACCATGCACAAAACTCAAGTCCAAATGGATTAAAGACATCAACATTAATCTGACCACTTTGAACCTGATAGAAGAGAAAGTGGGAAGTAGTCTACAAGATATAGGCACAGGAGACCACTTCCTAAGTAGAAACCCAGTAGCACAGACAATAAGAGAATCAATGAATAAATGGGACCTACTGAAACTGAGAAGATTCTGTAAAGCAAAGGACACTGTCAGTAAGACAAAAAGACTACCTTCTGACTGGGAGAAGATCTTCACCAACCCCTCATCAGACAAAGGTCTGATCTCCAAAATATACAAAGAACTCAAGAAATTAGACACTAAAACTCTAATTAACCCAATTAAAAAATGGGGTACTGAACTGAACAGAGAATTCACAACAGATGAACTTCGAATGGCCAAAAGACACTTAAGGTCATGCTCAACCTCCTTAGCAATCAGGGAAATGCAAATCAAAACAACTTTGAGATACCATCTTACACCTGTCAGAATAGCTAAACTCAAAAACACCAATGATAGCCTGTGCTGGAGAGGATGTGGAGTGAGGCGAACACTCATTCATTGTTGGTGGGAATGCAAACTTGTGCAGCCACTGTGGAAATCAGTGTGGCGGTTTCTCAGGAAACTGGGAGTCAACCTCCCTCAGGACCCAGCAATTCTACTCTTGGGAATATACCCAAGAGATGCCCTATCATACTACAAAAGCATTTGTTCAACTATGTTCATAGCTGCACTATTTGTAATAGCCAGAACCTGGAAACAACCTAGGTGCCCCTCAATAGAAGAATGGTTAAAGAAGGTGTGGAACATATATACATTAGAGTTTTACTCAGTGGTAAAAAACAAGGACATCTTGAATTTTGCATGCAAATGGATGGAAATAGAAAACGCTTTACTGAGTGAGGTAAACCAGACCCAAAAAGAGGAATATGGTATGTACTCACTCATAAGTGGATTCTAGCCATAATTAAAGGTCTTTGAGCCTATAATTCGTGATCCTAGAGAAGCTAAATAAGAAGGTGAACCTGAAAAAATCATATAGTTATCCTTCTGGATATTGGAAGTAGACAAGATTGCCAGGCAAACTTGGGTGCAGGAGTGGGGGTGGAAGTAAGGGGAGATGGTTAGAGAGAAGGGAGAGAGGGAGGATTGGGGATTGGGGATGGCTTGGGGGAATGGGATGGGGGGAGGAAGGATGGATATGGGAGTAGGGAGGTATATATCTCAACTAAGGGAGCCATTTTAGGGTTTGCAGGAGACTTGATCCTGGAGGGATTCCCATGCCCAAGGAGAGGTCCCCAGATTGTTCCCTGGGCAGCAGAGGAGAGGGTGCCTGAACTGGCCTTGGCCCCTAACCATACTGATGAATATTTGGCATATCACCATAGAACCTTCATCTGGCGATGGATGGAGATAGAGACAGAGACACACATTGGAGCACTGGACTGAGCCCCCAAGGTCCAAATGAGGAGCAGAAGTAGGGAGAACATGAAAAAGGAAGTCAGGACCGCGAGGGGTGCGTTCACCCACTGATACAAGGGGTCTGAAATTCTTGAGTGTTTCCTTTTATCTTCCTTGTTGGTCTTGAGTTCCCAAGGGAGTCTTTTATGCAGACGTGATTTCTCAGTCTACCACATGGGGAAAACTCACGCTCTTGTAGAAAGGAACGCAATCGTGGCATATTTCTATGTAAAAGAAGAAGACAGTATCTCCTTGTCTCTCCATTTTCCAGGGGAAAAATTCTAAGCATTGTCGCTTCACTGCCTACAGACCAGGACAATGCCTTTCAGAGAGGTAATCCGTGTGCCTACGTGAGTTTCAGAACTGAGATGCAGAACTCAATTATTTATTTTCAAATCCCTAGCAGGATTTCTACCCTGCAAAAAAATAAGGCTGAAGACGGTGAAAGGATCGGTAAATGCTACCAGAAAGGCTCGTTATAGACTCCTCAGTGGCAGGCTTGCCATTCTCAACTGCAGATTCCATTCTTGTCATTCTCCGTGACACCTTCCAGGCTGTGACCAGCACCATAAGTGTAGGAGGGGCATGAAGCCTCAAAGGCAGTTGCTTCTCTCTTCCACACCCATGAAGCTATATGGAGCTCACAATGGGTCAATCAGGGTCTCAAAGATGAAGAGCGCACAAATTAGCAGAGCATCAAGAAAGCAGAAAGCCGTTTTACAGCAAAACAGAAAAAGTCTGCAATTTGCAATTGTCTAAGAAATTCTTGGAATATCAGCAAATAATGAGAAGGAATAGCAAAGATGCAGGCTAGTGCATCTTTGAAATTTGCAATTTTTAACAGAGAAATAATTCTACATGGACAATATCATAATACAGAGCAGAGGGATCCTTCCATAGAATGCCTTGTACCCAATATTTCTGCCTAATTACAAGTCTTTGAAGCAGACACTGGCACTTGAATGATCAGTGCCTAGCTGCACAGAGCATGTACAAAGCATCGTTAAGAGGACTGCTCCCTGGATACAGGCATAGGGATGTGTGATGCCTTCACAGGTATACACTTTACATCTGTGGTATTTATAGTTGAGACACATCTCTCCTGTCCTAATTGTCTGTGGTTGTCATCTGTAAATGAAAATGAAATTAAAGGACACAGCTTTAGATGACTTCCATATCTGAATGTGTTTACTGCAAGGCAATTCAATTTTATTGTATCAGGACTATTCATTTATTTCTATCTACATTATTTCTCATTTAGATGAAATGTTTATACACTTCTAGGAAATGTGGACTTTAAAGCATGGGTCATAATTATTCAATTTATTTCTCACTCTCTGGTGTTCCACCAAGATGGCAATATATTGCTCTTTTGGGCAACCAGGAAGTAGTATTGATTTTTAAGGAAATAGCTTAGTAGTGTATGTCTATAAGTGTCTGCACTGCATCCATGAACTCAGAAGAGACTGTTAATGTCTGGGAGGCAAACACGTGGAGGCGGCTGGAAATGTGTGTTCTTGGTGCTCAGGGGAGGCAAATCTAATGCGTATAAAAGATGACAGACCAAAAATAAATAAATAAAGCCTCTAAGACAGTGGTTGGCACCGAGTAAATAAATAATAAAAAGTAAATTAATGCTGACCACATAAACCGACAGAATACAGCAGCATATTAGCTAGGATAAGAAAAAATGTGGAGTGTCAGAACAGTGAGAAAATGAAAATAGATGTCGTGGCTGTAGGGTAATAGGCAGAAATACTGCAGGAGGCTATAAAAATGATAGTCAAAGAACAGTCAGCCGTGAACAGACAGTGACTATGGATTAGGATCTCAGAAATATGGTGCTGAACAGTCCCTTATCCTGCCTCCTCCATGACTTCTACTGAGCCATGGTCATATCAGTGCCTTGCTCTGTTCTCTCCCCAAGTTTGTGTTGTAAAGTATTATAGAAATTAAAGGGAGGAAAGCAAAAGAGGCCCTTCCTATTTCTAGTTAAAAAATCAAATTAACAAAGCCTATGTGTTTGTTACAGAAAAAAAACCAGAAATTTACAACACATTGATAAAAATTTCAAAGCTCACTCTGAAAAGAATTCAGGGAAAACAAAAAAACTTTAAAAATTTCTTATGTAGAAAATCTGAGGTGAAACTGAGATGGTCTAATGAAATCAAGTGACCTTTAGTTCAAGCAAGTTAAGGACACTTGACCATAAGTCAAACACACTTCATATGTTTAAAATCAAAGAAGACAATGAAGATGCACGTTCAACTCTTATCATTTCTGTCTGCGAGTTTTGGTTAACATATCCATTTATTAGTATTTTAAATCAGCAAATGACTGATCAGTAAAGGGATAGAAGAAGGGAAGGTGGAAGAAAGGGAGTGAAAGAGGACGGAGGGAAGAAAAGAGGGAAAGGGAAGAATGAGGAAGGGAGGAGGGACAGGAGGAGGGAGGGAACATGAAGGAGAATGAAGGGAGGGAAAGAAATGACAGAGGAGGGAGGGAAGGGAGGAAGAAGAAAGACAAGCAAGCAGGGATGGAAGAGGGAAATAGAAATTTCTTAGATGATGAAAGCGTGGTGGCTGCTCTCTCCCTTATTCAGTGGTCCTCCACCTTCCTGATGCTGTGACTCTTTAATACAGTTCCTCATGCACTGATCCCCCCAGCCAAAATGATTTTCGTTGCTACTTTATAACTGTAACTTGGTACTGTTATGAACTGCAACATCGATATATGTAATGTAAATAAATATTGTAATGTAAATATCTAATATATAGACTGAGATGTGACCCCTGCGAAAGGGTTGTTTGACCCTCAAAGGGGTAGCAGCCCACGGGTTGAGACTCATTGCCTTGATTTCACAGAGTCCTGGGCTGAGAAGTGGCTCTACAGACAAGCCCACGATCTTTCCAAAGACGCTGAATTGCTCTGGAATTCAGTTGCTTTGTTTGAAAATGGCCATATTTGGATAAAGAAACCCTAAAGTTATAGAGCACATATTCTTTATCTCCTTCTAATTTGATTTGTTTTCCTTTATGCAGTAGCTGAACACTAGTGCTTCTACTGTTTGGGGGTATTATTTAAACAACACCCTAAATTTATTTATCTATCTATTTATTTATTTATTCATTTGTTTATTTTTACAGTTCTAGAAATCAGAAAGTCTCAGATCAGAGTGGCCACAGGGTGGGGTGAAGATGAGAAAGTCTGCTTTAAGCTCCTTGCTGTGCCCTCCCATGGTGGCGAGGACCAGTGATGGAGTCCCCTGGACTAGTCTCTCAGGGTGTTAATCCTCTTCCTCAAAGCTCTGCTTTGCATGCTAATCATTTCTCCATAAAGGCTCCACCTCTCCATGCAGTCACTTTAGGATGATACGATTTTACATATCAATTTGGAGACACCACCTAGGCAGACAGGTGTGGAAATTGTATGTAAGCATCAGCAATAAAAAAAGGTGTAGTCTTCAGAAGGCCTTGAAATCATGGAGACCAAGGAATAGACAGCTTCCTGTTTCCAGGAGGCAGGCTGGACTGTAAGCGTTTGGGGTGTTTAACAAGAGTGTCTTAGTCCAGTCTCTCTACCAGGAAAGGGAAGAAAGAAGGGACTTTTCTAAATTTGATTTTTGGCTAAAATTTTCCTTGCCAATTCCTTTGAACAATAAATTCTGAATAGTGGCATTTTACATCTCTCAGACAAATGTTTCTTTCATGAAAATAGGTGGGGGTGGATGAATTTCAAAATGTCATAATTTTAGCAACCATTTATTCTACTCTATTACAAATTCAATAACCTTGAACCAGAGTTAATAGAAATTCATGATAAGTAATAAAACTCCAGCTGGCCTCCAATTCCCTGACTTTTAAATACCATCTCTAAACTACCAAACCCTCAGTCTGTGTCATTTAGTTCTCTCTTGAGTTCCCGCCAAATCACCCAGGTAAACACTCCCACAAAGATATCTCCTTGGAGTATCAAACTAGACACCTAAACTCTAAACTCTCGTCCTTGTCTCCCAAGTCATCACTTCCCTGGGTGTTCTGTGTTTCTCTGAAATATTCCTCCCTCCACCTGGTTCCTGGGGTGGACTCCCTTATCCCCTCCCATTCAGGAGGTGCAGCCTCCTGAATTTCATCAGATAAACCCTAACATTTCCCACGAATAGCATCTCCACTTAGGAGTCTGAGACACAAGTCTAGGCTGGGTATGGTGGTGTCAACCTATGTTTGTAACAACCTATCCCAGTGGCTATGGATGATGAGGCATTACAGACAGTTTAAGGACCGTGGGAACCATAAAGAAAACCCAAATTCAAAATCAACAGATCAATAAATAATAAATGAATAAAGAAAGAAATGCAGCTGTGACTATTTTATAACTTGTAATATGCCAGTGTCCTTAGGGTAAAACTCAGTTTCTGTAGCAGAGCATTGAAGGTGATCCCTAACCTGGCTGCTGCCTACAGGCCAAGTCTTATTGTCAGTCACTGCACTGATGAACACCAAAGATTGGGACCATTTGTTGGCTCATTGTAAACATTTCTCAGTTTCCCAGAATTCTACATATTGTTTTGCCTATGTATGCTCTGCTTACACCATTCTTTCTCAGGAAGGAATGTCTCCCATTTTCACTTTATGTGTACTCTCAGAATATGCTCAGTTCTCCTCTTCCATGATCCTCAATGCAGGGCACTTTTGTGCTATTGAATGTCTGAGCACTCGAGAGCAACCTTGGCTAATTTGCTTTATGATTGGCACTTGGCATATAATAAACGTTTAGTCAACATATAATGAACATATGTCAGGTAAAGAGTATTTGAGAATAGAGCTCTTAGCCGAAGGATCCAGGGACAGTCTTGTACATACTTGTCCTAACCTGATTATGAAGAGTTCCTATCCTTGCCCTCCAAAGTGTAAAGGTTCAGGCAATACTCTTTCAGTCACCATCTATAAGACAAAGTACAAGATGATTTTATATAGATAATATAGCATTTAAAAGCTGCATATGTTCACAGAGAGATCTGGGATGAATGGCACTGCTCAACTAGGAAAATCTCCAGTGATGTCCGCTCCCGTTTCTCTCTGTGCTTTAATTAACTGACTTTCTCCTTTCCATTGAACATATGGCACTTGTACAAAGTAAAAAGCTGGTTTCGAAAAAGTCACAGTATAATTCATTTCATGTGAATTTTCTAGACTATTCAGTTTTATCTTTAGAGCTACAGAGCATGCCAACATTCTCCACATTGAAAGTCAGCGAAGTAAATGGCAAGCTGACTCCATCGTGGAGATAAAAGACATCTGAAATTTGTGGCTACGTTCACAGATATGTCACCCAAGCCCCTACTCCGTGAAGAATGAAACCAAACGCAACTAAAATAAACAGTTCCCGCGGACAGGATACCGGACTAGGCAGACATTTGATTTGAAAGGTCTAGACTTCCACAGCTGCTGAGGGGAATGAATGTGCAGACCAAACTTTCACACAGCCACGGCATATGGAAAGCGTTAGCTGCAACATAAACACGGCTAATCAGAATCCAGCAGAGGTAATCCGGAAAGCGTCCTCATGTGTGAACGGTCTTCCACACTCAGTTCTTCTTTGCAAGCGAATGCATTTCATGAGTTCGAATGGCTCCAGCTTTAATGGGATGTTGGTGTGGAAGAGAGCCGATCACGCCTCCCCTCGGGTTTTTGTCGCGATCCAGCATGTGGAGTGAAGCATCTTTGGCCAGTCACTTTTAACTCGTGCTTAAATATAGACGTTATAAGTACGTTCATGATTGAGTCGGTTTCAAATAAAGTTCCGGACCAATTACTTTTACTTACTTTCTCTGTTTTTCTTGCTGACTTGCAGATGCATCCACAAGAGAACAAACACATCTGTTCTGCCTGAACGGGGATAGTTAAAATCAATCATCTCCATGTCGGAGGATTCCGATTGGAGGCTGTGACTCACGTATCTCCCAGACTCTTCTATTTCTGACATATTTCTGATGAGTTACAAAGTCTTGGACCTCAGCATAAAGAAAGAGAGGGTGGGGAGCTATCAGAGGGCCTGACTCCCCTCCCCCCAGTGAACTAAGTCCATGGGTAGACCCTCCAAATGACAACAGACTGGAGGGGGAAGTCTGTGCCCTAACCAGGACCAGGATAACTCGTGAATTGTGCTGTGAAATTACAGTCTAGAGATTGAAGTTTAAATACTGGCTGGGACTTCAATTGATTTGCTTAAGCTCTTGATGCATTCCAACAGTAAGATTGGGTTCCAGGGAACATCAGCACTCATCACCTGCACCCCAAAGAATCACAGTGTTGTACTGAGTTCAGAGAGGACATATCCAGAAGAGGTAGAGCTTATACAGAGACAAAGAAACGTTCCTCAGCTCCTCAACAACGTGCCTCTAGGGACAAGTGTATATGATGGTGATGGTAGAAACAGAGCCTCCATGCAAAGGACATTCTTTCAGGTCATGAAGAAGCCCTGGTGAAGGCTGCACTTAGCAACTCATCATACTTGAAAGGAATTTCTTGTGAGGGAGTGTGCTTCCTCTTAGCACATACCCAACATGGCAATTCATCCTTTGCCAGACTCTCCATCAATACCTATCTATGGAGCTTCTGTCACTCCACAGACCGCCAGGCATCTCTGCTTTCTGAGCTTTCCCACTGTGTCCTACTGACATCTCAGACTCAACACATTTAGCCCTTACTTATCTATCATCTGTTTCAATATTTTAATCTTTGGGAGTAGTTTCATCATCTTATTAGCAGAAAAAAAAATCCTAGAAATTTTAATCTCATCTATGTTGAGTATGTTCCTTCAATATGCAAAATAAAATTTACATTAAAAATGTTCCCACATCAATCACACAACAAAAATAAAATCAAAGGAAAACACATGGACAACAAAAGCAAACTAAGAAAGCAGTTTTGCATATGGACTATGGGATGTTTAAAAAACTTCAAAGCAAACATTTCTTCTGGACAGCTCTGTATCTGTACTATTTGGTTCTTGCTCTTTTTATTTTTTTCTTAATGCTATAGCCTAAATATCTATTATTCTTGATGCATGGCTTCTTACATTCTCTTTACATCTGGATGGTGTCCTGTTTGTATCAATCACAATTTATTTAAGCAAGTATCTATGGATAGATGTTTTTGTCACCCTAATGCTGTAACAAATAACTGTGGGCATACATCTGTACATACACAAAGTTACATATTTAAAAATACATTCCTGGAAGTGAATTGCTGGGGTCCAGGTAAGTGCATGGTAATCTTAGTGTGTGTCTTGCTAAATTTCTTTCCATGGGACTTATAATTGTCTTTTGAACTCCTGCCTCGGAATATTTGTAAACTTGCCTCTTCAGACCTTTTCAAGAAAGCTGTCAAACTTCTGGAGGTGTTTGATAATAGGAGAAAATATTACTCAGGTGTTCTTTTAATTTTTATTATAATCATGAGTCAAATTGGATGTATGTCATTTGTTTAAGTTCTATAGTTTTTATTTATGAGTCCTTGCCTTTGATTATTGTCTCCTTTCCCCACCCCCTGTCCCCATGTCAGCCGTCATCTCTGGTGTGTTCTGTAATGATTCTGTCCCATTTCCTGTCAACATCACTATCTTATTTCAGATCCTACTGTCTCTTACAGAATGCTCCAGTTTGCTTCCTAACGACCACCCTGTCTGCATGATCACTATCATAATTGACCTCTCCAATTAGGAAAACAGAAACTGGCCAGAGAAATTACTCTAAAACTCAAAACAGTGTGCCGTTCCCCAGTAGACACTGTTTGTGAAGTCCTACATTTATGCCTGGAAGACCAAATGTCCCAACACTGCCTTGTACACTTGGCCTCGTCCTGGGTATCCCTTATATTCTGGGTCAGAAGTCCTCTTCTTCTGTGTCCTTCTATAGCATCTTATCCTTACCCTCATTGGCCGTATTTAGCTACACAGGCTATAGGCTTTGTGGATTTTTCTGGTTCTTCACTGGAGCTCCAGAGTCTTACAGGTTCCTGGTGCTTACATGGCAAGTTTGGAATTAAGATCTTTCTCCTACAAAGGGCTACTAACCCCTGCATGAGCTCTCCAACTGCTCTGGATAATGACATTGTTCCACATTGCCAGGATGAATATAAAGGAGCGCATACAGACGAAATGCCTGGCTCAGAGCTTGACATGTAGTAAGCCATTGTAATGACCCTGGTGTACTGCGAACTGTCACCCGAGGGCCAATTCTGGCCTGTGAGTGTGTTTTATCTGGCTCAAGGTTATATTTAAGATGGAGAAGTTTTGCCTACACATCCTGGGTTTAAATTTATTATGAAAACACATCTTAAAATCTGATAACGCTGGGCCTGTATTCCTCACACAATCAGCAGCGTCTCGAGCCAAGTAATATGTACTTCCCTTGGGTGAAACAAGAAGCCCAATGTCTAACTGCATCATCAACCCTCATGCTCTGAGCCCTGGCCTGCCTGAAGTTCCTTCCAGCCTGTCACCCCTGACTTACTCAGTGTGAAAGAATAGAAATACCTCCTTGTGAGAGTTGTGCGTGCCTGTATTGTGTGTGTGTGTGTGTGTCTGTGTTGTATTGTGTGATATGTGTCTACATGTAAACACAGGCATGCGTGCACATGCTTGTGAAAACTCAAGATTAACTTCAGGTGTCTTTAGTGTACCATCCACCTTTGCTGTTTGTATTTAGAGAAAGAGTCTCCCCCTTGTCTGGGACTTGTTAGGTATGTTATGCTGGTTGACCAGTAAGCCCCATGATTCCATTTGGCTCTGACCTTCCAGGACTGATAGACAAGTGTGTCATCAAACCTGGCTTTCTTTTCTTTTTTTCTCTTTTCTTTTCTTTTTCTGTTCTTTCCTTTCCTTTCCTTTCCTTTCCTTTCCTTTCCTTTCCTTTCCTTTCCTTTCCTTTCTTTTCTTTTCTTTAAACATGGGTTGAAGTTGGGTTCTCTACTGGCTGAGGTATCTTTCTTGCCCCCAATCGTGGACATTCTTTTGAGACACATCTGTGCAAGAATGCAGAACTTTATAAATCAGTGTGAATTGATCTTCAGTTTGGGGCCTGCACATTTGAAAGTGCAGTAAATTACTATAAATCTCCTACCTGTAGAAAGATTCTGATCCCAACATGGATGCCAGAATCAGCAGAGGACATCTGCCGTTGTTCTCTTTCTTTCTTCCTTCCAGAAATATAGAATGAGCTGAAAGACTGAATATTTACCTCCCATAGCCCAACAGAACAGGCTGCTGCTTGGTTTCTTAAAAGAAAGATGGAAGGATAAGGGGCCCCCAACTGGGAATCGTTGTCCCTCTTTGCACATACCATCAGCTGCTGGTGACATTTTTTTCAAATCAGTGAGATGTCCCACTGTGTGGGGAGCCCCAGCTTTCCAGCCCTATGGGGCCTCTGATTATGACATTCCTTGTTAAAATCTCTGCAGGTTGATGTCCCCCTCCTAAGAAGGAGACTTCCCACGGGGCCTCTGATGTTCTGTTTTTGCAGCATCTTTTCATAGACTACAAAACCCCATCTCGGAGCCCTTGACCTCCTGTTCTATGCAGATCAAAGCACAAGCAGCATGCTTCAGCAACAGCTCAGGATTCAGCATTGCTGGAGAACTCTGATTCTGAACTTGATCCTAATTTGTTGTTTGACCCTGGGCTAGTCAAAGCTTTCATGAATCCCAATCTTCTTGTGATGATTTGGAGAATTATTGAATTGAAATTGGTATCACACTTGACATACGCATGTACACACAAAGTGATCTGTAAATGCATTCACTGTCACCCAGCTGAATGAGAGGATTACAAAGCAAAGGAGCCAGGGAAAAATCAGTGTTTTCAATCAATAGAAATTTTTAGTAATTTTCCAGAAAGACCATTAGAGACCTATTTATTTTCTAATCCAACTCTAAGGTTCTCTAAGTCTTAAGCACACACTGAAATGTTGTGTAGAAATAATATTCTTTTTAATAGCCTACAGTTGTGAGTGTGCTTATTCCTATGCAAGTACGAAGATTAGAAAGAAAAGAATGTGCTAGGTCAACATTGGGGAGTTTTAATAATGCAAAATATTTTAAGAAGAATCCATTTCTAAAGACATTGAACATGTACCAAAGCATGAAAAAGTGACTGTGTCCACATCAGTAGTGATGCTTGAAATGTACTACCAAGTCCCTCCCACACCACTAACCCTACAGGAAATGAAATGCATTAATTATTTATTTACTTACTTATTATTTATTTTAGCAGAACTGAGGTTTGAACCGGCAGCCTTGCACACGCCAGGAGTGCGCTCTACCACTGGACTCCAGCTCCTGCTCTTGCAACTGATATTTTAACAGTCCAGGTATTGAACTGTTTTCTTTCCTCTGACTCGATGTCCCTTTGCTTTCTTTTATGTAAAGTGAAAAAATGTGTGGAGATCTAACACGCAAGGTTTAGTATCCACCCGTTACAGTCAGGAAGAAATGGTTGTAAATTCATAGAAGGTAAAACATCTCACCAAGAAAAAAATTTCTTCAGTGATGAATCAACACCCAGTCACCTCTGTCCCCATTTATTTGCAAATAATGACCCAGATTTCCTACTTGCCATTATATGTGACATTTAAACCCAGTTACATTGGACTGTGGCCTTAGTTAAGCCCGGCGAGTTAAGCTCCCAAACTTGTTAATATATCGGTAATGGAGACTTTTTTTTTTATTAAATTATAAAAGTTTCCATTTCAGCCCCTCCTCCCAACACCCTCCCACTCCCCCCACTCCCTCTCCTTCTCCCTCTCTATCCCCTAGAGCAGTCAGGGTTTCCTGCCCTGTGGGAAGTTCAAGTTCCTCCCCCCTCCCTCCAGGTCCAGGAAAGGTGAGAGTCCAAACAGACTGGAGCGCCAAAATCCAGTATATGCAGAGGAAGCAAGACTTTTTTATTTTTATTCTCCTTCCTTTCTTATCTCCCTCCCTTTTCTTCCTTTCCCTTCTCTTCTCTGTTTATCATCCCCTCCCTCTCTCTTCAATAAAGTTTTTCACGAACTATGCCATATTTTATATTCAGAATGCTCAGGGTCACACATTTCATTGGTGCAGGAAGACACAGTGTAATATGACTTCTAACCTTGGTAAAGAATGACAACGCTGTTGACACAGGGATGAATCATATATCTTATACCAAAATTAAAAGAATAAGTAGAATTACTACAGAGTGGAATAAAATATTCTTCACTGTGTGAATCAGTCAAGCTCGTTTGAGACCCCAGCTAATTAAAAATATCAGCTGCTGTGACCAAAAGGCCAGCTGAAGGCACATCTGTAAATTACTAACTTGCATCAGAACTACAGACAAATAGAATGAAAAGGTCTCTATAATCTGTCAAAAATTCCATATACCCTTCAATAAAAGACTTCTCACCATCAAACCATCAAGTAGAGTATGCTAATGGTCCACAGGAAATAGCTATGCTTCAACTAAGTGTTCTTGAGCAGGGTCAATAAGGAATACGAGTTTTCAATACAATGTGATGAGTTTGATAAATTTTTGCATCTGGGGAAGGAGCAATTGCTGTCACAGAGTTCAGTATGCCCAAATGTCATCTGCTTTCCCTTTCAGTGATTTTTGTTCTAAAAATGGTGATAATGAAGATAGTAGTGGACTAATCCATCCATATTAACACTAAGGCACTGCAGCCCAGACTGGCAAGAAAAACAAATTCCTAGTTTGCTTGAGAATGGTTAGAGAAGGGTGGAGAGATGGCGCGGCAGTTAGGAGCACTTGCTGCATTCGCAGAGGACATGGGCTCAATTCCTGGCACTCAATTCCTGGCACTCACATGGTGCCCCACAACTATCTGTAACTCTAATTGTAGGGAATCCAAGAACTCCTGGCATCTGAACACCCAGCACACATGTGGTGCACATACATACATGCAGACAAAGCATCTGTACACACAAAATAAAAATAGACATTTTTTAAAAGGAAAATGAACGTCAACAGCATTAGCTTTGAGGCCGCAGACAGGTTGGAGATTGTTTAATGCCTCAGTGGTGCGGCGATTGGAAAGAGAACAAAAGGTTCCTTTCTTTGTACTTAACATTGATGTTTTAACAAAACACTGTCTTCTTTTTCTTATCCGTAAAATAAAATGGTTGGGTTGGATGGTCACTGGCACTAAACAACTGGAAGAAAAGATGCTTCTACAGGGAGCACACAGAACAGGTTCTGCAGTTTGAATGTAAAGGTCCCCAAGCATGAGCATGGTAACCCCTGAACTATTTCAACTTAATATTTTTTGCCATCATGCTTCAAGAGTCCTCTGGGATCATCTAATATCAATCCCTTACCATACAAACAAGGAAACTGAGTCATGATAACGTGCCAGTTATGTCAATGGGGACATTACCAAAGCTATTTATAAAAACCCTTTCTGTATGGAATTAAATATATGAAGATCATTGAGTTCAATGAAGAGACATAAAACTTTTAAAAGAATATTAATTTTTCAATATGAAAATGTTTCAAAGGAAGTCAATTTTTTAAACTGTGAAAGAATTATGAAAGTGATGTAGATTCTTACTAACTCATTATTTTCTTACAATGAAAAGAAAAAAATTGTATAATTTGTGTATAATAAACCCATTGTTCACTTTTGCATTAAACAAAAGGGAAAGTTTTAACAAAGGCAAAAGGCATTACTTCTGAATCGGTAAGAATTAAAACAGAAACAGTAACATTGGAAAACAAGTCAAACATCTTTATGTTGGAGAGTCAATGTTGTAAGACAGTAAAAAGCCAAGCATCCAGGAGCAAGAGTTTCTTCTAATTATTTTATGATGAATTTAATTCTAGATAAATACATCATGAATTCAGGTTACAGCGAAAGACGTAAAAAGCTCACTTCCAAACTTTAAAAGTTAGGTTATTCCAAGTTTGTAGGTAAAATTAATAGATTCTACATTCCTTGCCTCCCACCAACCACTAAAAATGTAGCTGAAAACGTCTCACAACAGCGGGTAGGGCAGAATCTCAAAAGAAAGCAGCTCGCAGCAGGCTTTCCAGACAGCTGGGAGTTAATCAAGTACAAACTCTCCAGAAGTTAGGATCTGAGTCATCATTTAAACAAAAATTCTTTATAGACAGTTTATGATGAGAGTCTAGTCATCCAACTGCTAAGGCTTAAAAAAATATTTTAAAAGAGAAGGAAGAACTAACAAGTTTTATCAGACAAAGGCCAAGTCAGAAAAGGCTTGGAAATTCTGAACTGTGTTCCTTCTTCCTCTGAGGCTCTCTGAACCTGAACGAGCACTCTACCACATGGGAAAGGGTGACTCGCTCTTTAGCACACATTGTGATGAGGGACTGTTGATGACCTTACAGCCAGTGCCTATTAGCACATAGACAATGTAGAGCCTCACCAGAAGCTCCCAAACTTATATATGGGTGGAGGAAGTGGGAAAAAAAGTTCTTAAGGGAGTACTTGCAGTGTTGAAGGCTGTCTGTCTCAGACAGCACAACTAGGGGTCAGGTGAAGGAGCCTGGCTTCTCAGATCCTGCACCCTACCTCACCCAACAAAGTAATCACCATCCATCACTGCCCAGCCATTATTAACGTTTGCTGACGTTAAAGCAAATTTACAGAGGATTAAGGAGCCCAAACATACTATTATGCCACTTGAAAGTTTCAACCAGAGTCGGGGAATCTTCAAAGGGAATTCTGAGAAGGGTAGGATGCAGAACAAGGGAAGTCAACATTAAATTTAAAAATGCTTAACTGCTTGCTAAGCAACGAGATAACCATCTGTTTGCGCATGAACACAAAGTCCCCAGGTCTGACTTTGAGGCTCAGAACACTGACGCATCCACCATCTTGCAAAGTCTGTGGTCTTTGGGGTAAGCAACATTTTAATGTATAATAAAAATTTTGCTTTGGGAACTATAAAATCTTACTTCTTTTATGAGACTACTTTCCAGCTAACCTCTTTTAAATGAGATTAGACATAATACTATTGGCTTATTTAAGTCAATGGATAAATTAATACTACACATTCTGAACAATGTGGGAAAATTTGTAGCATTTAATGATCCTTTAGGATTCCCTTTCAGAACTTGACTCGATTATCCAGAACACTGTTTCGTTTTTATGCCAACTTTGACCATTGGCCCTTCAGCCATAATGTGTGTGGCATCAGCTGAAGAATTCGAATGATCAGTTATTCTCTTGGCCTATCTCTCGGCTCATAGCCTACAGTGATTTTCTTCTTCTTGTTTAGCAGCGGTCTTTACTAAAAGAAAAAAATATCAGTTAGAGGTTGTCACTTGGTACTTGACTATCAAAACTTACATATGATAGGCACATACAGTGGTAGTCACCTGTAATCCCACGTACTCACATGGTCAAGGCAAGAGAACCGTAAATTTGAGACCATGTTGAACAATTTAGCAAGAATTTGTCTCAAAATTAAAATAAGTGTTCAGGATACACCTGAATGGATGATTTCTTGGCTAGAATTCATGCAGCCTTAAATTTAATTTCTTATACTGCAAAATTAACTAACTAATTAAATAATTTAAAAGACTGAGGACATAGCTCAGAAGCAGAGGTTTAATGGCATATAAAAGGCCTGAGATTCAAGTCCCAGTAAAAAAATAAATAAATCAAAAATAAATTATTTATTTTGAATATACGTAGTTTTCAAATAAAAATAAGACTACTCTAAAATTGATTTATGGTTATATCACGAGTCTAACTCATCAGTAGAGTATTTATCTAGAATGTTTGAGGCCCTGGATTTTAGTCTCAGTGTTTAAAAAAAAAAAATCCACCAAACTTGGTTTGTTGAAGATATTTATATATAGGCTGGCAACCTAAACAGAACAGTGGCTCAAACTGAGAGTGAACAACTGACTTAGGGCTTACCCATAGGCATCTCTGCAGGACAAGACACAAAGGAACAATTTCCCAGCACTTTCCTAAGTCCTCCGTTCAGAAAGTTTGCAGGCCTAAGGGAACAGAAGGAGGCAATCTCCTGCTCACAGGAATCCTCCAGAATCTGAGGTTAACAAAAGGGACAAATATTGCCGGTACAGGAGAGAAACATGAGCCCACTGAGTTAGGTTGAGCCATGATCCTTGGGGACCCCAAACAGGAGCCACACTCTTCCTGACCCCGCTGGAGTCCTTGATGCTAGTGGATAAAGCTGCAGTAACTTTTTCTTGGAAATACCGCTATTTCGAAAGATCAGGTAGAATCCGATTTCTTTTTTAATCAGCGACTTCATTAAATGTGGCTTGTGTTGAGATAATTTGTGCAATGCTAGCTTTAGTTTTAGCCTGGTATTGTAACCACACCAAAACTAGACATTTTAAATTTCTTGCACAATTTGTGGGATTAGAAAAAAAGTGCAAACATGTTTAGTTAGAATCTGAAAATTTTCATTTGTCATGTACTTACAACTTACATGTTAAAGATTACACTTTGCTTTATCTGTCTTTGGAACCATAATACACATTGCAGTGTCTGGCCTGGAATGTACCCAGATGAGCTCATACGGCTGTGTATCTATCTTAAGTAGTCCACCTTAATGAGAAAATAAGTGACCTGACACAAGAATTTGAAAGCACTGGGCTACTACACCACTATCTAGTAAAGGAATATTTTAGTGTTATTTTGTCAAAATGGATATGAAGATTGTCTGGAATAAATATAATGACAGAGTCCCTGAGTTCCATAAAGTCGTCATCTTAAAAAAATACTAAAAATCGACAGACTTGGAAAGGATAAATATGCATTTAATTTATTTCATCATAGGTTGTGAAAATATGTGGCCCAAGGAATTAAGACCCTCATGTTCATTTACAAGAAAATGACTTGACTAACTCGGCACAGCACAGTGTACGTAGCTATTCAAACTCACCTATCTCAAAATGATGCTGTTAAGCCCTGGGCCAGCCTTGCTGGACAGAACCAAGTCCCAAACAATGATCACATACTAGGTACCAGCATCTTTCCCCCCTAATTATGTTTTTCACAGGAATTCCCAAAGGGGCTGTGATTTACAGAATGGATGGAGACAATATAATTATGCTACTTTAAAACAAAATCAAATTGTTAATGTGTGCATCTGGGGAGAAAAGTATCTTCATGCAACCCCTTTGAAGCCTTTAGTGAACAAGAAGATGTTCAGAAATGTAGATAAATGGACTAATGTTCCTACTGACACATAATAAGTGAGTTATGTGCAATTCCCCCATCCTGCTTCATGTTAAGGAGGGATACATTTTCAGAAAGATCCACTTCATAAAAAAACACCCCAAATGGCTTTTCCTTCGCATTATGCTATATTCCCCTCAACTATCTGCTTAGGTGAGAAGAAGGGCGGGGAGCAGAGCAAGGAAGAGCACACACACACACACACACACACACACACACGCACACCGTGGAGCAAGAAGGTATAAACGGCAAAGCTTCCCTCTGTTACCTCCATTACTATTAAGGAGTATAATTGAATGGATTAGCGGGTCTCTGTAGGAATGCACTACGCTAACACACTCTAATTTTCATTAGTTTCTCAAAACTGTCATGTGAGGAGTTTGAAATATGTGCAGGAGAGAAATTAATAATGGCTGGTCTGAACAAAAGTATTAAATTGGTTTCAATTGGAAGAAAAGAAGCAGAACTTGCTTATGAGGAGGAAGATGCTTAAATCCCACCTAGGAAAGCGCTCTGCCGACAGAGCAGCCGCTGTGCAGAGGAACGAGAGGGAACATGTGTCCTCCTATCCCCACCTAAGCAGAAACCATTCCATTGCACAAAGGTGGGTGCAGAGAAGCTAAAGCTGTATATGAGATGACAGGGTTCTTTTTTTAAAAGTCTTGTCAGTGGGACTGCTTGTTTCCCTGGGAAAAGACAGAATACCTTGCAAACACCTCGGTGTATTTGGGGGGGGGATGGTGGCATAATAATTACAGTTCTCCAGACTGCAGTCCTATAAGTCAAATAAGCAAAATAGAGTTAAAGTCAGCTTAATTCACTCATCTCTGAACAACCCTGAAGGCAATGACTTGTTACTGTTATTCATTCTTTACAGACCAGAATCTGGAGAGGGGCAGAGACACACAGGCTCACCAGAGCTGGGATGAGCCTATTCCATTAAATGCAAGGCTTAAGGAGAACCTATGTGCCATTGAGCTGAACAAGAGTAGGTACTCTCACCTACTAGTATTGCCCATCATTCTCTGCTTACAGCACTTTAGAGTTTCTCTTGTCCATGTCTCCAAATCTTCCACATTCCTCACACAAATCAGCTCCAAAGTCCTAAAACCCCACGGTCTGGTCCAGGGGATGCGATCAACAGCATCGCTCTAGCATCATGTTTTAATTCGTTTTCTTCTCCCTCTGCCCAAATACCAGACAGAAACAATTTCAAGGTGAGATTGATTCTAGCTTACAGTCTCAGAAGTTTCCATCCAGCCCTGCAGGGCAGATATGGCTTATGGTGTCAATAATGTACCGCAGAGGGATTTTACAGCATGATGGACCGGGAAGCAGAAACAAGAGATGTGCAGAAACTTTCAAAGGCAGCCCCTCTTCAACAGTGGCCTAACTCTACAGTAGGCCAACCTTTGAAGGCTCTAAACTGCCAACATAGTGATTCAAGTTAGGAAACAAGTGTCTGAAACACACGACTGTGGGGATATTTTAGATTTATGCCATAGCTTGGAAATAGCTATCTGGAATCATCTTTTCATGTTATTTCACCAACTCATGGAAGGCAAGCCAATATCTCTAAGTACATTTAAGTCTCTGCCTACATGCCTGCACTATTCTCTTGGCTAAAAACAGTCACATGC
This sequence comes from Myodes glareolus, assembly GCF_982192425.1. Lineage (NCBI taxonomy): Eukaryota > Metazoa > Chordata > Mammalia > Rodentia > Cricetidae > Myodes > Myodes glareolus. Next base: position 124,541,364 of record NC_142026.1, on the reverse strand, counting down.
AACCACATTAATGGCATTGGAAGTACCCGTAATAGTAAGAAGAGTGTGGATATACTATATTCAAACATTTGCTGACAATTATTCAAACAATCCTAACAGTAAAAACAATGCGAAGTCAAAAAAAAAAAAACAGATTTAAGACTAAAAGTTTGAGACTTACACATGACTTTAGAAGATCATATGGACATCAGAGTCAGTCAAACCTAGTCCTAAGTACAGTTTCACTTTTCTCCCACATGAATCTGGAAGAAATTAGCACAATCCATCACATTAGTGTTTGCACATAGTGCTCTAAGCACCAAGACATGGCTGCCGTTCATGACATCCTAATACATGTTACAAATGATGATGGTGGTTAATGGTGGTGACAACAATGATGGGGTAGATGAAGATGGTAGCGAAGTATCATGGCTTATCAGATTTTATGTCAAATCTCAATAATTTCAGATTATCTAGAAACACTAAAAAAAAAAAACAAGACTATATACATAACTGTCTGCCCATAAAGTCCACAGATTGTTATCATTTGTGATTAGTATCCTGAAATTCTGGCTCTTACTATTCCTCAGTGCTCCCCTCACCCCATGTCCTGATAAGGAGAGGGTTTGAGTCCTTGTTCTGCTTGCTCATGGTCATGACCATATGATCTAGTACAATAAGCGAATTCTTTCACGCTCCATCCTACCTTCTCCCCACCTAACCTATTTGTAAGGGAGTTTTCTGATGAGGTTCACTGGGGTGAGACGATCCACCATAATGTGAGTGGTACCATTCCATGGACAGGGGCTCTGAACTCAATGAAAAAGAAACTTGAGGCTGGGCATTTGGCATTCATTTCCCTCTGTTCTCTCGCTGGAGAGCAGTGTGCCCTACTGCTGCATACTCAGGTGACTGTACCCTCCATGTCTGCCGTGATAGACTTGACCTTCAAATGCTAAGCAAATGCAAAACAAACACACTAATATTTCTGAACACATGAAAAATAAAATGCAAGACCCAAAAAGAGAAAATCAGCTTTGCTTGCTTGATGGCTTAAGTTAAAAAAAATCATTGTCTATAATTGTTTTTATCAACTGTGTAAGTTTCCAGACAGAGTCTAACCTTACACAGGAACTATTGTCTGCTAGTCTCCATGAGAAATCCCTTCCACACTAATGTCAAGAGTTCTCTTTACATGGAAATACATTGTCAGCCCAAAGGGTGTAAACTTCCTCCCTAAGGCTGTCCTAGACCATGCCAGGCTGCAGGCATAGACGTGAACAGAAGATGCCCCCATCATACCCAGTTCTTAGCAACCAAGTGAATTTGCAGTGTCCTTGCTGCTTTTCCTCCCGGCGTCAGAGGAATAAGAAATCACAACCCGAAGGAACCCTCTGGTCAGGCAACCTCACCAAAAGCAAGTGACAGCAGGACTTGCCAGCTGGAGTTCCTCATCTTTTCAACACAAGTACCAGGTAACCATGGTGAAACACTACTGCTGGTAATTACTCCAGCTTTCCAGCTAAAGGGCCAGGAGCTTGGCCTCCAAAGCACTGTAGCTGATGCATGTGACCCTCGGCACTGAATGGGCTGCAAATGTTACAAAGTAAACAAACAAAACAAAGCAAAAACCCACAAATGCCAACTAAAATTAACCTATATGTCTCCTTTTATTATGTTTGTTTTGCTGAGTGAAGATTTGCTCTGGGTCCAGGCTAATCTCGAATGTGCATTTCTCCTACAACTCCCTTAGGGATGGGATCATGAGCCGGCAGCGCTCATAACTCATATCTATAGATAGAAAGCTATCAACTCATTCGATTTGCATCCTCATCCAACGGTCAGCAGAAATTGGGCAAGTGCTATGGCTTCCTTCTGTAGTACCTTTGGCACGGGATGCACTTAATAATTGAGAAAATGAGCAGACATCAGAAAATAAGGGAGGAAGAAGGGATGACTAGAAGACTGGTATGCGTGTGGGAAGACAAGAATAGGGAATGAAGGGAAAAACAGTGGTACGTAGATTACTGATAAGATATTATAATGAGAATTTCCATGGAAAAAGTCTTCCTTGATAGCTTGTGAAATTTTATGATGTAAATGCAACTTGCTCTATACCTGTTATGTAAATTTGTAAAGATATTACACTGTGGCTTATTATTTATAAAAGAGTATTATCAGGACATCATCCAGGAATAGTCTAAGGAGATTGCTGAGCACTTGGGAGAAAACTACACAAGTTGATCTAAGCTAAAGTTTTTGAGTGGAGGGATCCTCGTTTAAGAAAATGCGTCCATAAAACCGGGCTGTAGGCAAGCCTGTGGGTCATTTTGTTAATTATTGATTCATGGAGGAGGGGGAGAGCCCAAACGACTGTGGGTGGAGATACCCCTGGGCTGATGGTCCTGGCTTTTGTAAGAGAGTAGGCTGAGCAAGCCAGTAAGCAGCACCAGTTATGGCCCCTGCATCAGCTCCTGCCTCCAGGTTCCTGGCCTGTTTGAATTCCTATCCTGACTTTCTCCAGGGAAGGAATACGATCTGGAAGTGTAAGCCAAATAAACCCTCTCCTCCCTAATGTCCTTTTGGTTATGGTGTTTTGTCACGGCAATAGAAACCCTCAGACAACCTCCGTGGGAAAAAAATATGTTTTTGCCCCGTGTGGCTTGTTTTTGCGACCGAATACCGTACTTATGCGCTACTTCTTCACTCTCAGAGTCTAAATTACGTGGTGCACTGAATAAAGCTGCTATTGCCTGAGATTTTAGTCCACCTCAGTTTTTGGCCCCATTCACCCAGGTCATGTCACCAACTATAGTGGTAAGCAACGAATCATTTTTGCAAGCTTTCAAGTTCGCTCACTGAATCCCCTGTTGGAAACTGTCAAGCGACCCGGCATCTGTCACCACTAACCACCACAGTCCTACAGTTCGAACCACCTCTGGTGCTTAAATCATTTATTTTATTAAGTTAAAAAAAACCTATTTTTTTTCTTAAGAGCATCCAATAATCATGACCGAAAGCTCTTTTGTCCTGCCGAGAGCACCCCACTTCTGGGCTTTATTTCTTAGGTGCTGAGAGGGGTTTCTTGATGAGCAAGAGCCATGGATGGTAAGAGAAGAGAAACAGCCTGTGAGTGAGTACTCAATGAATCTTAGCAACCTGCTAATGACAGTAGTTCAATTAGCCCTGGCTCTCAAAAGATAGAAGACCATCTATTTCACTACCCTGCATCTTTTGTCCATGACTAGTATGTCCCTTAAAGTTGTCTAGAAATGTCAAGCCTGTCTTACCTGGGCTGCTAAATTACATCCTGACTTGAATATGTATGACTTGATTTATTGACCTAAAGGTGGAGCTTTCTGTCTGTTCCCATTTCATTTCACCTTATTGGATTTTCTTGTCAGTCACTCTACCCTTCTGTGATGTCTTTGAGCCTTATTTTGCCTTCCAATGTGCTAATGTCTCTCCGGCTTTCCATCAGAAATTAGATCACCACTATCATTATCCACCTGATGCATTTTAAAAATAAGAAGCAAGAGAAATAGAAGATAGAGGGAGGTCTGTGGCATTTCCCTGGAGAACACGCACGGAGCTGTCATCCATGTAATAATGCTTCCTTCTTGGGTGTGGTCACTTCATTGATTATAGGCATTCTTCACATGGGCCTGTGTTTTTCTACTCAGTGCCATAGAGCATTTTGTAGGCTGGAGAAGGCAAGGAGAAGAGTCAGTGTATTTGTGTGTGTGTGTGTGTGTGTGTGTGTGTGTGTGTGTGTGTTATTGTTATTGAGGGGGTGTTTCTCCTCTTCCTAGAAGAGATTTATGCTTTTCTTTTCTTCTTTATTTTGATTGAGGAGGGGGAAATCACATCCATTTCTCCATTTACTTGTGTTTGAAAGAAAAAATCCTGAATGTTCAACAAATGGTTGACAACTATAGATTGAAGTCAAGTGTCTCTACTTTACATGCACCCATTCTGAAATCCTTTGAAATTCAGACCCATTGCCTGGACCTTCCTCTCACTAGCACTCCACGTATTCATTTCATTGTCAACTAAACCAGGCTAGGAAATACATATGGTATTAATGATGTACACGCTGGGTATGCCTGGGAGGATGTTTCCTTCGAGGCCTAACTGAGCAAGGTAGAGCCACCCTGAATGTGAGCAGCACTGTCCCATGTGCCAGGGTCCCCATGTCAATTGGTGGTCTGTTTTACCTGCTCACTGATTGTTGCCGCAGTCTAAGCTGTAACCACTGCCATGCCTCTGACCAAGACAGACTGTATTCTAATGAACAATGAGCCCCAATAATTCTGCCCTTAAACGACTTCTTGTCACCAACAGAAACAGTAACTGGTATACAGCGTTCCCAACCACAGATACAATCATCTTAGCAAATCCCTATAAATATACAATGCTTCTTCATTTTATTTCAGTTTTCAAAATATTTCAAAATTTTCTCCCTTTCTTTGCCCTGGAATAGAAGTAAAGTTTTCATTTCTTAGATTTTTATTTTATTTTGTCAGTTGTATATATGCCTATGTGGGGGGCATATGCACATTATTTCACGTGCTTGTAGGGGCCGAACAAGGGCATCCTACATCCTGGAGCAGGAGTTAGAGGGACAGTTGTATGCTAACTGAATTGGGTGCTGGGAACTCAGTTCTGGTCCCCAAAAGAGCAGCACATGTTTTTAATTGCTAAATCATCTCTCCAGCCCCAAGTTTATCATTTTTTGAGACTGCATTTGCCAAACCTTGGAAATCATTGTTTCTCTTTAACCCATAAATATGTCACAATAATCAATAATAACCGAGGAAAATGACTTTCAAAAATTCTTTTTGGGATATTAGATGACAATCCATTTATATTAAGGTGTCAAATCCGATGCTTTTGTCATCCCTTTCTTTTGGACTTTTCCTCTATCTAAAGCCCATGAGCAGATTTAAGAAACTTCTTTAGCTTTAGAGAAAACAACCCAATAGGGAACAAGCAGACCCGACGGCAGCTTTTGTGGTCCACAACTCACATGCTTTCATCTAGAGAAACCATGCATTTATTACAGACCAACAATATTTATTAGACTTTGTACTCAGTATTTGGTAGCTCTGTGGAGCAACTCCTGGGCACTGGGCTAGAATAGGTAGCATTATTAATCTTTTCCCACATAGAGATATAAAACAATGTGTTCCAGTGGCAATGGGCATCTATAACATGAAGTATAATATCAGTGGGCTGTGAATAAGATTTTGAAAACTCTGATGAAATTTCATATTTTTGCCAATTGCCTGCGTTTACTTTGAGACAAATCTCATCCAGGTTGAAGGCCGGCAATATTTTAGGCTGTCATCCAGATACAGAAAAAAAAATTCCTGCAGATTTAGTAGATTGGCCTGGAAACTCAAGACTGGGCATCATAAAGAACACGGGAGAAAAAGAGGATAATTATGTAAAGCCAACATCTGAATGCATTGTGTGTGGCTGGCAGCCTTCCCCTGCCTCGCATTAATATTCACACCGGGCACTGTTTAATGACGCCATTCAGTGTGGGGATGTGGAGCAGGAAGAGGAATAGAGGCAATCAAAAAATAATTTATTGCAATAGAAATATTCCTCCTTTTGAGGCATCATCTGAAAAAAAAATAAAAAGAGGCACTTTCCCCCCAGTTCCTAATTTCACTAAATAGATTCTCTTTCCTGTCAAATCCCTAAGGCTTCTTTATGAGGAATATGAAATTGGTATGATAGAATTTCCTACCCCACACGTGTCTCACTCAGGTGCCTCCTGCACAAAAATTCCAAACCTGCCAACTGTCTCTAAGAAGCCAGCGCCTTCCACACATCCCATGCTGCTCTCCTCCGTGGGCTTTTGGCTTTGCCAGGTAACTTCAAACACTGAAAGACAGGACATGTTTCCTCCGCTGCCTTTGTAGTTCTCAGCTCCCTTTATCCGTTTCTCAGCTGAATCATACTGAGAAAGAAGAGCCTTCTCTTATGGAATCTGAGATGAAGCCTCACTTCCCTGAGGACCCACAGGCAGTAACGGCAGCCAGAGGGGAGGCGAGACTTTCTCTTCAATGGTGTGGCCACTAGGAAGTTAACCATGCTAACCGTGTTTCTGTTAAGTAACCCCAATTAAGCTTTCTGGTTCACCAGGTTTACACACACACACACACACACACACACACACACACACACACACACACGGGGACTAGTTAAGGAGGAGGACATCAGAGTGGGGGAAAGGACAAGAAAGGGAAATATTTATATGTATGCAATAAAACTCATCACTGTATAATTTATATATGCTAATAAAATATTTTTAAAACATGCTAAGCTTTCCAAGGCATTGGTGTCCCACCATTGGTAAAGAGCACACGTGTGCATGCACGTGCGCGTGCACGCACACACACACATATATAACAAAGCTTATTGCTTTATTAAACAGTGGGCTGAGGAAGAAGAAGAAGAAATAGGGGCCGAGCACAGAACAGTTTCAAAAACCACAAGGACTTTGTGAGGTATGGCTGGTTATCATTCCCACTTTAGAAACTGACAGACTGAAATGCTGAAGCTCATCTAAAATACACAGAAATCATTTAATGACAACGCTGTACCTGTATACACAGAGAACAAGGAGTAGAAGCCCAAGCAAAAATGTAGCTCAGAAAATGTCCAGTGACTTTTGGGTGACCTGAAGATATTTCCTAGGAAAAAGAAACTGGAAGGAATTTAAATTTCAAGGTTAAACAGTGTCCACCAGCAGGAAGACATTTGAGCACAAATCCCAGATAAAAGAATTACAGCGACTTAAATAAAGTGGGGTTTAGTTTTCTTACATACCGCAAGACATCTTGAGATAGCGGGTTACTGGCATTGATTTGACAATGTTAGAAATGATGAAGCGGAAATATTCTAGCTATTTACTTCATGGCAATAAAATAAGCTGCAGTGACTTCAGCAATCAAACCACCACGAAGATGGGAGTCTCGAGAAGCCAAACCAATAACCAAAAGTGCTAAAGCTTTCTCCAAACAACTCCACTGCCTTCCTTAAATCTCTAGTTAGGTCTCGTAGGTCAGAACTCAGTCACAGGCCGCCACTGACAACAAAGAAGCTAAAGATGCTATAAGATTGTCGGAACTGGATCTGATCCACAGTGTGGAGAGAGCTGGGCCCCTGCTATCTGGAACCGAGATGGGATCCTGTGATTCAGTCAGCAAATAGATTTGTAGTTGCCATGGCTGCCTTGGGGCCTTATGTCAGCAAACTTCTGGAGACAACCAAACAGTATGCATTTTAATTTCTGAGACTACATGTGGTCACTGCCATATATTAATCTGGGGAAGGGGTGGAAAAGGGGGGGGGAGAGAGAATTCATGTACTTACTGTCTATAAAAATAATTTTTTGTGAGTTGTCTTAAAACAGGGCATGAATGGCTATGTTCCAGAGCTGCCAACATAAACAACATACAGGATAGAGGGTGCGACTATGGGCCCCTGACCCTGTATTGAAGATACACACGAAACTCATCCTCTTTTCATTTTCTCTACATTCATACTTCTATTTTCTCAAAAGAAATGAGACTAGAAATTCGGAGAGCCATCTGGAGAGATGACTCCGTGGTTAAGAACACTGGCTGCTCTTCAAGAGGACCTAGATTCCATTCCCAGCATCCAAGCTCTTACTCACAACCCCTGTAACCCCAGTTCCAGGGGATCTCATGTCCTCTTCTGGCCTCCATGGGCACCGGCCATGCACAGAGTACACGGACACAAATGCAGGTCAAACACCCATATATATAGGGGCTGGGTTTGGTCCTCAGCTCGGAAGAAAGAAAAAGAGAGAGAGACTAAAAGACTTAATAGCTAAAATAGCAATAGGGATGATTTTATTTTTCCAGCTTCAGAAAAAGAAGAAGAGCCACAGTCCGTGTTAACACCAGCTCACAGTGACAATGACACTATCAGTGTGGCTCAATCAGGGCCATAGAGATGGATGGGTAGAGGCACTTGCCATACATGCATGGAGATCCAAGTTCTAAGAAGGCACATAAAAGCCAGATACTTAATTTAAGCACCTGAAATCCTAGCATTGCTGTGAGGAGATCTGGGCTGAGACAGAAGAACCTCCAGTTCTCACAGTGATGAATAGCAAAGAGATCCAACCTCAGAATAATGTAAAATGTCAGGACTGACTGACACCTGAGGTTGCTCTCTGACCTACATAGTTACATCACCCCCTTCACCCCCTACCCCATCCCTACACACCCACTACTACTATTGCGACATGTGACTTTGCCAATTTTAAAACTCTTTCTGTATCCTCGCCATAGTGCTTTGAAATAAACATGATGGTTTTCACTACTTTACACTAAGCAGAATTGATGCTGAAGATCTGTGGCCTTTGTGTGTGCTGGAAGATGCTTCCACATTTCAGGGTGCAGGATGGGGTGAAGCGGGCAAGCACACAGAGCCAGGACCTCCGCCAAGCCTGCTGGATACCCCGATACTGTTGCATTCACTGCTAAGATAGCTGGAAGTCTAGCTAAGAGGGTTAGACTCTTATTCTAATTTCTAGAGTTATATGAATTTAAAATGCAAAACAAATTCACCTAAGAAGTAAATAACAGCAAAAAAAAAAATCAAATGAGCAAGCAAGGCCTCCGTTAAATCTCAACCTAATTAAAACACTGTCAAAGACAGCTTCCATTTACTGAGTCTTCGCTTTTCTAACGCATTCCATTCTAGTTGAATTTACTGGTCCTTTGAGAGCTTTGGTTTGGAGATGATACTCCAGGCACAATGCCATCAAAGTTGCAAGGCCCAAACCTTGTTTCCCACTCTATACTTTGTTTGTTTGTTTTTTTTTTCAGAAGAATTGTTGCAAGCAAGTAGAGAGTTATATGATTTCCTCTAGTGAAAGTGGCCTAACAGGAAGATCAGTCATGGAAATAGCCAAGATGCTATCAGGCCTCCCCATTTCCACTGCCTGGAGCAGGCTCTGCAGGGGAGGGGCAAGACTCTGTAATGTTTACTACAGTTCAACGCATGCCGCATGTCCCCAAATCTGGAAATACATTCTTTATGTTAAAGTCCTTTGACATTTGAATAATAATATTAGCATTGAAGGTGTTTGCCATGTGTGGCTAGTTATTCAACAAGACCCCACTTATGTGAAAAGGCTGTATAAGGCTGTATATGAGGTAAGAGATGTGTTCTAGGGTTTCTGTGAGACACATGAGGACCCCACTTAATTGTTGCTTTCCCCTTCCCCAGCTCCATGTTGAGAGTCATCTCACAGTCTGGGCAGCTCATTAAGTAGGCCAGATTGCCTATTTAAGAATATGGGCCCAGATCCAAGGAACCTGGGGTAAGGGTGGGCTTCCTGAACAAGAGGCTTGGTTGGACAGGCTTCTTACTGCTCTGTGTCCTGAGAAGTAGTAAAGGAGCTGCTGCCAGGAATAGGAGGCAGTGTGCCATTCTCTGAGCCTCTGCAACCCTGGAGCTCAAGCCTTAGTACCCTTACCCAAGTCTTGTTGTGAGTCCCCTTTGAATCTGAAGTCACTCTAAATTGTTCTCTGTCATGTACATAGAGAAGACAGGTAGTAAGGCCCCTGCCCATCCTGGGAGGTGTTACTAGCAGAAGAGGAAGGCAGAGAAGGTAACAGAGTGCATTTGGAGTATTCTTATCACAAAAAAGGACTAAGTCAGTGAGGAGATAGGTGGGTTAAGTAGCTTGAATTAGTAATTCTATATGGTATTCAAAAGCAATAACATTTTATATGCCATCAATTTAGATGATAAAGCCCACATGACTAGAAAAATTAGAGTAAATATTATTGATGCTGTGTCTTCAGCCTGAAGCTCCCCAACCCCCAACCATGTTTCCTTCCTCCTTTCTCATCTTCTTGTGAGCTGTTTTTATTAGTTCTGATATGTCTGGCTGAAAGTAACAAAACACTAACAGAAAACACACATGTCGTCTTTTTGCGAGACAGTTTGCTGATTCACGGTTCCATATTGCACTTCAGTAATCCCCACTCCAGATTGGTTTTTCATGGTGCTCTTGGTATCCTCTTTGTGGGCCAAAGATGCCTGTCCATACCCCAGACAAGGAAACAACAGCATCCACCAGAGCTACCTCTTGGCAGCTTTGCTTTACTCAAGAGCCCCTTGTTGCCTTGTACTTATGTGCTAGGCGAGCATGTGAGTGTGCATGCATTTAGAGGCCAGAGGAACACTTCAGATGTCATTCCTCACGGGTCATCCACTTAGCTTCATGAGGCAGGGTTTCTCACGCGGCTGGGACTCAACAAGTAGACTCAGTTAGCTGGCCAGCATCTCTGCCTCCTAACACTGGGACTGCAAGCATGCACTGCCCCTTCTGGCTTTTACAAAACATGGATTCTAGGAATCAAACTGAGGTCCTTGTCTTGGCAAGTCCAGCTATCCGAGGTCCCGAGCTGATTTCTTTTTTATAGAACTTGTTAAGGAGACTGAGATCATTCCTCTTCTCAGACTGTGACTGATGGGCTCAAGCCAATTCTAGGCCATTCAATGAGTCAGGAAATAGCTTTGACTCAGCAAGACAGAGAGAGGATGTCACTTGACCATTACAAGCATTCTCCCAGCCTCCAAGCTCAAGCTCCCCAACCTTACTTTCTCTATTATCCGGCTTCCAACTTGTTGGCACACTCCTTCCTTCCTTACATCAAGTCCCACTATGTCCAAGACTTCCCCCCTGCATCTTCCCAACCTTGTGATCTCATTGTTGCTGTCTTACTGCATGTGAAACTTCGAGCACTTCCCCTGAGGTCTTCTCATCACCACCTCCTCTCTGCTTGCAGCCTGAGAAGTGTGTGGGCGTGTCTATAAAGTTCTTCTGAGGTGACGTCATTCTGTTTGCTTCTGACATGTGCACTGACTCCTCCAGCTTGAGAGTAAAAGTCACACCCGTTAGCCTGACATCAGAGACTATGTGTGGTGAAAAACGGGCCCACCTTTCCTAGAGCCTGTTGACAAGTGGGCTCGTTTCCTACTGCTCTATACATAAGTGGGGGAGGGGGAGGGGGAGGAGGACAGAAGGAGGGGAGAGGGAGAGGCATGATTCTTTATTCTATCTTACCATTTCTCCTCCTTTCTATCTTCTCCTTCTTTTTGATATTTTTGCTTTGTTTTTAAGACAGGCTCTTACTTTATAACCAAGGTTGATTTTGAACTTGTAGCAATTCTCCTTGCCTCTGTCTCCTTAGTGCTGGGACTGTAATTTTAAAACCACCACACCTCACGCCTTGTGAGTCTCTTCTAACTTCACACACACAATCACAGTGGCTGCATCTCATCCTCTTAGAAAACGTTCTTACTGTCTTCATGGCTGGGCACCCCCATGAGAGAATGCTGTTCTTAGCACAACTCACCAAGATAAAGTTCAAGGCCAGCCAAGTCCCTCCGGTGAACCCCTTGCCTAAGGATAGCCATGCAATTCTTCAGGATCCAGTACAAGGGTGAGAAAGCCCTGCCCAGTACAGTCTCCTTCATGCAGTCTCCCCATGTCCTGTGTGTGGTCCTCCCCCAGTGATTTATCCCGGGCATTTGATATTATGGCCTTGAAGCTGACTCTCTCTCTCCCTCTATGTATATTCCTTGAAAGCTCGGGCTTAGTGTACAAAGTGAACAGGAATTAAAGGAACAAGAATGCAGACCATCTTCTGTGAAGTCCGGTCCTCATTCTGACAGCAGAGCTCAGGCAAAGGGTCATGGTCAGCCTGCTGAGAGGTCCTTCAGGCATACGATGGAGACTAATTGGAGTAGGTAAGGAGGTGTTCCATGGACAGGGAGGTAAGGAAAAGTGAGCGGGAACAGGGTATGCAAGGCATTGCCCAATGAGAACAAAAAAATGATGGTGGTAGAGAAAGGATTGGTGCTTGGGAGGGCCAGGAAGGGATCCACAGGGCTCTCCTGAGCAAGGGCTAAGCCCTATCTGAGAAAGAACAATGTGGCTGCTCTTTCTAGTGAGGGCTATACATGGTCCCCAAGGCTAAACACCAATGTTCAATATATTTTGACTCATGAAACTTCCTGTAGACAATGCAACAATTCAAATGGTAATAATGTGTCTCTCAACCATTAAACTAGAAAATTGTGTCATTGAACTAGAATCAAGAATCTCACTGCCTACCAGGGTTCCACAGAGACTGCAGGGTGGAGGGGGGAGGGCTGGCTTCAGAGATAGGGATGGGAGAAGCAGAGGACTTGAGATGAGATCATGGGGTGATCACCACTTGGTGGCACCCTCCCTTTTTGTTAGGCTCCCATCTCCCTGTGCCAGCCTCTCCAGACACTGGGAAAGGAAGGTGCTCCCCCAAATCCCAGATAGCTGACTGGGACAAATGGACTATCCCAATCCTTCTGCCACTAGCTCCCCCGGAATGGTCTCTTCTGTAAGTCCTTCTGCAGGACCAGTTCTTGGAAACCACAGAGGGCAGAGCAGGTACCATTTTTCATCTATTAACAGGTAAAGACAGGAAGTGAAGGGCTTTTCCTGTATTCTTCTATGACCTTCACGGTGCCTGGGAGGTACTTACATGAATGTGTCTTGTGAATGGCCTGTCTCCACAGAATCTGAACACAGAACTTAGAACTCAGTGTCACTCCTGGTCAAGGAGTACTTCATTTCCGTTAGGGTATGAAAATCAAATGACCTGATACATTCGCCTTTTACCTTGGCTTCTAGGAAGTTAGAGATACCTGTCACGTTCTTTAAGTATTTAATTCATTCTAAGTTCAAGAAGTAACTTTCTAAGTTCTTTTAATTTTAGAGTGCATATTTTATATTTTTAAAAGATATGGATCCGGGCGTGGTAGTGCACAACTTTAATCTCAGCACTCAGAAGGCATAGGCAGTAAAAGGATCTCTGTCCGTTCAAGGCTAACCTGGTCTACAAAGTGAGATTCAGAACACCCAGGGATATACAGCGAAACCCTGTCTCAAACACAAACAAACAAATAAACAACAACAACAAAAAGATATGGATGAGGAAGACTTCATTTTTAAATCATTTGAAAGTGTATCTTAATTTTTAAATTTATTCTTACTTTTAATAGAGTCATGCATGTATATAATGAGCTTTAGTCATTCTATTTCCCAATATCCACACTCAGTCCCCTTCGTCCTCCCGTGGAAACACCTCTTCCCCACACAATCCCTACTTCCCTGGCCCTCTGATTCTAATTTGGGTTGATGCATGAACATAGACGGGAGGCTGTTTACTGAAGTTTGGGCTACTTACCAGTGGCTACATCACTCAAGAAAGAGACACCCAGACCCCACTTTCCTAGAGATGCTTTCTCTTTGAAAGATGAAGTAACATTAAAACATGAATAATACAATCAGTTGTACCAAAGACATACAGTTCTTTGAAGAGATACCTCCACAGGTCCAGGCATGTTGCTCAAGTGATTTAGCAGCAAATGAGAACAAGTTTGGACAGTTTCTTTAGCTATCTTTACTGTGCTCATGGGTGACACCAGCCCTGAGTGGGTGGTGTCATGTTGGGTAGATTAGAAATGGATTCCAAACTCCAGCGGTTGTTCAAGCTGATGAGATAAGCATTAAGAACTGGGTGTTGATGGTACTCTCTAATGGCGTTTGGTGTTTGTGTCATTGTTATGACAAAATACCTGACAGAGAGTGACCTAAAGATGGAAGGGTATCTTGGCTCAGAGTTTGAGGATACAGCCCATCATGACAGGGAAGGCATTGCGGTTTGCTGACTGGGTTCCATCTACAGTCAGGAAGTGTGAAGATGATTCTGGTTCTCAGTTCACTTTCTCCTTTGTTCCTTTTTATTCGGTCACAGCCCAGCAGGAGAGGTGGTGCCATGTCCAGGTAAGCCTTTAATTGAAGTGCTCTGGAAACACCCTCATGCACATACTCAGAAGCTAATATTCTAGGTGATTCTAAATTCTTTCATGTCAACAACTGACAATTAACCATTACAGGATTTTTCACAACATGGCTACCTGAAGGGCACAGTCCCCTGAGTTTTGTTTCCTGCTGACTCTGGAAGTCCTGGCTTATTTTGTTTTGTTATCAGATACCTGGACCGCAACTCCAGATTCTCCTGCAGGTACCACTAGCATCCTGGATGTTTATTAGCATCCCTATAGGTTCCACATGCTTCCGTTCCTGGGAACCTCACTCCACCCCTACCTCCTTAAAGGTTATGCATGTCCCTTCATGGGACAGCTTCAGCACTGAGCCATTTTAGACCCATCTTTGAGTTTAAACAAAGGTTTGTTGATAACTCCATCTTTTTCCTCTCTGCTGCTGTACTCTGACGTCTGAGTGCCAGGCCATATCTGAGGGGTCTGTGTGCTCTCATTCTGCAGCCAGTTGTCTAGAACTTTCCCATCACCTAACGAATGTCTAGAAAGCTTATGGGTTTTTTTTGTTGTTGTTGTTGTTTGTTTGATTGACCTTTTAGTCTTCGCTATATCAATAAGTAACCTATAAAATAAAAATTATAGGGCTATTGGAAGGATTCAGTAAGTTTAAACACAATGTTCTGCCATATTCTAAACACGTGATACAATTTAAGAGATCTTTGTCCATATACTAAATGAGTATTGGTGTAATGATAGTCAGTATTAAAGATTGGATAATTTACTTGACTAGTGAGTTATTTTTTTAAAATAATTTTACATTAAGTCTGTATCAACAAGTCCGTGTGGCAGTTACAGAAAACAGACATCGTTATTGCACAAGGCACCTGCCAGTCACAGACAGACCTATGACATCACTAGACATCTGTCATATATGGAGGGACAGGAGCCAAACTCTCCTTCTCCTGGCCTTGTGCTCCCTCCTAGAACCCAAGGCATAGGAGCGATTTCAGAAGTATTGTGGAGAAAGTGGCCCCATGAGCAAATGCACCCCATCATCTGTCTCGGGCATCTGCCAGAGCAATTCCAATCAGCTTCCAGAAGAGACACCGCCACGGTGCTGATGCTGCACTTTCCACTTAAAGAACCGTGGGGCGATTTCATCTCATAAAGCCATCCCGGCAGCTCAGGTCGGAGAGAACGCCACATTTGTGAAGATGAAAATGACATCATTATGTTCTAAGGAGAGTCTATGAGCACAAACCAATTCCGAAGGCCAATGAATCAGAAAACTTGCTCCCCCGCCCCCGCCTTACCCCGCCCTCCACCCTGGCTCTTGCAGTTATTTGGGACATATTTACAAACCACAGGAAAGATCCTGTTTTCGTGGAAGTTTCTGATCATTTCCCACCAGCTTGTCATGATGAGCAGCCTTGTGGGAAAATAACCATTTCTAGTATCCCACCGCCTATGTAAATCTCCTCTTCAGGGAATTACATCCTCGCAGGCAAAGAATAAGATTCCCTGCTAAACGGCTGTCTGTCACCTCACATAACTGAGGCAGACCAATGCTGAGACAAAGAGACTTGCTGGGGGTGAGGAGCAGTGCTGGAGTGATGGTTTAGCATTGTGGAAGTTCTGCATTCCATCCCAACATCTGCAAAAAGGAAAAGAAAAAAATCCCCAGGCTGAAAGATATCGATTCTTACAGATAGATCACAGAAGCAATTTTAATTAGCTGTCTGATAGAGATTAATTTCTTAACAGTTAAAAAAAAAGAGAAAGAAACCAAATGTCATCCCCTCTCTCTACCACTGTATACTCTGTTACGATCTGACAGCCTGTGAACAGAATTGTTTAAGCCCCAAAGCAACAGTTGTCATTGCTTCTGCCTAAGAGAGCCCTGGAAAGGAGGAGGGGGAAGAGCCCTGCGTGAGCACCTGCCATATGCCAGACCGATAGTCCCAGCTTTGATCATTCTGTCCCCATGAGACCGACCGCACACTGACACAGTTCCTGGTAGCTCCACTGAGAAGGCGAAGCTCAGAAAGATCAAGGCGGAAAAGTTTAGCATCACACAGCCCACCAGGATACAAGGATTGACCGCGACCAGCTCCTGGAGCACCAGCCTCGGCAGGATCTTCTCTTAAAGTCAAGCAAAGATGATTCATTTCCAATAGTGGGTTCCAGTGAAGACACTGGGTGTTAATAGTTAATAGTCATCATTTAAAAGACACAGACTGCAGACACATTCCATCTACACACACACACAAAATATACATTGTAGCCAATGTTTTCATATCTCTCTACTGACACATCTCTGGCATATTTGAAAGAACAAAACATTTATCAGTATTTGGATTTTGCTAGCATAGTATGCATTTAGCTACTCTCCCTATTTCTGGAAGACTTTAAGAAACAAGTTCATAGTCATGGATAGAATAATGAATGTTCCCCCATCTGATTTTTTTTCCTCAACTTATTTTGATGTAAATAAAAATGAACACTTTCCATCAAGTCCAAGAAAAGAGACAACCAAAGTCTTGAGATAAACATTATCATTGATCTATTTTTAAGTTAATAAATATTTAAAGGCACACATTTGTGGAATTTAATCTTAAAAATCAGAGCTCTAATGTATTCCCATGGTGTGGGTGAAACCTAATTTTAAATCTCAACCAGCATTTAAAATCCAGAAAAAAAAATTATAAAATCAGAGTCAGAGGCTGCTCTCAACCTCACACTTTGCTTCCTTCTCCTGGGATGCTCCTATTTTTCTCTTCTTGTGTTAGTTAGTTCACTCGACAAGCATTTAACAGAATTCCAGGCTTCTGAGTTTCCCTGAGCATCAGTTTAAGATGGGGAATCTTTGTCAACCAATTATCTTTAAGAGGTGGACCAAGTTAGGGTGTGGCTTTCTGGGACCCAGAGAAAAATGGCTCAAGGCCCAGGTGCGCTCTCTGTGTGGTTCCCTCGCAGCACAGCTGAGCTTGGACTTCTCGTTCCTTTTCCGGGAGTTTGCCCCTTAGAATAAATAAAAATATGATTGTTCTATCTTTTAGCTAGCTTGGTTATTTCTCGAACCGAGATAATTCAACAAGTTTATCCCTCTCTCTGCACAGCATGTGGGGTGGTTAGTACTGAGTGTACTGACACAGAGAGGAGAAAGTGAGTGGGCTCCACTGCCAGCAGAGAAGAGCTATAGAGAGTGGATGGCCCTCTGTTGTGGGCCTTGAATGGGAAATGTCCCCCCACAGTATGAGCAGTTGGTCCCCAGGTTTCAAAACCAACTATGCAAATGAGATTCAAGTCAGAGATTTTAATAACCAAGCTGTAGTTCTTCAGGTAACTTCAGGGAGTTTATTTCTATTAACTAGCAAAATCAAACTACAGCAAAACTGAGGAACTCCCACCCCCATAACACACACACACACACACACACACACACACACACACACACAGAGGCTGGAGGTCCCATTCATTGCTCCTTGCATTCCTTGGTAACTTCTGACCAGCATTCACTTGATTTAGATTCCCAGTCTTGAGATCCCTAGCTTGTACCTTCTAGCTGAGAGTTTGTATCCATCACTCCAGAGCCACATCTGCCTGCTTCTGAGTAAACGCCATGATGTCTGTGGACCCCAGACAGTTACTCATCCAGTTCTTTCCAATGTCTCTCATTCCTGGGCATCCTCTGAGATCTCCCCCAACACGTGATCAGAATTTCTATAGCCACAAGAAAATGAAGGGAAGACTCTGCAAAAGTGTGGACTCCAGAATTTAATCTGTCTCTCAGAACTGAGGCTGCTCAGAGGCTCCAGGGGGCTGAGGTCTGACTTAAAACAATGGTCTGGTGTTTGAATTTGCAACCTGTTCTATTAGAATGTTGGCATAGCCAGCTAGAAGAACCTCAAAAACTATAGGTAAGGATACAAATTTCAATTCCAATTATACAGGAAATATACTGTGTAATAGACAGCCACAGGAAGGATGTTATGTGCTATGGAATTGCATCCCCGAGTATAGGTCACAACCAACACTGTTCAGGGTGACGAATGCTCCCAAGAGCACAGTCACTGCCCCAAAGTCTGTCATGCCTTTGAACACAGTCTCTGTTGAGAGGAGATTTTTTCCATATTATTTTCCTTCAAAGAGGTAATCAGCTAAGAAATATTAAAATTGCCATGGACTGAAGGCTTCTGTTACATACACTGTCTGTGTCCTTCCTTCCTCTGTGCTCATCAGACAGACCGGATGCCTCTCACATACAAATGGAAATGTGGACCTGGACATTAATGATGCATGATGTATAAAGAGATAATTTATGCCCAGCACGGTAACTTTTTGTAAGTGAGAACAGGACAGTCCTAGTTTACAGACTGCATACAGTGTAGTGTGTGGCCTCCTACTTTGTGGGAGTGCCTTCCCAACTACTGAAGGAGTGCGCAAAGAGGCACAGCTGTGCTCACTAAAACCAAACTGTCAGCAAAACTAAATCCTAAGATACCTTTGGAAAATAACCATTTTATATAAAGCAACTCGCCTCATCCATGATACACTCAATACTCTCTTCTCTATGCAGTCCAGCACATCTATAGGGTTCTCTATGAGGTCCAACACACACAGAGAGTTCTCTGTGAAGTCTAGCACATGTATGGAGTTCTCTGTGCAGTCTGGCATACACATGGAGTTGTCTGTGCAGTCCAGCAAACATGCAGTTCTGTCTTCTAAGTTTTCTAGGGCTGTTTACCAGACTACTAACCTCAGGCAGGATAACTCCAACAACATGCATGGAATATCTCACCATGAGGAAAGCTAAATCCAATAGCAAGGTTAGAAGACCTGGATCCCTTTGGGGGATATTAGGGAAGGACATGTCTCATGGCCCTCTTCATGGTTAGTACACTAGAAGGAATTTTCAGTTCAACGTCTTCCCTGTGAGCATATTTATCTGCAAATTCCCTTGATTTCTATGGACCCAAGTAATTTTTATTAAGCTCATTTTAACTGGATACCTTTTTAAAGACTGGCTTGAGATAAGGTTATAATCTGGGGTGCTGGGGTTCAGAGTTCAGCATATACATGCACAGTGGGGAGAGGCACAGATAAAGCTCTAACAGGAAGTTAAAACCTTAATAGCTTTGGGAAGAAACTGGGCATGGTGATGCACAGCCTTTGTTACTGAACTTTGAGAGGCAGAAGAAGGTGGATCTGGGTGCATTCCAGGCCATGCTGATTGGTCTACATAGTCTGGTTGGTCGACATAGAGAGATCTGAACCAGCCAAAGTTAGATAACGAGACCCAGTCTCAAGGAGGGAAAGAGTCTTCTTACCAATCTGCTAATGGAAAAATATATATCCTTTAGAAATGATCTGTTTCCTGCTAACAAAAGACTTTTAGAATTCATCGGAGTAAGAAAAACAGTTCTGGAAACTTGAGATTTACACAGCTTCGTATGTAAGGTGACAACCACATCTGGCCACAAACTGCTAACCACTGCCTGCAACCTGGAGTTAGGCTGGCCAGTTGCAAAATGGACAGTGGAAATCTCATAAGTGGGGTTTTCTTTAGATAAAGCAAGAATGTATGCGAATATATTTGGAGACCATGGCTTTTTTATTTTTCTAACTTGAAAACATATGCTACTCACAAAAGGACATATTTGGGAGGTATCTACAAGAATCCTATCCTGGTTTCACTATCACTTTGCAAAAAAAGTTTCTTAGTGGCACTGTTCCTCAGTTTTTCCTTCTGTAAAACAGGGCAAACAAAGATTATATAAGGAAGACATGACGGTGGGTATATGTGTTCATGTAGACAGTGGGTATATGTGTTTATGTAAAATACATACACAGTTTTGACCCAGAAAGACAAATACCATATGTACTCACTCATAAGTGGCTTTTAGAAATAAGAAAAAAAAACACCTACAATCCACAATCCCATAGAACCTAGACAACAAAGAGGACCCTAAGAGAGACATACATAGATCTACTGTACATGGGAAATAGAAGAAGACAAGATCTCCTAAACAAATTTAGAGCATGGGAAGCATGGGAGAGGGTAGAAGGGGACGGAGAAGAAGGGAAGGGAACAGAGAAAAATATATAGCTCAATAAAAACAATTAAAAAAGGAAAAAAGAGAAAATGTATATACAATTTTGTGTATGGCTTATAACAGTGTCCAGCTTAGTTAGTACTTTGTATATTTTATCTACTGTGCTCTATACTCCAATTCTTCTCAATCATCCACAAGCTAGGCTCTCTGAAAATAATAAGTTAATCTATTAGAAAGTCAGATGCCACTTAACAATTCAAATGAATAAATCAAAGCAAGCACTAAAATGCCATGAAAACAATTGCATCCCATGCCGTCTGTGTACCATAAGTATCATGATCGCAGTTTTCCTGGAGCCATCAGGACTGTGTAATCACAACCATGCATGTTTTGATTAAGTTCAAGGGAACCACTGTAACCTCGAAGATTGTGAAACAAAAAGAAAATCCAGGAGATACCAAAACACTCAAGAAAAGTTAAGTCTGGTCAAAACAAAAAAGCCACAGATGTCACTGATTTTCCATACATATGTTTGGTCACAGAATCAATCTATGCCCCAACAGCAGAAGCCTTTTGTGGAGGCCTGTCAGCTTACAGAGAGCCTGTACTAGGAGCCTCTTCCTTTTACTGTGCAAGTCTGTCTGTGGAACCAAACGAAACCTACCTGATTCCTCTTTCAAGTCATTGTCCTCTAGCTTTCAAAGTCAGCAGGTGACTACACACTAGTAGACAACACTTGAAGCTTTCTAGGTCTTCATCCTCATACTGCCACGGCCATGCTCACAAACTCCTTGCTGTCCTCCCCTCTACTCACTATGTACACATCCCTCATGGGAACAGTGTCTCCCTATGTCCTATAGATCTTGATCCTTACAAGTGGAAATTTCTTCGCTTAGAGACACATTGCCCAGGAACACATATGACCTCCATAGTCACTTTTCTCACTTGGGAATTTCAATTCCTCTTTTCACCTACAGTTATTCCGTTATTGAATGACAGTTATACAACATGCTACAGTCCAGTGGTTCTCAACCTTCCTAATGCAGTGACCCTTTAATGCAGTTCCTTGTGTTGTGGTGAACCCCAACCATACAATTACCTTGTTTGTACTTCATAACTGTAATTTTGCTACTGTTATGAATCATAGTATAAATACCTTATATACAGGATATCTGATACGCAAGCCCCCGTGAAAGGGTCTTCGAACTTAAAAGAGTCACAATCCACAGTTTGAGAACCACTGCCAGTAACAGTGTCAATTCTATTGAATTCAGGAAGACTGAAATTCAACCATTCAAGTAAATGGTTGGTTTTCATGGCATTTCAATAGACTTTTAAAAGTGGATTGTCACTTCTAAATAATATTTTATTATTTCTTAAGAATTCCATACATGCTGCTGGGCAGTGGTGGTAAACACCTATAATCCCAGCACTCAGGAGGCAGAGACAGGTGGATCTCTGTAGGTCTGAGGCCAGCCTGGTCTATAGAGTGAGTTCCAGGACAGGCTCCAAAGCTACACAGAGAAAACCTGTCTTGAGAAAAAAAAAAGAATTTTATATATATGTATATGTTTTGATCATATACACCCTAACTCCTTCCTATAATTCCTCTTAAATCTACCCCTGACTCCCTATTCCTTTCCAACTTTGCATTTTTAAAAAATATTTATTTATTTATTATGTATACAATATTCTGTCTGCATGTATGCCTGAAGGCCAGAAGAGGGCCCCAGACCTCATTATAAATGGTTGTGAGCCACCATGTGGTTGCCGGGAATTGAACTCAGGACCTTTGGAAGAGCAGGCAATACTCTTAACTGCTGAGCCATCTCTCCAGCCCCCCAACTTTGCATTTTTTAGTCCACTTTGTACTCATCATATATTCATTGGTGCCATCAACCTACCAAGACCCATACCCTTAAAAGAAATTTAACTCTCTCTCTCCCAGAAGCCATCAACTATCAGTGCCTCCTCAGACAGGGGTGAGCTTTTAAGGTCCATCCTAATACTAGGATGCTGTCTGGCTTGGTCTTGTGCAAGTAACACTGCTGCTGTGAGTTCATAGGTTTATCGAGTCCACAAAACACACCTCTCCAGCCTCTGCCTCTTACAATCTTTCTGCAAGCTTCCTATTCCATGATGTACTCCCCCAACCTTGGGAAGAAGGCAGTGACAGAGGCGTCCTATTTGCTGCTGAGTGATCCATGGTGGACCCCCAGCCTTGGAAGGAAAGGTGTAATAGAGGTGTCCCATTTGTTGCACCTGTTCTCTGAGTTTTGACTAGCTGTGTGTTTCTGTGTTTATTGTATCCATTATACAAAGAAGCTTCTCTAATGAAGTCTGAAAGTGGCACTAATCTATGGGTAGAAATACAAATTTAAAGAAGAGTTTTATACAATGCCCATTTAGCAAAATAATAGTAGTAGCTTCACCCATGGGGCCAATAGCCTCCCCAGCCATGGATGGGTTCTTGGTTCTCAAGTTTACAGAACCAGGCATGCATTTCCTTTATGGAATGGACCTTAAATCCAATAGGGTTTTTAAGTGGATTAATGTTGTTAAAGACAGAGCTGGGGAGGTGGTTCAGCCAGAAAAGCTCTTGCCTCCTAAGAATATGACATAAGTTCATATCTCAGAACCCATGTAGGGAGCCAAGTATGGCAGTGTTTGACCATAACCCAGTGACAGGCAGAAGAGAAGCCATGATAGTGGAGGGGTAGAACCTTACCCAAAATTGTAGGCTAATAAGAGCCCCTGTCTCAAGCACAAAGTAGAAGGCACCTGAGTAACAACAACACACACACATACTTGTGTGCACAAATACACACATATACATATTTACATACACACAAATATACACATATGTATATGCATGCATATTAAACACACACGTAATAATGCACATATACACACATGCACACATACATATATATGCACATGCATATATACACATATACAAACATACACACTTAGATGCACATACACATAAACATATGCGCATGTACACACATGTATGCTCACAGACAAACACACATGACCATAAACACACGAGCAAGCATGCACCTGCACATTAAAAACAGTCACACACATGAATACAACATGTGCACACACCATTTAAAAATAAATATTTTATAAGAGATTCTTTCCCTCCATCTGATTTTCTGTCCATGCTTTGCTTATGTGAAAGCATTAAGATACTTATTTTCCAAGTAAATTGCAGGATACTTTTAAGACTACAAGGATTATTTACAGAATCTTCACCATCTTTCTTGCCAGTACATTTTATAAGGTTTAAAATGCTACTAAAGACAGCAATGTGAGCATGACATTGAACTAATACAGAACATAACATATAAAGCAGTCAGAGACAGCCAGTAGAAATACCACCACATGGATCTTCATTACCTTGTGAGGACAGAAGTCAGTGGCCACACCTTAGAGTTTTCAAAGTTATTTCTGGCAAGTATTTTAAGCTCCTTACTCTTTTTCTTTTTAATTTCATTAATAAAGATAGCTACCCTGGTCTCCAGTTCCAGTTGCCCAATGAGGCGCTCCCGGAAGTGTCATGAGCATCAGTGTAGGTGTTTCAGGGGCCTTCTCGGGGGAGCTGCCTCTTCAGCAGAAACACGGGAGATGTACACATTTGGTGAGTTTGCCAGCCCAGCCTTATAAAGCTGGAACACATCATTGAGTCAATGCATTAGTGGAATCCCAAGAATTCTTCCAACCAAGCTGAGTGAAAGATCTTTGGCATTTTGAGGAAAGATGAGTCAAAGCTAGCTCTCCTCCTGAAAATCAGAGTTGAAATTGGATCTCCCTCTAATGCTGCTGGCACAGACTTGGGAGTTGAGAACTCTCCAGAACTGCCAATTTTAAACCCCCCTTCCTAAAAGTGATTTTGTAATTGCCTAGCATTTAACCTAATAGGGAAACTGTCTTCTGGCTGAGGCTTGTACGGTGGAGTAAAGGGCACAGTCTCTCCTCAGTCCCCTAACAGTGGCAGAAATGCCTGAAATGTCTGCTGTCCCCTCCAGGCAAGGTTTTGGGACTGCTGGAACTCTCAACTGGAAAAAATAAAAGGCAGTACTAAAAATGAGAGTTTTCACTGATCTAAGCACTAACTGAAGCCACAAGTTCTGATGTTTAGGCATTGTGTGAAAGAAGAATGTCTTGGTCGGGGTTCTGTTGCTTTGAAGAGACACCATGGTCACAGCAATTCTTATAAAGGAAGACATTTAATTGGGACTGGCTTATGGGTTCAAAAGTTCAATCCATTGTCATCATGGCAGGGAGCATAAGGAAATACAGACAGACTTGGTGCTGGAGAAGTAGCTGAGAGTTCTACATCTAGATCCACAGGCAACAGGAAAAGAGAAACTCTGGGCCTGGCTTGGGCTTTTGAAATATTAAAGCCTACCCCCCAGTGACACACTTCTTCCAACAAGGCCATGCCTTCTAATCTCCTAATCATTCCTAAAAATTTACACTCCTTGAATACTCAGCATTCAAATATATGAATAAGCAGGGAGTGAGAGAGGATGTGGGAGGTTGTGGGGGGGGGGTGAGGGTTGTGGGGTGGTGGAGGTGATTGGTCTTTCTTATTCAAACCACCACAAGGTGGTAGTGGGGGTGGGGTAGGGGTGGGGAGGGGAGGAAACCTCCATTTATATAAAAAAGAAATCAGTCTGGCACAGCTAACTCATTTTGATAATTTTGTAAATTTGCAATTTCCACAGTTGTCAGTATTTGGATTAGCAATAAAAATATTTTATAATAATACTAAGTCTATATTTTGGATTAAAAACCAAGGTGGTTGAGTTTAAAGTTAAGTATTTTAAACCAAATACTATGGCCAATTAAGACACAAAGCTATAAGCTGTGGAGATGGCTAAGTGGATAGAGTTCTGGCTAGCGATCCTGAGCTCCCATGTAAAAACCTACTGTGTTGGCACACCTGTCTCTCCAGTTCCTGGACACAGACACAGGCAAATGCTGGTGACTCAGTGGTCGGCCAGCCTAGTCAAAGTGGTGAGCTTCAGGTTTCCTGAGAAATCCTGTTTCAAAAAGAAAGGTGGCGAGCAAGGGAAGGAAGACAGCAATGCTAACCTCTGGCCTCTACATACACGCACAGGTGCATGCAATTCCCCCTCCAGACACATATAATATACATAGAAAAACAAACTAACATTGGAACCATCTGTGTATCTTCATAATCTCATGGATTCTAGAACAGTTACTAGACAATAGCTATTCCTAAACTTAGAAATGCATCTTGCCAAGGTGTCAGCTCCTTCATCAATCCTCTACCTCCCAGAAAGGGAGATGTTTTATTTTGTTTGCAACCAATTCACTCACATGTATACCAACTGTCAGTTGACCTGGACTCAAAGTGGCATCTTAGTGGAAAGGGACTGATCAAGGCATTGGGAGACTCTGGTTTGAGATCTGGAATCTTCTGTAATGAGCCACATGACACTGAGAAAGTGACATTCCCTGACTAGGCTCCCAAATAGCCAGTGTGAATGGGCCAGACCCTGGTTCTGGGAGATGCTGCCAGTGAGACAGTGTGCCACATGTCTGTCCCCTTTTGCTCAGTGTATTATTGTCAGGTTCTAATGAGAGCAAATTTAAACACCAGCCCTGCAGCTTAAAGTAAGGGTTGCCTTGGGAGAATGGAAGACTCTAAAACAGTGTCAGGTCAATGAAAAAGATCTGTTTGTCAATAGAGACCCCGATTACCATCTACAAACAACTCCAAGATCACGAAAATTATCGTACTAAAAATGCTACGCTCTCCCAGATAGTACATCTGATGTCCTGAAATATTAAATTAACTAGTAACAGCTGGCATTGTTTTTTATCAATAAATACTTAAAAGCCAACTTAATTTCTGTTGCAGCAACCCAGTGGTAACTTCCTGTAGTTGTTTATGATGTCATTCCAAAG
This sequence comes from Myodes glareolus, assembly GCF_982192425.1. Classification (NCBI taxonomy): domain Eukaryota; kingdom Metazoa; phylum Chordata; class Mammalia; order Rodentia; family Cricetidae; genus Myodes; species Myodes glareolus. The sequence continues at coordinate 124,515,493 of NC_142026.1, read as the reverse complement.
ATGGGCAATATATACAATTGGTTTCTGATGTGGGATTCCCCTCCGTATGCTATAAATGTTATTTTATGAAACTGTTTTGGCCAATGGCTTAGTAGAGTAGAGTCAGACAGGAAATCTGAACAGAGATATAGAGAGAAAGTAGGCAGAGTCGTGGAGACGCCATGTAGCTGCTGCCGGAGACAGACGCCAGATCCTTACCAGTAAGCCACAGGCTCATGCTAATACACTAATTAATAGAAACAGACTAATTTAAGATTTAGCTAGAGACTTCCCCATGGTTACCTGGGAACCCCTCTAGAGCCAAGCCTCTTGCCAACCCCAAATGGTTCCCTTAATTAAGATATCGTCTTCCCTAATCCTATATCTGTTCTTCTTCCATCTCAACCATCCTACTTCCCCAAGCTCTCCCCAACCCTCCCCATCTCCCTTCTCTTTTCCCCCTCTCCCCTTCCCCCCACCCCACTCTCACCCCCATGCTCCCAACTTTTGCCTGGTGATCTTGTCTGCTTCCAATTTCCAGGAGGATCTATATATGTTTTTCTTTGGGTTCACCTTAGTATTTAGCTTTTCTAGGATCATAGAACTATAGGCTCAAAGTCCTTTGTTTATGGCTGGAATACACTAATGAGTGAGTACATACCAGATTCATATTTTTGGGTCTGGGTTATCTCACTAAGGATAGTGTTTTCTATTTCCATCTATTTGTATACAAAGTTCAAGAGGACCCTGGACAGTGGAGAAGAGGGTGTCTGAACTGGCCTTGTCCCATTGTCAGACTGATGACTGTCTTGAATATCACCATAGAACCTTCGTCCTGCGACGGATGGAGACAGACACCCACATCTGAGCACTGGACTGAGCTCCCAAGGTCCAGTTGAAGAGTAGAAGGAGTTAGAATATGAACAAGGAAGTCAGGACCGCGAGGGGTTGGTCCACCCACTGAGACAGTGTGCCTGATCTAATGGGAGCTCACCAAAACCAGTTGGACTGGGACTGAATGAGCATGGGATCAAACTGGATCCTCTGAATGTAGCTGACAATTGGGGCAGATGGAGAAGCCGATGATAATGGCACTGGGATTTGTCTCTACTGCATGTACTGGCTTTTTGGGATCCTAGTCTATTTGGATGCATACCTTCCTAAGTCTGGATGGAGGGGTGAGGGCCTTGGACTTCCCACAGGGCAGGGTACCTGCCCTCTCTTAGGACTGGAGGGGGGGAGGGTGAGTGGAGGAGTGGGAGGAAAATGGGAAAATGGGAGGAAGTGGAAATTTTGAATGGTATTATTTATAAAGCAATAAAAATAAATAAAAAAGATTTAGCTAGAAATATGCCTAAACTATTGGCCAAACAGTGTTATAATTAATATAGTTTCTGTGATATTTGGGTGTGAGCAGCTGGGAAACAAACGAACAATCACCCTCTATAGGTATCTTCATCTTTTTTGTTTCATGTCTACCTTCCCTCAGCTTGGAAATTAGCGCAGTGATTTGTGGAGTTTAGGCGTGAATTCAAATTCTACCATTCTAGTTGATGCTCCTCTACCCACGTGAGTTCTGTTCTTCCACTGTGCCCCTACCTTCTAATTGACACCTTGTATTTTATCCCCAAATGTTTCTCTCTTCTGTCTCTAGTTTTAGTCCTCTAATTCCTACTCTATTGAATGAGAAGATTTTGCAAGTGTATTTGTTTGAACAGCATCATTTCAGACAGTTCCAATGTATGATACAATATGCCATAGATGATTATTTTTAAAAAAATTAATTTTTGGTATGTATGTGTATTCACATGTGGTTGTGAATAAAAGGAGCCTCTTTCAGTCTATCTTTTTCTTAAGATTTATTTACTTATATTTTATATGTAGGTGTGAGTTTCTGTGTGTGCATATGCACACCATGTGCATGTCTGATGCCTGAGGATGCCAGAAGTAGGCATCAGGTTTCCTGGAACCAGAGTCACACACGTGAACCACCACGTGGGGGATGGGCCTGGAAGCCAGGTCCTCTAGAGTACTGCAGTGAACACTCCTAACCACCAACCTTCTCTTCAGCCATTACGTCTGAATTTGGAAACAGGGTCTCTCACTGAACTTGGACTTTAATGTTTCAGCTAGATTGCTATCCAGGAATATCCAGAAATTGTGTCTCCACTCATATAGAATAGTGAGAATACAGATGGTCACTGCCAGCCCAGGTTTTCTCGGGGATGCGGAGGATCCGAATTCAGGTCCTCATGCTCCTGTGATGACCACTTTACCCACTGAGCCATCTCCTCTGCCCTCTGATGTCGTTTTAAAGAAAGATTTAATGGCTCTTCCTATAACCATCAACTTTTCCAGGCTCGATATTCTGCTCAGAATGGAAAATATTATGTCAAAACTGATGTAGTTTCATGAAAAAAATTTAAATGTGTCTGCAATCTTTAGCCTGTCCAATCTCAGATGCAAGTGGATGATATTTAAGGTGAGAGATTTTGCCAGTTTTCAAGCTGTTGCACAGTTCTCAATCTGTACTGAGACATTTACAAAATGTAGACTATACCATTGCTGACAAAGTAAGAGAAAAGTGTCGGGAGGGAAGCGGGCTGCTGTAATGATGGGCGACGCCGACAGCTGCTGCCATCCTGAGGAGGTGGCACAGCCATTCCATTCTCCTGGGCCTACAGCCCTTCCTTGAGGATAGTCGAGTGTTAATTCAAGTGAATGAGGAGATGGACCAACATGGTTTTCATAAAATATGAATGTTCCCAAGCACCCATTCCTTCCGGCAGCTGCTTCTTTAGGACAGCCTTGGAACACATAATAGAATTCACACCGGAGCAAACTGTGTCAAGTGTATCCATTGGTCAACAACAAGCCATGGTTAACTCTTTAGTCCCACTTGAGACAAGGAAAACCGTTATCCTTGCCAGAAATAATGCCTCCACTTGTTTATTTTCTTCATAGTCTGTGTCTTTGTAGCATATGTTCCAATACACAGCCACAGTTGAGGATTGTAATTCAGAATATGCTTGTCTTCAGATAATATAAGCTTATGGTCATTTGTGGAAATGTAAAGAGTGTGTCCTCAAGACCTGCCCAATTTCTACAGCCATGGTTCTCAAGCTTACTAATGCTACAACTCTTTAACACAGTTCCTTATGCTGTGGTGAATCCCAACCATAAAATAATTTTCATTTTTACCTCAAAACTGTAATTTTGCTACAGCTATGAATTATAATTTAAATATCTGATATGTAAGATATGTAGCCCAGCAGGTTGAGAACCACTGTTTTACAGCAATATTAAATAGACACCTATGTGATTAAAAACATGAGTCACTGTTGTAAGGAGGTTGCTAGTTACTTCCCGGCCACTTATTCCCTAAATAATCACACAGAAACCATGTTATTTAAATCACTGCTTGGAACATTAGCTCTAGCTTCTTATTAGCTAACTCTTATATCTGAATTTAATACATCTCCTTTAATCTGCATATTGCCACGTGACTGTGGCTTACCGGCTAAAGTTCCAGTGCCTCTCTCCAGCGGGACTACATGGCTTCTCCTTTCTCTGCCTCCTTTTTCTCAGCATTCAGTTTAGTTTCCCCCACCTAGCTCTGTTCTATCCTATCAGGCCAAGCTATTTCCTTTATTAACCAATGGTATTCATAGCATACAGAGGGGAATCCCACATAAAGTTACTAGTTTATGAACTACTAATCTTCTACAAAAAAAAAATGTTTAACAAGAGTTAGAGAGTTGTTCTGCCAGGTGTGGTACTGTTCGACTTTGATCCAAGCACTTTAGAGGTAGAAGACAGCAGATCTCTTTGAGCTCAAGGGCAGCCTGATCTATACAGTAAGTTCCATTCTAAGCTATATGATGATATCTTCCCTCAAAAAGCAGTAAACAAATAAATAGAATGAAAACATTGTTCTGAACATGAAAAAACATGAGGCTTTAAAATCAGAGTGAAATAGTTGCCAGTAATCCCCACCTAAGATATGATTGATGCTGTTTAGGATATACACAATAATGGAAACTTATAACCCCGAGTGTGTACGGCAGACATGGGAAGGATTCTGTGATTTATTTAGCTTTGGATACTCATTTCCTAGTGAATGGCTGCCAACTTGCTGTTATACACATTGGTCCAGAATAAAAGACAGATCTCAAGCAAGAAGTCCCATTGGAAGGGTAGGTCAACAGCCTCATCTGCCTGGAGTCGGTTTGCACATTCCACAAGAAACCCACAGCAGGTTGTTAATGGTGTCAGCAGACTCTTGGGTTCTGTCTGTCACTCAGACAATCTAAGATCAACCTTTCCTTCCTTCCTTCTTTTCTTTCTTCCTTCCTTTCTCTTTTCTTTTTTTTTCCTGGACCTCATTCTATAGACCAGGCCGAATCATAAGAAAAACTCACCCTCATGTTTTGAAGACGCCACTACAGGGATCACCTTGTTCTAACCTGTGTACTCAAACACACAGTGCAGGGTAGAGTTGCATTCCTGGTGTCTGGTTTCCCTAAGAAATTCTCGTTTTAGGTACGCTCACCTCACCCCTGCCCTGAGCCACAAGGAGCCGTGATTTGTTTACATACATCTCGGTTCCCCCACATCTTTCAAAGATGTCCTATTACCACCCAACAGAACATAGAGCCCCGCCATCAAGCTTGACAAGCTCCATCTCATTAGTGCCTTTTTTTAATCATCAAGGGTGACAAGCCATGATAAATTCTGTCAAAGCATAGGAGTCTAAATGAGGAGAGGGAAAGTGGGAAGAAAGCGATGCACTCTGAGAATAGTTAATGTTCCTTTGCCTAATTTTGAAACTAAAGAGAAAGAAAGGCAAGCTGAGGGCAAAGAGGACGCTGATCTGGAGAGAGAGCAGGATTCCAAGAGGAAATGAAATGGGATACTGGTTATTTCTTAGGTCTGTTTATTTGGCCTGCCTTTAGAGAGCAAGAACAGAGAACTTGTCTAAAACCCAAATTTTATGCATTTTATATAAAAGTCTGATATCTCAAACTCTGCACAACTGTTATGGTCACCATTACACCAGCAAATCAGATACAACATCCCAAGTCCTGGGTGTCTGCATTCTCTATTCACAAACCTGGTAGCTCTCAATGAACTCCTGAGAACTGAGCTGAAATGAACACAGAAATAGATGGCAAAAGAGGGATCAAGATGTGGGAGTTCCTTCTGTCTGTGTGTTGCTTTTATTGGTCGATGAATAAAGGAACTGGCTTGGCCTATAGCATGGGAGGAGGAAGGTAGAGTTAGAAGATTGTCATGGAGCTGCTGCTGGAGATAGATGTGTTGAAACTTTGCTGGTAGGCCACAACCTTGTAGGGGTACACAGATTAATAGAAATGGGCTAAATTAATATGTAAGAGTTAGCCAATAAGAAGCTAGAGCTAATGGGCCAAGCAGTGATTTAATTAATACAGTTTCTGTGTGATTATTTTGGAGTTAAGCAGCCAGGAACAACAAGCAGTTCCTTCCCCCAACATCAAGGAGAGTACAGCAGGAGTCCTCACAGCCCATCATCAAAGGGTACATTCACAGTCATAAGGAAGCATCTTGCGCACCTGTTCTACCCACAGGAGCCTCTTTGCAACTCAAAGCTAAAGATGTGACTGCTATTCTTACCCCACTGCAAAAAATATCTGCATGCCTGCTGACTTGACTTTTGTCCTCTGCAGATAAGCAAATTTCTTGTCTTACTAACAGAAGGTTCCATGAACACTGGGCAGTGAAGTTCATAGAGTGGAAGCCCTTAACAGGACCCAGAACTCGTGGCCTAAGTATCTCTCAGAGACCCAGCAATGCTGAGGACTGGCTAGTTCAACAAAGCACGAGTGAGTAAAGCTTAAATGAAGTACATTTAGAGATTACTGAGAAAACGTCAGTAAATATAGAAGCATGTGCTTTTGGGGAGAGGGAAAAAGACATACAAGAGAAGGACAGAAGTATCAACCCTGGAGTAAGCGGGAGCTTCTTATGTGAGAGAGAATCAATATATAAGGCTTTAAGTGAATAAATAAAAGAAACAAACTAAAATCCAGTTTGGTGTATGCAATGGAGTCTTGAGCTTTGCCCAACAGTGAGGCAAAGCTGGGTTTGGTTTTTCAAATCTCCAGTGACAAGAAACAGAACTGAGCCATGAGCCCACAGTAGGTTCCTCTTCCTGCCAGGTCTAACTCAGGAGAAAAGTAAGTGGAACGTGGAGGTCTTAAAGATGCTCAGAGTGAAGTGTTCGGATTTGCACTTTCTGCCTCCCCAAGTATTTCACTAATTAAAATACCAGGTTTATTTTAGAAAAAGAGATCAAATGACTCTTTGATGAACTCTGTATTTATATTATGTTAAGTTTATATTCTATCTAATAATACTGAGGTAATCAATGAACATTTATATAATTTCAGAAACCTGCTGCATTGAAAATTCTTAACTACTGCATCAAGCAAACTCATCTGGAACTTACCACAAGATGGACAGTCTTTTCCATCTGAAAATAGGAACTTTGTTAACCCTGTTGCCACTTTTGCCAAGTTCCCTGCAGAATCAGACTGCTTTTAAGAAACCCCATAACCTTACTTGCTGTGGGATAATGCTCTTGGAACCTGTAAAGATTTGTCACCTGTATTGGGTTAATAAAATGCTGACTGTCCAGTACCCACATAGGAAGTACAGGTGGGGCGACTAGAATAGGAGAATTCTGGGAAGAGAAAAGGGTCAGTCTGCAGTTGCCACTCAGATGCAGAGAAAGTAAGATGAAAGTGTTGCACTGAGAAAGGGTACTAAGCCACATGGCTAAACATAGATAAGAATTACGGGGTAATTTAAGTTGTAAGAGCTAGTTGATAATAAACCTGAGCTAATAGGCTGAACAGTGCTGTAATTAATACAGTTTTGGGGTTTGGGTGGCTGGGAAATGTGAAATCAGTGTCCTTTTACACTTCACTTCTTAGTCTATGGCAACTAGGTATTCCTAGCCACAACATTATCAATGTCTGGGCCTTGTCCAATCAGAGAGACACATGAAACAATTTGATGAAGAAAAAAAAAAAGCTTGGAATTTGTCCGAGTCTCTTCCACTCAGCTCTCTGTGACTTTGTCCCACGGCTGGGACTGCTTCTCCTCCTTCTCTGCAGACCACATCTCCTCTTCTGTGTTCTTCACTGACATCACGCTCCTTCCCTCTGTTGACCTGTCTTTGTCTCATAGGTCTGCCTTAGACTTGCTCTTCATTTGCAAGCGTTCACTCTGGGTGTTTAAATGTATCTGTCGCCATGACCGACCACACAGGCATTTTTCTTCTTTCTGGTTCTTTTGCCTCACCTGATACAGCTGTGACACAAAGCTTTGGGATATAATTCAACTTAGTTTTGAGTGACAAGAATCACAGTAGGTTCAGGCTACCCAGACAAGGAGCAGGTGCTCCAGCCCGATGTGCAGAAGACAATATTGTTACTCTTCAGGGCCCCTGAGAATGGGATTCAGGACCAGGATAAAATGCTTGGGTCATGGTAAATTTGCAAATGCAATATCACACAGCTGCCCAGCAAAGACAGTGTCTTCATCTTTTAAATCCATTCAAAGCCTGGATAGATGGATGCTTCAACCACAGTTTTTCTAATTCTAAAGTCTCTGGTTTTTATTGCTATAGCACATCTCCCCCTAACATCCTTCACATATTTATCAAAACAAATAAAAAATGTGATAGAGAGAATCATTCTCTCTTACTTTTGAAAAGAATTTCTGACAACTTTGTTACCTGCAGGTTCTACTCTCTCACACCAGTGGTGGGCTAAGACTGCTGTTGTGGAGTAATCTTCTTGTGCACTATGAAGATGTGTCTTTTCCAAGGCGCCTTCTGATTGGTTTAATAAAGACCGAAATGGCCAATAGCTAGGCAGGAAGAGGTTGGGCAGAATTCTGGATTCATAGGGAGGAAGAGTAGATGAATCTGGGTACAGGACAAAGAAAGAGAAACCAGAGGACATGGAGAGGAAGCAGGAAGTGTGAGACGGGAGAGAGGTAAAAGGCCGTGAGGCAGAACATAGATTAATATAAATTGGTTAATTTAAGTTATAAGAATGTGTGGGACTAAGCTACAGGCCAAGCTTTCATAATTAATCATAAATCTCTGTGACATTTTTTGTGAGCTAGCAGCCCAAAAAAAAAACATCTGTCTTCAACTGCATCTGAGGAAGTCAAAAATATATGGCATAACTGAGGTAAAATAATGTGGTATCTAGTAGTCAGCAAGACCGGTGGCCCATAGGGAGGAGGCCCCACCTCAACACCCCATCTGAGTGACCAAAGGACAGGGCAGTTCAGTCACCCTGAAGGGTACTAGATAATAACTTGTTAGGGACTCCTAGAAAGAGTCAGAGAAGGACTGTCCAGGGAACCCACAAGTCCTGTAGGTTCAAAGCCAGAGCCAGATAAAGGTAGACTACCACTTAGTGTATTCTGAGACAGAGCCCTCTCTGCAGCTCTGGAATTCCCTTGTGTTCACCAGGCTGGCCTGGTGGTAATCTTCCTGCCTCTGCCTCCCAAATGCTAGGATTGCCGGTATGCATCAGCACACCTGGTACCTACCCCTGAAAGTTTTGTCCTAGAAAGTAATAATTCTCAAAGAAGTAGTGGCATTTATATGAATGAAAATATTCATATAATTTCTTACTTTATCACAGCAAATAAATCCTGTTTTATCACATGATGACGCCTCTCTTTTTGGTTACAAAGTTTAATTTTGTAAGCATACTTTCTAGGATAGTGAGGGAATACATCTGGAAAGCTATTAAGATTTTATCTAACATTATCTATCAATTCAGGACAAAGTATGTCACCCAAGGTGAGTGAGAAGGATTACTTGAAATAATTACAAATAGACTCTGCTCACAGCAAATTCACAATGGGGCTCTCTTAGAAATCATCTGTTTTCACTAGAAAGTTGACTAAGTGAGAGGGATTAATTCATGATCTGAAAACATGTCTTAGCATGGCTCAAGGGACTGTATCCCAACAGACATCTAGAGAAACCCCTGATTAATTAATAAATTAATCCAACAGATGTACTCTTAGGAGAGAATTTAATTGTTTGGACTAATAACTCTAGTAATTAATCCCCAAAATCACCAGCCTTACAGTTGAGAAAACACCGATTTTGTGAAGTAGCATCTAGATGGCGAACGTTCTTCTAAAAAACTCTCTGACTGACTCAACCACTGCAACCTAGGGCAATGGGGCTCCCATGAATCAGATGATGCCCTGGCTGGCCATGATGATCCAGAACTTCCACATCTTAACACTAACCTCCCACCATGATGAACAGCACCATGATCACTCAGCACAGAGGTCTCAAACATCATTCATCTGAAGCATGAAGCTCCAAAAATAAAACCTTGATGAGAGTTTCTACAAAGCATAAAGATATATTATCATCTGCTGGTCCAATGTTTACAAGGCACTTCTAATGCAAAGTCAGAGACACACAGACCCTCTTCTCCAGCACCGGCTTTGAAAGTGGTGGAGATACACACACATATGCAAAGAGCATGTTTGCAAGTGTCTGAAGTCATTTTAGCAAGAAATGCTGCTGGGATTGATGGCTCTGTGGGTACAGCAGGGGTGAAACGCTTGTCACACAAGCATGACGGTTACAGTTCAGATTCTCAGCACTTCCATGAATGTTGGGTGACAGGGCGTGTTTGTTGTCTCAGCACATAGGAGGGAAAGATGGTGAACCCCTAATCTCGCTAGCTAGACTAGTCAAATCTGCAAGCTCTGAGTCTGAGGGGGAGTACCTGCTTCAGTATATAAGGTACAGAACAATCACATAAGACATACAACATAAACCTCAGGCATGGTACATACATACATATGCACCCTCCTCACCCTCGAGGCCCACACACTTACAAACATATATGGAGTGGGGAGTGCTGCTAATGGAGGCAAAGAAAATAAACTAAACACAGCTTATAAACCATTCTGAAACCTTCACGAAGTCATTCTTGACAGCTCATTGGTGATCAAGGAAAAGGAGATGTTACGATGTTTAATAACTCAGTATTCAAATCTGTTTTTTAAAATGGCACTCAGAGTAAATAGGTGATCCTATTTTTCCAGAACATATGTTTTTATAGAATGAACATTAGTCTCAGATAATCACTTCCATATACATACAAGCCAAAATTTTGCTAGCGTATCAGTTAAGACTTTAATCACAGACGTGTGGGTTTTATAAATCTGAAACTGGAAATAAACTTTTAATCCATTGCTAAATAATTTGAATAAATAAGTTGAAACTTTAGCTGTTATACAAGAGTTATGATGCCGAACACATGGTGGACAATGACACTGGTGTGGTCCACAGTCTGTCCACACTGTGACACATTGCATGATAGAAGTTATAGGAACTGCTAATAAAAAGAATAAAGAAAATTGTGAGGGGACAATCTACAAACAAAGTCATAATCCTAGCCCAGAGCAAGAAAAATCAGGAGGATAAAAGAAATGCTACGTAATCTTATTTTCTAAACAGTTTTCAATCAATTGTACATCACAATGAGAGCATCGTAGCTAACTATGAGCCTGCCCAACATCGGAGAGGTTATCGCTAGAGCTCATAATGAAACAGAACACTCCAAAGATGTTTTTCTTTGCTAACTTTGGCCAGCACCATACACTGCTAAACAGCAGGGGCGAATTCAGTTGTGTCTGGATACAGAGATCTTAACAGGCCTAGGGGATAGTTCAGAGGTAACGAGCCTAAGAAGCATGTGCAAGGCCACGGGTTTGATCCCTGTGTCATAAAAATGAACAAAAAATTTAAGCATAACTCGGGGCTGAATAGAGTATGTATTATTGTTTTCCAGGTAAGAACCCTAAAGGCTGAGGAATAAAGATAGCTTGCCTAGGAATAAGACTCTGTCACCCTACTGACAGGCGGTAAGTGGGAACCTAGCCTAGAACACCTTAATTCTGAGGGAGGCAGAGATCAAGTTCCTGAAGACTGGAGTGAAGGGTTGAGTTAAAACCTGAACGTTATGAAGTATTAGGAAAGTTACTCCAAGGTTCTGACTGCTAAAAGGGGGAAGTAAAGGATGCACGCTATTTCCCCATGCGATAGTAAAATCAGCAATGTTCATTTGTGTCCTTTTTGTCGAAAACTAGATTCCGAAGAAGGGGCAAGCTTTTCAAACATGTCGGAAAATGTTTTAAAGGGCTTCTTGGCGGAGCGAGGCTCAGCGCTATCTAGGTTCTCATGGTGACCTAACCCACAACTGTCTTCCATCTAGAATTAACAGCTTCCATTAGCTTCACATTAATAATTGAGATCAGGTTTGACTTAGGGCTGGAAAAGCCAAATGAGTAAGTGTTACAGAAAACCACCACCATTTCAAGAAAAGAAGCATAAAATACTCAACAGAGTAACACACAACACTGAAGTTACGCCAGCTTTCCTTGGGAGTTATTGGGGAACCAGAAGAAAAGACACAGATTTTTCTTCATATGACCAAAGTTTAGAGACATGCTACCTGGAGACCACCCAGCTGATTTTCAGTGAAGACTGTCTAAATTTTCTTCTCTTCCAACCAGCTGCCGTTTGGATGAACGCTGGGTTGCTCCCTGCTTCTTCATCCTGCCTCCTTCCCCTTTTGTGTGTTTGCAGTTCTAGGGACCAAACCCAGGACTTCACACACGGCAGGCAAGTGTCCTGCCACAGAGCTACATCCCCAGCCCTGTTGCTCACTGCTGGAGAGAGTCCTCCATTATCATAAGTCTACTGTCTGTTTAATAATTCCCCGTAGAGTGAAAACAGATATTACCAATACATGCCTTTGTAGCAGAAAGGATTCGGCGAGAACTTGTCATGGAAACTCCATTTCATTTAGCTCTGCTATAGAACTTGGCATAATTAAAATAAGTGACATCTGTAAACTTCATTATAATCTCATTTTACTTTTGCTATTCCAGGCTACCGAAACCTTTGGCAAGATGTGTTAATAAAGAGAGTTGGGGCGACTGCATCCTCCTCTTTCTGCTCTTTCCTAACCTCTGATCGTGTCTTAACAAGCAAAGAAATGAACAAGAGAGGAACGAAGGGAGGGGGGAGCAAGACCCGAGAGCTCAGATAATTCACACACAGTCTAATTAAGTTATAATGAAAGTTCCCATTGTTGCGCTTCGCTCCTTGCCTCCTGTTGCTGGGATGGGTTTGTGGAGAAAGTTAGCAGGCTTCCTGCAAGGCTGCCTTCCCTAACCTTCAGACACAGAAGGAATGCAGACGCAAGAGACGCTGATGAAAAGAGCACAGTGCGCTCAAATACGGGGTGCACGCTTTCATGGATTTAATTCTTATAAAATCTGGGTTTGCGCTTTATCAGCCTCTGAAAGACCTTCAGGTAAGACAGCCTGAAAAATACCGCAGCCAGCCAACCACAGATGATAAGTGGCCGGTGCCGCTACACAGCTCTGGGGCACTGGTTGGTATTTTGAACACATTTGTTGTAAAGAACATACCAAAGGTATTAAGCAAGCATTTTATAGCATGGATAAAGGTCTGCGGATCTGATAATTCTGGTAGTAGGGAGCTCTTCTTGGTCCTTCAGATTAAAGTAGATTCCCTTCCTTTCTGTCTTCATCATACAGATAATCATTTGAGTAGCTCTCTGCTGAGCTGGCAGTTTGGTTGAGACTGGGATTGGAGTCTGATTTGTTTGGCACTATAAATCCAAATATTTTCCTCCAGCATGAGGTGGAGTACATGTTGCTTTTTAATGCTCAAGAAAATGAATAGATGAGTGAATGATCAATAGACAGACAGACAGGCAAACGGACTGATGGACAGACAGATGAACACATAAGTCCTGGATTCCATGCGCAGATGGTAACTTCTTGTGTGGTCCATCAAAGACACTGAGCTATACAACAATTCCGTCTCTGCTACATGAACTCGAGCCCAACAGCACACAGCTTTAATGACCTTTACAATACTCCAGGATGCTACTATACAATTTTTTAAACATAAACCCTGGCTTAAAGGGGTTCAAGGTCTCAGCAATCGATGAATCTGGTGGATCTTGGGCACAGTGTGAGGAAAGAGAGCCACAGTGACACTTACTACATCTGTGACGGCCCATTCTGTGCCTGCTACAAGGCTGGGAGCTTTACTCATATTCTCCCTTGTTTCTCAAGCAACCCTTCAGTATGGATGGTACTGGCTGTCTTACAGATACACAGGCACGTATACAGAAGAGCCAACGCAGTTCTTAACAGCATCATCTTATTACTATGTATCACCAATTCGTGCAACCAAGCTTTGGCAACTTAAAAAAACAGAAGGGTTTATTTGTCGGATCCCATTCACTGTGAGGCGAACACAGGGCTGCAGCGGAGAAGCTGTCTGCACGGAAGAGCTCTATGAATCAGGAAGTAGGGGTACAGCAGACATCGGCAGGACCTGAAATGTGTGAGGATGTGGTGATCTGTGTGGGAAGCTGGGTATGGACCAAGTGAGAAACAATTAGAGAAATAGACGGGAAATGGGTTGAGTGAATCTGGACTTCACTTTTCAAATGCTCAGAGCAATCTTTCTGTGTGGGGCTGTGCTTGCAGCTTGTCCTACATGCCATTTCCTCCAGAGACACCTTGTGAGCTCTGCAGACCAGTCAGGTAGTGTGCTCCTCCTACCCCCCGCCCCGCAACAGGCCTTACTGCCTCTCTGCTTCCCCATTAGGCCTCCCTCTTTATCATACGGCAGGAGGGAAAGAGGGACCCCTGGATCCAAGACCTGAGAGAAGCCAGGTACAAGAACAACAAAATGGCTGCTTGAGGAGAGGACGGACCTGCTCAGAGGTGGCCCAGTGGAACGGGGACTGGCTAGAGGTAGGAGAGACCTGTGCAAAGGCAGGTACTGTCCTACGGCAGTAAAGTCATTTTCCAAGAATGTCACAGCAATCCTTCTATTCTTATTCTAAGCTTAATAAGTCAAATTAGTGAGAATGTCCTATTTTTAAATGAATACCTTTACCATATCAATGGAAAACCAAGCAGCACATTATCCAGATAGTTCATTCAGAATACTGTTATATCACAGACATTCAATTACAAGCTGATCAGAAAGAAATGTTCACAACTATGCATATAGTATCAAGAAGACTTCTTATTACTGATTTTTTTCTGAGAGAGAGAGAGAGAGAGAGAGAGAGAGAGAGAGAGAGAGAACTTAATTTAAGCCTGGGTTGACCTCTACTGTGCAGGGTAGTCCTTCAATTCCACTCACATTCCCTGAGGCTCTCATTCATGTGTGACTGATGAGGGATGTAAGACAACCAGAAAGCTATCCACTGCAAGAGTTCATTCTGCATAAGAATTAGCCCTTCTTGTTAAGCTTCTTTTTTATTCCTTAAGTTAGTAAAATATATTGCAAGTCATCTGGGGGAAATCGTGTAGCCCTTTTAAAAATAAATACTCCCCCTCCTCAAAAAAAAAAAGAGAAAACAATATTTGCAACCATTAAACCATCGTAATTATGGCTCTCACTTCAAATAAATGGGAAAGCTAAACTGGGCCTTTTCTGTGTTTCTAATTCAGCAAAGTCTTTATATTCACCCTCTAAAAACAAGTGAAGTTCGTATTTGCATCTTATTTGAAACGTGCTGGCAATTTCCCTGCGTTCTGGCATCCTGAGCAGTCTATCTGAAGATAGAAAGCAGGGCCGGCTCTGTGTTTCTAATTCTGATTCCACATAGACATACATATGCATGCACTGGCTGAGAACATCCATGATGCACACATTATCGCTGGCATTCGGATGGGACACCAACCAGAGACGTGCCAGGTAAATGCGCAGATTTCATTTGCTGAGTACGGACTGCACGCTAAGTGCTGGCATTTGTACCATCTTTAGTCCCCAGCCTTCTAATAGCAGTTGCTAACATTGACTGAGCATTTTCTATGTGCTGAGATTTATTCTGAGAACTTTTTATATTTGCCAAATCATGTGATTTTTCCAGAGCCTGCAGTCAGAATGGAGCTGGGACTTTTACTCACACAGCTGAGCACTGGAGCATAGGCCTGCCCTACTGCCTTTCTAAGAACTACCAGTATTGCTGGGACAGATGAGAACGCAGGACTTGAAGAGGCTGGATACTCACAGGCGGTCACACAGCCAGCAAATGCCCAAGCTGGTATTTGGACCCAAGTGTCTGGTTCAGCTCCCAGTCCTTCATGTTTCATCTTGATTGGTTTTTATTGACATCTAAGACAAGCCACAGTGGGCAAACTGGAGAGAAACAAGGCAAGAGAAATTCAAATTGTATGGACAGTGTTCTGAATTAAGTGGGTGTGGACTGACCTTAGAAATTAGCACACAAATTTGTGACGGAAAGCAGTGGCCCCAGGCAATTGACAGAAACTAAAGATGCAGAATTAAGTCAAGGAATTCTAACACGACATCATGCGTATTCTTCAGGGAACTAAATACTAGGAGAAAGTGCTAAAACGGAGTACTCCATCCCAAGCAAAGCTTCCCTAAGTTAGTGATTCTCTTCAGTAGCTCAAATGTTACATCAACGCACAGACTGCTTGAGAAGGAGACTTCCGTAAGCTATTTCTACATGGCCATCATTCACAGAATAAGAAAACAAATTCATTCAGGAAATGGAAATGAGTCATCGAAAGTGGTCAATGTGATTCCTAGTCTACATGTATATAAATATTTGAAAATAAATTAGATGTATATCTGTGTTCCCACCAAGGCTTGTTTATTTTCATTTGGCGACTGCCAAGAATAAACAAGAGAGACTGCAAGCAGCTTCATATTTTAGACTTTGGCCCCTGGGCTTTGATAAGTTGAGGTTATTGCTCACTTCCTTAATTAAAGCTTAATATTTTTTTTTGCTTCTGTTTTGTAAACTTCTCGAAGAAAAAAGTATCTCTCACCCTAAAAAGTCTTTGTACAAAGTCCTAAGCTTAAGAGGTCCACAGTTCAGTTTGAAAAAAATGCAAAGCTCCTCAGCACTACACATATCCAGAGAGTGCAGAGCACCCTCAGGAAAGCAGGTCAGCACAGGCCTGCCCTGTCACAACAAAGTCAGCTGAGAAGTGGAGGCGAAGGGCTAAGTTAAAACCTGGTTGGTAAGACAGGAAGCAGCAAATTGCTTTGATTGACAGAGGACATACCACGGCAGCAAGTGAGAAAACCTGAAAGAATAAAAGTTCTACCAATTTTTATGGTACCAGAACTCAGGTTGAACTTTGATTAAGCATAAGTGTGCTGAAGTTGGCAATGAATTAAGAGATGACAGGGTGGTGACGGATCTAGGCCCACCAGTGGATTAATGTCTTTCTGGAGAGACTGTGTGAGGTCCCACAGAAGTGAGCTGGATCTTGCAGGTCTGGATTCATTACAGAGAGCAGGTTGTTAAAAAGTGGGCCTACCAGCACCTCTTGGTCTTTCGTGGGAGAGTCTCACCAGAAGCCAAATAGATGCTAGTGTGTGCTGTTAGATTTGTAAAGTGTGAGCCAAGCAAACCTGCTGTCTCTATCTTACCAGCCTCAGATATTCTGTGACAGGGTACAAAATGGACCAAGGCTCGGGTCTTGAAAATACAAAGGGAGAAAAAGATAAGTAACTCTGTGGTCAGTTTAGTACCAGAATGCACACTCCTATTCCTATATTAGCAATTCTATTCCTACATTACAGTCAAAATAACAACTATAATTATTCAGACATAACAATTTTTCATACATTATCTTTATTACATAATAGCAGAAAATCTTATATTACTTATTCTGTGAAATGTAAGATTTATTCCACAAGAAATTTTACAGACCATATGCCATTAACGACTATTAGAAAATTTATTTGCTGTAAATACTGGAAGTGCAGTGTGGAAGAAGACATGGTCCTTACTCTCCTAAGTCTTTAATAAAGTAGGGAAGACAAGAAATAAACCAATGATCACACAAGCAAATAAATACTCAAAATCTCCAGAGTGAAACTGAACAGGAAATGCCTGCTGGCTTTAGCTACAGACTTTACAGTTGACTTTGTGGGAAAGTCAGTATTTTCCAATGTTCAAAAGAACACATGCTGCAGAAGAATATTTACTATTTACTATCTCACATTATCCTGAATTCTGTTCTTAAAGATACAGAAGGAGCAAGAAAAATGAAACCATGCTAACGCATGTCTTCAGTCTGCTTTTGTTGCATTAACTGGCCTTTACTGTATCTTAGTTTTGATGTTGTAGGCTCTCTTAAATAGTCTATACGTATCTATATAATTTATAGTATAAGTTCTAATAGCTAATGATTGAATCCCAAGATCATCACAGAATGTGTAAGAGACTATAATTTTGAAAAAAAAAATCTTGGCAATTTGGGCTTAAAGAAAGATCACAATATAGCTGGGTGTCATGACACAAGCCAGTAATCCCAGCATTTGGGAGAGCGAAGCAGTAGGCTTGTGATTTTGAGGCTAGACTGAGAATGAGACCCTGTCTAGAATACAGTACAATGCAATACAATACAATACAAAGATAAAACAGAATAGAGAGCATGGCTGTTTATTAGTTTACACGTGGAGTGCAGAAAGAAGGAATTTAGCTTCCCCATGTAGGAATTATGTGTTAACACCCATAGGTTCCATTTTTATTAGCATCATTTTTTCTCTAATTTTTCTTTGTCTAAGGCATGGGCAGTTTTATTAATTATTTACCTAACAGTGAAGTTTCATAAGATTTCGTAGTTTTGAACGTATGTTCAGCAGGTTTTCCTCCCAAACCATTTGAAATAAGTAAAACATTTCTGTCTCCGTAGCTTTCCAAATACACACTCTTGACAAATTGGTTAGTTACGATATGAGACTAGGCAGTTTGCCCATAATTGAAGACATTTTGCCAACAAGCCACAGGCTGCCAGGGGAAGCTGCGCTATGCTCTGAATATGAGAAGATGATCCCTCTGTAAATATCCAGGCTCTCTGCCCTTTCAAAGCAATGATTCCAGGCTGCATGATTGGCAGATGCCTTAATTAATCATGACGCCATGTGATGGCCATCCTTAAGGGTGACAGCTGACTCTGCTCGGAGCTCACACTCTTGCCTTCCCATTCTTTATAAGGACCCGCTTGTTTTTGTCATGACCATGTGACAAAGAATGGAGACACAAAGAGCTTGATTTCATTCACAACTCATTTCTCCTGCAGTCCGTTCGACGAAATTGTCACTGTCTCCCTAACTGCGTTTAGCCTTCGTGGTATGAAAAGATACACACGAATACACATGGGGATAGCATTAGAACTCCAGAAAACCCAAGGTCTTCAGAAACTCATGAAATGCTACTTGTGAACCAAACTAAGAACGCTTTCATAATTGACAAACAACCAGAGGTCTTTAATGTCACAGGAAGTTTCTGGTCTAGCTAAGCAGAGGGTAAACAGCTACTCCGTGGGAACGCTTTCCTTGGGCATTTTAGGAGTGATTTGGTTTCTTCTGCTAGAGCTGTGATTTATGCAAGGAATTCCTAGTGGCGTGAGGCGACTCGTGCAGCTCCCGAGCAAGAGCACTTGGTCGCTTCTCATTATGCGCTCCTGCACATTACACAGAATTCACCAGAGGCTCATCACCACTCTTAAGAGCAAAATAGGACTCTCTTTGGTGAGATTAATTATTGACTTTGGGGGCCTATTTTCTGACTTAGCAGTCGCTAGGAAAGTATTTATACTCCAAGGCTGCTGGCCTCATCCTTTCCCACCTCCTCAGAGTTACCTCTACGGGTCTGCATTTGAGCCTGCCGAAGCTTAGAACCCCTCCACTGGCCTCCATCCCTCTCTATAGAACCTTCCATCTAGGCACAACTATGATAGTCTCCACGTTTTCATGCCGCAGTCAATGGCTCTCAGTCCATCCTCTGTCCAAGCACACATCTCATAAATCAGAGCGGCTTCCTCAAGTTCCTGGAACTGGTGGTTGAGAGCAAGCTTAACGAACAGGACCCGGTACAGGACTGACACGCACTCCCGACTTCCAAATCCAAATCCATCCCGTGTTCTCGCAAAGCCTTGTACTCAAAAAGATTAAGAACTGTTGGTTGGTTACCCGTGTTTTTAGCAGTGGTTGTCTTTGTGACGTCACAATGATTTTCCTCTCATGTTTTCCTGCCTTCCGGACACATTTTCTAATAATGCTTTTATAGCTGGTATTGTATCTGCCAAGAACAACACCCAGGCACATCTTGCTAGGCACTCACAGACCTAAACCAATTATTTCCCTGAAACACTTTCAAGAGAAATGCAGGCCCCCTGTTTACTTTTTCTAAGGAGGCTCATTGTGCTAACAAAATGCGGATGCAATTTTAATGGGACAATGAATTCACAGTGATGAAAAGCTGTGTAGAATCAAGGGGCTGTCGGCTCCAGACGAGGCAAGACATGCAGAAGCGGAGGAGGATGGGGGTGGAGGACATCAGAAATGACCTGTCCAGGGATCCTGGGCTACGGATGTTGAGAGGGAGTATATACAGAGACGACTTACAGAATAGATCAAACTACACGACACAGGGAAGGGATTCCCTTATCCATATATGTGTGAAAGCACAAGCCAGCTAAAGGCTGAGGGATGTGCATGAACCCTGCACTTAAGGGTTGTCTGCTTACGGGCTTGTGTTTCCCAGACCACGGGAGTAATACCCAAGGAATGCTAGCCCTCCATAATAGAGGAGAGAATAATAAAATGACTGCTTGATAGCAATCAGAGAAAAGAATTGCTCGCCTGCCACATCTAACTTCCCAATATTTCCTAATTCCATATATCTACAATAAAATCAATACTTCCTAAAATCAGGACACTTTAAGCCTTATTAAAACTTGGCACCACAAATGAATATTTAAGAATATTATAGAGGTGGGGGGAGCACTCAATAGAATTTATCTTGTGTCAACACATCGTTTGCTTTTCCTTAATAATTAGTGTATCTGTTCGTGTGTGTGCGCGTGTGTGCCTGTGTGTACATGTGTGGGGAAGTGTCTGGCTGGCTGGAGGGACAGGAGCTGAATGTTGAGTATTTTCCTGGATAGCTCCCCACCTTACTTTTTGTGACATGGTCTCTCCTTGAATCGGGAGCTCACTTGTTTGACTAGAGACAGGGATGTTCCTGTCCCTGTGTCCCCAAAGCTGGGATTAGAACTGCAAGCTGCATTTGGTGCTGGGGCTCTGAACCCAGGTCCTCATATTTTGAACAGCCAGCACTTTACAGAATGAACCACCTTTCTATCACCACTAATAAACTGAGCTAAATTTCCAAGCTTGTTTTGTGTGTGTGTGTGTGTGTATACATATATATGCATGTTTTAAACTCAATTTTTTAACATGTTCTCCAAGTTTCTCATTGTAAACCAATTGAATCCTTCTATAAATTCCCCCCACCCATCATTTTGCCACTGTAGGGCAGAAGGGAAAGATGTTCTGCTATGGCTGGTGTGTAGGTTTCCATTTCATCATTGAAGGTTCCGGTACAGAACCACCTGCAACTTGCTGGGCCTCACTCAACAGGACACTGCTAATTGAACATGCTGGCCCAGGCACTTTGGAGTCAGCTAAGAATATGTATCATGTGTCGTCAGCTCTTTCTCATAAATGATAACGTTGTACTTTGACTCTCTGAACAATTGGCCGCCACAATGACAACTGATTATAGCAAAAACAAAGAGGGTTTTTTTCCTGCGTGTGTGATGGGTCCTTAATAGGTTTTAAATAATAAAAATCACAATGTGGCAAGCTCAGAAGCGCAGCAATTACATTTCCCTTGTTTAGAATGTAATCCAAGTTCTCACATTAATTCCACGCTGGGTGTTTAAATTTTCGCTCACTGAGGCTTACTGATTAGAGCAGATACATCGTGTAGTATTTCCTTCAATATCTAGCTAACTGTGGCTTAGGATTTAGCAACAATTCCCTTCAGAGCCTCTTGTGGCATCTGGAGAAACAGCTGCTCTGCTTCATATGAGAGAAATAGTCATGCAATGAAATGTGTTATCTTTAAACTAAATATGGATATTACACATCCTATTGTTGCTTAATGAAAAGGCACATGACTTTAAGAAATCATTAAGTATTCCGGTGTTTAGTTACATTTTCATTTTGCATAACAAGACTTCCTCAGACGTTGATACCCCTCACACACAGCATGCCTGAGGCACATGTGTCTCTCCCAGCACCTGTGAAGGTCATCAGCTGCATAGGGTGGCAGGCAAGCGTCACACACACCCGGCTCCACACTTGCAGACGTTGCGAACCGCAGAAGGCTCGACCTGTGATTACATCTGGGCCAAGCACAAGCCTCACTCACTGCTCAGGACTAGGTATTTTAGACACCCAAGGACATGATTTCACAGGGTTTGTTTAAAATTAGAACTGTACACTTGTGATACAACTGCAAAAGGAAAAAGTCAAC
Organism: Myodes glareolus; assembly: GCF_982192425.1. Lineage (NCBI taxonomy): Eukaryota > Metazoa > Chordata > Mammalia > Rodentia > Cricetidae > Myodes > Myodes glareolus. Next base: position 124,494,041 of record NC_142026.1, on the reverse strand, counting down.
ACAATCACTGTGCTTACTTTTGGCCTTAATTCAGTTAGCTAAAGGGGATGTTAAAGTTCCTCCATATTGCAGATCTGTAATCCCAGTACTCAGGAGGCCAGTGTGGTACACAGTAAATTCCAGATTACATAGGGTGTTTCTGTTGAAAAAAAAATCATAGCTCAGTGCAGAAAAGAATTTCTCTTATTTTAAGAACTAGAATAGTTGGAAATGACTCACCAGGTATATGGTTGTCAAGGAAATAAAATATGCACTGAACTGTATACTTTCTATGAACAGCTAGACCTGAGTTATCTCACACAGAACCTTTGGAACAAATGGTTGCTTGAATCTACTAAAATTTAAAATTGGATTTCTCAGTCATAGAAGCCACAAAGTGCTTAGTGGCCACACATGCCAACCTTAGTAGATAGTGCAGAGTATGGCATTCTTACCACTGCACAAAGTCCTAATTGGCAGTGATGGTCCAGACAAGGGCCAACACAGAACTCAGAAGAGCAGCAATTAGCATAAAAATGCAGGTTATAAGAAGAGAAGGAAAAGCCAGTGGTGAGCTGGCAGAGAAACAGCTGATTTGGGGACTTTGTGGTATAATGGATGAGTTCACAAAGAAGTTACAGGAGGTCTCAGCAAATATAGCTAAACATGACCCAGTGTGACCATGGGATTCAGACACATCTGCGTGAGATTAGCCTTGATGTTAGCACCCTCTCATCTCTCCCTAAATTATACCATGTTCCTCCCCAGTGCTGGAGATCAGACAATCAGAATAGCTGCTACCCAAGAATATTTACAGAGGTCATTTGCCAATGGTTTACTCTTCTGTGCAGTAGGCACCCCCTGTTATAACCAGACAACCACAGAGTTGTGTTCTGAGATTCCTTTATGAGTAGAAGAGAAAGTAGTAGCCAGCACCAAACTGCTATGCCCATCTTTCCTCTAGAGCTAATCCTAAAATGGCAGACGCAAGATGTCAGTTTTCTTAATATGTGTGGTGGTGCCTGGTATATTCATTGTATGAAAATATGCTGGTTCGGTGACTGTCGTAAGTCATAAATTTGAGGACAGTTTGGAAATGTGCGGTCCATAAAGTTTGATTTTCCCCTTTTACTAGACAATTTAAGAATTTGAATCCTGCCTCTAACACGATGGCAGACAAGATCCTTTTTCTTCATCAGTTCATCCTTGGTGCAGAGCCATCAACAACACAACGCTGTGCACCCCTGACATCTAGCACCTCATCTGGGACCCCTCCTTCCTGCACGTTTGTACTAGTGCTCACACCTGCCAGGAATCACAACTCTCCTGGTTGCTAAGAGCACTTTATCTAGAGGACACACCTCTTTACTTTCTCAGCATATACCACAATTTGCTTGTCTTGAATAGCGTTCCATCCTGATGGAGACTGTTTCTCTGAATTTCCTGTTATACGCAGCAACTGGCTTTCATTCCTGCTACTGTTCCCACAGAGCCCAATGTAATCACTGCAATGTACACAGCTATAGAAATCCTTCTCAATCTGTACTTTTAGGTAGGAATTGGGGGGGTCTTAAGTCATCATACAGTCTCAGAAGTATATTTATCAATTATTGAAATGATTATTATGGTGGTTGCAAGTCTTCACTGGACACTTAGGCAAAGCACCCATGTTAACCTAAGACAGAGCCAGGTAACCCAAGACAAGTCAGGGAGGAATACCTAATACCTTTTCTTCTTTTTTATTGGTGTACTATGTTTTTGTAATCTTTAATAAGTTTGGTCTAGGTTTATACCACTTTGTGTATATTGTTCTTGATGATGCAAAATATCAAGGATTGTTTCCCATATAACTTTCTGCCTCTGCCATTTATTCCTTATAATTTTTCATGCCCAGTTGTTTTGGGAACAAGGTGCCTATTGTTAAGTCACAATCTATTCATATTCTTCATGTCTGTTCATGATTCTTCATGTCTACTAGCACCAAATCAAAGGGGAAACTATGTTATTTTTTGTAAAAATGGATGATTTCTCGAAATTACATTTTTATCACAGAATAATCTCATTTGAAGAAAAACTCTATTAATAATCAAGATCTGACACAGCTGTATTTAAAGAGAGAGGAAGAGAGGGTGATAAAGGGGATGAGTCAGTGCGTAAAGTTCCAACACAACCACGAGGGACTTGGTTGGGATCCCTGGCAACTATACAACAGCTAATCATGCCAACAAATATCTGCCATCCCAGAGAACGGTCAGCCTGTCTGGCCAATTACTGAGTTTCAGGTTCAGTGAGCGACCCTGTCTTACACTGGGCCTGCACAAGAATGGACCTATCAGTAGTCATGCATGGATAGGGGAAGGGGCTCAGAGACCCTATTTCTCACTGCTGAACTATTTAGGTTTTATACAATCAGAAAAATGGAAGGGGTCTTTATGCTCAGTAGCATGTCCACTACTGGCCCCACTGGGTTCCAATGAGTAGATGCAATATAATCACACAGAAGGCCCTTGCTAAAATAAATGTGCCACCAAACAAATGTCATGAATCTGGAAAAGGGACAGGTAGGGAAGGGTAGGGATTGATTGAAATGGGAGGGAGATAAGGTGATGGGGAGAAAGCTGTCAGAATGTAATGTATGAATTCCCATAGACAAAACTTAATTAGAAAAATATAGTCACATGCAAATCAAATGATTATTCTAGCCCTGATCTGAACATAAAAGTGCCCCCATGTTATTTGTGATTTATAAAATCTGATTAAATATAACTATGTGTTCAACTTACTATGACTTCAAGTTTTACTTTATTATTGTGTGTGAAAAAAGTGATTAAAGGCCTTTGAACTCTAGCATAAATGTCACTTTTCAAATGAAAAATTATCATTCGTTTTTGTTTCTTAGATACCTCATCTTATTAAACAATTGAAATATATATGGGAGAGAACAAACTGAAGATATCCAACTTCAACACTCATGTATACACTCTTATGCACACATGTATCACACATAGAGAGAAAAGAATATTCATCCTTTATTATAAAGACATATTCTCATGAAACTTATTGAGACTGACATAAAAAGCCCCATTGTGATCTACAAAGGCAAAATCAGGAGCATGACGCAGAACAGGCTGCTTTTACAACCTAAGCCCTATTTTCTTCAGGAAGGTAAGAATGGATATGGGGTGCATATATCTACATGCACATGCATGCATATGTGTGTATAGAAATATAAAACCTATTTTAGTATCCATTGATTATAATATAGGAGAGATATGAATTGTTCTACTAATGATAAAACTAGGCAGAATTTATATCAAAATAAAGATTAAGCAATTCATAATTACAGGTAAAAAAAATCCAAGACAGACCCCCAAAACCATATAAAATCAAGAGAAAACTCTTTTCTGGAAAATAGGTCATTAAATACTCTTCCTGTACTCTACTATATTTCTCCACCAACACCTCCTTCATGTGAACTATGTAAATGCATTTCAAATTCTCTCCTTTGTTTGGCAAAATAAGAACGTTCCCTTTGTTCTAAAAATTGCATTTAGCACATTTACTACTTTGATAGACTGGACTTTTGTAGTAGTATACTCGATGCTAGATTATAGTTTTCATCAACTTATTCTTTCCCAATTATTGGTTGAGATTACACTCTGGTTTACATTATAGATGTACTATATATTAGATTTACATATATAGCCAGTTGCTATGTGCTTTTCAAAAACACAGTTGTTAAAATCACATACAATTTAGCTGTTTCCCGTACTTAAAATGGTTACTTTGGCTCACACCAGTTTTTTTTTCTGTGGATTTTGAATGTAAATATAGACTTAATTTTTCATTCAAAAAAATCACTTTTTCTTGGCCAACCCTTTCTTTTTACCTCCCAAACCAGGAAATATGCCAATGTTTTTTAGAAAGTATGCTTGCTTACTCTCCAAATGTGCTTGGAAGGAGATTAAAGCATGGCAAATGAAAAGCAGAGGAATAAAATGTGTAGGCTACACGAGATAGAGTCAATTCATTTCACTGTCAATTTCAAGAACATTTAAAAAGAGAACAAGAAAGGAAGAAGGGAAGAAAGGAAAGCAAACACCAGGCAGGAACACTAAAAATACTTGAGGCAATAATTTCAAAGTTCTTTGAATATAAACCTTAAGTATTCTTGTTAAATTACTGTATTAACAGCTAACATTTTATGTTTGTTTGTTCTGAATGTGGTAAGCGCAATGAAACAAATGTCTCTCTAAAAGTAGTACCTCTAACGTAGCCTTGATGTGGAACAGGTTAAGAACCATGGGAGGTCACAGTTTGTTATGGAACCAGTGGGATGATTATTGGTTCACAAAAGGATGGAGGACATTAAGGTACAATAGAGAGAATTGAATTGTATAATAGAAAATTACTTGTTGGGCTTAAAATTTTCAAAAAATTTATTTTCTCTCAGAATTGGCATGGCACCATTTCAAATAGGGGTTTAGCATCATTAAATCCTTAGAGAACATTCTTTAAAGAATTGGAGAGAAAAACACTATCATAACTGAAACTCTACTTCCGTTACCAATCAGGTTTAGTGTGCTTCATACAGAATACAGCAATTCCAGAAAGGCGGCTTCTTATAAACCTAAGGGCATCACGCTTGACGAAGGTGATGTCACTTCCCTAGGATTTAAACTATGTTTCATCTTCTCAGCCACACAATAGCTTGGTAAAACTCATTACTTTATTTTGTTGTTAGTAGAATTAAATGGAATATGTATGTAACTTATTCTCAATATTAAAACACCATTCCCTTCCCCTTCAAAGTCATAGAATGCAGACTTCCAGGCCTTTTCTCCATTGCCCAACTTTTCTCCTTGTCCCCCACCCTCTTTCCACTATCCCACACATTTTCTGAGTGCGACAAACACAAAACTAAATGTTTCTGAAAATAGTTAAAAGCTTCAAAATGCTTTACTAGAGCTCTAATATTTAAGGTCAATCTGATAAATTTTGAGCTTCTACTTGAAAAAACACATATATGCATGGGATATTATACACACCATACATATATGAATTATACAATGTATATTTTACACAACATATATATTACTCATACACATACACACATATGTAGATGTGTGCTCATATGTGTGCACAATTTCTTACGCTGAATGAATGAAGAGAACAAATTCTGCTTTAGATAGACTCAGCTGTTAGAGGTATTAGAGGACTCAGCTATTACTGGGCATTGTTATTAAAAATAAAAACAGTCAAGTAAGAAATTTTTATTGTTCCATAGGGGAGGGTTAAATTCTATAAGGTGATATTTAAATCATTGTTTAAGGGCTCTCTATGAGCCAAAGGTCTCCATAAAACACTGAAATAGGACAGTAAGCCAAACATTACCAATATGGATTATACCTCTATGGGGTAAATCATATCTGAGACCCACTGGAGATTATTAGCACATGCTCAACTACAAACAGAATATATATTATTATCTTTAAGACCAAGGAAAAATTATGAATACCTTTTCATTGACATAGACAAGAGTGAGTGATTAAAATCAAACAACTGGTCAAAATTCCTTGTAACAGGCACGCACCCTTCATTGCTTTGAATGCATGCACTTCTGCATTTAAAGTGTATGAACCAAGCATGAAAAACAGTAAAGAACCTAGTCCATTTCCTATGTGTTAGGGATTAAGTACAAGGTCTCATGCAGCTTACATAGGCAGTCTGCCACTAAGCCATGTATTTCTAGCACAACACAGTCAGTTTTGAATATTAGTTCACCATATGCACATGTGAGAATGTGGCTGCCAATCCTGGTGATCCAAGTGCAGGGCCACGAGTCCTTAACACTTCAGCCAACAAGTCAATTAGTGGTCATTTGAAGAAAGGATGGGTTGCAGTTCAAAAATCTTCTGCAGATAAGCCTGAGAATGATCAAGAAAGTTCTAACAACTAAATTTAGAAGGGTTTGGATCGAATCCAGAGGCAAAGACTCACATAGGTGTTCTTTAATGGCATCCTGAAGGTCAGAGAACTTTTAGGCCAACGGGTCACAGTTGAACATGAGCTAAAAGTACTCCACACATGTCTGTCTACAAATAATGTTTACAGAATCATCTTGCATTTACTTAATCTTATTTTTATTAGTGTTTGTCCATAAAAAGTCTAGGAGGGAAAACAAGCATCTCCAACTCAAAAGGGCTACAATATAAATCTATGAGTATTGGGTTGCCTGGATCCTTGAGCATCCAGTCCTTGAAACAATGTATCCAGACAGTAACACATACAGTCTAAAAAGATGATTCTATTGCCTTAAAATATAATGTTTGCCTTGCTATGTTTTGGTGTTTGGGGGAAACTGCTACTCTCTCCTTCTTTGCTGTTGTTTCCTTTGGGAATGTGGATATCATTCTGCAGTGGTTTGAAGAAGAATGACCCCCATAGGTTCATATATTTGAAAGTTTGGTTCCCAGTTGGTGAACTGTTCAGAATGATTAGAAGTAAGGCCTTGTCGGAAGATGTGTGTCACTGGGGGTGGGCTTTGAGGGTTCAAAGGCCCATGCCCAGCCGAGTCTCACTCTTTCTCTACCTGTTTCTTGTAGATAAGACATGAACTCTGAGCTAGTGGTCCAGTGCCATGCCTGTGTGCCTGCCTGCCTGCCTGCGTTGTGTTCCCTGTCATGATGTTCATGAACAATTGCTCTGATGCTATCAGCAAGTCCACAGTAAGATGTTTTCTTTTATAAGTTGCCTTGGTCACAGTATCTCTTCACAGAAATAGAACAGTGGCTATGACACTCTCATATTTCTGTATTACCATTGAATTTTGGAAACACATGTTTTACAACATTTAAAGGTGGGGAGTGACTGGCCTTGGTATGAAGCCCATCTCTTACTCTCAGGTCTGACTAAAATGATGGAAAGGACTCTAGACTTAGACGTTTCAGTTGATACTAGGAGGAGTTAAGACTATGAGACCTACTGGGATGGAATGAATATATTTCTTATAAGGTGAAGTGGATCAAGAGAACTCATGTGGTTTGAATGTACTCCCTTTAAACTCATATTGCCAATGTAATCATATTAAGAGGTGAGAAATTTTAGAAGAAATGGTGTGTAGGGGACTCAGCCCTTGTGAGTGAGAAGACCACGGCAAAGGAGGGTTCACATTTCATTTGCTCTCTTCCCATTCTGCCTTCAGCCATGTGAGGTCACGGCATCTCTCAGCATCCACACAGAGGGTACATCTCTCATCAGCAATTAAATCTGCCAACACTTTGGTCTTGGATTTCCTTGCTGACAGAGCCATGCAAAAATAACTAACTGAGGCTTTGGTATTCTCTTCCAGCATAAACAGACTAGACACCATCTTCATTTGAGTCTCTCACATGTAATGCACCCCCTCTTTTCTGATAACTCTTGCCAGCTTCCTCTTTATGGCTTCTTGATAGTTTTTATAATTGATTCTGGCAATAATTTTGACTTCCGTACACAAATAAAGGTAAAGAAGGTAGGCTTAAAGCAACACTATTGGTACCCAAATTCCAGATTCTTGGTTATTGGTTATGAGACTTTGGATTAAGTTACCAAAACCTCACCTTATCTTACTTTCCTCAACTATAGATTTGGAATAACTCATAGATGAAAAACTTTCACAAAGCTCTTATGAAAATTATATCATGGGTGTGATTGCTTGGTATGTAGTAAATGTCCTTTTAACATTGTTCTGCAACTGATTCATGAATATACGTATATTCTCTAATATATTTTGAAACAATTTCTAATTTATTAAGTTAAAAACTTCTTTTTCAGGATGCCCGCCCTTCTATCTGCAAACAATGCCTGCTATAGAATAATCCTTCTGTACTCTGTGAATATGTACTGCTCTCATTAGTTGATAATAAAAGCCGATTTGGCCTAAAGCTAGGCAGGAAAGTCAAACTGAAAAATACAGAGAGAAGTAGGGTGGAGTCGAGGGGATGTGAGCCAGCCACCCAGGAAACAAGATGCCAGAGGACTGGTAAAGCTACAGCCATGTGGTGATACATAGATTAATAGAAATTGGTCAATTTTGTAAGAGCTAGTGAATAATAAGCCTGAGATATCAGCCAAACATTTACAATTAATATAAGCTTCTGTGTAGTAATTTGGGAACTGGTTGCTGGAAGTTTGGAAGCAGACAGACAGGAGACAAACCTCTGCTTTCAAATGCCTACCTGTTACATAGTAAGGATGGATCTTCCCTCAACATAAGACTGGTGCAGGAGAATTGTCTGTATTCTGTCAATCATGTTTTAAATAGATGCTGATTGGCCAGGCAGGAAGTATAGGTGGGGAAAACCAGACAGAAAGTAGAAATGATGCAATGAGAACTGGAGTATTCTGGGAAGGAGGAAGCTGATTCCTCCCACTCTTACCCAGATCACCGAAGCAGCAGGATGTGATCTGCCCCACTGAAAAAGGTACTCAGCCAGGTGGCTAAAATAGATCAGAACAATGGGTTAATATAAGCTATAAGAACAAATAAGTAGCCTGAACTAAAGGGCCAGTCAGCCTATATAACTTATAGAGATTTCATGTGTGATTTTTCTCTAGGACTAAACAGCTGGGGGGCTGGGTAGGACAGAAACCCCAACAACTAGCAGGCCCCCTCATGTTACATAAGATCTTCTACTGCTTGGCTTACATGATGTTATAAAGGCGTAACCTGACTTTCAAGTGACAGAACAGGCTCAGGAACTTGTACAAGGCCCCACAAGTGTGGGTTGCTGGGATTTGTGTCTAGGTTTGTAAATCTAAAGACTTGAGGTCTTTTCCTTTCTTGCAGGTAATCTGTGCATATCAGAGGGAGGAAAGAATGCAGACATATAAGTACTGCAGAGTGCCTTGATCCCTTCAGGGTAAAGCAATCATAATTATCAGCAGCTCTGAGGGGCTCAAACCCAGGTTGGAAGAACCCTGAACTCTTCCTTAATATCTACCTTTCTGTTTGTAGAAAGCAGAAGTAACCTTAGAGAAATTTTGGTTTTTTGATACAGGGTTTCACTGTGTGGCTTTGGAGCCTGTCTTGAAACTCACTCTACACTAAACTGGCCTCAAACTCAGAGCTCCACCTGCCTCTGCCTCCAAAGTTAAAGGTGTGCACCACCACCGACTGGAGAAAAAAATAATTTCTTAAAGGGACAAAGTCATAGAGCACAAATTTCACGTTAGTTATATACAAAACAGAGTGTGTCCATAATGCTAAGAGGAGGTTTATCCCTCAAAATGTCTATATTTTGTCTGGCAGAAACCATAACTAACATGCTACAGGCAGGTTCATTGACCATAGTATGACCAGCTTTCATTGCAGAACTAGGTAGCTACTCATTAGTTTTACTTGCAGGAATAGAAGACATTCCTCTAACAATTCAAAAGAAAAAAATACAATGAAAAGAAAATCTCGATTCCAAAAGTGTGTCCTTTTATTGATTTCATCAATTACTTAATACATGAAGTACATAAAATTTTATTTGATTTTATACAAAAGCAAACAGAAAATCTAGAAGATTTGTATAGCAATGAAACCATGCAAGGCAAATGTCTAACAACGGAAAGTATGGTTGTCTGTGTCTGAAGGTGAAGGGCATGCTGTCCTACAAACTCTGAAGCCACAGTGTTCTGAAAGTTCCTTGAAAACAGAAAATGCCCTAGTGGAACCAACTTACAGACCTTGGAGGGTAGTTCCCTTCAGCATGAGAGAAGTTCATTCATTCAGGAACATTACCAAGTGCCTCTACAGTGTCAAACAATATGCCAGGAACAGAGGAAGTACCAAGTTGGAGGGAGCTTAGTGAGGGCTGAACAAACATGCTCCTGGTCCAGCAGAGGTCATCAACGACTTCAGGTGATGTCACTTGGAGATTTCTTCCCATAGACATGCTGTAACTCACATACTGTCTCCTCCTCTCTTCCTCAGAGTACATTGGGCTGTTCTGTTCCCTGAATGCTTTCACAGATGGGAGTTGGAAGGTGGAAGAGGAAGCAACGTAGACAGCACTACTCACTAGGAAAGCCAAGACTGGATTCTGACTTTCTGATTTAGGACAAAATTAAATGTTTGCTCTTCATTCCAAAAGGCTATTTTTGCGAATGCTGCTGGGTCGATTGAAGAACTTCCAGAAAGAAGTTGGAGTGAAATTGGTTGAGCGGATAGGAATGTGAAACGCTGCACACTGAATACACAGAGTTTGCAATCAGTGCTCATTACTCAACCAAGAAGCAGATGAGATTCCACAGCCATCCTGGTTTTGGTACAAGAATGTGTTTCAAAGTAGAAGATGCTGGCCAAAAAAGCATCCATAGTGACATGAATCTGTTCGGTCCTCAGGGGTGAGTCTAGGAGGGAGCAAGGAGTGACTTCTTCATTTAAAATTGTTTATGATTTCTCTTTTAAATTATCAAAAATTATCAGCGGGGCTCCAGATGGCCTGGGATGAACCTAGGGTCACTTGTTATCCAGATTCAGATGAAAGACTTTTTAGAAGTTGCCTGATGTGAACTGATTTTTACTAAGGACATAAACCATCTATTCTCTTAAAAACCTCATACTGGTGAGCTTTGCTGCCTGTGCGTATCTCTCTAATTAAAAAAAGAGAGAGAGTGTTTCAATGCTGTCTGTCAAGACCATGAACTTTTTAAAAATGCTTATGAGCTCAAGGTAGATGTGGAGGTGAAATATTGGATTTCATAGCCTGGTCCTGGTCCCTGGAGGGCCCTGGGACTACATGGACAAGAGCCAAGGCTAAATCAAGAATAGACGGTCGAAGTTCAAATTCAGGGCACTCTAGAAAGATGTGCCTTTTGTTTTTAAATGTCATATCACTATGTATATGTGCTGGAACATACATGGGGAAAAAAAAACAAGATTAGGGGTCTTGGGAAAAACCAACTATATCTTCACTTTAAATTTACTTTCATCTCATAGTCAATGTAAACAAAAAGATTAACTAAAAATTATCAACACATATAGCCCAAAGCACTGTCACTGTTGTCTGGGTTTCTGCCAAACTTCAAATTAATGTTTTAGGACTATGATAAGCAAATAAAATGATTATGCCACACTCCAAATCAATCATGTTTGGGTCTGAATTCAGGACTCAGGGTCTAATAATCTCTAAGGCATGGCTTATCTGCTGTTGAATTACCACTGTCCTCAAGTGGATGCAGTGCTGTGGGAGCCCCAGCGGATGTCCATGCACAGAAACTGCTGCAGGAAGCCTTCCAACCAAGCAGCACAGCCCACCATTCCCGCTGGGTCAGCCACTGGAAATGCTCAAAATCACAGAAGGGAAGGTGGCTTGGTTCACATATAACCTTTACACAAATCCATTCAAGCACACATAACAGGCTCCCGTGTAGTTTTACATGTAGTGTAGGAGACTTTCTTTGCAGTTGGAACTCCGATTTTCCATCCTCACCAATGTAGTATTGCATCATAAACATTCATAGGTTAGCAATTTAAAGAATGCTCAAACTGTTGCCTACATCAGAATGCAAAAGATTACAAAAGAGGCCAAGGTAGAACCACTGCGAAAGCCGTGACATTTATTGAAGGGAGACATGTGTTTGCAAATCACAGTGCTGCATACATGACATGGTTTACAAGGATATCCCAATTATACTTGCCACAGACTTGCCACATACTGTCCCTCCCTCCATTAAAAAAAAAACTGAAAGAGGGAAAACATTATTTCATCATTATGTTTACAAATCCAAATGGTAACTCTCAATCAGAAAATCTGTGCTTGAGCAGCAGGAAAGGCCCATGTTGACTTGCCAGCCCCGTACACAAACCTCTACATGGGGACAACTTTTCAGTGAATGACTTTAATAACCCAACTTGTATCTCATCACAGGCTCAGCCAACAGGGCAGCAACTGCAATGGCTGGCAGACTGTCTAATATCTGTCTCCTTCAACAAGCCACCTTGTTTCTGAGAATCAATACAGTATTTCATTTTTGAAATAAGAAAAAGTTCATCTAATTAAAGGCATTATACAGCATATTTCTATAAAAACTGTCCAGTTTAAATGTTCAAAACTTCACTAATTGGATTTTTGCCCAGAGGAAGAAATTTGAGGAAAACTGTTAATAAAATAAAAATAAAGGAAAGAAAGAGGGAAACATGGCATATAGCTCTTATTGTACAATTTAACCACTTATTACTTATTTTCCTAAAAGGTATCTTTAACAACAGCAATAAAATGTGAAAGTTCATTTCCAGAACATAGACAATTTAAAAAAGAAAATACATATTTTGACGAGTAGAAAGAGAAAGGTAAATGAAATCATTTTTCTAAGTTCTCTGTCTTTTTTCTCCCTTCGCATTTAATAGAATATCCAACTGTGATTAGTGTTTATGAAAGGAAGCCACTGGTTTTTTATCTCATTAGAAATTAACACAAAGCTGCAGCATTGTCGACTATCTGATGTAGGAATATATAATTAAGGTTAAGACTCATTATAAAAGTACAATCAGAAAGTTCTAGAAACCAAAGCTAAGGTAAGACTCATTATAAAAGTAAAATCAGAAAGTTCTAGAAACCAAAGTTAAGGTAAGACTCATTATAAAAGTAAAATCAGAAAGTTCTAGAAACCAAAGCTAAGGTAAGACTCATTATAAAAGTAAAATCAGAAAGTTCTAGAAACCAAAGCCTAACTTTGCTCTGAGCAACCTGGTGTTACTTAGTAAAGCATCTATGTACACACCCCTTGGGTTTATTCTACTTACCAGCTTATCTCATGCAAAAATTTTCCAATTTTTGCTACTTGGTTGGGACTAAGACTGGCGATGGGAGATTGGGTCTTCATTTTTATCTCCCTGGCTCCAATGTTCTATTCTTATTCCCTTACACCCTTGAAAGTAAGTAGTTCTTCTGCCTGGACAAGCTATTTTTATAACAACTTAGATATTACTCATATTGGATATGAGTGGAGCATTTCCCCCAGATTTTAACTTCTTTAGCTTCTTTTTTCTGTTCTTTTTCAACCCCTCTACTCAAGGGAACTGTTTATAACACTTGGGCTCTAAATGATAAAATACTCAGACAGGCTGGTGTCAATGCTGTTTCTGCTCACTGGTATGACTGGCTCCTCTTCACAGCTTACAAAAGAGCTGGCTGGCTCCTCATTATCTGCGTAATCCTTTGGCCAGACCCACTGCAGATGCAGCACTGAGGGGAAGCACTCGCACTCACTGTGCAAGACAGCCATGAAACCAAGAGTCTGCACATATGCCACATTCACACCCTGAATTTATAGACCTGGTGCTGTTATAGAAACAGGAATGCTGACAAAATAGCTACATGCGTGTCCATAAGTCAGTTTCTCCAGAAGAGAAAAGTGCTGGCCTTTATGAATTTGAACCCTTTCTAGTGTGTGTGTATGTGTGTGTGTGTGTGTGTGTGTGTGTGTGTGTGTGTGTGTTAGTGCAGGAGGTGTGTGTGCAGGTCAAAAGAAAACCTCAGATATTGTAGCTCAGATGCTATCTACGTTATGGGCATGTGAGAGAAAGACAAGGGTCCCTCACTGACCTGGAGCTCATCAAGTAGGCCAGGCTAGCTCCAAGGGTCCAATGGTCTCCACCTCTCCAGCAATGAATTACAAAGACTTGTCCTTTCTAAATGAGGATTCTGGGACCTAACTCAGCTCTGTGTGCTTCAAAGGGCAGCATCTCACTGGTTAAGCCATCTCCCTAGGCAATTGTTAAATCAAACTCTCTTCATTCCGCTACTAATCATTCATTGAATTCCTAGTATGATAACATGGGGTAGCCCCCCCCAAAAAGCAAAAGGCCTTTTTTAATGAACAACAGCATAACATGTCAATATATACTTGATTCTCTAGTTGGTCTTAAGTAATCTCTTCCACATAAAAGGAGATAAAGAAAATAACTGCTTTTCAGGAAGGGGTAGGGAGAGAGACAGTCAGTGCTTGCTGATGCCATGTCTGAGCCAAGGACTGAGAATAGATATAAGGTGCAGAACTCCTAAGCCCCTTAAGTGGAGGGGATATTTGTTTTTGCCATTTTATGGATGAAAGAAAAGAAGCTTTAAGTTTCAGTGTTATTTGCAATGGTTCCTCAAGCTACAGTAGAGTTTGTGCACCTTGGAGCGTTGGCTCAAGAAAGCACTACTGGGATAATTCTAGAATTTGAACTGTGATTTGAGTAATTTCAAAGGAAACCCTCATGCTCACTGTCCTCCCGTAGTTCAAAATTATCAACCATGATGCAAACTTTTCTGGTCTAAAAAAAATACTTGATCTTCTGGACTGAGAAACTACAATCTTATATGGCTATAAATTTGCTTCTGAGATTTTAGGCTTTATTTTTTTCTTAAATTGTTATTTTCTTTATGTCCAGAAATATCTCTCTTTCCTCCCTCCCTCCTTCTCTTCCTCTCTCCCTAATTGTGTTTTCGTGTGTGTGTGTGTGTGTGTGTGTGTGTGTGTGTGTGTGTGTGTTCACGCGTGAGTGTACACATACATAGTCATGTGTAGGCCAGGGTCAGCTTCAGGTGTTCCTCTACAGGCACATCTTGTTTTGATTTTTCTATTTTGATTGTTTTGGCACAGGGCCCTCATTGGCCTGTGACTGGCTCACTAAGTAGGCTAGAATGACCAGCCAGCAAGCCTCAGGGGTCTGTTGTCTTGTCCTTCCCAGTGCACATGGCTACACCTGACTTTTTCACGTGGTAGCTTCTAGGGCTCAAACATTGGTCCTCATGCTTTCATGGCACAAACTTGATTAGCTGAGCTTTCTCCATAGTCCCATCTATTTTATTCTGTTTTGTTCTGATTTGTTTATTGAGACAGAATTCTCATTACATAGCCCAGGCTGGCCTCAAACTTGGAATTTGGCTGGGATTACAGATGTGTGCCGCCCTATTTGACGAAACAATATTTTGCATGAGTTAGATTTCTTCATACACTCAAATGTTTTTAAGATGAAGAAATTTTTCTGTGATTCTCTAAGCCTCTCAATATTATAAAATAAGACCCTGTCGCTTACAACTTAATTGGGGGGAGGGGCTATGAATCGACATATCAAGACGTGAGTCTTGCTGTTATCATATTTTCATCTTTCACATTCAGATATTAATGAAATCACCAGTGTTTAGATAAAAGGAAAAGACATGCTGATAAATTGACTCTTTCTAAAGATAAGTCCCTATAGAACAATTCAAGGGCAGAGTTCCTGTGCTATGCTGTCTTACCTCATTTTGATTTAATGCACAGGAAAAGCCAGCAAGCTTCTTCTCACTGATTCTATCCATAGAGTTTTATTCTCCTCTCTTTACCCAATAAACCTTTCAGACCCACTGGCTATTCTACCATCTTAAATTGTGACTCATAATTTAGGTAGGTTATTGTTAATTTCGAATTCCAATTGTGGCATCGAGACAAGATTTAAATTCAGCCCAATAATTGAAGTCGGACATCATTCAAATGGAAAATAAAACTTGAAAGGATGTAAGAACCCTTTTCGGTTGCAGTTGATTTTATTCTTATTGCCTCTAGGGTAAATAATAGATTTTTTTTCAGAAATTGGGTCCTTACTAGCCGCAGTTCAACAAATGCATGCAAATGGACATCTGTGAAATAAATCTGTCACAGATGTGGCACCTGGAAATGAGGTCTCAACCAGGAAGCAATTCATTATCACAATAAATCATATCAGTGCTCTATGCAGACACCCACACCTCTTCAAAAAAACAGTCTCACAGGTAGCTTAAAGACCAGCTTATTTGAAAAGGTGACAAAGTAGTTGATTATATTATAGAAGGAGCCACTTACAACATGCTCTTGGGAGTTAATTTCCTTACACCTGTATTTAGTCTTGAGAAAGGCTTTTCAGAGGGCTAAATTCATCTCTGAAGGCAGCTCAAGTGTTTAAATTTTAGATTTTAAAAACAGTACTGTGCCATGAATGCTTTTGGAAATCTTATCCCTTCTTAATTGCCTACCTGTTCCTAGAGACAAGGTGAATGCCAATCTCTTGCCTTTAAAGGTTTCCTGTTCTTGTCCATAATTTTAGTGACATAAGCTTGCATCTTTGATGTACTTCTGAGTGGTGAAGGGACAATTCCGCAATACAGGACAGCTGAGGGGCTCTCTAAACTTGCCAGCCCCAGCAGCTTGCTGGCATTGTTTAATCTCCCATAGACTTCTCTCATCTAAGATCAGCCCACATCTTCACTGTTGCATTTTCTTAGCAGAAAATCAAACTAACAACATCCGAAGGGAATAATGGTGAGATATGAAAAAACAAAACAAACCCCAAAACTCCAGATTCATGTTAATTTCTTTACTCCCACCCATTTCCCTCTGTCTTCCTCAAGTACCGGTCCATGGACAAGGCTCCTCTTGCCTACTGCCACAGGTCATGTCCCCACCCCCAAACTAGATTTAGGAGCCTACTGAAGAGGGGGAGATGATACAAGGCAACTTGGGAAGGGGGGGGGGGGCTGCGGGCAAGGAAGAATGAAACAACTCATGTGTTCAATATCATGTCAGGACATGACAGTCCTAATGGAACAGCATACCACCACCAGATTAAATTTAAAAAGTTAGAAAAGAATTTCTTCCTTAAACTGTCAGTATTGTGCTTCTATTTATATGTGAATGCACTATATGAAGCACCTAAAGTAAGAGTTCCTTCACCAAACTAGTTTATGTAGGATTATACGACATATCATAACTTAATAAAAACAGAGCTCTAGCCAAAGTAGAATAACTTGTATGTTAAAATATAAAATGAAAGTTACTGTTCTTAAGATAGATGCTAACTTGAAAGTGATATAATTAATTGGCTATTGTAAGAAACCTTTTTGGTATGGTATACTTAAAATTAGTAATTACCCACAAGTCTTAATCAACCCCATCTATTACAATGAAAACTCCAAAGAGCAAAGGAGAGAAATTCCAAGAGATGTATTGAACTTCGTCCCGCATGGAGTGTCCTTTTAAACCAAGTTCAATGGATTTTCTTGGGCAGCACATCGCTGCCTTACTACTAGCTACACGTAAGTTATTCAGCTTACTACGTTGGTTATTCCAGAACTTTCCAAGCAAAAATTTAAGCTGATGAGTGAGTGTTTCCAGAGTCACCATCCAGTTCCCTTTGTGAAAGGAGATTCTAAATATGCCCTTTTCCAGTCTCCAGCGCCTCATCAGTCCTCCACGGGCTCTCAAAAATGATAGCTAGCGGTTCTGTGATGACTTCGGCCAATTCATTAAGTACGCTAGGATGCCGGCCATGGGGACCTGTGGATTTGAACATATCTGGGTTACTGAGGTTCTGTTTTACCCATCCTTCCCCTAGTCCATCACGGATGCCTGTTCCTGTCTTCAATCCAGGCTTGTCCCTTTCTGGTTACCCTGTAGACATTTGAAAAACAGCATTCAGTGCTTCTGCTTCTTCCACACCATTTTCTCTTTTATGATAATAAATGGAGAATGCACTATATTCTTCTGAAGCCTTTGGTTTATTTTTAAATGGTCTACCTTTTTTTCTCTTAAATATACCTTGTGAAAAAGGGAAAATGAAAACCTCAAATCTACCTTGCAATAATTTGGATTTCTCAATCACATTGTTGAATACATGTGTTAGCAACTCTTAATAACAGAGCCTTAGTTAACACCCCGCAGATGCTCCGAAGGATAATGACTGCCTAGCTCACGTGCAAAGGGAACTTTTGTATTCGACTTGTAACAGTAGACGCCAGTGCTAATTCAGAATGCAGCTTCCAAAATAAAGACGATTCACAATCATCTTTAATCATTATCATTTGTATGCATAAACAATGACTTTCTCTGCAAGGCATTTCAGAAGCATGAGCTGGAGGTGGATGAATAAGGATTTCTGTCAGAG
Organism: Myodes glareolus; assembly: GCF_982192425.1. Taxonomy (NCBI): domain Eukaryota; kingdom Metazoa; phylum Chordata; class Mammalia; order Rodentia; family Cricetidae; genus Myodes; species Myodes glareolus. The sequence goes on along the minus strand of NC_142026.1, from coordinate 124,476,145 downwards.
CAGTAGCCCGGCAGAATGCATTTGCTATGTGGTCATCGGCGTCCAGGGCCCCAGGTCTACAATACATTAATCATCTCCAAGTTCTGCCAGGTGTTGACGTGTTAACCCCTTTACTGTCACCCTGACTCCTCTGAAACAGCAAGGCAGCCGCAGATGATAGTTTCGGCCCATCCATTACACTCTGCCGTGTGCTGAGAGTCCCCTGATGAGACCAGGAAGGACAAAGAGAGGAGAAAAGGAGAGGTGAAGGGACAAAGAAACCTAAGACTGTTCCCTGGTTTTGGATTTCTTGGATCCAACTGTTTGGTTTTGGGTTTTGGGGGTTTGTTTTGTTTTGTTTTGTTTATCAAAAAAGGGTTCTTTTGGGAAAGGTTGTATAAGTTTGTTTTCTTAATCTATCTCTCATTCCACCCTTATACAAAAGTTTAGCCTTTGAAACTTAGCAACGCCCCCCAAATGTAAATCATATTGCAGAGGACCCCTTTAGAGGACGATTCTACACACCTCTCTAAAATTTTTCTCAGAACATGGAATTCTCACCCTTGCTCTTGCAATGGCCACTTGCTGACTGCCACATTGTCTGTTAGTCTGTTAGTCTGGGAGACACCATCAGGTAATTTAAGCTGGTAGGAAGTATTACTGACCAAACTTCATTGTTCTTTCAAGAGAGAAAACTATTTATTGTCCTATGGGTTGGTATATGGCTCTAACTCTAGGAAAATTTTACTAATAATTAATATATTCAAAAGTCACCTTTTAAAAATCTAGCCTAATTTAATTCGTCTATTAAAATCACATCCTGTTACAACCTGGGGTAGCATAATCTTTAATCTATCTTGACAAGCAAAGTTGTTGAGACGGTCTGCAGGGCAGCAGGGGAGTAAGGTGAAGTCCTAGAGAGGAGAGATCATTGTAACACAAAGGTGCAAGTTTTCCTCATTGTGTAAAGTTGTAGTAGAGAAATAGATGACAGGATATTAGCAACAACAATTCTATTTACCGTGTGGCACAAGGTAACTAGCTATTGGTATCCAGAACAAGAACGAGCATCAGAAAGAGCCTCAAGTTAGGAAGTTAGCAGTCACTAGGAGGAAGACAGTCCCCGGCTGAGAAGGATCACATCCCTTATACACCTGCCCATAGAGGAGGCAGAACTCTGACTGAAGTCACCTAAACAGCCTTCATGGCCTCACATGTTCCAGGGACATTTGGCAGAGAGTAAATGCCTTTGGACGGGTTGCCATCCTTTAAGTATTGACCGTCTTTACGTTAAACTTCCTTGGCAACTGGGAGGGAGCATGAAGTCATTTCACAAATCTAACCACAAACCAATAGCCTCCGAAATCTCACTTGCCTTTGGTTCCGCAAAAGCAAAGCAAATTCAGTTAACAAGCTGAGTCTTGCAATTTGCTATTTTTCCTTCCCGAGGGAAGAGAGCGAGAGGCCGACAAGCAGGATTTTCATAGTTGGGTTATGGACAGCTTCAAGTTGGGAGGGCAGCCACAGAGAGCAGCAATTAGCTGAGCCCATGTTGCATCACAACTTGGGAAATGTTAATATTTCCCTTGTTACGAATGCTCTCAGGGCTGTGATGGCTGATATACATTGTTACATTGTGCAGCCCAGTCCTCACAGGTCCTACTCAAATAAAAGAAAAATGAGTAGACTCAGAATCCCAGCTAGCTAAGCAAATAACAAAGACCTCTTAGGGTCAAGCAAGCATTCAGTAGCACAGTTCCTACACCTTGCTTTTTATTTTCCCGTTGCTCGTTTCCCCCATAAACTACCTGGCATTCTCCTACAATGAAAAATGGGTCTCTCTTCATTCCACCAAGGAAACTATCAATATATTTGATTGATATATATCAATATAATAATGTTAAGTCATAGTTATTTGTGCCCTTTTCCTTGATTAGTGAGCAAGGTTGGCTTAACCATCATGAAAGCGAGATGAAGGTGTGTCTCCATGGTAGAGTGCTCACCTAACATGTGTGAGGTATGGACTTCAGTTCTCAGCACTATGAGAAGGACTGGCAGGGGGGGAGTACAAAGAAGAGTCATGAAAGCAACATTGCATCTGCTGTGCTCTCAAGCTTCTTCAAACCCACCCTTAGGAAGAATGAATACTACATTGGCTTCAGGTCCTAAAACAGCTGCAATTTTCTTATTTTTAAAGACCAGATGTGTTAAAAGATTAAAAGAATGGTTTTATCCTCAGCATTGCATTAAGCTAAGTGTGGTGACAGACACCTGTATTCCCAGCACTCAAAAAGGACACAGGACAATCAGAACTCCATGGCGAGTTTGATATCAGCCTGGCTACGTGAGACCTTAGCGAGAGACAGACAGAAAGAGAGAGAGAGAGAGAGAGAGAGGGAGAGAGAGAGAGAGAGTGTGTGTGTGTGTGTGTGTGTGTGTGTGAGAGAGAGAGAGAGAGAGAGAGAGAGAGAGAGAGGGCAGGGGTGGGGAGGAATATCTTGCTGGGTATGGTAGTACATGTCCGTAGTCCTAGTACTTTGAGACAAACTCGGTAAAATAAGAGACTGGCCTGGTCTACATAGACAAGCCAGGGCTGCAAAGTGAGACCCTACCTTAAAAGAATAAGATAAATTTAAAAATAATCATAATAACTTTAAAAGGTGGCCAGCAGCTTGTTCACAGCCTGCTAAATTATCATCTCTAAATCACTAGGTCAGCACTGCTGAAGGGTTACGTTCTGTTACTCTCCTCCCCAACTTGAAGGGCACCCTCAGTTGTCACATGAGAGTCCTGTAGGCCTAGTTCTTGGTCTCTGCTGGTTTTTTCTCTGTCGTGTCTGTTCTAGGTTTGAGTCGAGGCACCTTCTTCAAGGATCTGGCAGTTACTGTCTCAGCATCTCTACCAACTCTATAACCATACTCAGAGAAATGGTGTATGCGCACGGAGGGTTCAGGGCCATGAAGGGAAACACAGTTCAACCCACAAAGAAACCATTATTCTGTGCTTAACAATCAAGATTTCTTATTCTTCCCAGTTTGATTATTCTGATTTTTATCCAACTTCAAGTCTGTTACTCTTTGGAGCTTGTGGCTCTTCCCCCGATTACAGACAATCAGAGCTCTGTGGTGCAAGCTAAGCCATCCTGAGAAGTTAGTCTCAACTTTGATATTACTCTAAAGAACAGCCACAGATTCCAGTCCAATAGCCACACGTGATCCATGTTTGGTTACTCAACAAAAGGTGGTCTTCTTGAATAATTAATTATCTTATCCTGCATTGGGGGAGCTGTCTCACAGGAAAAAAAAAAAACCAATCTTCATTTAAGGATGATGACAGTGTCTCCTAGATGGTAAAAGATAAAGACCAAAGTTGAAAATCTAGATGCTTCGTGATAGTTTTTGTTTTGATTTTAACTTCATAACACACTAAAGCTTTTTGGCTATTCGGGTTTTTACGATTCGGCCATGACATACCGGCCATTATTATTGAGTGGAGAAAGGCAGGGCTGCTCTTAGAGAAGAGACAACACAGCCTGATTCTATTGGAAAGCTCTGTGAGCACAAACCTCTGTCTCAGACCTCCATCTTTCCCCCCCAGGAATGCTGTGTCTGTGTGTTTGTTCACTGTTACGATCTCTAGAACCATCTATAGTGTCATTCTTGCATATGCCTCCTTGAAATAAGCTCCTGCTGCAGGATTTTAATCTAGAAACCCAGCTGGGATCCCATTTTCCTTCACTTGCATAGGGAAAAAGCTTCACGGATCCACTAAGCTTATGTGGATCTTCATGGCCATTTAGTTCTTCCCTTCAGCATTTTGCTTGGGGATGCTCAGGCTGACTTCGGGCCCCAAGAAGAAAGAAGGTGTGATATGACACTGAACAGACAGCTACCGCATAAAACACCTTCAGCTGTCTTCGATCCTAAGGAAGCCTTACTGAGTAGATTCCCTTAGATTCTATAGAAGCATCGTTGTTGTTTTTTTTTTCCTTTAGAAACAAATACCTAAATGTCTTCAGTCAAATAATGAACAGTTCCTGATTATATAATCTGTCTCGATCCTTGTATGTTAGGGGGTGACTTAATGCATTCTTTCTGGAACAAATTAAACAGATTATGAGGAACTGCCTCTCCATGACTCCTCTGGACACAAACATTTTTAATCTTCAGTCTCTGACTTATCTACAACTTTTCAGCAAATGCACACTATACTAGAGAGGCTGCCTGGGAATTTTCCTACCCACTTATTATTCATAAAACTCTCACAAACACACTTGGAGGTTAAAAAGCAAAAGCATCTTTGTCTATGCTATCCTCGGGGCATTAACTGATGGTATAATTTTTCCAACTGAATAGTTATGTAAATTCCCAAGTTTTTCAAAAGTTTAAGACGCTGCTTTGCAGCCCTCAGCCCCGAGTGCTTGGAGTGAAATGACTTCCTACACACAGAATAGCCTGCAGGACTGTGGTTAGCCAGGGACAGCCAATACTGCAGGAGCTCCTCGAGGCCTGGAGTCAGAACCTCATCTATCTCTTCCATCAGTAACAAAGACTCAGGAATTTAACTGCGGAGGATTCTGCATCATGTTGTCTGTTGTTTTGTAATAATTAACAGCCAGTCAGGACAGGAACCCAAAGTTAGCTCATCTCTCTATCCAGAATTATAATAACATGGCTGAAGACATGAAGTGGTGGGGAGTTTGGAACAGACAAGGAGCCTGGCCACGGTTCCAGACCTGAGTGTAGGGTTTCGGTGGAGTTGCCACAGGCAGGGAAGAGCCATAAGGATGGCTGAGGTCAAGAGTGATAATCGGGAGGGGGAGTCATAGAGGAAAACACAGAGACAAAAGATCAGAGAGTCTCAGATAGAAGCACAACTGAGGTTAGAGAAGGGCAGCTGCTTAAGAAGGTACTGGTTCCTTCTTCAGCAGGGATGGGCCAAGACTGGCTGCAGGATGGGCGAGAAGGTGAGAACTCTAAGGAGAAGGTTCTAGACTGAAGTCCACCTAGCCCACTTCCGATAGGGAGCTCTGCTGCGAGAAAGCGGGTCAGATGGGATGGCACAGAGCGACAGTGTGAGGGGCTTATGAGAGTTTCTCTCTGCCCTGTGCTTCAAGGTCTCCAATTGGCACCCAAATGGGAACGAAGTATAGGCCCATGAATACAACACAGAAGATTGGAAATCCCAGGGAGTGTACTTCTGAGTGCTTGGTCCTCTAGGGTAGTTCTTTGAAACATACTCCTTCAATTTAAAGCTCTTGGTGACACTGATGTCCACTCAGTGCCCCAGGCCACTCACTCAGGGTCCTGTTACTCCGCTGTCCCCGTCCCTGTCTCCTTGTGTTACTTGTCGCAGCATCGTGCATTACTATTAATTAACAAACCTTGAAGTCACCCTCAACCTCAGTGTCTGTTTCCACTGCTTACTAATAAACTTGGCATTTCAGAAGGTGTCTAGTGCATACGATAATGCTCACTATCTACTAACCCATGATAGGACATACACTATTACTATTTACCGAGAGAACTCTTTCCTTGGCAGGCACCATGTTGCAAATGCATACCTGCATATAATCTCTCCCTACCCCACACCAACTTGTTAGTGAGCCAGAACCCAATTAATAAATAAATGGAGAAGCGGAGGCTTCGAGACACAGATGAGCTACTCTGGAAAAGCTGATAATCTAGGGCAGAACAGTCCTGGCCTTTGGCAAGTTCCACCTTATCAAATTACATCTGCTCAGGACAGTCAAGTTGGATTTGCAATCTGCAGTAGCTGAGAAGTAGTCCAAGAATCCTAAGAAGGGAACCTCGCGGGGAAACAGGGTTTTTCCATTGGCATTTGTCACAGATCTGAGTTAAAACCACGGGGGATTTCAGGTGGTCCCTAAACCCCATGCCTAGTGGCCTCACATGAAGAGATGAAGCAATCATTTGAAGGGAAACATGGAAACAGGAGTGAACCACAAGATGTCTAGAGAGCCTAGAGCCACCAGAGGGTCCAGAAGGTCAAGGAAGGAGGCTCCTTCCAGAGTCTTTAGAGGAATCCAGTCTTCCTAACCCCACGGTGCTTTCCTTCAAGCCTCCAGAAGCAGGATGGGAAAGCTCTCTGTTGATTTAAGCCACATAGCTGTTGATAACTGTCACCACACCCTTAGGTAACAAACACCGAGCACTTTCAGCAGCACTAGGATTTGTCAAATGCTCTTAGGGGTAGTTTTACCTGCTTTGTTAAAAAGCATATGCAATGTGATTTTTAGTGAAGGGGAATTTTATTCACACAGAACCTGCAATGTTATGCAAAGTATTTAGCTATTGTGCAAAATACCTATTTTGATTTTATTTATATCACTAATTATATACATGGAAAAGCTTGGTCTCTTCCTAGTCTATATATGACATAGATTGCTTGGATTATGGAAAACATAATTTATAAAAATACATTAAGGACTATACTATATTTATGTATATGTTACATAATATATATTTATGAACACATACATTCACTAATATATCTCATTAAAGAAAAGGAAACACTAGGAACTTTCAAGAGTTTTCTAGATTTCTGTTTTCCCCTTAAATATGCATACTTCATCATTAACAATAAATATTATCTGTTGTCTTTCTTAAAATACCATGTTCAAGGGCTAGAGATGACTCAGCAGTTAAGATCTAGCTATCTTATAGAAGGTCTACATTCAATTCCCTATATCCACATGGCAGCTCACAACTGCCTGTAACTCCTGCTCCAGGGAATCTGACACCCTCTTCAGGACCCTCTGAACAACTGCACACACATGCTTACACACACACACACACACACACACACACACACAGAGAGAAACACACATACATATGTGCGTGCACGTGCGCCGCACAGATTTTTTTTTTTTAAAAGAGAAGGAAAATACTGGATTCACTTCATCTCTTTTCAGTAAATCTTCCAAGTATCCCAGTCTGAATACTCGTGACTTGCCCACAACAGTTCTCTCTTGGGGAAAAACACTGCTGAGAGAGAAGCATGTTCAGGTAACAGAGCAACAGACAATACCGATGTCCGGCATGAAAACAGGGTCCTTCGCACTCCCAGTGGTACTTCCATTTTGTCACACAGAATTCAGAACGGGGGTGGGGGGGTGAAAAACAATCAAAGGCTGAGATGAAATGAACTCTTTATTTTGTTAATAATCCTATAGTGTCATTGAGGCTGTTATGATGGAGAATGGTTCCTTTGGGTTTGTGACAGTGTGGTAGTGGGGTAAAATCCAGAGACAGTATTAAAGTGACAGCATTTGTGTCCACCATTGCTTTTCTGAAGACGCACGTTATCAACACAATGAAAAAGCAGATAATGACACGGCATCTCTGTGACATTATATCTCAAATTCCCCTGGAGGACACCTGGGGGGAGGGGTCTTCAGACCACACTTTGAGCTATTTCATTTCTAGACACCCCAGACCAGAAAGATCACAGCGAGTCTCAGCCCAAGCCCTCCGTCTGGAATATATTATACTTTGCCCTTTCACAGGACAACACCTCCCGGACAATCTCTCTGCACTTATCCTCCTGGCCTCCCATCTGGCTTAGTCCCCCAGACCTGGGACCTTCCTGTCTTACAGAGGAGATGCCCTTTCCTGACTGGTGAGAAGATATGCAAAGATAGCTGGTCTGCTTGCAACTGCATGCTTCTCTTGGGGGCTTAGTTTGCCAGCCTTGAAAATAGCAAGAGCTTTTGAAGTGACTCGGGCATTTCTGCTTTATCGAAATTACCGTGTTCTCCCAGCATCCACACTCAGCCCGCAAACACTGAAGTGTGGCCTCTGCTGGGCCTTGACCTCACCTGCCAAATTGAAATGGGCAGGCAAGCAAGACCAAGTGCAGTAATCCTCTTTAGCAATTCCATCCAGGGCATATTTGCATGTTTAGTGGCAGCCTGAAGGAAGGGCTCAGGGGAGTTGTAGTGTTTCCATGACTCTCTTTGTCTCTGCTTTTGGCAGGGGAAAAAGAGACTCTTCAGACACCAGCATGCTCTCCGGGACTAGCATCTCAGGCCTTTGAAAGAGCAGCACATACAAAGTCCAAAGGCCAACCCTCAAGAGGCTGACCTCACCTGTCTGAACTTGGAGGAGGTGTGAAGGGGCTACCTGCAGCAGCCAGGCATGGAAAGCAAGCTGCCTTCCGTCATACCCTGGAGTTCTCACCCAGGCACACTAGCTGTTAGGCAGCGCTGGTACCCGGGAGAAGAGCAAGCAGAGCGTCAAACAGATAGAAGAGAGAAGAGCTCACATCTCCGCCCGCTGTGGGAATATGTGTAGAAAGATATGGATGTGACCTAGAAGCAGGGTGGCTAGAAGAGGGGACAGAGGGACCTTAAATGGTCAGTCAGCCTCTAGGTAGCTCTGGAACCTTCTTATTCTTTCCTTCAAGGACAGCTGTGAAAACCACTGGTGGGCATAGTACAAGGCTGGATTCAACCCCAAGCTTGTCACTTCCTAGATGACTGTGTGTCCATTCAACCTCACCACTGTTTCGGCGAACCCTCTGTCAAAATATGTACACCACCATGTCCCACATCACTGAGAGCTGTGGTAAGTATTGTTTGAAGCAATACCTGACATCGTGTAAGCATCCTCCCTGTACAGAGACACAAAATTATACATTTTTGTTCAGTCACTGAGGAGTGTAAACTCACCCCTAAGGAGGCATAGATTCTCAGGCATAGCTTCTGAACAAAACCATAATGGGTGTTCGGCAGCATTATTGAGTTAGTCACCCACAATATTGTTAAAATAGATCATGAGTAATGTGTGTGCTTTAAGCACTGTTTAGCCATTAACTTTCAAAATTTCATTTAGCATTGTGAAGCATGCCCTGTAGAACATAACTGCCACAGACGTAGTCCTCAGCTTGTTGAAGCATAAAGACCTCTTTAATTGTTTCAAAAACCGTAGGCTTTCCCTCCAGGTACATGTGTGTGTGCACATGCGCACATCCACACATTACAATAGGGCATGTTTATTTATTTCCTACTGTCTTTTTATTAAGAAAAATATTGTTTTAAAGGTGACCGGGAATTTAAGAACTTCAAACATATTTACAAAAAGCAAGCCATTTATGGAGCAAGTTGGTGCCGAAGAGATTTAAGGTCTCTTGCATTAATTCAAGGCCCTGCTGCCTTTAGATTCAGTGCAATGGAATCTTCGGATTTTTTTTAGTTGACACACAGGCTAAACGAGCAAAAGTCAAGTCCCAGAGTTTTAACTTCAAATGTAACATGAGTGATCTCTCTATGCTTGCACTGGGTGGTGCGTAACAGACAGGAAGAGTCTGGAGTAACATTTGAAGAGGCTAATGTTTTTTCTCTTAACTCAAGAGCTGCCAGTTTGCGCTCACTCATTCTTCCACAGTTGGGTCTTGAGATGCCATTGTTCACTGCTTCAGTAATCTGCCCCCACTGCAGCAAAGACTTTAGACAGACCCGCAGATAATCCTTGATAGTTTCTTCAGAAACTGAGATTCCAGGGTGAAATAGTAAGTCCTTGTCTTTCCTGTAACTAATTGCAGAACCATGGAAGCATCCCTAAGCAAAAACACAGCCCACTGGGGTGAAGAATTTTCAGAAAACTTATGGTAAGATTAAAGGATTTTAGAAACCCCCTTTTCTGTGTGACACAGGACACAATCCCAAGCACTGGCTTTGATCCACCTGAAATGCATGCTTGAGCTTCTGTGCGTGTGCAAGCGTGCACGTGTGCACGCATGCACACACACAACTGCTGTGATCACATGTATTCATATTTTACTTCTATATTTCTCACTTCTGTGGAAACTAAATATAAAGTAACCTTTCCCATTAAAGAAGCTGCTTTAATTTTCAGAGCAATGTGCGAAATCATGCTACTTAACACTACATTACATTCACGGAATATGCAAGTTAAATAAAGACACCTTGCAGGTTTCTTAATATAGACTCGGCTAAGATTAGTTATGCATCTGATACCTTCACATTTAGATTTGGGGGGGGGCAGGAAAAAAGTCGCAGTTAGAAATCACACTTGCACAGCAAGTGCTTAGGATTTCATGGTTCATTTAAGAGCATCACAATCAAGAATTTAATTATGTCAGAAAGGAAACGGCATCTTTCCAACCATTCCCTATTCATGCCTCCCCCCTACACCACAAAATGTACCAATATCTTTAATGCCTATGGACCTGGTTTTGCTATATGACATAAAGAGGTTGGCTGGGTGATATGGAGATACCCTCTGTCCTACTGTGTTGTGCTTTTGAGATTTGCCATGACAGACTGAAGAGGAAGCCGTGGAGTACCAGAGCCTAGGAACTATTGGAATATAGCCAACTCAATTCCCAAACAAAACAGCAATTTCTATGGTCCCCCAAAATAAAATTGGCCTACAATGTTGTGAGGAGGCTGCTTGTTCATCTCAACTGTGCAGAACTGAAATAATCACACAAATACTGTGTTAATTAAATCACTGCTTGGTCCATTAGCTCTAGCTTCTCATTGGCTAACTCTTGCATATGAATTGAACCCATGTCTGTTATTCTGCTTATCGCCACAAGGCTGTGGCTTACTGGCGAAAGTTCTGGCATCCATCTTCAGCAGGTCTACATGGCTTCTCTCTACTCTGCCTTCCTTCTCCCAGCATTCAGTTTAGTTCTCCGCCCCCACCTAAGTTCTGCCCTGCTATAGGTCCAAAGCAGTCCTTTATTAACCAGTGGTATTCACAGCATACAGAAGGGAATCCTACATCACCACCAGGCACTGATGGCGGACTGACAACTCAGAGCTGAAGAAGAACCAAGTATTTTAAGGTAATAGTGCTGCCCAAACCCCCACTGTGCTTAATACTTCAGCTTTTCTATTAATGTCCTGTTCAAAATCCCAGTCTCATAATCAGTAGATCTGGGCTGCAGATGCAGCTCATTTGGTACAATTCTTGTCTAAAATGCATTAAATGCGGGCTTCAGTACCCAACACTGCATAAACTGGTCATGGTCCAGGAATTACGGAGTAAAAAATGAAAAGCTAAAGTTTGTTTATTCTAGGCTACACAATCTGTTCAAGGTCTTGCTGCATCGTAGAAAGCCAGCAACTCAAACCAGCAAACATGGATCCCATCCAACTAAGACTGATGTGCTATGTCATGACTAAGAACTAATATCCTCATGAAGGTAGATTAGCTATGTGCCTGGGGCTGGGGAATGACTGATGTTGGGACCAACACAGCTAATAAAAATAACTTCTAATGTAACTAACAAAATCATCATATTTTGAAGTTACTGCAAATATACAGTATAGTCACTTACACAGCAGAATGATGTAAATTATTCGCCGTGGTGGAAGGTAATGCTTAGACTGGTTCAGCTGAAGACTAGCTGAATCTTATTTCTTCAGGAAGCAAAGGCTGAGACCAAGGCTCCCAGGCAGGAGTTTGTTTAGGAATGTAATTCCTGAGCATAGAAGGAGGGAGAAAAGAATGAAGCAATGGAGAAGAAGCCAGTACAGGATGTACAATGGAATTATCCACTGTGCTCGATTACATGCTGCTTCAGAATCTTGCATGAAGAGAGCAAGGAGGGAAACATTTCTCCAGCAGCTCCCATTACCCACTTGTCAAAGTCCCTTGCACTTCCTGTTTATCCATGTGAGTGCTTAGTCAGCTCCAGTAGGGAGCGCCTGACAGAGTGTGCAAAGATGCTGGAGCTAAAGCACCAAGGAAGCACGGGCCTAAACCAATGAGCTGTCAGCTCGGACCTAGGTGATGTCAGCTGAAGTCTGCGTGGAATCGCTTGCTCAGCAGAGGCTAGAATAAGACTTAAGGCCAAGGTCTTCTGAAGTGATGTACACAAGAGCCAGGCCATCTGTATCAGTCAGGACGGTCCAATTATGCTGCAGTAACAAATGACCCAGCATTTCAATAGTCTGCAACAAAGGCTTATTTCTCACTCATATTATTTCTTGCAAGTCTACTTGGGGTCAGCTATAGTTCCATGCCATTTTCTTTGCTGAGGCACAGAGTTGACCAAACCATCTCTCTCTCTCTCAGAAGCACTGTCTGTCCTAAGACTAAGGGATGAGATTTAAATTACGATTTTTTTCACGGGGTTGTAAAGATGCTAATCAGGATAAGCCCCTAACATAGTCTGGAGAGGTAGCTCTGTGGGTGAACAACTTGATGAAGCAGCATGAAGTTCTGTGTTTCAGTCCTCAGCATCCGCCCAAAAAGCTAGACTTGTGGAGTTTGGCTGTACACCTGGAAGATACAGACAGGCAGATCTTGGGGGGCTCACTGGAAGCCCATCAAACTGAAGTACCAAACACCAGGTTCAATGAGAGACACTAGTGGAGAAAAAAATAGAGGAAGATGCCTGAAACAGGCCTCTGGACATGTGTGGACAAACGTGTGCTCACATGTAAACACAGGGAGGGAGAGAGGGAGAGAGAGAGAGAGAGAGAGAGAGAGAGAGAGAGAGAGAGAGAGAGAGAGAGGAGGAAACCAATTCACTCTGGGCTCCCTGTGCAAGCTTGTTCACGATACCACATGGCTCAAAAAATGTTTTTAAATGAGAACTTAAACAATTTCTAGAACCTAATGCTCAGTTCCAGGAGAGTTTGTTTCCAAGGAGAAAATAAGGCATGGGCATACCTTTGAAGGCTCCCTGATCTCACTTAGATTCGATATGTGCATTTATCCCTGTTATAGCTGCTCTGGTGTCTCAGTTCTTAGAAATCACCGACGAAGCGACATTTAAGCAAGTTAAGAACAGAACTCTGACAGGAATTGGATCTCTGTATTCCCTGCCAGGGTAAGGGTGGTAGCAGACATAATGCTTATCATTTTATATTCGAGTTTAAATGTAGACAACAAGCAATTAAACGTGTCAGTAACCGAGATAACTTCAAACTCTGTCATGTTCTGTGAAAAGAGCTAGGAAGCGATGCGATGGGGGAGATGATGTGTCAGCTCACAAGTGATGATCTCTACGAGGAAGCAGCATAGAAGAAAACCATTAAACCACATGTCTACAATCAAAGTATGGCTTTTAATAATAGCTAGCACCATCATCCTCCATCCTGAGGGTGTCACCTCTCTACTGTGACGTCACCCTCTGCATTCTCTTCTCTCCCCATTCCTCACCAAAGCAATCTTTCAACTAATATATATATATGTGTGTATATATATATATATATATATATATGCACTCATTAAATAAAATTTTGTCAGTATCATTTGCAATTTTAAAGCTAAGAAAATTATTTTATATGGCCATTATCTGTTTCTTGTTTTGAGTTTTGTTGTTGGTGTGTTTGTTTTCTTGGTTTTGTAGTTTTTTTGCTTGGTTTGGCTTGGGTTGAGCTGGGTTTTGGCATTTTCTGTGGAGCAAAAACAGTTCATTCTTTCTCCTGATTAACTTCAGACACCCTCACAACTAATTTTCATTGAAGAATCTCTTTCTCAGTCTGCACTTGGGCAGAAGCGCAGTGTTCCACTGAACAATATGCCCTTCCTACCTTGTCTTGGAGACACCCGTGGCAGAGTTATCTGACTGACCTTGTGATTCTCTCTCTTGGAGAATTGTCTTTCCTAAGTCAGTGGAAGAGGACCTTGTGAATATGTATTGAGGTACATGCCCAGGAGGTGGTTACAGTATACAACAGCAGGAAAATCACTAATCAGCTAATCCTGTTAAACCCTTTAAAGCACCTTGATTCTCTCTCTCTGGAGAATAAGAAATTCAAGAGATGTGAACTTGGAAAAGACAATGTACCATTGCTACTTGAAACCCAGTGGAAGCCACGTGCAAAGGAGAGGAGACAGCTGCTCGATTCAGAAAGTGCGCTGTGGCTACCAGCCAGCATACTGTGGAGACCTCACCTCTACAGCAACAAGGAGCTGAATTCATCTGAAAACCTAAATGAGTTCACAAGCACAGCCCTCCTCGACACTTCCACCAGAGTCCGATCCAGCTCAGACCTTGAATCTGGCTTTGAGCAGGGAACGCGATCAAGCCCAGAATTTTAACCTACAAAACTGTGAGATGATAAATGGGCATTATTTTTAGCCACTAAGTTTATGGTAATTAATTATGCAGTAATAGAAAACTAATACCACATGTAACTGGATTTATCAACTTCAGTGTTCTGTTAAACGGCTAAATAATGGCTCTTTCCCATCTTTCGAATGTGCACCATTAATTCTCCTGAAAGGAAGGAATTCACGTGGGACAGAGTAAGGAGGTCAGTGATGGAGAGGCTGGGCCCAACGTGGGGCAGACTAATTGGAAACATCATCAGCCCACTGAGCAAGGTACGCTTAGGGGATGGAACCAATGGCTGTGAAGGAAGGAAGAGTCAAAAAGACCAGGATAAACGAGCACACACTGAGCCACGGTGATAGGAATCTGGGCAAAGCAACGGATTTTCTTTTCATTAATTAGCATGTGGGTCCGGAGTAGCCGGGAGATCATGAAATAAAGATGTCACATATCCATGATAGTTTCTTCATTGTGAATTCATGAGATCATATGCTGATATTTCAGAAGCATTTACATAATGTAGGGCATGAAGAATCATGTCCATCCAATGCTGTTTCATTTCTCCTTTCTCTAATACAAAGAAAGGCTTTAGTCTGGTTCCTTGCCTCACTGACCAGTAGATGGAGGCCCATGAATGGAGGTTTGGTTCGTGGGATGGAGTCAGAAATAGCCAGTCACATCCTGCCTCACTCTAGAAAACAGTGTTGAGATAAGTCATAAGAGGGCCATGGATCCCTGAGTCATGAAATGGAAGAAAGCTTTCAGAGACACCACCCAGGACTCTGTCCAGTCCTAAATGAATATTTAATATGTTATGGTTTTGAGTTAGAGGTTGGAGAGAGCCCAGACATTCTCTCACTAAAGGATGGCCTGACTTCTCCTGAATGCTCAGAAGTCTTCTCAACTGTATCATCCACAGCTTGATGAGCCTGTCTTCCTCAGAGCCTTTTCTTCCTTTAGTATAATACCGAAGCATCACACAGGAACTCATGTGTCAAACTTAGTTCATGCTACAAGAAATGTATGTTCTAGGCCAAGCATGGTGATGCACACCTTTAATCCCAGAAAAAGTAGGAGGTAGAGGCAGGTAGATCTTTGTGAGTTTGGGACCAGCCTAGTCTACACAGTGAGTCCCAGGAATTCCTCTTCTTCTCTATCCTTATATCTAAAGTGAATTATTTCTTATATCAAACGATAAGAAGCATAAATCCTAATTTTCATATGTATATGTGAACACACCTATGTACATGCCAATCTATACATGTTTACTAAACATAGGAATAATGAAAAGCTTTCTCCAGCAAAACCAAAGAAATGTATTTATTCATAAGTATGTTTCCACCACCACCTCTCAGTGATCCCACCCTAATCAGAGGATCCAACCTCTCTGGCTTCTCGGTCTCTTTTAAAAAATGTGAACCTGGAAGTCTGACAAATCACAATGAAGAGCAGCACTTGCTTAGCTGATGAAAACCCATGGACAAAGGTTAAAACAAGGTACGTTCAGTGCCTGCAAAGCAGGGGGCAGAAACGACTAGATCAGGTCCCATCTCCAACTTGTCCCATTCACTTGAAATGAATTTCAAAAGACCTAAGTAGAGACAAAGGGCTAATATCCATTCTTTAATGTACAAGATTATAATTAACCTAACGTCTGTTTCAAATTTACTATTATCTATTAAGAAATAAATAATTTTACAGCCTCTAATGTAGCTCTTAAGCCTCAAATCACTGACCATAACTAATAAGCAGCTTAATAGCAAGACTTACCCTACATAGAGCCATAGACCACAGTTTCCCTGCGCATAAATCATCATCATTTTTAATGCAGAGGCAACAGCAAATCTCTGTAATTACTGGGTGCATTTTGAATCATTTTTATTATTACTGCGCTGGCCCCATTAAAAATCCAAAACACTGAACTGCATGGAATATAAAACTGGAATTATGATACACTACAAACTCTAATTGAAATCCATAAATTTTCTACTAGTATTCAGAATTATTTTGTTGCCAAAAGAATTTCAGTTATGCCGACTTAAAGAATTAACCTTGAAAGTATTTGCTGTCTATAACAATGAGAAGGGACATTTCATACTGAAAGATTTGAGAAGTCAATTTTGGAGAAAAAAAAAGAAAGGAAGGAAGAAAGACAGACAGACAGACAGACAGAATACTCCACAAAATTATGAGGGCTATATCCTATTCATTAAGAATTTTATATTTCTAAAACCAGCAATGTTATACAAAAATAGAATTAAAATAATTTAATAGGATATACTATATGCATCCCAAGTCACCAACAAATATACCTTGACCACCACAGTCAACTCTAAAAGATGTTAGAGTATCAGCATCAGAATCTTTTCTGTGAAAATAACAAAGGCACAGCACTAAATCTGAGAAGAAGAAGAAGGAGAAGGAGGAGAAGGAGAAGGAGAAGGAGAAGGAGAAGAAGAAGAAGAAGAAGAAGAAGAAGAAGAAGAAGAAGAAGAAGAAGAGATACATGATAGCATCACTCTTATTTTTGCAACCAGCATACATGAGCATTCAGTGTGAGCAGTGAAGCCATTGTTATTGTCAGCCATACTCCGAATATAACTTTAATGACTAATAAAAATAACGACCTCATAAAGTATCATAATACTCCTCTGATAAGCATTTTTGATAACTATGGTCCAAGTTGTTTCACTAGGCATATGAATTTGCATAAGCTTCTCTCCTCAGAACTGCTCCTTAGGCAGGAAAAACTGGTGTCTCAAAATTGAGTCACCTTGTCCAGTTTTGCCTTGGCCCGGTTTCAGATTGCTGGGGTGGGGAATTTGAAACATTTGCATATCCAGAATGAGCTACTTTGATGAAGGGACTGAGACCTGAGTTTGAACTTCACGGGAAGTTTATTTGCTTTGCACACACACCTCACACACATCACCTAGTGGGAACTCTATCCAATAGTCTTGCACACTCCTCACATGAAACAATTTTATAACATGGAACTTTTCACTTCTGCTACTGCTCAAAACCCTTCAGATTTGGGAGCAGTTTGGTCCTTAGGCTTTTGGCTGGCAGATGGTCAGTCTGCTGTCTTTCAGTCATATAAATAAATATTCCCTAAGTGCTGGGATTTGCATAAGCATATGTACAAATATTATTTCTATCATGAGACTAATTTTGCAGCACAATTTATCTTTTTAAAACCCAAACTCCCCATCCAGGTGTAGTGGCACGTACCTGTGATTCCAAACACCTGCGAGGCAGAGACCAGATGGGTCAGATGGTAAGAGTAATCCTTAGTTCATGACCAGTCTGAACTACATGAGACCCTGACTCAAACAAAGCAAAACAAAACAAAGTAATAGAATACAACTTCCAATAGAAGTTGGAAGGATAGCTCCCTTTGTAAAGTGTTTATAGTCCTTCCTACTCTCATTTCTTAGTATGTTCAGTAATCAGATTCTCAAAGTCATTATCTTAAGTTGATCTTAACTCATACATTACATATTTCACAAATTCCTATCTTTTCCAATCAACTGTCTATTCATTGTGGTGTCATTCTTAATGATGGGAATCATAAAGAAAATTGTGCATAATTATAAATGTTTATTGCTTGTATAATGTCAGAACTATATGCCCTTTTTCAAGTTATCTAAACTTTAGTATTGTGAGTTGGCTCTCAATTCTAGTGAGTATGCTCACATTTCTAGTGAGTGTGCTCACAATTCTAGTGAGTGTGCTCACAATTCTAGTGAGTGTGCTCACAATTCTAGTGAGTGTGCTCACAATTCTAGTGAGTGTGCTCACAATTCTAGTGAGTATGCTCAAGTTTACTTCAAGCACGTCAAACATATCAGTACTCATATGAAAAATTTGGACATTACAACAGTGAATTTTTTGAATATTCGAATTTCTCACCTTTACATAAATTAAGCTAAGTTCTAATTCTGGCCGCACTCTCTTGAGAACTCTCTTAAGCAAAGGACCCTTGACTCCGGCGTGCTATCATTTTAAGCCGTATAACTATTTCTAGACGGTGGGGGGAATCTGTTTAAACAAACCAATACACAAAAGCGCCAAACTATGGGCCTTGAAAAGAAACTTCAAATCTTGATTTTTGTCATGCCATGATCTTGAGAGAGTCGTTCGTTCAGCGAGGTGGGGTAAGAATGACCCTCTCCAGTGTTTTCAGGGCAGACAGGGCTGTTTCCCCCAAATCATTCACTTAGGTGAACAGCTGTTAACTGCTGGGGGAGGGCAGAATTCTCAGTGATATCCCCTTTCTCCAAAGGAGTTACATAACAGGAAATCACAAAACACTCCGTCCATTTGCCTCTGGCAGGGTAGGTCTCTGAAAATGTTCCCACTTTATGCAGGAGAACTCAGGCTTGAGAGAGAGAAAGCCATCTCCTCCTTCAGACTGAAAACTAAAGCAACTCACAACAGAGTGGAAATTCTCAACCCCTAACTCAACTGCTGCCCCGCTAGACAACTCCATTTGAGGTGTCAGCAGCTATCTCCACAATGGGCCTGCTCTGTAAGACCTTCTTATGTTGTTTGGACCGATCCTCTCCTGGTCCTCTCCCCAGCTCCAGGCCTCCCCATCTCCTTTGCTCTCACGTCCATGGTATCACTTAGGCTCCATTATGCCTTCTTTTATCCTCAAAACCATATGTGTTCTACTTCCTTAGTGTAGGAAAATGCTACAAGGAAATCAGATACTTTGTATTCTGACTAGAAAAAAATAAACCCAAATTTTAAATGTTGGGATGTAGCTCAGTGGCAGAGAGCTTGCTCGGCACAAACAAGACACTGGTTCTACGGTTCCACTCTCCATTATAAGGAAAGAGGGAGAGAGAAAACAAGTCACTACATTTGTGTCATGTAATTTTCCTGCATAATATAATAATACAAGCAGGTTTCGTCCAATCAATTGAAAGCTTTAGAGAAAACACTGATGTTCCCTATGAAAGAGGAAACTCTGCTCCCAGGCTGCCTTCAGACTCAACACTGCAACATCAGCTCTCCCTGAAGCTCAGTCTGCGGGGGGAATCCTTCAGATGGCCAGACCTGCAAAAGCTCCTCCGCCGAGTGACGCAGCCCCTTAAGAGGGAACACACAGATATTCTATGGTGGCGCTTACCTAATACAGTGTTCTTTATTCTGCCAGAGGTTGGTGACCCTCCTCTGGCTGTCTCCTGTTACCACTGACGATCTAGTCCTGCTATCTACCTTCATGATAAGAAGCTGTAAGCATGATTTCTTCAACACTCTCTTCGCTGATAGAAGACTGAGCTACCACAAAGTTTAAGTCTTGTGGCCTATTGCTCAAATCCTTTGTTTAACTTTTACTCTTTTTCTCTAAAGTTTTGTTTGGTTGGCTTCTTAAGAATAGATTTCTCTGAACCAGTCTAGCCTTAAAATCACAGATATCTGTCTGCCTCTGTCTCTGGAGTGTGCTGACTGAGGTTTCTGTCCTGCCTAGTTCCCGCAGTTGTTAAGTCCCAAAGAAATCACACAGAGTTCTACATTAGTTATAAACTGATTGGCCCATTAGCTCAGGCTTCTTATTAACTCTTATAACTTATATTAGCTCATTATTCTTGTCTATGTTCGCCACATGACTCGGTACCTTATTCAGCGAGGCAGTCACATCTGGCTTCTTCTGTGGCTGGGTCACTCCTTGCAACAGGAGTGGTGCTATTAAAAACGTGTATGGCTACTGCCTGGCTCCCTAAAGCTTTGAAGTATCCAGCCTCCGAATCCTGGTTTTTCATTGGCTCAGTAGATTGGTCTGTGTCCAAGTATCATGTCTGAAATCTCCATATACTGTCAAGGCCCTTTTCTGTCTAAGTACTGTACCAGCTTCCCAACAAGAACACTGGAGTTGTGGTGTGTGTGTGTGTGTCTCTCTCTCTCTCTCTGTGTGTGTGTGTGTGTGTGTGTTTGTGTGCGTGTGTGCTATGTTGGTGAGCAAAGCTGACCCTCTCATTTAGGGCTGCACTCACTAGGTGCCCACGATAACTTGTCTTGGATTCAGTTGACCGCATGACTAAGACACGGGGTCCTGCCTTCACATCTTATGGAAATAAGAGGACCTAAAACAGCAATTGTCCTGATAATAATCTAAGATTACAATTAAACACTGTCATTTCAGGCAGGGTATTTTAAATGCCTAGCTAGATCCCGTCCTACAATTTACATAATCACAACTGATCATTATGGCTTTAGTGTAATTCCATATGTGGACTGGACTTGATTCACATAAACAAGAGTAAAGCATTCTTCTGAAAAGAAAGAATAAAAACTAACACACTCTGAAGCATAAAAAAGCTTCTCTTAACTCTAAAGCTGGACAGAAATGAAAAAGAAACTATTATTTTTAAATCCTCAAAGGTTTAAATGTTCTGAAATAAATGAAATTGCCATTCTGGCTTTATTATACGGACTTCTCAAGGCAGAAAGGATCTGGGAAGGCAGTCTGGGTTTTATAAACAGGACACTATTTCACATGCTAGAGTCAAGACAGTAGTTTACATTTTTAAACAAGGCTAATTCTAAATGAAATCAGGTCAAGTTCAGAGGTTAACTTGGATTAACTCGGATCTGCATTTCATGATTTTGTAGTTCTCAGAATAACACATTAAGACATCAAATAGAAACCACATAGAAGGTTGATTATGCAAAATGCCTCAGGCTCGGGCACCCAGGATATGCCTGCTCTGCCATTGGGAGCCACTGGTCTGGCCAGACTCATTCATCAACTCCACTCCCATGAGACTCTGCAGGCTTGCTTCACTTCCTTTCAGCTGGTGTCTTTTTAGCAATTATAAGAACTCTCCCATCTGCAAGGTTTGCCTCTTACTGCTGTTCTGCTTATTAAATTAATTGCACAGATCTCTATGAGGGTTACAAGACACAAAACAAAACCGCAGCCAGTTTGCAAGTGGGGAGGCAGGCGTTGGCCGGATGGCTTGTCTCTGGGATGCCAAGGGAAGGATGGAGCGGACTGGCCCCAGAAGGCACAGCAGGCTGCCGTCTTCTTGCTCCTCAGCTGAGGGGAAATGAGAACTGACGTGCCCTATCACTAAAGGGGGAAAATGCCTTCTGCACCTGCCTCCTGAAGGCTGCACACAGACCTTGCTCCTCCAAGGCAAATTCCAATAATAAGTGCAGGAACATGCACTCACGTGTTCGCATGTGCCCTGGATATGCAAACATACTTATACAACAGGGTAGTCTTTTACTGTACCACCAAAATGCATTCCTCCTGCGACTCCTTTTCATGTTGCCTTTATTTATGGTTAAAAGTGTGAGGTTAATCATTACTGAACGGAAATCGCCAGTCCAAATCATTTCCTTGCTGAGGTAAAACCTAATGCAAATATTTGATAGTTCTGTTGCTAGTCTGGAAAACAATACTGGTATCAGGACATTAGTTTCCGCATATACAGTAGAGGTAAGCCATTTTAAAGGAAGCCATCGTTCTAAGAAAATGTGGCTGAAGAGTTTTAGCAGTATATGCTTTTAAATGTCCTCCTAAACCAGATCTAAAATTAGAAACCATTCTTCACTAACTTTACTCTTTCACATGTCTCAGATTCATTTGTACGTATGTGCTTGTGCGCACATATGTGCAGTTGCCTGCAAAGGTCAGAAACTGGGTTACAAACAAGTAAGTGTGGGCCACCTGACATGAGTGCTGGGAATGGAATTCAGGTCCTTTCCAAGAACAGTAAGGACCACTGAGCCAGCTCTCCAGTTCTTTAAGTTCTTTCTTTCAAACACACTATATAAGTGTGTGTATTTCAGTGACATTATAGAAACTGAAGTCTAAAGCTATTATAATGATAAAATTTTTTAAAATGTTTTATATTAATGTTTATATTTTAAATATACTTATAAATACATTAAATATGCTTAGAAATATATTTATATTTTTAAATGTTTTATACTACAAAATATTTCAAAGTACCCTATCCAATTTTGTTTAATTATTTCAGGATTTTGAAATTTTTCTTTGTGTGTATGGATCTGGGTATGCATATGTATTTACCAGTGCTTATGGAGGCCAGACAAGGGTGTCCACAGTAGCTGGAGTTGTAGGCTGACGTGAGACACCTGATGTGGGTGCTGGAAACTGAACTCACGTCTTCTGTAAGAGCAGCAAATACTCTTTCTTCAAGACAGGGTTTCTTGTGGAGCCCTGGCTGTCATGGGACTAGCTCTGTAGACCAGGCTGACCTTGAATTGACACAGATCTGCCTGCCTCTGTCTCCCAAATGCGAGGATTAAAGGCGTGGGCCATCACTGCCTGTCTGGCAAACACTCTTAAGTATCAAGACAGCTCTTCTGTTCCTTACTGAATATTTTTAATATGTCGAAATAAGCATCAAACTAGCAAAATTGTGTGAAAGCATCAGTGGAAATTTGGCTGCTTTTCTCTGAAGTAAGATGGAGATAGAAACCAAAGACTCGAAGAAGTGGACTCAGTATTTTCTAAAACTGTTATGTTTCTTTTATGTAAACCTTCAGTTAGATTTTCTATGATGCTATCTATAATGAAATGATAATGGTGTCCAGTTGCCCTATATCTGAATAAGACTAAGGGAGAGTTTACTTGCGTCATAAAGTCAATAGGTTTGACTATCAATGTATTTGATCAATGTATCTGGCAAATGCCGAGTTCTTGGAATAAATTCCAGACTCATTAGGACTACAGAGATGTCCCTCAACAGCCCATCTCTCTTATAGTTTGAACCTGGAATATGCCCCAAATTCTCATGTTAAAGCTTTGGTCCCCAGTAAGGACAACTGCCGATGTTAGGAGGTGGTTGAAACTGTAGGAGATGGGGTCTGGAAGAACTAGTCACTGGTGGTGTGTATTCTGAGGGCTGTGTGGGAACCCTGGCTGCTTTTTCTCCTTCCTTATCCCAGCAGGAATGATGAGAGCAGCTCTGATCAATCATGAGCTTCCCCTGCTCCACCTGCCTCCCCCTCCACCTTGCTTCCCCCCACCCCAGTTTCCCCATCCACCCCACTTCCCCATCTGCCCTGTTCCCCACTCCATCCTGTTCCCTCCTCCTACTTTTTTCTCTTCCCCATCCCCCATGATGCTCTAGTTCACCACAAGCCCAAAGCAACAAGGCCAAGGGACCATGGGCTGACACCTCTGAAATCACTGGACAAAATCAACTGTTCCTTCTTCACATGATTTATCTCAAGTATCTTGCCCCAGTGATAGACAGAGGGCACACAGCCCAAATCTGGGCTGTTTCTCATGTCAGACAGCCATTCAGTTTCACCGCTAGCGTGAAAGAGGCCGCTCGCCTGTCTGAATTTCGGATTTGCTATTTCATTCATACTCACTCATTCAACAAATATCTTCAACAAGATGCTGAACATACCAAAGCTTATAAAATGGGCAAGATCTGCATCTATTCACAGGCTCACAGTTTCTGGAAGCTTCCAGTGCTTAGCCCACGCAGCAGCTCCCCTAGTGAGATCTATTACCCAGTCTTTACATTAGAATTCCTCTCCAAGGTTTCTTCAAAGTGCAGTCAAAATGAACAAGTCTCTCTTTGGCACTCCCATAGAGCTCTGTTTATATTTCTTCTTGGCATTCGCAGTACACTAAAATGGTATATATACTCACATGTTCATATATGGATGGATTTATACATGTGCATGTCTACACATGCATACCTTCTTCCATATTATAAATTCTCTTAGGGAAAAGTTATACCACAGCCATCTTGGAGTTCTCCCACATAACACCTAACAGTGCTTTGCATGTTGGAATATGATAAACATGTATATATGTGCTGAATGTCATCATCAACACTAATAAAATAACTAGATAATATGTTAAGAGCTGTCCTTAGCAGAAGCATGGAACCCATCAGATCTAAGCTTTAAGAACAATAGACTTGCACAGTGTTGTTCCTGTACCCTCTGCACATGTCCAAGTTTTTGAACTGAACTTTCACAAATCATGTTCCCCATCCAAGCCCTGCCCCAGGAATTGTTTTCTGACAGTCCACTCGAAGGGTGAGTGAGTGACAGGGATGGAGTGCCCAGAACCTCCAGCTGTTATCTCTATGGTATAGTCAATGATCATGCAGCTCTGTCCCTGCATCAGGAACTTAAGATTGGTTTAGAGATAATGCCTTACAACCACCATTAGAACATCTCCATTTCTGGGACACAGGTTGGCTTTCTCAAAGCTGTTTTTCTACCTGCATATGGTCAACAGATCAATTCTTCTCAAGACTCAGGAGCTGTTGAGCACAGCCAGGGGCGTGGGCAGTAAACAGTGCTTTCCTAGGGCTTCTTCCTCAGCCTGTAATATAGGCATTGCCAATATTAATCACACCGTATCCAACCACATGGTTTATGCCTTAATTAAAATCCACATGACTTTCTTTAGAAGGTTTTGGTTTGTTATGTTCAACCTTCCACAATGCAGGACACAAATGGGGAAAAGCTAGAATCACATTCTTTGTGTTCTGTGGCTATCGATATACTGATTCTACGTGTTTCCCTTTTGTATTAGCATCACATGGATGTTTATAGTTATTCTTCTTTATTCTTTGATAGTTTGATAGACACACTCGCATACGATGAGTATATATCACTACCTCTTATCCCGTCTCATCCTTCCCCAAACCTTTACCCACTGATCTTCTTCTTCCAACTTTCATATCTTTTGTGTGAGAGAGAGACTCACAGAGTTTAAACAGGGTTGCATGCATGGGCATGGTGGGGTGATTTACTGGAACATGGGCATCTTAACCAGTTATACCACAGAAGTTCCCACCCCACCCCACCCCACGTTACCCCCCCCCACACACACACACAAGCAAACATCATTTACTGTCAGTAGTCCCTGAGCACTCCTTGATGGAATGGTGATGGGCTCAGTGTTGTGTAGGTAACCCCAGCTGCAGCAGTTCATGTGTGAATTCATAAGTGTTCTGGTCATGTCATGTCCTAAAGACACTCTCTCAAAGCAGTCCTTCCCAACCTCTGACTCTGTCATCTGTTCCACGGTGTTCCTGGAGCCTTGTGGGAGAGGGGTTTCTATGGACAGTCACCCCAAGAAATAAAAAATGAAGACCCACTTGTTTTCAAAACATCTTTCTCTCTCTGAGGCCCAGTGACATTATCATGTTTCCCGTGGGAATATTCCTCTCTGTTTTAGAGGATTATTTTGTATATGGATCTCATGCTTGGTCCACAAAGTCTACTTATAGTAATTAACAGAGTTAACGTAGTGCCTCTGAAATTGTGTCCACAGTGAGTTCTTGAGGGCTGAAACAGAGCATTCAACTTCATAGTAACTCTATTACATCATAACAACACTAGAAAGAATGTCAACAAGAATTTTTGAATGAGGGCAGAAATGGGGCCAGGCAGCCATATAACCATCGACTTTAATATCAAATTGTAACATTCTCCAAGCTCTTTTCTGCAGGGACTCAATAGCACATAGTGATGCAACACAGCTGCCAGCAGAGCAATTAAAGCAACTTCAATATGACAGATACATTATTTGAGAACTTACTGTGTCCTAAACATTTTTAGCTACTACATACAAGATAATATTGTTATCCTATTTTATATATAAGGAAACAAAGGCACTGGGGAAATGTGCCCTCCTGCTAGACAGCACAGCATGGTTATAGACAGACTATTAATAGCTTTTTAAATTTCATTTTAATTAGGGATTTTTATGATAGTTTCTAGATGTTCTCCTAGAGTTTAATAAGCTTTACGCAGGCTTTTAAAATAACCTATGCATAATTGTTTATTTTTTAAAAGTAATTTTAACAAATCCATGTGGTCCTATAACCAAAACTGTAATCAAGATACGTATCACTGTCACCTCAAATGTTTGCCCTGGGCCCCTTTGTAGTCAGTCCTTTCGTTCGATCCCAGGCCAGGACAATCATTGCTCAACTATCAGTAGAGTATGGTTTTGGCTCGCCTAGAATGACACATAAATGGAATCAGACACAATCTTTTGTATTTGGCTTATTTCACTCGGTACCCTAACTCTGAGTTTTATCCATGTTGTTGAAAACATTGGCAGTGTGGGTCTTTGTATTGCTGAGTTTACTCTACACCATGAATATGTGACTATTTATTTTTTGCATTATCAAATAGGTGAACATTTGTGATTATTCCACTTTGAAAATATTTCAAGTAAAGCTGCTGTGTGTATTCATACATAGGTTGCTATAGGACTGTTTCTATGGCTCTTGAGTGAATGGCTAAGAATGGGGCAATGAAGGTTATTTGGAGAGTTTATGCTCAACTTTGTAAGAAACTCCCACATTATTCTCCAAAAGGGTTGAACCATCTCTTTCTTCACAAGGATGTTTAAGAATTCTACTTGTGGGGCTAGAGAGATGGCTTAGTGCTTAAGAGCATTGCCTGCTCTTCCAAAGGTCCTGAGTTCAATTCCCAACAACCACATGGTGGTTCACAACCATCTGCCATGATGTTTGGTCTTTGGGTATACACACAGAAAGTATATTGTATACATAATAAATAAATAAATATTTTTTAAAAATTCTACTTGTAAATTCTTGATAGCACTTGTTTTAATGGGAATTTTAATTATAACCATACTAATTGTGGCAGGTCTCATTGTGTTTAATTTGCATTTCCCTAATGACTAATGATGTTATCATTACGTATATTTTCATGTACATAATTTTCATGCATACATATTCTTTGTTGGAGGTCCAAATATTTGTTAATTTTCTTTCTTAAAAACTTCTTTTGTGTATGAGTGTTTTACCTACATGTATGTATGAGCACCACATATATACATTTCCTGCAGAAGCCAGAAAAGGGCATCAGATTTCATGGAACTGAAGTTACAGATGGTTGTAAGCCACGATGTGGGTTCTGGGAACCGAATCTGGGTCACCTGCAGGAGCAACAAGCGGTCTTAACTGTTAAGCCATCTCTACAGCTATGCATTTGTCCATATTTTTATTGCTTATCCTATAAGTTTGTTATTTGAATTCTTTACATTGTCTAGTTATAAATCTTTTATGATATACATGATTTAAAAATACTTCCTTCTGAACTTTGTCATGACCTGTATTTTATTAAAGATTCATTTAAAATATATTTCTTAACAATATGGTTTCCATTCTTTAAGATTTAGAGTCATAGAGAAATTATGAGGACTCTGTAGAGAATTGTGTGCCTGGTTTATATAATTATTGACATTTTAAACTTGTAATTTTCAATTTTTATATTTAGCTGCCTTTTTAAAATTCTGCCTGTTAATTCCAATTTCTTGACCACTCTAGGTTTATCTATTTTAAACTTTGTCCTTGTAACTCAAAAAAGATTCTTATGTTTCATCAATATTTATTGAACACAAAGGACTGCATGAAAAGAAGATTAGGGAGCCCTGATATAAATTATATCTACTTCTTAAATATGTTTATTTCTTCTGCTGGCTATTATTTGGGTTATTTGATTTAGTATGTGGTTATCTGGCCACATACAGAGAGTAGTGGAAAGGCTAGGGATACAATATTAGTAAATGCTCATTTAGCATACACAAAGACCCTGACTCAGTACCCAGAACCACATAGATGAGGTAGAATGGAGAATGCCTACAATCCTAACTCTTGAGAGAAAGAAGCAGGAGGATTGGAAATTCACAATCATTTTTCTACATTCAGTAGTAAGCTATTTATTTTCCTTGAGATTGTATACAAGTTTAATCCCTGGTCGTAAGATAGGATATAGGGTGCTATTTCTTATATCTGTTGAGATTTGCTTTGCTTTGATTTTTTAGAAAGTTCCACAAGCTGCTAAGAAGAAAGCATATGCTTTTGGATTGGGATGAAATGTCCTATAGGTAGCAGCAAGGTCCTTTTGATTTATGACATTGTTTAGTTCTAGCATTTATCTGTTTAGTTTTTGTCTAGGTGACCTGTCTATCGGCAAGAATGGGATACTAAAGTTATTACTATCAGTGTCTGAGGGTCAACACATGGTTTTAGCTACAGTAATGTTTCTTTTATGGGTACCCTTGTGTTTGATTCATGAATATTTAGAATTGTAACATCTTCTTGATGGGATTTTCCTTTGGTAAGTATGTAGTATCTGTCCAAATCTTGTCTGATTAATTTTAGTTTGTAGTCTATTTTATCAGGTCCGCTGTACCACTTGCTTCTTGGGTTCATTTGCTTGAAAAATATTTTTCCAATCATTTTATTCTAAGGTGATATCTGTCCTTCACAGTGAGGTTGTTTCCTGGAATCAGCAAAAAGATGGACCCTGCTTTCTAATCCAATCTGTTAGTCTGTGTCTTTTTATTGGGGAATTGAGACCATTAATGAAAGTTATCAATGAACACTTTTTACTGATTCCTGTTACTTTATTGTTATGGCGTGGGTCTCTCCTGTACCAATTTTGATTTACTATTCTGGTATTATTTAGCCCTTGTGTCTTTTTAAATGTGGTTAACCTCTGCAGACAGGCTTTCTTTCTAGTGCCTTCTGTAGAGCTGGATTCATAGAGAGATACTGCTTAACTTAGGGTTTTATCATAGAATGTGTCTTTGTTTTTCTCCATCTATTATGACTGAAATTTCTGCTGGGTTAACATCTGTCATCTCTCAGTTTTTAGAGCATTTATCCCAGCCCTTCTGGCTTCCAAAGTCTCTACTGAGAATAACATTCAAGTGTTATTCTAATGGGCCTGCCTTTATACAATACTTGGTCTTTTTCCCTTGAAGTCTTTAATTTCCTTTTTTTTTGTTCTGCATGTTTATTGTTCTGTGTTCTGTATGTTTACTGTTTTGATTGCTATCTGTCATGTGGAATGCTTTTTGCTGGTCTTGACTATGTGGTGTTCTGAGTGCTACTTGTACCTTGCTGGTATCCTCTTCTTTGAGTTGAGGGAATTTCCTTCTATGATTTCATTTAAGATGTCTTAAATGTTGTTTTTAAAGCAAATTCTGTGCCTTTGACATGGCTTTCTTCTCCTTGCTCTGTTCCTACTGTTCATATCTTAGTGTCCAGACTTTCTAAATGCTTTATGTCTGGATATTTATTTTTTTTAAGATTTATCATTTTCTTTGACTGGGGTTTTTCACTTCTTCTACCTTGTTTTCACTGCTCGAAATTTCCGTGTTTTGTGCTCTGTTGGTGAGGCTTACTGTTTGAGATTTCTGTCTGCTTCCTAAAATGTTCATGTCTAGTTTTATTTTAATTTGGATCTGCTACGGGGGCTTTATTTCTACTTTCATATCTTGAATTGTTTTCATTATTTTATTCAACTGGTTCTTTATGTTCTCCCAGTCATCAATAAGTGATTTATTTATATTCTCTTTAAGTTTATGAACATATTCAGAATTGCTATGTTGAAATCCTTGCCTTGTGCTCTGCTCTGCTGCACTGCTCAGCGCTGATTGTAACAGGATTACTGGCTCCTGGTGGAGGCATCTAGTCTTGGCTGTTCATTTTTGTGTTTTTGCCTTGGGGCCTAGGCATCTGGAATTAACATGATTGAAGTGTTTCTAGGTGGAAATGTCTGGTCTTGTCTTTGTTGGGTGAGTATTCAGTTCTTTGGTTGCTGATACTCTGTCGGGCACTTAGCCAATAGAGAGTGCTTCGGCAAGTCGGTGGGTGCAGAGAAGAATAGATGCAGACTGGGGAAAATGGAAAGAGTTAGATAAATCTGGTCCACACCAAAAGGAGAGATCCTCAGGGAGTGGAGGAGTGTTAGGAAGAGGGCCTCCTGAAAGTAAGCTGTAGTAGGGCAAATCAGATGTCTGGTGAGATAGGGATGAAAGGGCTAGAGGGGACCCCGAGTCTGTCCCAAGAAGTGGAGTCTCCTGTGAATGGAGATGGGGTAGGAGGAGGTGGAGCTTCAGGCATGCATCTACAGACCTGAGATCATAATGAAGGGCAGGAAAGACAGTGAAAATCTCCACCTTGAGTTCTAGACGTATGTGGTTATTGGGAGTCCCTCCTAGAGAGTCCACAGTCAAGAATTTCATGGTAGTCTAGCACTGATCCCATAAAAACACATGCTTTCACAGATTCAATGCAGGCCAAGCCTTACCAGCGCTATTTAAATAATGACTAGGAATTCAGTTAAGCTTCAATGCCCCGTATGCAAGACTGAGGAGGGAGTCCATTTCCCAAGTTTCTGAAAGCTTCTAATGGAATTTCAAATCTGTCAAGATTATTCAAATACATAACTATACAAATTAACTGTTTATTAGAATTTTTAGGTATATTTTAAGCAAATTAAAAAAAACGTATTTGCCAAGTTATATTTTTGAAAGTAATTATTGCTGAGATCCCTTGCTTATGTTATCAGTGACGCTACCCAAAGGATCAAGACAAACTGTCATTCCCTCGGACATGTCCACTCCTTAAAACCAGACTGGATAATCTGCAATTGTGCTCTTATTTCATTGTTATTTAATTGTTGGGATTTGGATCTCACAATGAGACTGTTCAGTGGCTAATTTGTCTACCAACATGACTATCGACTATTTCCAAATCCAACCTCAGATCCAAAATAGCTACTATGAATTCTCAAAACCAAAAACCATACTGTGGATTATAATAACAGCCCAATTTATGTCTAGAGCTAATGACAAAAAGAACCATCTGATTAAATGGCTATTGCTTCATATTGTTTTCTATATTACCAAAAGAAGGAGAGCTTTAGATCCTAAGAGTGTATCCTCAACTAAGGTAGAAAAGTATTGATTTAGCAGTCTTTGGCAGGGTTAGAACTGCCACACCCCTGAGAACTCTGCTAAGAAGGCTCATGTTTGCTCTATGTATAACAGTCATTGCCATTCATAGGTCACGAGGACTAACTAATTCTACTCACTTTAAGTGAATAAGGAATAAGACCAAGGATACCCAAGTTTAATAAGAACTTTACCTATCAAATTGCTATGATTTGACTGATAGATCACTGTTTGTCCATCTTCCTGTTGTCTATCATATTTAAAACATATTTTGAAACAATGAAAAGATTATATGTTAATCAAAATATAAAACATGAGTGTATTCTACTATATCATTGAAATTTGATTACTATTCTACATTAAATTTAAAAATTATTAAAAACTATAGGATATATCCAATTCCCTTCCAACGTCAATTTTTTTCACAATAGACAGAGATCACTGTCAAATCCCACAATACAATGTTTTTAGGCAGAATCACAGTCATGGGTTTTGGTGTCAGAACATGTGGTTTTCCAGTGAAATTTGCTAATTGTAGGACTTTTGCATAATGCCCTCAAACTCTTTAAGCTTCATTTCCCTCATCTATGAAACAGAGACAGCCAAAGAAACCTCTGCCTCAGAGGCTTGTTGTGGTATTTGAATGAAGCAGCACACTGCAGTTCTTCCCTGGATAACAACAACTCCTCTCGCATTATAGCCACCATCTGACTTATCCCAGTCAGTGGTCTCACTTGTACAAGGCTGCTGTACAAAGCAGATCGAGGTGAGAACTGAAACCAGCATTTTATTTTTTCAAACTCATGGGGTAAGGGAGGAAAGTGCAAATTAAGACTTCCTCTCCTGATGTGAGGAGAAGAATCAAACATGTCTGTAACTGATAAACATATGGCCAGATGAAGAATAAGTCTAACTATCAAAATTAATAAAAATGAAAACCCCGTTGAAAGACCTTCAATAAACTGGCCTGCTCTTGCTTTGCAATAAATGAGCTTACAAATAGCACCATCACTCTCTGCCTTCCTTCTAAAGACACTTCTAATGTAATGCTACATACGGCTCCTGAACCAGTTTTGTTGGGGTGACTAAGAATATCATAATTGTTGTTGTTTTATTTCTAGAGACAGAGTCTCTTGTAGCCCACGCTAGCCTTGAATTTATTCCATAGCTAAGGATAATGATTATAAACTCCTGGTTCTCCTCTTTCTACCTCCCAAATACTGGATTATAGGCACGCCCCCACCACAAGATGCTGGGGATCAAACCTAGGGCTTTTCACCTCCTAGACAAGCACTCTGCCAACTGAGTTACATCTCCAGTCCTGGGAAGTACACTTCTTGTCAGAAGTCCCGGATATGGCCCATCAGTTCTAGGGTTGGAAGGGTTATAGTCACCTTGTTGTAAGAAGGGATCGGAAGATAAAAGATTCAATTCAGCACATTTCTAGGATAAGCATATCCATTCAAGGATCCCATTAACAGAGATCTAGCTCTGGCCCAAATTGCCATGCCAAAAGCAGCAGTAAAATCTCTGATTTAAAATGACACAGCAATAAAACTGAGCGTGAACATAGCCAATCTAACAGCAACTCTCCACCACCTCTCTGTAATGAAGTAGGTCTCCAAGAGTAAATTACTTTGCATACCCTCTGGCTCCGTTCTAATGTATAATGGATGCAAGAGGCATCTCCGGACTTGTTTCCTAGTGCACAGACCAAAAGCAAGCACTGCTACCGTGCGCCTGTCATCCCAGGTGCCGACTAATCCCGTTCTCTCTTCAGATGCCTTCGGAAGACGGGGTCCTGGATGTAATTAGCAACTTATCGAATTATCAGCTTTCACGTTAGGTAGAGCTACTTCCCGCCTTAACCTAATCCTGTAGGAAACGTGTCCTAAGAACTGCTCTGGGGGTTTTATGTCAAATATTTTCTTTTCACGGAGCTCATCTATAGCTTTATTACTTTCTGGCCATGAAAATATTGCTACTACTTAAAGCGGTACTATTTTTGTCAATCAAGGGCTTCCCGGAGGAGTGCTTTATAATACAGAACTGTTGGAGTCTGCACTGATACATGGGTCCTTTAAAGTGGCTATATCTTTATTGCATGATTGATGGTTAGCAGGGGGGGTGTTGGGTGTATCCATTTTTGCAAACTCAGCTGCCTTCGGCACCTGATTTACACATCTCCTCTGCAAACGCACTACTCCTAGGCTTCCATTTTAATCCTTACTTCACTGACTTTTCCTATTTTTAAAAATCTCCGTCTATTTGACCTTTCAGTCGAAGTTTAAATATAAATTGAGGTTGGCTAAATTAGTACTCCTTGTAGAGTTTTCCAGTTTTACCTTTGTTGCACATTGAGCTGTTACTACTATGCAAAGCCAAATATTTAAAGGAAAATGAATGCCACTTTGGTATTTCTTATAAGGTTTTTTTTTTAATTTAACGTAGCATCTGGCAAGAAGCCCGCAGTCTATATCTTCCACTAAGGTGCCTGGGAGATGATTGGAAACAGGAAAAGGGCAGAGCATGGGAGGGGAAGAACAGAGTGGGCAAGTGGAGAGGATGGAGGAGGATGGGTTTCCAGAGCCTGGGAGGAATTTCCTTAACTACACAGGACAGAAAGAGAGAAAAAAATTCTTCCTTGCTATGAAAAAAGATCTACTGCCTCCCACTAGTCTGGAATATCTGCTTTTGGTTAAAAGCAAGACAGCTATGGAAGCCAGGAACAGTTAATTATCACCTGCATCCCCTAAACAGACATCACTATCTTTTAAAAAAAAATTGTCATAAGGCCAAATATAACAAGATCATGACAATGATTGGTGAAGACACTAAATGTCTGAGGGTGAATGCCAAGAATTACTCACGAAAAGACACAATAGAGTAAATACGATAAGGATTAGATGACAAGATTCGTTTTTGTTTTGTTTTGTTTTTTTGAGACAGGGTTTCTCTGGAGCTTTGGAGCCTGTCCTGGAACTAGCTCTTGTAGACCAAGCTGGCCTGGAACTCACAGAGATCTGCCTGCCTCTGCCTCCCGAGTGCTGGGATTAAAAGTGTGTGCCACCACACACTTCTTATTAATTCTTTATCTCATAACCTGGCTGCTTCAAAAGACAACTTCATTAATACTCATCAAGATATGTAAGAATGCTTCCATATTGGGAAGTCTGTTAGTTCAATACTCTGTCAACATGGAAATCAATAAGAAAAACATTATCTACTTTTAATTTTATACATTTATAATTTTTTGTGTATGTGTGTGCAAGCATGAATACACATTCACCACGGCACACTAGAAGGATAAGGGGCAAAATGGCGGAATCAGTTGTCTCTTTCCACCAGGGGGATCCTAGGGATCGAACTTAGGTTGTCATTCTTGGCAACATGAGTCTTTACCCACTGAGCCATCTTGTTAGCTTAAAAACTTAACTATTTTTAAGTTGTCAAAAATATGTTTAATGACATTTGATATCTGTTCTGAATAGATACTATTTCAAAGTTAGAAAAAGGATGCTTTCTTAACACCATGAAGGCCTAAACTCTGAGCGGATAACACAATAAGAGTTAAAACAAAAATCCTTACAATTTTACATTAAAATTTGTCATAACTATTTAACCCTATTTTATAAACTGAGCCCAAGGCAATAACACTAGAGAAGGAAATGAGAAATGCAATTTCAGTATATAGGGTAGACAATGATGAGTCTAGCAAAATTATGAATAGTATTAGCATATTATATCATATCATGTACCAAAATAAAATTTAAACAAATTAACGGTTATTTTTAAGGAAACCAAGAAAGATATTTATATGCATATCAACTGACAATGGACTTGAACAAGGGTTCTATAAGGATACAAACAATCATAAAAATCAAGATAGGGTCTCCTTACTCTGTAAAGGAAAGTATGCAAGGCAAATGAAAATTCATGTAAGATAATATTTTCAAACATTATAACAGGGCCAAAAAGTTCTTGTTTGTTTGATTTGATCTGGTTTTGGGTTTGGGACTGTTACTCCATTGGGTTTTTTTATTATTATTTGTTTGTTTTGTTTAAGACAGAGTCTCATGTACCCAAACGGCCTAGCTTTTAGACTGTTCTAGCTAGTCTGACTTTGAACTCCTGCTCCTTCTGCTTCCAATGCCTAAGTAGCTGGATTACAGGTGGGTACTTTCAGTTGAGACTGGGTCTTGCCATGTTTCTGAAGCTAGCTTGGAACTCACTGTGAAGCCCAGGTTGGACTTGGATTTACAGCCTTCCCTTGTAAGCCCCCTAAAAACTGGGTTACATCATGGGGCATCATATTCAACAAGTTGTTGCTTTTGTTAGTTATTTTTAAATTTCTTAAAATTAATTTAAACTATGAAGGGATGATCTTTTCTCAACAGAATGGCAAAGAGATAAATAACCGAAGACATGACCTTCAGATTAAGAATAATTTACAATCATTAGGCTATATATAATATCAAACTACTGGCCAGATGGTTTTGAATGACCACTCTGCTAGGTATTACATGAGGCGCTTCTCACATAGTATCTCATTCATTGATCCCAGGAGCTTAAGAAATGGGTGCGATTATAACCATTCTATGAATGAGGTTCAGTGAGATGAAACCACTTCTCCAAATAAACAATAAATAAAATCCCAACTCTGTTCTCCTTGAATACCTGTCACCTGTATCCCTCCAGCTTAGAATAGTTTAAAGATTACTGATAAAACATAACACATAAGAATCTTAAGTCAAAGGACATACACAAATCCATAAAATTTTAAACTAAACACATTCTTACATTTGGAAAGATCTTTGCAACTTCTATTAAAACATGATTAACGTCCTTAATATGTTGAAAGCACTGGCAAAACAAACAGAAGAGGCCACAGGACAGGAGGAAAAAGTGCCAAAAATAGGAAAAACACAGCTGTAATTTTAAGAAAACCACAAGCATAGAGGGGCATTGTCTGTAACTGAAGAAATGCAGCTTAGAGCGTGAGAAAATGCCATTTCTTAAAGTGACTTTTCAAACAACAGAGATTATAAAAATCAATAACAGTACGTGTAGGTGTCAGCCCAATGAGGGAATGCCGAAGCCAAGTAAGACTGATGAGACATAGCGTGACTCAGTATTAAAATCACTCTTGAAGTGGGGTGTAATTGGGAACATATTGGTTACAACGTATGAAGTTTCAATTAGGATAAATTGTGGAGATCCATTATGCGGTACAGTGATTAGAGTTAATATTGATGTTTTGTACATGTAATAATTGCTAAGAGATTAGACCTTCAATGTTTTTATCACAAAGACAACATGATAAATATGTGAGGTGGTGAGTAAACTAATGGCTGATTGAATCATTTCAAAATGAACTCATATATAAAATATCACACTGTACACTATAAATGTGTTTGGTTCTGTCAACTGTACCTTCACAATGCTGAGAGAAACCCATTTGCAGATGGTACTTGCTGACACAGGCCCAGCTTTGTGTATCTATCTAGACCAGGTATTTTTACACATATATGACTTTAAGCATGGAATCTAAAAATTTTCAAGCAGTGTCATGCTAGAAATTTCAATATAGGCTATTTACAATTTCTCTTGATCCACCCTCATTGTTTTCCAAACTTCTTCAGGACAGTGGTCCAACTCGTCAACATTTAAAAACAAATTCATATCAGCAGAATATGATTTACATTGCCAACAAGAACACCTTAAATCTGAAAAGTTCATTAATATTTACAAAGTAGCTTCACATGCATTATATCATCAAGTTCATATTGCTTGTCGTTGAGATAGATTTAGGCATGGTTTCATATGGAGATTATACTTCTAAAACCATCAGGATTTTATATTTTGTTCTAACAGGAAAGTTGTTGCCTGTAGGAGTCATTAAGAACAAAATGACTTCTTTTTTAAATTAAAATTTTTAATTTATTTTACAAACCAACCACAGTTTTCCCTCCCTCCTCTCCCCCACCTCCCTTCCATGCCCCCCACCTCCCATCCACTCCTTCTCTATCTCCATTCAGAAAGGGTAAGGACTCCCATGGGAGTCAACGAATCATGGTATATCAATTTGAGATAGGACTAAGCTCCATCCCAATTAAGGCTGGGTGAGACATCCCACCATAAGGAATAGTTTCAAAAAGCTAGCTCATCCTCCAGGGACAGGTTCCTGTCCCACTGCAAGGGGCCCCACAAATATACCAAGCTACCTAACTGTCATTCACATGTAGAGGGCCTAGGTTGATGCCATGAAGGCTCCCTAGCTGTCAGTCTAGAGTTCAGGAGCTCCCTCCCGTGAGCCAAGTCAGTTGTCTCTGTGGATTTCAGCATTATGATCATGACCTGCCCCTTATGCCTCTCTTCCCTTCTCTCATATAATCCCTCCTCCCTCTCTTCCATTGGACTCCTGGAGCTTGGTCAGGAAACAGATCTTCTGGGTAAACTAGGGATGGAGAGGGCAGGGGGATGGGATGGAGGGATGGGAACATAAGGGATCATGAGGGACCAAATGTTGGGAGCAGGACGGAGTGGGAGAGTAATGAAATAGCTGCCTTGATAGAAGGGGCCATTGTAAGGTTAGGGAGAAACCGAGTGTCAGGAAAACTTCCAGGAATCCACAAGGATGACGCCAGCTAAGATCCCAGCAATAGTGGGGAGAGTGCCTGAACTGGCCTTACTCTGTAATCAGATTGGTGACTACCCTAATTGTCGTTATATAATCTTCATTCAGTAACTGATGGAAGCAGGCACAGAGATCCACAAAATGACTTCTTATCAAGAATACGCCCTCTAGGAACTGAGAGGTGGTTTAGTGGGTAATAGCACTTGATGCACAAGAATGAGTCTAGATTTCTAGCACTCATGGAAAAATGCCAAGCATGGCCTGTCATGCCTGTAACCCCCAGCAACTGAGGAGGACAGAGGCAGGAGGATCACTGGAAAGTGTTTGCCACAAGATGAGCTCTGGGTTCAGTAAGAGATGCTATCTCAAAGGAGTAAAATAGAGAGAGGGATAGATTAGCACATCCATGTCCTTCTCTGGCTTTCATAGGCATACATATATATTTATATCATACACTCATACAAGTATTCACCTATACAGAAAAGCATCAACCATATCAATCACTTTCAACAATATCAGTGATGAGATAGTTCTTCTGGGCAGGGCTGGGGGAATGTATGCTGAACTTGTGAGGTCTATATAAACTTCAAACTTACATCTCTTACCCACTGTCATTGATAAGTGTTGTGGACTACATGGATGGTAAGGTAGACACTCCCAGTTACACAACTGACCCCATACCTGCAGATGTGGCTCCAAGAATGCTTTCAAGAGAGTAAACTTAGCATGTCACACCTGCATCAGAGTACCATATAGTCCCAAGAGAAGTAATCGATCGGAAGCAAATAACACTAGTATCATGATTTATAAAATCAAAACAATAACATGTGGGTTACTTCAATCCTCTTATTCTTCTGTGACCACTTAGAGTTTATATATTAAGATTTTTAAAGAGTAAAATGAAACACAAAGTGCAGGGTGAAATATCTAAGCAAAATTCTATTCAATAAATGACACATTTTCATTAAATTTGAACACTTTAAAATTATCTCATTTTAATTATTCATTGCTTTAAAGTAAGGAACGAATAAAATAATAAGTGAATTATTGTATGACTCTTACTTAAAATAATTTGTCAAATCAAGATGAGATATTGAATGATGATGTGCTTGATGCCAAGCATGGTAGGTTTATCTTTAGCCTACTGTGTTCATAGAGAAAAAAAATCTTAGAATTTCTCACATCTGTTCATTTTGAGTTTGCTTAGTAGAGAATACATAATAATTATTTTTCTTATCTTTCTAACCTGCTCCATATGAAGTAAATCTTATTTTGTTTATATTTGTAACATTATGGAAACTTAACAGCAAGCTTTTTGGAGATTCTTGGACCATTTATTTCAATTAGAAGTGGTAATGAGATCTCTTTAAACTATTAGATGTCACTTAGTCTTTATGGAAGACAAATTGTATGCTTAATGCCTCTTGGCATGATCCACAGTCATTGGTCTTTAATAGTTTTTATATTGACTGAAAACAAATATCGTCTTTTTCCCTCTTCTAGTTCTCCCCAATCCAAATCAGAAATCAATTCCAATAGCATTATTTCATAAATCTTAGGGAAGGCCTGATAAAATCATTTCACTCCAGGCCTAGAAGTGGTCTGCGTCAGACAAGGAATACACATTGCTTCGAACTTTATCCAGGCTCTGAGCTCTGGAAGCGTTGAGCCTCACAGTTTCTAGTGAATTTTTCTCCACCTCAGAAAATTTTCTTCCAAGTACCCTGGGATAGTACTCAGCAATCTTGAGATTCAGTCCTAGCCTTCAGCATGGGATGGACCTTCAGAAAAATTCACTTCACACCCTACCACACAAGAACAGACACAAGTCTCACTGTGTCACAGGGCACCCCAGATTATGCTCCTGCTTTAGTATCATTTTTTTCCCACTCAAGTGAAGGAACATGTTGAAGATTGTGAAGACTTGACTTGGCAGTATCAGGAAGGGATTTGCAAGAACAGAAGGAGAAGCAAAAGCCAAGCCCTAAGGATACCTTGGAACCATCTGAATGCTGAGTAAAGTATTGGGTAAAATACAGTTAGTAGCTGTCCCTGTAGTCTATCTAAGTACCCCCTCTCCAGTGCACCACAGACACCTTTACTATAATTACATATTGGCAGAGATTGGTACTGGTGCTTTGTTACTTGAAAATATTGCAGACCTAATTTTGTAGGTTATGAATCCTTTGGGGAAATTTCCATGTTGGCAAACATGAATCCACACTAAGGGTGTGTTCCTTATTGTAAAAATACAAGAAGGATATAAATGCCATACATCATAAAACCCACTCTATACATAACAATAAAATTACATTATTTGTTGACAGATTCTGTTCCAATCTCACAGTTTATTAAACAACATTAATTGCATGATTTGGTTTCAGTTATATGGATGTTTACCCGAAATCATATCTACCAGAAAAGAATCAGAGCTTTCCACCATGAAAGACTACCATCCAAAACCATCTTGGTATGCAAGGAGTTCAAGAAATGCTTCAAATATCAGCAAAACTAAAATTGACTAAGTGAATATTTTAAAGATCACAACCCAATTTTGAAAGAGCTTTATTTTTAAGAAATAATTTTCATTATCATAATCTTAATCACATAGAATTGATTCGACATCATTTGTATGGAAAGTCTACCATGGGTTTATTATTATGAAATGGGTATTACCAAAGTATTACCAAACTTCTCCTACCATTGGTGTCAGGAGGCCATTGTACATACAGAGTGTCTGCATTCAGTTTCATATAGCTCTGTGTGTATTATATAACATATGGATTTGGGGTATCAATGAAACTGGGGATAACCTAGTCAAGCACTACCATAGCCAGACTCTCCATCTGCCAAATGCTCTTTCAGAATGCCTGTTAATACAACTCACCAGAAGCTCTTTGCTTTTAGCTAGCAACACTAGCGGGGCGCCTTTTCTGCCTGACGTTACATGCATATCCTCTCTAGTCAGATTTAATAGTTCATGTCTGTAATCCCAGCACTGAAGATATAGAAGCAGGCAGGTTTTCTCTGAATTCTAAGCTGACTTGAGCTACAGAACATTCTTTCTAAAAATTAAGAATAAATTAAATCTTATGATTTAATCTCCCTGTTTCCACAATTCTAAAGTATACATGTGATATGTTCCTTTAACAAATATCACTAAACTTAACCATTTTTCAAAAGCAATAGTGTATCATCTCTCCAAGGCATGAACAGTATTAAGTTCCAGAGGTGAGAAACCTATTAGAGATCTATGAGGGTGATACCTGAAAACTCAGCGTGAGTAAGGGATTGTCCAAGATGGAATAGAAAATTTAACATTGCTTTTACCTGACAGCTCAAACCCCATGATTTCTCAACTAGGTTTCCAAGACTCTGAGTGTGTTCTCTCTGTTTGTTTCTAGGCTTCCTGAAGGTGTGTGTGTGTGTGTGTGTGTGTGTGTGTGTGTGTGTGTACATACACATACATGCACATGCATGCCTGCATACACAAACACATCTCTGTCTATATACCTCACACTGGTCCTGGACATTGATGGTTTGGGCAAGTGAACAAGATGAAACAGTTAATTACTCCAGTCCTCCTTTCAATACATTTGCAGATGAGAAGGTGAGGAACGAATCTGATAAACATGTGGGAGGCTTCTGCCTTTGGGAATTTTCAGATGTCCAGTCATTTAGGGTGGTACACAATGTGATACCTCTTCCAGGATAGAGAATAGGTTGTAAAAGCTTACTTCCTCCCACAACCAAGAAGGAGGTGCAGTGTCCAAAGTGCTTCTCTGCACTTGAGAGGAGACATACCCCTTCTTGTTGTGCTTCTCAGGCCTATTAACCAGTAACCCAAGAAGCTGCTAGTTTGGAGTAAGTCCCCACAATAGAAAGTCTGCGGCAGATTCAGGCTACAGTTAAGTCATTCAGTCTCTTGGGCCATATGATTCTATAGTTCAATGGTGCTTGGAGCATTCAGGAAAGACAAAAGGAGGCTGTTTGGAGCCCTCGGCAAGACCCTGTTAGGTGAATCACACTGAAAGTTATTAGGCTTTTCAAACAAGGTCATGCTAGTTCTTTAATCTTGAACTTGTAGCCTCTGATATAGAGAGAGTAAGTGGGGTCAGGGAGAAGCCATGTAGCCACCACAGGAGACAGACGCCAGACGCTGAATGGAACCTTACTGGTAGGCCACAATCAGGTGTCAAGACACAGATTAATAGAAATGGGTTGATTTAGGTTGTAAGAGCTAGCCAATAAGAAGTGTGAGCTAATAAGCCAAGCAGTAGCGTAATAATAAAGTTTCTGTGTGATTATTTTGAGTCTGGGTGGCCGGGAACAAACAAGAGGCCTCTATCTACACTGTCTGGGGAATAAATCCAGATAAGACCGATAAAAGATTCAGAAAAAAGAGAACTTCCAGACCCACGAAAACAAGAGTCAATTGGAGCTTGTTGGTAAATGCAGAGTTTTAGATAGGCCCTGTTTGACGGCAGTAAGCAGAGGCATGGCTCCTTTAAGAGGTTTCCTAATTCAGCTCTAGCAGCAAAAAAAAAAAAAAAAAAAACAAAACTACATGGTTTCTTTAAGATCCTGCTTCCTGGTTCATGCTGGCAGAATAAACTGGCTCTTTTGGAATGTCTGAGCACTTAAATGGGGTCTGTGAGCAGCATTGCTTAATGGTGACATAGACTTGTTACAACCCTGGAGCTGGGACAGTGTGCATGGCTCTCAGAGACAATGAACATGACTTCAGCACATTGGACTGGGCGGAGCAAAGAGGCAGTGCCAGGGAATTGGCCCTAACCTGCTGTGGGAGTACCTTCCACTGCTTCAGCCAATAGTCGCTGAAGCACTAGCCCACAGTGCTGCGGGAGTGCCTTCCACTCCGTCAGCCAATAGAAACTGAAATACCAGCCCACTGGGGCATGGTATATTTCTCTTTAAAAGAAGAGCAGCAAGCTCCGCTTGGCCTCTTGGTTCCAGAGCTTGGTTCTGGCTCCTGCTCCCGGCTCCTACTCCAGCGACTAGGCTCCCTTCCTGACGGTTTATCCTGTATGTAAGTTTTACCCCCCAAAAT
The DNA here is from genome assembly GCF_982192425.1 of Myodes glareolus. Classification (NCBI taxonomy): domain Eukaryota; kingdom Metazoa; phylum Chordata; class Mammalia; order Rodentia; family Cricetidae; genus Myodes; species Myodes glareolus. The sequence continues at coordinate 124,433,653 of NC_142026.1, read as the reverse complement.
AAATAACCCCTTAAAACATAACTGGTGTGGGATTGATTCGTCATTACTAACCATGCCCACTTAGCATTTAAAAGAAAAAAAAAGTGCTCCTGGTCAAAAACTAAAAACATATGCACATGCAATAAAGACAAATTTAGACAGAAAAGACCTCTAACTGGGTCACAGTGTTGGATACCTAGGCTTGGAAGAGAGAAGAAAAAGAGTAAAAAGACAGGAAAAGTAATATAAAAGAGTACAGACAGTCATAGTTTAAAAGAGTAAAGATAATAAAATAAATATTAAACTTGTAGAAAAAGTAATAGAGTAAGAAAAATAAGCCATGTATAGATGGAATGTAGACAGAGAATCTGAATTATCTTTATTATTGTATTTTTTAATTTTTTTAGTATGAACAGAGAGGAATTTCATTGTACAGGCTGCTATACTAAACCAACATACATATATATTTTAAAGGTATCTTGACTTCAAGATTTGGGTTTAAGGATATGTTGTTTTGGAAAAGAGGTTCTGCTTTTGCTTCCACAGAGGATGAGAACCTGTGTATTCTTTGCAGACTAATGTGGTTTGATGGAACAAGACCCCTTGAAAGGTTTTTCTAAACCCTAAAATTAACTTACCCAATAAAAAGCAGGAAGCAGTTTGGAGAGAACTATACCCAAGTTCCCAAATATTGTTTATAAATATTTGTTTACAATTAAAGGGGGATATGCTATAGATATGAATACTTTGCATTGGTATAAATCTTGGTCTATTGATTCAAATTTTAGGTCAATTTTGTTATATGTATATTTCTGCTCTTGATTAAGGTATTGTGTTTGTGCAACTCATTTAAAAATAAAATGTATAATTAAGAAATACAGGTTAATAGATACTCATCTCTGATAGTCAAGTTTGTAGTCATGTTAGTTAGGTTTTCTGGATATAGAGAGATATATTTCAAATGCATAGGTATTCTTCAAACCTTTCAAACACTAACAGAGTATGACATTTAAAATATTTAAAAACTTATGACTTTTCATGACAATGAGACCCATCTGCTCCTGGCAGCACCAATATACTTCAAGAAAATGATGGACATCAAAGAGGCTCCTTATGAAGTTTGTTATCCATTTTGGAAAGAAACTGTTCTTGCCTGGACTGCTTAATGGTATGCTGTATGAACTGGACATGCAGGACCCACAGAAAAATGACTGCTGAACTTGTCTAAAAGTAGGATAGTCTTTTAGGGTTCCTGTTTCAGGAAAGTGTCTGCCAGACATTCTGTAGGACACAAAGAAAGTGACTGGCAAATTGCCTATATAGGGAGAATTGTCTTTGAAATTTCCTGCTTCATGGAAAAGTCTTCTGGATACTATGGGCCTGTAGGCTGAAGATGGATGCCCCAATGTTACAAGGCATTGATGTCTTGGCAGCAAGATGTCTTTGTCAATTCTAGAGTTTTGGAAGTTGCTTACAATGCATTTCCTGTTAACTTAGGTAGTATTGCATCCTTCTAGAGTCTTTGATGGAGTTGAAGAATGGATAGTAATAGTTATAGTTTTCTTTAACTATGATAAAAATAAATTAGATATAAAACTTAAGACTCACAAAGAAAGGATAGATGATAGAGTATTTTCCTTAATTGTGAAATTTAAATGGACTAAATAATGTAACTAAAATTGTTGCTTGATAACTGCTGTTTTGTTATATGTAATTTTCCTGTTATAGTTAAAACCTTCCTTTTTATCTAGACAGAAAAGGGGAGGTGATATGGGATGTCGTTCTTTCTGTATGCTGTATGTAAATTTCTGAGAGCATAAAAAATGCATCAGCTCTTGTTTCCTTTCCTTTCTTTTTTCCAGTGTTCCAATTGTAACAAAACCAGAAAAGCCTAGAAGGATCTAGACTTGAAGATATTGGTTGAACTGGAAAGACTGAAATTCATCAGCTTCCAGTCTGTCCTGGCAATGTCACACAGGCAGAAAGAATTCTTGGGAGGAACAATATTTATTGTCATGCTGTCTTCTGCCAAGACCCCAGGCAAAATTCCAAAGGACACAGCATGTCTTTGCCAGGATCTCTTCCTTGCTAATGCTCTGTGCCCTCCATGCAGAGAAGCTTTCGTAGAAACATCCTTTCTCCAAATTTCTTCATCTTGGGCTACCTCCTCTGAGTATCCCTCACAACATTATTACTGTGGAGTTAATTTAATTTATACTAATGTGTGAATGACTGCTAACATTCCTATAACATTACTAATTAAAACTATTCCATTTTAAATAGCTTCCACTGGTAGAGAAACAAGGAAACATTTTCCAGGGAAGAACTCCGGAAGCCTGTCCAGAAGATGGCTAAGCAGAATAAGAGCTCACTGAGCCAACCTGACCTAAACTCAAACCCAAAGAAAGACTGAAAAGGAGAATCAACTCCACAAAGATGTCTTTTGATCTGCACGTGGGTGCCATAGTTCATACAACACCACAACACCCCCTCGTACACACACATCATACACAGAGTGATCATAATGAAAAATAAATTAAATTTTAAAGGACTCTATAAATTCACTCCATTAATGTCCTACCTGGCCACGGTATGATTTCTTGGACAGTTTCTCTACCTTGAAATATCATGGCTTCTAGTGAGTTCTAGTAGTTTCTAGAATTCTGCTTCCTCCAACTTCTCTGCTAATGTGTCCCCATGCTCCCAGTTCTTTGTAAAAGAGTTGGATGCACCTGTTCATGGTATCCTTTGCTTCCCACCAAGGCATTGCCACACATAGAATCACCATTGTGGATTCTATCTATTTATTGCCTGCTAGGCTTCACAATATCTGAGGGCAGGATGCTTGCCTGCGTCCTGCCAACCACAATAAGCTATAGCCTAAAGAAGGTATGCGTTGGGGAAACTCAGTCACAATAAAAGTTATACACAAAAAAGTATATGAAAATTATATGCAGTTGTGTTTGTATATATGTGCATATAAGTACATCTCATCACAGAGGTAGAAATAAATCACAGCGATTTCTTTCCAAAAACAAACAAACAAAAACAAAACAAAAGAAGCAGCCATGGGGTCCTCATTGCTCTTGACTTGAAGCTTTGTCTTCCCAAGCTCTTGGCTTTCCAAAAAACCCTAGGGAAGTTTTTTGTTTGTTTGCTTGAGTTTTATTATTTTTTTTTTTAAGTTCACTGATCAGGAAACCCGGGCTGTTTTACTGATGCAAATTCTACAATCCCTTTAGGTCATTCTTGAAAAAAAATTACTCAATTCAGACTTCTTTGCAAGAGGTTTGTCATCCCTACCATGACCATTCTTGGCATGACCACCACCATGCCACACAGGATTCTCATTGCAGTCCAAAGTCCAGAAGATGGACCATGCTAATGGCTACCAGGTAGAGTAAGCCTGTTCTACCAAGTCGAGTTCCGAAACAATATAATGAACAGTGCACATTCTGATCATCACCATGACAAAGCCAAGGAAATCATGAAAATTAGAAGTACAATGTGATCCCATTTTAAAGAAAAGGTCCCAGCACTGTTCGGGGGAGAAAGAACTGCATCAGAAAACAAATTCCCACACAACTGAAAATGTAGGACTTAAGACACCATCATATAGAAACAGCAAAGTCCAAACGTGCAATATGATTTGCTACTTCATATTCGTATGTTGAGCTTAATATGTATCAATATGCTTTAATTCCCATGTCTATATGTGTTTTTCTTTCTCACAAAAAAGTTTTCCAGCTCCATTCTTTTGATCCCCAGAAGGAGCTTTTTGAGGGAGGTAATGAGAACATTTCTGCCCTCATTTGATTTCTCTCATCAGTTAAAGAAGGAAAACTAAGTACATATAGAAAGCAAAAGTGGCCAGGTGGTGGTGGTGCAAGCCTCTAATCCCAGCACTCAAGCAGAGCCAGGTTGATCTCTGTAAATTGGAGGCCAGGCTGGTCTATAGAGCTAGTTCCAGGATAGTCAGGGCTACACAGAGAAAGCTTGTCTTGAAAAACAAAACAAAAACAAAAACTAGAAAGTGAGAGTGGACAAGTTTTATCATTAAGCATTACTGTTGTGAGAGATAAAGGTAGAAGTAAACTTGGAAGGGATGCACCATGGTGATGGTACACGTGTAAAATCCCAGCACTTTGGGAGGCTGGGAAGTGATGTGCAAAGGTGCACGCCTAAAATCCTAGACAGGGTTTCTCTATTTAGTCATGGTTGTCCTGAAACTCACTCTGTAGACCAGACTGGTCTCAAACTCAGAACTCAGAGATCCATCTGCCTCTGCCTTCCAACTGTTAGGATTAAAGGCATGTGCCACCACTGCCCGGCCAGCAAGCTGAATTCTTTTTCTACAAATCTGACTCACAACAAAATGTACTGTCATTAGGTGTGATGGTCACTCCTGTGATCCCAGCACTCAAGAGACAGAGGCAGGAGGGGGATGGAGTTCAAGACCAACCTCAGTTATACAATGAGTTCCTAAGCTACAAGAGTTCCTGCCAAAAGGAAGGGAAACACATTGCATGTTACTTAATGCTATAAGCAGGACTCATAGCTCCAAGAGTTTGCTGAAACATTGCATCTGTCCTTTAAATGCTTTCCAGCTTGTAAATACGATGTTTAGGCTTGTTATGCTATGCTTTATGATAGTGGAACCGAAAAGCAGTACTTTATGCCATCCACTCCTCTCGGCCACATCTCGCTGTCCTGAAGACCAAACCAGCCCTATTTTGCCTCTTGTGCAACCTCACTTTACCTCCTGGGATATTAGGAACAATCGTCGAGCTGGGCTCCTGCTCCTTTAATCCTGGAGTAAGAGTGTGTTCCTTCTCTTACTCTTAGTGTGTTCCGTGATCCTTCTCGCCACACTTGGCATCCCATAAGGCTAGCCACCAATGCAGCACGTGCTTGTTCCTCTCCATTTCTGATCCCCATCTATGGGACTGGCAGAGCCGGCGGCTGAGCCACGTGTTTGAGACAAGCCTTCCTTGCCTATTCTTACAAAAGCAATGTATGCTATCGGGCAGGTGAACTCAGCTGCCCCCCCCCCACCTGCAAGATAACAGGTGGATGATAATAAACCTTCATTTCCTTTTACTGTATCTACTTTCGCAAGCACTGACCCTTGAACTTGCTTCCTTCAGGCATTATCACCTTCCCTTGAGGCTACAGAGCACCTCTGGGGCTGGGGCCACCCACAGGTATTTTCCCTTGTGGTGCTGCGGTAGCAATCCTGGCCAGCTGCCTGTTCTTGCCAGGGCTCTTTAACGGGGCTTCTCCAGGCCCTTGCTTCCAGACTGAGATGTTCATTTTCCTATGAGTAACCCAACATCTCTGCCACCAAACAGACATACTTAACTAAGCCAAAGCACTTGGAATCAGACAGCATTCTGCTGTGAAAATGCACTTTCTGGTACTTGTTCAAACCCACTCCTTCCTGTTATTGGGTCTCACAGGGCACCTGTGAGAACTTGTAGGCTGGTCTCACGTGTGAGAATTTCTTTCCGGGCGCTGAAATACAGCTTTCTTCTGTCCTTTCCCAAACAGGTCCATTCGGACTTTCTAGAAGGATCTACCTTTCTTTCTTTTGGATCAATAACTCAAACTAGTCATACCTCAGATCCCAAAAGCATACTCTGAGGTCCAATGACCCGATTTGTTCAGCACCCCATTGTCCCGGAATTCTTAAGCTTAAGAAACCTGTCTCATGTGAATAGGCTCCTGTTTTGTGTTTGCCACCCATCCCCTCTCTCCTCCTGCCCAGGTTCATTGTTAAAGGCACACTTCTCAGTAGCAGGGAACCAACAGAGATGAACAGGACCTGAATTTCCCTCCTCCCTTGGGAATAGTCACTTGCTCCTCTTGAAGTTCCTCAAAACTCAGAAAAAGTAAAGAAAAAGAAAACAGAAGGTTGAAAAGAAGGCAGATGTAGCCCAACCTTTTGGTATTCTTCAAATCCAAACACTACTAGAGGCGTTCAGATTTTCCTGGGGTCCCCAAAAGCAAGTACCCCCATTGCCCCGAACCTGACCATCAAGCCCATATACCATAGGGTGCCATATGTCAAGTTCAGAATTGTCTAGTTACAGACACTCACTGAGTGGCTATTAGTGACGCCAGGACAGAAAGAATACACAGATAAGGTAGAAAACAGAAGAGAGTCCCAGACACCCCAAATACCCTGGCTTCTCAACTGTCACCAAGACAACTGCCTTGTTGCTGCAGAAGCGCCAGGCCTGATCCCCACTTGCCGCGTCCCCAAGGCCGCCCAGTGGGCGCCTCCTTACCTTGCGCGAGTATGGGGGCTTGCTCAGGTGGATACCATCGCGGACCAGTTTATCCCGGATCATGATCTTCAGCTTCAGCTTGGGGTAACTCACCAGCTCCCTGCTGCGGGGAGCGCTCGTCTGGCCACGGGGGTCCCCGCGAGTGCCCTGGGCTAAGCCTCCACATGACTCCCCCCGGCGGCCTGGTGGCACCGCGTCCACCTGCGTTGCTGGCGGCACCGGCTGAGGTTCGAGCGTGAAGTAGAGGCCGGCGGCGGCCGCGTCCTGCTCCCGTAGCCTGCGCACAGCCTCCAGGATGCGCCGGCGGTGCGCTGGAGCCAGTACCCCGATGGCGTCCAGGTCCGGGTCTCCGATCTGCTTGCACACTTCCAGGTCATCGTAGCCATTATCCACGAAGGACTCCGCGTACTGTGGGAGCTGTAACGCTTTCAGCCACTCGTAAACTATGTTGGTGCACATGGCTGAGACTGGGAACTCACCGGCGAGTACCCAAGTGACACTGGTGGTACCAGTTCTTGGAACTTCTCCTGGAAGTTCCTCTCCTGGAAGGGGGTGGGGAGAAGAAACGGCTGGAAAAGTTTCTCGGTTAGTGGATAGGCTCCGGACGCAGAGCAAATGCCATGGGAAGCAGCCTGGGAGAGGGCGAGCGTGAGCGAGGAGAGTCTAGCAGCGAAGTGGATTCCCCGAGCAGGCGCGGCGCTCGCGGGCACAGGCGGCTGGGCGAGCCGCTCGGTTCCGCGCCGCCCCTGGATGCGCGGCCTCCGCGGGGAGGGGCGCGCGGGCGGGGCCGGGCACACCCCTCGCACCCGCGCGGGTCACCGTCGCGCCGCGCCGGCCAGGAGTTTACCCAGCCGGGACAGTCCGGGGGCTGCGCGGTGAATGTCGTTTTCTGGCCGCCGCCGCGGGCGTCAGCACCCGCGTTCCAAGCGAGGGAGGCGGCTCGGACTGGCAGACCCGAGGATGCGGGCGAGCGCCTGGTCTGCGCGCGTGTCAGTCACTGTCGTTCCTGGGGTCACAGTGACCCGGCGGCTATTAAGCTTCCGGACTCTGGTGGCTACCCTTGATATCTTTCGACATTTCTGTTGAATCCGACTTCTCTGAACCCTTGGATTTCTCTTCGCTCAGTTCCCAAGCCTATAGTGACTCTCGCTGGCGCGTCCAAGGGCAAGTCCCCACCACCCCACTGGGCTAAGCGAAGCTGTGAAGTCCGGGTCCCTTCTCCTTTCTCGATGCACGCAGAATGTCCCTTCTAAAGAGCAGCTGCCAGGCTCGAGTCGCAGCACGGTGTGTCTACCTCTGTGATCCTGCGCTCTGTGCCCAGAGCAGCAGCGTTTTGGCAGCAGGGTGGGCGCAACGTGGGGACCGTCCAGCCTGATGGGCGTGCGGCCCCTCCTCGCTACAGCTAGTCACGGCGGGTGGGCCTCGGGAGGGGCACTCCTGCTCCTGATTGCCTTGCCCTTTCAGAACCATCAGATCTGAGAAAGTTTGGGATGGGTTTTTACTTTCTCCTTGACCACCATGGCCCTACCTGGTTGGTATACGCCCCCCTCCCCGCTCCACCCCCACCCCCACCCCCATCCTGCCACACACACACACCGTGTTGTGTCAGGCCCCCTCAATCTTGCCTGCTTTTTGCCTTTTCTCCACCTCTCGTCGCAATCATTCTGCCCCGGGTGGGAGGCTGCGTGCCCAGGGACACGTGAGGTTTACAGTCTCGGAGGCAGGGATCACAGCAGACTGTCCCTTCCCTGTCCCAGTATTGCCTGTTAATCGATACACCACCATGCGCTTGCTTCAAAAAGAACGCTAGGGCATCTAGCACTTTGTGTCTAGATGAGAGTAACAAAATCAACAGAGATCCCCCCACGCACCCCTGGTGCCAATGTCCCAACTTTGAAGGTGTGGGACGGGTGGCCCCAGCTCCTGGACAGCCTTTCCCTGGGTCTGATCTTTTGGGGAGAAGATAAAACCTTAAGAAACCATGCAGGAGGCAACAATTTCATCCCTTTTCACAGAAGTGAAGACTCAGCTCACTCGACTCCTATCTTCTTCCTGAAGAAGTCTTCATGAGGCCATGTTTGTCACTTGCCATGACATAGATGGGTGGACACTACTGGTTTTAGGGTCATTTCCCTATCTCCAGGACTTCCGGTTGTGGAGAAGGGACTGTCTCTCTTCCTCTAAACTGGCGGAGCCTAAACCCACTTGGAATAGGGACCCTGAGAATCCGATGATGTCTTTATGGCCTGGAAAACACCTGATAGACCTGGACCCGAAATGCTCCTGTATTTCTACAGTTATAGGGTGTGGGGGAGTGGGTGTCTGTGTTTCCAAGCTCCTGGACCAAGAACCTTGAAAAAATAGCTGCGGGTAAGAACCTTTTATTTGGGAAAAGAAGAAAGACAACGCGGGTAGTTGTGGAGCTGCATCTGTCCCCAGTCCTAGATCTCCCGAGTGGCTCTTTCCAGAGTCTGGTTTAAGGTCCTGGTCCTGTGCAAGGCTGTGGGAAGCACAGACCCTCCCTGTCTAACACAGATCGCAGCAAGCCCTCTATCCCTTGCCAAAGCAGGCTCACAGTGCCCCCTTGTGTACAAGTGCTGGAATTTTAAGGCGTTGCCCAAGTCCCAAACCTGTTTTGTTCACCAGAAGGAAGAGTGCTTTGTGGTTCCTAGTCTCCTTAAAGTACAAATAATGACCTCACAAACATTATATAACCACAATGCTTTGTCATGAAAACCTTTGAATTTTGGAGGAGGGAATATTTCAATAGGTTCAAAAATAATTCTGCCACAAGGAAACAGAAGTTATTAGCAGATACTTATTTGGAAGTTGTTATATGCCAGCATCTCCATGTATGGCTAAACATATGCGGTAAATAATAGCATTACCCGCTATCTTACAGAAAAAGACAATACATCTCTGAAACGTTCACTCCCTGTTTGTTCACTCCAGAATCAAGGGGTAGAAAACTATGAAGAGAGAAACCCAGGGCCAGGCTTCCTGCTACTGGACTTTTAGAACCCCAGCAGCTGCTAGAGAAACACGCAGGAAATGTTGGGCTAGTTGTAACAGCTGCATGCGTTATTTATTTTTGATGCTTGCTTTTTAAAAGAGGAAGCCCAAAGCTCCTGAGTTTATTGCCGTGGTTTTTCTTTTCCAAGTTGCCTGAAAAGTCCAATAACATTACTTAATAGTCCTTTGCCTTCTCAAGCACAGACTCTTCCCCTCAGGGAGCCTAGGGGCATTCATTTTGTCTCATTAATCTTCAGCAAGCCAGTGAGTATTTTTATTTCCATTTTACAATTAGGGAAACTGTATTGGAGGAAGATGAATGGCTTGCCCAAGGTCATATGGTAAATCAGGATAGAGACAAGAACAAGCCGGTCTTGTTGAAGCCTCTCCTCCTCCATAGGCAGCAGGGATTGTCCCTTATTTATGTTCAGGGCACTGTCCAATTGGGAAATAAAGCATCCCTCTCGGGAGGGGACTGCTTTTATGAATTAATCATTTGTTAATCAGTCATAAATAAAAGCTCCTGGCTTTTGACATCTCGTTTTCCTCTTTTGCACACTTTTCCCGTTCTTGCTCAAGTCTCTGTGTGAAGCTGAAGGACTTTTGTGCCTCTGCTGCTGGCATAGCACGGCTCTTAAGAGACTTCCCTCATTTCTGAAGTCACAAATGCATAACGACGACAGTATGCACTTGCCCTCTACCTCCTACGGAGATACCTGGCTATAGTCCAGAATGAAAAGGCAAAACAAGAATGGGGTGGGGGTGAGGGTGAGTCGATGGTTCAGTGGGCAAAGTAACTTGCTGCATGAAGTTCTGATCCTGAGTCCAGATCCTTCTGCATCTAACTAAGAAGAGTTAGGCTGGGTGCAGGGGCACGGGTCTGTGGTGCCAGTGCTGGGAGAGAGGGGGGAGTCAGAGACAGGTAGAACCCAGGGTTCAGGAGGTCCAGGTTCAGGTTCACTGAGATACTGAGACCATTTCTCATAAAATAAGGTTGATAGTGATCTGGGAAGTTTTCAGAGGCCTTAGACATACACACAGGCAATCACCTCATGTACACACACACACACACACACACACACACACACACACACGCAGTGACTAATTGTAAGATTTAGTCAGGAGCTAAAAGCTCATTCCATAGCAATTGCAGCATCCATATTTACATAGAGGAAGTAGAGTTCCAGAAAACTCAGGTTTCCTACATACGTGATGGATCCCATTTCTCTTCCCCCTGCCCATGACTTCATGCTGTATGAAGTTTTACAGCCGGTGGTTACCCGCCCACTGGGGCGTGGCCTCTTATACTATATAAGCTGATGTAGACCATGCGTCCGGCCTCTTTTCCGGCCTCTCTGTTCCGGTTGCGGATTTCGGTTTCTGATCTCCATTCAAGCAGAGGGTTCTGATTTGTGAATCTACCCATAAAAAATAACCATCTGTTTCTCAATTTTGAGCTGGTGTGGGATTTCTCTTAAGCGTCCTTCTTCAACTTTGTACAACATTATCTCCTTTTACTTGGTTATTGTCAAATTCATATTTATTCAGTGTTTATTGAGTAGTCAGTACCAGACACCAAAGCAAAAACCAATTTTTTTCTTCGATAATGGGAACTGGAGAGGTTTAACTGGCAGGTTTTTCTGTTGTTGCTGTTGTTGTTTTTCTAATATGCTCTCCCATCCAATTACTGACCATATCTAACTCGTCTTAGCTTCCAAGATCAGGAGCACCCAGGGGCGTGTGGTTGGAGACCTGCGCTCTGTGAATTTTTGAAATCATACTCTCCTGGCTGGTTATGTGTATCAACTTGACACAAGCTACAGTCGTTAGCGAGGAAGGAACCTCAGTTGAGGGCATGCCTCCATGAGATTCAGCTGTAAGGGTTTTTCTCAATTAGTGATCAGTGGGGAAGGGTCCAGCTCATTGTGAGTGGTTCCATCCCTGGGCTGTTGGTCCTGGGTTCTGTAAGAAAGCAGACTGACGAACCCATGTGAAACAAGTCAGTAAGCAGCACTCTTCCATGGTCTCTGCATCAGCTCCTGCCTCCGGGTTCTAACCCTGCTTGGATTCCTGCCCTGACTTCCTCCAATGATGGACAGGAAGTATAGGGCAAATAAACCCTTTCCTCCCCAACTTATTTTTGGGTCATGGTGTTTTGCCACAGCAATGGAAACTGTAACTAACCCACATACTATTAACTAGATTTTGAAATTGGACCTTGAAGTTCAGAGTCCCTCACACTGCTCTTAAGTGGCTATCATGATCCTGGGCACAGCCTTGACACACCAAGATAATTTACCACACACACCTTTTCAAGTACTTTTAGTTTTTACAAGGTCTTTTTGAGGGATACTACTTTCTAGAGTTTTTTTTTTTCATTAATGAAAATTAAAGAAAAAACCCAATACTGATCATTATTTAATATATTGAGGTTTGGGTTCTTTCCGTTTGGTTGCTTCATTGATTTAACTAGGTTTTGTTTTATTTGCAGCAGTGACTCCTCTTTAAATGAAAATCACTGGGAAAGGGGATTGTGGAGAAAGTTTCTATTTAAATACCATTTCAGAACTATTTTGCAATGATAATAACTATGGAACATGCAAAGTTAACACTGACATTCTCAGTGTAATTAATGATAATTAGATTCAGGTTTTAAAGTCTAAATATCAAAAAAAAAGCAGCTTTTTTGCTCAGTACTCGATTCTGGGTTGCCAGATGAAAAAAAAAATAATTTGTTTTGAAATTTTCCTGGTGTTACATAAAGTTCCGTACTATTTTATTTAGAAGATAAATGTTCATACCTAGTGAGTATAAAAATTAAATTCCATTAACATCTATTAAACGTCAGTCCCCTGGGTATCTAGCCTTGTGAAAGTCCAGAATATATAATATTAATCTTAAAATGCTAAATATGCCTTGCCTCTGCTTAAACCACAAGCAGAAAGCATCTAAAAGGGCCGTATGCCAGAGGGAGAAAGGAGAACAACTGACCTGAGTGATTTAACAGGTAATCTGTTCCTCAGTGGCTGGGAGTGAGGTGTGGGGTTGGCACCTTAATTGGGGGCAGGCTGGGTGGGGGTTTCTGTTAATGGGTTTGGGCTCTAGATGTTATATTTATGTGTGACAACATATTTGTAAAAGGGAGAGACAAGGAGCAGCGGGGAGTACCAGCAGGGTGCCATTAGATTATGGCTTGCTATTATAACAGGCCTTTCTCTTTTAAAGAAAGGCACACAGGGTGGAAAGAATGCTCTAGAAGTCTTTGGCTTAGAGGTCACCAAGAGGAGAACAAGAAACTATATTTGTTTCTTGTGTTGTATATTGTAGAAAATAAAATGAAACACATGAAAGAACACTCTTGTCCTATTATCTCTGCTCATCTCCAGATTGTCTATGTTTGAAATGCACTCCTAAGATGAACCCAGCATTTCCCACGGTGAAAATAGTGGGTACAGGGCTCTGCTAGGCAACATAAGCGACACTTGGGAATACCACCCCCCGTTTCTTTTCATTTTCAGTCTAAGAAAAACTAACTTAGCACTTAAAAGTTAGGTTACATAACTTTTAACAAGTGATGTGATACTGATAAAAGCTCTTTTAGACAAGTGAAAAATTAGTTAAATATGTAATCAATCACAACAATTAAATCCTTCCACTTAAGCAGAGAACTGTTGCTTCCAGGTGAGGGTTTATTTCTAGTCAGGAGACAGGACAAATGACTCCTGGTTCCAGGGCATCTGGCTCCTGAAATGGACTCGGTTCCTGAAGACTGGGCAGCTATTGATCTCTTTTTGTAGGTAAAGGAAACTTTTTGCTGGAACATTCTGTTCCTTCTTATATGGAACAAAGGACTTAGACAGGAGTCTCACTAACACCATGTTTTTCTCCTCTGGTTTTGCATTTGACTCCTTAATCACTTTGGATTTTAAGAATAGGGTCGAGGAATAAACATCTTTATGACAAAAATTAGAAACTGCTTCCATGCTTCCAAGCACGGGGCCAGTAACCTGCAGGACAGACTACTCCTGAGGGCTATTATCCATGATAGCAGGTCACACGCTGGAACAAGAATGATCAGATCCTGAATGATCAGATCTCCTCAAGCAAAAACCATGATAACAATTTCTGCAGAACCAGAAGTGAGGCAGTAATCACCAGACTGCTTGGACCAGAACTACTTAATCATGCCAACCTCTTATGCTGCTGGCCCCATCTCTTCCTCTCCATAAACCTAAAGCTCCTGTCAATCAAATGATGACCCTTTCTTTATCTGTTCTGCCCACAATTTCACCACATTGGTGAAATCACTTCTCTGTGCTTTTCACTATTGCTTTTCTCTTTAACTAATGTGTTAGGAATGAGTGGCTGACCTACCCTGTTGCTATTACCAGAACTGTTAGGGTCAAACAGTCTGCCCTGACAGCCCTAACGAGCTCGCCCCAGCCACTTGACCCTCATAGATCAATTTAACTGATGAGAGAGCGACAGAAAGACAGGCGGAGAGAAAAGAGAAAAGACAAAAAGGCACACACACAGATAAGTTGTCCTCTGACCTCCACACACAAGTCAAGATAATATGTGCATAAGCAACCTCACAAATAAATTTAAAAAAAAACTCTCAAAATCCAATGAAATAGAGCAGCATGGGTTCCAACTATTCAAACAAACCTATTGTTATTTATCAAGTTCTCAAAAATTCAGAAGTTTAGCAGCAAACTCTTTGGCAAGGTGAGATGATGTAGAGGTATTTTCACAAACTAAGGGTTAGAAAAAGAGAATGAGTGTGGCCTGCTGGCACAAGACTATAATCCCAGCTACTTAGGATGCCAAAGCAGGCTGGATCAAAAGTCCAAGGTCTGCCTGAGCTACAGAGAGAGTCAAGACCAGCTTGGACCGTTGTGAGGCACTGTCTAACTATAAAGGGTGAAAAGAGAGCCTCAATTCTAGTCACTAACCTGAATGAGTCCCCACCCAGCAAAGTACAATCATTTGAAGATTACCAACATGGATGATAAGTAAGATGGATCAACGTTCATCAACTTGGGACCCTGTATTTAATACAACTTCAGTTAACTAAGTAAAAGTTGCCGATATTAGTACAAAAATCTTCATGCCAGACACAGACAATTCAATTGTTAGGAAACAACTAAGGAAAAGACTCGTGCCTGTCTGTCTGAGATAATCCCTCTTTCAAGTGAAACAGACAAGCATAGGGAATACTTTAATAATTGTAGACTCCTCTTGGCATGGGCTATGCATAAAACCCTCTTTTAATAATGCATTTCATAGCTTAGATTCTTTACTAACATGCACTGTGTACACACACTCTTCCCTGAACAATGTTCCTAGCAACCTGTTAGCAACCTAGGATCCCTGCCTGGATGCCCACCCCATTCTGAACAGTGGAATAGGTTTTCTCCTGTCAACAATAAAACCTAGATTCTATCCAATTGTTCTCTCCTTTGGTATGGATATGAGACCAGAAGGTAACATTTGCAGCATTCATTCCAAGTGATGTTTTAAAAACTATGAAGTGAACAAAGTGGAGAAAGGAATAAAATAATACTTACAACAGCTGGAGAAAATGCAGAGTAACCAGCTCCAGGTCTGGTGTATTTGGAAAGCCAACAGCTGGAACAGGGTGAGGCTGGAGAGGGGGCAATGACTGGAATAGGAAGGGAGGCAGGGCCAAGTCGCTGAAGACACTAGAGCTCCTTGCGTATGTGTTGTTGAGCTTCTGGAAGTCTGGTCGCAGGTGCAGTATGACCTGCTCCAACGTTTAACAGGACCTCTCTGGATGCTTCACGGAGTAGAAGCCCCAGTGGTCCAGAGTTGAAGTAGTAAGTAGTAGGAGCCAAGTTCATAGGCCCAGAAAGAAAAGACGACTGGGACCTGGGCATAGCAGTAGGAGAGATGCCAAGAAGCCTGTGGAATGTGCACTGTGTTTTCAGTATTTGCTGGAAGCAGACAGAGAGAAAAAAAATGACTCCAGCGTGACTCTTGAGCATGCGCACTTCCCTGAGCGGGTTGTTGCGGTCTGTCACGTTAACCTTAGTTTTCAGTTTCTTTGCACCTGGACCCAACTAAGAGGAAAATTGCTGGGCACACACGGAAGGGACGGTTTTGATCCGCTTACATGACAAGGAGAGGGTCACCCTAAATACAGGTGGGACCTTCAGGTGGCAGCCAGATAAAAGGAATTCTGATTATAATTCTAATATGTGGACCTAGATGAGAAATTTAATGAACAGTGAGACATTCATGCTTATTTGTCCCTTGGGAAACCCAGAACTTTGGGTTCAAAACAAAAGAGATGTTTTGTGTACTTGTCTTTCTCTTTGGGGCCAGCAACCAGCTCCCAAACCATGACACGGAGACTTAGTATTAGTTATGAATGCTGGTCTTAGCTTATGCTTGTTTCTGGCAAATTTTTTTACTTTAACTTAAGATGATTTTAGTTGGCTCTTCATCTACAATTTGCCTCAGGGCTTTTAAACTTCCTTTCTGTATGTCCTACTTTGTGTTTGCTACCTGGTGACTGCCTGACTGGCTGCAGGCATCTCCTTCTCTTTCTCCCTCACTCTCTTCTTCTTCTCCTCTCTCATTCCTAGATTTCTCCTCCTATTTATTCTCTCTGTCTAGCAGCCCGACCTATCTCTCATCTACCTAGCTACTGGTCATTCAGCTTTTCATTAGACCAGTGTAGTCCTTGGGCAGGCAAGGCGAAACAGCATCACTCTTTTCATCATTAAACAAATGCAGCAGGAACAAATGTAACACATTTTTAAGTGGTTAAAATAATAAGCCACAACAGTTTGGGGGACAGAATAACTTTTGAGTCATTCCCAGAGAGTCTGTGAGTTGCATGGAGAAGAAGCATACTGAGAGAACTATGGAAATTGAGACGGTTTTCTACCACATAGGGTCAAAGGAAGGAGCTCAGAAAATAAAAGCTGGGGGAGAGCAGTAAGTGGCTTGTTATCTCAACCAGGGAGGTACATAGAGGGAGAAAACAGTGTCCAGTAGTGTAGTGAGGGGCTGCGGGCAGGCCTGCTTTTCGCCTCACCCGGCTCCCGCACGGCTAGCTTAGTCCCAGAAATAACAACACACAAATTGTATTCATTTAAGCACTGCCTGACCCATTATCTCTAGAGAGTTAGTTACTGACTAACTCTCATATCTTGATATTAACCCATTTCTAATAATCTATGTAGCACCACGAGGTGGTACACACCTTTAATTCCAATGCCTGGGAGGCAGAGGCATATTGACCTCTGTGACTTCAAGGGGCAGAGGTAGATTGACCTCTATGACCTCAAGGTGTGGTAGTACACGCCTTTAATCCCAATGCCTGGGAGGCAGAGACAGATCTCTATGAGTTCAAAGTGTGGTAGCACACACCTTTAATCCCAGTGCTGGGGAGGCTGAGACAGTGGGATCTCTGAGTTCAAGGACAGCCTGGTCTACAGAGTTATTCCAGGACAAAGATATACAGAAAACCAGTCTCAAAAAGTGAAAATAAAAATAAAAGAAATAGAGGTTAAAATAAAGATAAAAATATACAGAGAATCTTGATACTGTATGCTATTATGCTCACTTTAAATTGTTTGAATGCTGAGGAAGGAGCAACAGCTGCTAAAAGATATTTATGTATAAATACTGCTGAACTAATCCAAGATAGATATGTTGAAAATACCTTGACTTCTGAATTTGGATCTAAGGATATGATACTTTGGAAAGGAGGTTCTTTTGTTTTCACAGAGGATGAGACCCTGTGGATTGCTCCTATCCCAATATGGTATGATAGACCACGCCCTCCTGAAAGGTTTCTGTGAACACCCTCAAATAATTACTTCACTCAACTGATGACTGAGATGAACCTGGCAGACAGGTTATACCATGAAAGACCTGATTAACTGCGCCCCTATACAGCAGAAAAAAGTTTGGAGAGAAATAACTACATCCATATTCCCAAATATTGTTTATAAATGTTCTTTTACATTTAAAGGGGGATATGATATAGATATGAATAATTTCATTGGTATGGATTTTAAGGTCAATTTTGTTATATGTGTATATATTTCTGATTTTGATTGTGTAGTTCATTTTAAAATGCAATGTATAATTAAAAATATAGGTTGTTAATGGATAATCATCGATAATAGTCAAGCTTGTAGCAATGTTAGTTTGATTTTCTAGATGTGCATAGATATATTTCAGAGAGACTTTCTTCATATCTTTCAAAGACTACAGAACATGGCATTTAATGTTTTAATAACTTAGGACAATGAGACACGTCTGCTCCTGGCAGCACCAATCTACTTCAAGAGGAAGATGGGCATCGAAGAGGCTCCTTATGGAGTTTGATAGCCATTTTGGGCAAGAAACTGCTCTTGCCTGGACTGTTGTATAAACTGGACACAGAGAACCCGCAGAGAGAGGACTGCTGAACTTGCCTAAAGGTGAGATGATCTTTCGGGGTTCCTGATTCATGAAAGAGTCTGCGAGACATTCTGCAGGACACAGCAGATAGTGACTGAACTGCCTTTGAAATTTCCTACTTCATGAAAATGTCTCTGGATATTATGGGCCTGAAGGCCGAAGATGGGTGCCCCAACGATACAGAGGAACTTTGGGTGACTGTCCAGGCAGCAAGATGTCTCTGTCATTTCTAGAGTTTTGGAAGTTGCTTACTTCTTGTTTACTTAGGTAATATTATATCCTTCTGGAGTCTTTGATGGAGTTGAAAAATGGATAGTCATAGTTATAGTTTTCCATTATTATGATAAAGATATAGTTATAAATATTGTGACTGTAATTCTTGCTTGATAACTGTTTTGTTATATGTAATTTTACTTTGTTAAAATGAAAGCCTTTCTTTTTTGTTTAAACAGAAAAAGGGGAAATGATGGGGGAGGGTTATCTGTCTATTGTGTTATTTTCATTGGTCAATAAAGAGACTGCCTTGGCCCCTTGATAGGACAGAAAATTAGGTAGGTGGAGTAAACAGAACAGAATGCTGGGAAGAGGGCTATGAAGCAGACGCCATGGAGCCAGCCACCAGGTCAGACATGCTGAATCTTTTCCGGTAAGCCACCACCTCGTGGTGCTACACAGATTATTAGAAATGGGTTAATATCAAGATATGAGAGTTAGTCAGTAACTAACTCTCTAGAGATAATGGGCCAGGCAGTGCTTAAATGAATACAATTTGTGTGTTGTTATTTCTGGGACTAAGCTAGCCGTGCGGGAGCTGGATGAGGCGAAAAGCAGGCCTGCCCGCAGCCCCTCACTACACAGTAGCAGGAGGCAATAGGTCTGAATGAAACCAAACAGAGGTTGCAGGGTCTAACATCTGCAGTGCATCCTATTGATGTATGTTGTTGCTACACACGTGTAGCATTTTTCTCTTAATGATTGAATACAATCCATACTTCCCGTTTGTTTTAATTTCATTGTCTTGAAATACTTGCAGAAAAAAAACAATTCAGAATTTAATAGTTTTATGAAAAATAGAATTTATCTGAAACAAGTTATATTAACCCAGTTTGTTTATAGATCACTCTGAACCAATAAAGAATATTTTTAAAATGTGCCTGAGGGTGCACGTGAGTGTGAGTGCCCACAGAGGACAGGAGCCAGGTCCCCAGGAGCTGGAGTTAGCAGGTGGTTGTGATTTGCCCAGCGTGGGTGCTGGAAACCAAACCTGGATCCTCTGGAAAGCAGAGCTGGTTCTTAAGCACTAAGCTATCTCTCCAGCCTCCCCCACCACCACCCCAGGGCTTGCTTTTAATATTGACTAATTTCTTTGACTCATCGTATTGCGTAAGTTTCTCTGAACAGAGGAGTCATACATCTTTTCTCTATAGAAACTGCACATATTTTAAAGAGAGGCACAGAATTTCTACCACACACTCTCATTGACATCATTTATTTCAAAGAACCTTATCCCCCACCTCACAATCCCATGAGGAGCTAAAAGATATATGAACATATATTCATTCAAGGTTACATAATCTATCATTGTGTTCTTATTTATCCTCTCACGTCTTCCTCGTTGGATTTCCATTTTAATGCATACTCTAAGTTTTTTGTCAAAAAAAAAAAAAAAAGAAAGAAAGGAAAAACCCCCGTCTCCATTAATCTAGTGAGGCTTCTGGAGAGCATGGTTTTTGCAAAGATCTTAAATTTTTACCTCTTCAGGAAAAGTCGACTTTATAGCTTTTATATTTTATAAACCCCTCGTGGTGATTCTTGTGAGTTATTCTCGCCTTCCTTTTACCAATCAAAAGAACAATCTTTTGGATTTTCTGGAAAGAGAAAAAGAAATTGCCTTAAGTCATTTTCTATTATTTCCAGGAATAGAATTAAATTAATGCAATAAAAGTTAAGAAAGTCTCCCTTTCATCTCGCCTTTGTGCTCATTTTTCTTTTATTTCTTTTGTACCTGGAATTTATGTCGCTGTGCCCAGTCAGTGACTTGTAAATTGTCTTTGCTCAACCGACACCACTGATCTCGGGCCCTGGGAAAAGACTTCCAAGACCTGTAATTTCTGCTCTTGCAGTTTTTGTAGGGTGGCGGGTTATGTTAAGGTGTTTTTTTTTTTGATGAGACTGTGAGTTGGATTCTCTGGAATTCCATCGGGGCTTCGCCTGCCCTTGTTTCTCTGTTTTCAGGGCTGGCACTTCCTTGCTGTGCCGTAACTGTTCTGTATATAACTGTAACTTGTATGCTGTAACTTGTGCCAAGTGACACGTTGCCTTCTGGACCACCAAGGTTACCAGTATGGCTTCCCTAGGTGATATATCCATACAAGCCCTTTCAAAGTTATCACCTTGTGTCCTGCTTAGGTGTCTGTTGCTGTGATAAAAACACTGCCATCAAAAGCAACTCAGGGAAGAAGAGGTTTATTTCAGCATCCAGCTTCTGGTTCCTTGTGAAGGGAAGCTTGGGCAAGACTCAAAGCAGAAACCTGGCAGCAGGAACTGAAGCAGAGCCCATGGAGGAACTCTAGTTACCAGCGTGTCCCCATGTCTGGCTCATCCTGCTTTCTTATGCAGCCCAGGACCACAGCCCAGATGAAAGAAACTTGAAGAATGTGTTATGCACATGCATGAAAGAGGGATTTATTAGCCTAGCTTATGTTGGCCAGCATTGGCTGTTTTTACACAAAAAAAGCTGAGAACCAAGTAGACCAGTGGTTCTCAACCTTCCTACAGCTGCGACTCTTCAATACAGTTCTGCATGCTGTGGTGACCCCCAAACGATAAAATTGTTTCATTGCTACTTCGTAACTGTACGTTTGCTACCATTATAAGTTATAGTGCAATAAAAGTGTCTGATATGTGACTCCTGTGGGCGTCAGGTCCCACAGATTGAGAACTACTGCAGTAGACATTCGGTACCCAAGGTTGGGTACATTAGCAGTCTTAACCCAGTGCTGAAGACCTACGGGATTCTTTGAGAGCCCTGGTCTTTAGTCCACTTTGGAAACTCAAAGAAGCTGGCTCCCGATAATCAGCTAAGGACCACTGTGGCATCTTCAGCAGTTGTGGCAGTAGCAGCAAGAGGGTAGATGACACCACACATGGCATCGGTGAAGATGCCAGCCAGCATCAGTGAAAGTGCCAGCACTCCCTGGCCTCCATACTCTTGCAGTCATATCATAAGGCAAAACATACATTCAGCACAACTCAAGTTCCCATAATCTACAATAGTTTAACAGTTTCAAAGAGCCATACCTCCTCATCTTTCTAATTCTTTCAAATAGTGTCACTCCCTGGTGACTAAACATTTGTATCCATGAGCCTATGGTGGGGGTGGGGGCTTCTTATTCAAACCACCACATCGTGCGTCAAACTACCACACAGCCTGGAACTGGCACCAGAGCTGGGAAGATAATTTGGCTCTAAATGTTGGCTTTCCCTGTTTAATGTTTAAAAAATAACAGTGAGGACCAGTAAGAGGAGGATGGCTCAGCAGGTAAAGATGACTGTCTGCGAAGCCTAGTGACCTGAACTCAACCCCTGAAATTCACATAAAGGTAGACAGAGAACTGTCTCCACAAAGTTATCTCTCTCTCTCTCTCTCTCTCTCTCTCTCTCTCTCCTCTCTCTCTGTCACACACACACACACACACACACTTACATACACCACTCACCCCAAGCACCCATATACATACAAATAAATACATTTTAAAATAATAAGATAAAATGACAACAATACCAATATCTTATTGAAGAAATACACATGTACTTAAAATAGCTGGAGTTACACACACACACACACACACACACACACACAAATCCATGTTGTATTTTTCGATAATTTATTTTTCCTAATGACCAAACTCACCTAGAGGTAAAGTAATAAAAAGTGTTCACCGTGTTTACTTTGGATGGCAAGACAATTAGTGAAATTTAATTTTTGTTTTCTATGTTTCAATTGTTTGCAATTAGCACATCTGTACCTGCTGCCATAAACAGTAACAGACAGATGCATTGCATTCATGCTCTCTGGCATGAGAGTTCTCAGACAACTTTCCTCCAGTTCTTGTTTTCTCTTGTCTCAACCCCAGCAGTAGACTCAGTTCCTGTGTTCCCAGAGGACAGTTCACACAGGACACAGCAGTAGAGTAGAGAGTCACGCCCTTACTTAGAGGGGCTGGAGAGACGGTTCCATAATAAAAACACTGGCTGCTCTTCTGGAGGAGCCAAGGAAATATTGATATTCTTGTCATTTTATGTTATTGTTTGAAATGTATTTATTTGTGAGTGTGTGTGTCTACATATACGTGTGAGTGTGTGTGTGTGTGTGTGTGTGTGTGTCTGTGTGTGTGTGTGTGTGTGTGTGAAGACAACCTCATGAAAATACCTCCAGGTTCAATTCCCAGTACCCACAAGGTGTCTGTAACTCCAGTTCTAGGGATTGTCTGGCCCCTGTTGGCACCAGGGATAGGCATGGTGGACAGACAAAAGTGCAGACGAAAGACTCATGCACATAAAATAAATTTTTTAAAAAAGTTTAATTTGAATAAGCAAAGAAATAAGAGTGAATTCATTCCCTGAGAACTGTAAGCTGAGCAGGGTTGGCCCACATCCTAGCACGCTAGCGGCTTCCATGCCTTCTCTCTGTATTCCTCTTTGGTTCCTTCCTGACGGTGGGCATTTCTGGAAAGGTTTGTACTCTTAAATGTACTCCAAAGTCAGACTCAGCTCGTGTCTGTCATTACCACTTATTATTCTCTATAAACCTGTTGGGGGCCTTGCTGGCTCATCTGGACTGACCACCACCATTATGTTTTTGCCCAGCTGGAGTCAACTACTGTCAATTACTCTTCTTTACTTCCCGTTTGTGGGGTATGTCAGTCTCCAGAGCTAACTTTTTGTTTAACATTCCCACACTATTTTTTCTGAAGCCAGAATACAGCATTTGAAATATTTTATTAACTTAGCATTTTTCTTGAAAATAAGACACATTTCCTGGCAGCACCAATCAACTTTAAGGAGAATGATGGGCACCAAAGAGGCCCCTTATGAAGTTTGCTAGCCATTTAGGCAAGAAACTCCTCTTGCCTGTACCTTTTGATGGTATGCTGTGTAAACTGGACATGCAGGACCCACAGAAAAATGACTGCTGAACTTGCATAAAGAAAGTGAAATGGTCATTTAGGGTTCCTGTTTCATGAAATGTCTCCCAGACATTTACAGGACACAGAAGAAAGTGATGACAAACTGCCAGTATAGGTGGAACTGTCTTTGAAATTTCCTGGTTCATGGAAAAGTCTGCCAGATACTATTGCCTTGTAGGCTGAAGTTGGATGCCTCAAATTTAAGTAGTACTTCGGGAAACTGTCCAGGCAGCAAGATGTCTCTGTCAATTCTAGAGTTTTGGAAGTTGCCTATAATGCAACTTTTGTTTACTTAGATAATAATATATCCTTCTGGAGTCTTTGATGGAGTTGAAGAATAGATATAGTTTTCCTTAGTTATGATAAAAGATAAATTAGATATAAGACCTTAGATTCACGAAGATAGGATAGATGACTGAATATTGTGACCGTAATCCTTGCTTGATACCTATTTTGTTATATGTAATTTTACTATGTTAAAGTTAAAACCTTCCTTTTTATTTAGAAAGAAAAGGGGAAGTAATGTGGGATGTCCTTCTTATATGTGTTGCTTTTATTGATTGATTAATAAAGCTGATTGGTCAACAGTTTAGCAAAGTAAATCCAGGCAGGAAATATGAACAGAGATATATGGAGAGAGTAGGCAGAGTCAGAGGACACCATGTAGCTCCTGAAGGAGACAAACACTGGAACCTTACCAGGTAAGCCGCAGCCTCATGGTGATACACAGAATAATAGAAGTGGGTTAATTTAGCTAGCTAGGAATACGCCTAAGCTATTGGCCAAGCAGTGTTGTAAGTTTCTGTGTGATTATTCAGGTCTGAGTAGTTGGCAAATATAAGAGTAGTCTCCACCTACACTGGACTTGAGACCTCACTGAACCATCTGTCTCTTTTGACATTTCAAGACTGACAGCCATCAAGCCCCACCCATTCCTCACCATTTGTGCAGAACTGAATTTGTGTGATAAAAATCCTCCACCCACATTGCTTCCTTAGAATCCAGCTAGAGCTTCAAGTCCAGTCCTACCCCTCAGCACAATGAAAGCCTTGAGCCAGCTTCATTTCCTAGCTCTGTCAAGCCACTGGGGACCTGGGATAGGCCTTACCCTAGAGACCTCAGCCATGTGAATAATAAAGCTTTTTACAGTCTCCAGAAGTATGGGGTACCTCAGTCTTGATACTGGAACCAGACATGGGATGGGGCTCCTTCTGCTTTTTCCAGAGTAGCCCCAGAATTGGGTGTTTCTTATGCTGTAGTCCCATAACAACAATGGTTGTCTTTGTCATTGCATTGATTAAACTCTGCGTCACCCACTCATCTGGCTATAGGTCCAACTCCCACTCCCTAAGACCTGCTGAAGACCAGGCACTCTTTGCTGCACACTTTTTCTCTGTCCAGAAAGATGGTGAGCACCTGTGCACATGCAACAGTTAGGAATTGCTCCACAGGTTTTAAGAATGTGGAACATCATTCCTTCATTTTCCTTAGCTTACAAGTTCTACCATCATCAGGGGAAACTTACTCTTGGTACAGTCTGTGTGCCACTGTACCACTCATGAGCCGGGCACGGGCCTACCTTGCTGCTGTACAATGGAATCCCCCCAGGCAGGTGGGAAATTACCACACCCAAGCTGGAGTCAACAATACCCTATAGCTAATCACCAGGCAGAGCAGAGGGAGCACAGGAACAAACAGGACACGCTGGCTTGCCAGAAACTGTCCTCAAAATGAACCCCGGGAGTAGGAGTAGACCCATGGGCCCTACACCAAGGTTTGATATTAAGGCAGGAACCTTGACCAGGAACCTGAACCGAACCATGGAAGAATGTTACCTACTAGCTTACTCCCTCTGTTTGCTTAGCTACCTAGGCCCATGTACCTATGGATGGAAATGTCTGTAGTGGAGTGGGCCCTCCTACAGCAATTATCAGTTAAGAAAACACTCCATAG
The DNA here is from genome assembly GCF_982192425.1 of Myodes glareolus. Lineage (NCBI taxonomy): Eukaryota > Metazoa > Chordata > Mammalia > Rodentia > Cricetidae > Myodes > Myodes glareolus. The sequence goes on along the minus strand of NC_142026.1, from coordinate 124,408,788 downwards.
ATGTGGTCATAGGCCAATCTGAATTAGAAAGTTCACTACTGAGGCCCTTTCCCCTCAAGTGATTCTAATCATGCTAACCTGACAGTTGAAGTTAACTGTGACTGGTGATCACTTGTCTGTTGTTGTGAGAAAACACCATGGCCAAGGTAACCCGTGGAAAAAAGAGTTTATTTGGGTTCAAGGTTATAAGGGGTTAGAGTCTATGGTGGTGGACACAGCAAGGCATCAGGGGCAGGCATGGCAGCTAGAGCAGAAAGCTGGCAGCTCCTTGTCTTCCATTGCAAGCACACAGCAGAGAGAAGAAAACTAGAAATGGCAAGCGACTTTAAACTGTCCAAAGCCCACATCCTCTGAAGTCCAATAAAGCCATTTCAACTAAACCTCCCGAAACAGCACCACCAGTGGGGATTTAGTGTTCACAAATAAGAGCCTATGGGGGGACATTCTCACTCAAACCACAACAGGGGCATGCCTTTAAAAGCTATGTCTCATCCCAGGACTCTTTTTTCTCTGTCTACTCATGTGGTGAAGTGAGCTGGTTTCTTCCTCCTGTGTTGCTCCTCCTGATGTTCTGCCTCACAATAAAGCCAAGTAACTATGCACAGACTAGGGGTCAAAAACAAACTCTTATTCTTTTAACTTGTTTTCCTGGAAATTGATCACAGCGCGATACAAAGCTGTCTCACATAACTATCATCCTCCATAGTATTTGTCATAGTCCCTTTACTTTTGTTCAAATGTGTTTAATTAAAGCCAGATGTGTGCTAATAACTCATTAAAATTTTAATGTATTTTTCTAGTGAGTAATGAATGATATTGACCATAATTTTCCTGTATTTAAATCTTTTTGGTAAAGCACTGACTTGTTGTCCATCTTGTTTAATTAAGTTACTTTTATATGGCATAAAGATCTCTATTAAACTGGGTTATGTTCTTTATCAAGATGCATCTCTGCATGTATTTGGATTTTCTTGAATTTTCATTGTCAATGTGTTTGTAATTTTTGACATACAGGTTTTAAAAACTTTTATAGACTTATTACTAGATATTTAATATTAGTGATATTATTTTCGTAAATGATTTGATTCTATTATTTTATAATCATTGATATTCTAAAAATATAGGATCTTTTTTAAATTGACTTGTTAGTCTATGAGCCTGTGACCTTGCTAAATTCACTTATTAGTTCAAGAATCTGGCATTATTTTTTTTTTACATATTCCCAGGACTTTTACATGGGTGACTTTGCTACCAAAGACTAAGCAAGGCTGTAAATGTGTAAGTATTTCCTTTCTTTTTCTGGCATGATTGCTCAGGAGTAGGATCTCCAGTCCATAACTGAATGTCAGTGAGAAGAAAAGCAGACATATTGACCTTTCTGTTTGCTGTAGAAGGTCAGCAGAGGCCTAGTTCCCCTGCATCTCTGCAACTGGGTTCAGTTTCCTTGCAGATTCTACTTTCTCCTCCCACACAGGCAACTCCGAACCATATGCTCATGCCCACCACGGTATCTCTCTTTCTTTGGGTCCTGAGGACAGCGCCCCACACGGTTTCTCACACTTTCTAATAACACCCGAGCCACAAATTCTAGGTGGATTCTCAGTCCAATGACCAGAATAACACACCTTGTTACTCCCATGCTTATCCTTCTCCAGCAACAGGGACGATCCTGTTAGGATGTGGATCCCATCTCCTTTCTGCTCAGTGTCCTCTGATTTTTCCCTCACTTTTTCTTCTACTTGAAGAAACTGCTGTGGGCTTTTGGATTTCACAGGAGCTCATCATGTCTACCACCCCAACTGCCTTCCAGCTCCCTGACTCCACATAAGGACTACTAGAGCATCTCCGTGTTGGTGCTATACCGTGAGAGGTATGGATGCACTCTCCAGAACCCTTGCACTTGCTACTCCTTTGTCTGAAATATTCTTCCCTCGGCTGTCCATAGAGCTCCCTGTCTAAAAAACTTTCTTTCAATGGGATTTTTTCCATTCTAATTATATCATTAAACATACACACACATTTTGCTTGCTTCTCAACTTTGATAATTTTTCTCCCTAGAACTTTGAATTACTTAATATAACACTTAGTGGAACAGAATAGAGATTTGGGGGAGCTAGCAGAGAGAAAATGGTTATTTTATGTGTTGTTATGTGATTATAGCCTTGAACTCTGATATATGGCAAGTGTTTTGTGGATAGTTTGGAAGCAAATAAAGGGATAACAAACAATAACGGTTCTTTTTTTTTTTTTTTTTTTGGTTAGTTGGTGAGTTTGAGAGAAAGCCTTGCTGTAGAGAGTGGGGTGGCTTTGAACTTCTGATCTTCTTGCTTCAGATAGTCAAGTGCTGGAATGATAGTCTGTCCACATCAGACTTGTCAGTGCTTTTGTTTTTGTTTTTAAAGAGCAGTAGTAACATGTTCATCAGATTAAGTTTACAGGGTATTTCTAGGAATACTAAACTTATGTTAAAGAGTGTGCATGATTTTGGCAAATATTTTGGTAAAGAAAATAGTCTGTTAAGTTCATAAAATAGCATCATACCATAATTATTTGGAAATCCACATACAATAGAATTTTTAAAACAGTAGGGTTTTTAAGGGGTTCTGTTTAAGCTACTTGGTTGTCTTGCTCTGTTTAGCAGGATAGTTTTTTACTTTTATTTTGAACATGCAGTGCCTCTTATGTTTACAGATTTACAAGAGAAGGGTTAAAGCACCCTCACCGAACTGTGTGATGCCATGTAAAGTGTCCTCATGCTTACTAACTCTTTGTTACAATTTTCTAATTTATCTCTGTCATTTCTTCATTCCTCGTTTAGCGTTCCACATTTCACACTCTTCTGCCTAACACTGCACCTGGACCCTATAGATAAACTGACAAAGAATGGGGCGCTGCTGTGTGGGCTCCAGAGGATGGTTGCATTAAGGCTTTGGCATAAACTGAGAATATTAACAAAGACAAAATAGCAGATTCAATTATAGATGTGGAAGTCCTCTGAGACAGTGGAAGAAGAGAAGACAAGGAAACATTAAGTCTTAAAATAATAAGAGTACGAGTATTTCACAGTACAAAGCACCTTAGAGAACTTTATCTTTTGTAAGCTTCATTCACTGGAAGCTTTGGAATAAGCATTTTTTTTTCCTTTGAAGATATGGAAACCATGGCTCAGAGGAGCCGCCAATCAGCGGCTGCCATGTACCCATAATGTGCCGCAGGATCAGCCTGTTTTCCATGACTCTACAATCTATGCTGCGCTGCCTCTGTTGAGCTAATGTGCCAACTGGTTCTTGATCAGAAATTATCAATCCCCTTGAAACAAAAGACCTTTGTAAAATATTCCAATGGCTCAGATATAAAGAAAAGGACAACAAAAGCCTGTGGCTGGACCCATTCCGTTATGCTTTCAAGCAAAAGGAAGAGGGTGAGATGCAGAAAGAAAAACCAAAGGTCAACGTCAAAATAAATAAACATTTTTTAAATGTATTTCCTTAAGTTTTATTTATGTGTTTACTTGCTGGGGAGGATGTGGATGTCAAAGCCCACATGTGAATGTCAGAGGACAATTTTCAGAAGTCTGTTCTTTCCTTCCCCTATGTGGGCCCTGGGAATGGAAGTTAAGTATTCAGTCTTGGTGGCAAAGCTTCTTTACCTGCTGAGCCATCTTGCCAGCCTCATTGGTGAATTCTTAAAGAGTCAACATAAAAGAAGAATGGAGCCTTCAAAGAAGCAGAAGAGGTAGCAAAAGAGATAAATGGACTTTCTAAATGCTACTGGTGTGAGCAAACAGAGTTCTACTGGGTTGAAGAGCTTTGCCTGTAATCAAGAGGGTTGGTCTTGCTACCAACAGTGCAATGAGTTTAAAATTATAGGAGACTTTCCTGGTGTTTATTTGTCAAACAGTCCTAATAACGTTGCAATCCATCGCACTATTTTCTTTTAGCAGTCTTGTAAAACATTTCACAGTTTATGTTTTATATTAAAAAGATATTTGCTTGCCTTTTGGCTACCTACCTAAGATCAATACTGGAGGAAATATTTGTCACCGATTACAAATTTAGACACAACTAGAATTTTAAAAATGAAACCAGTTCTTAGATAATGTAGAAATATTTCACAAATACCTTGTGAATTTTTTAAAGTATAAGAAAATTAATATCTTATAAAAAATAAACGAACAGATCCTACTGTGGTAGTTAAGTCGTATATGCAACAGAGCAGCTTACTTCTTTAATATTTCAGCAGACAAACTCTTCTAGAAGACAGTCATGAAAATTAAATTAAATATAATATAGTGTTGTGAAACCATTTGTAATAGAAACGAGGTCTTAGAATATATATAGAAGAAAAACTAGGTTTATTTCCAGTGTTTCAAAGCAGAGTCACATAAATCAATTATATTCGAGGTTAAATTACTCATTTGTATTCTAGGCATCTACTTTTTTAAACAACCTGATTAGATTCTAATTATGAGTTTTAAGTTGGTCAATCAAGAAAATGGTAGAATTATAATACTTAAACTATCTAAAGAATTATTCTTAACTATTTGATTCACAGGCTTAGTTCACCTCAAAGTATTTTAATTCATCATAATTTATAGACCTAACCTAGTGTTTGTAAATGTTCATAAGTCATTTGAATACATTATCCATTCACATACAATGTTTGCATGTCTGCTGGAAAGACACGATCTCTTTGAAACATAATAATGACAGTCTGTGAAGTTATTTTCAAGGTTCAAAGTGAAAAACTAGATTTTAAAATGAATATACTTTTGTCTATAGGCAATAATTCTTGTTTTATTGATCTAATACAGCTAGCACTAGCAGGAGACATCTTCATATAGCCCCTCTATGAAGAGGTACTCAGGACCTGAAATACTGTTGATTTGTTCCCACTGCCTCTCATAGTTTTAAAAGATGAATAGGTTCTTCTAAAACCACCTTGGAAAAATATGAAACAGCAAATTTTTGTTTTTCTCAAAACAGTCAAAATCTCCAAGAAAATCAACATAGGTCTTTTAAGATTTTTGTATTCAGGAGAATCTGTTGGACAAAATCACAGATTTGTCCAGAATTTTCTTTAGGTATTGACCACACTCATTTAAAAATTTTTCCTTCATTCAAACAGCCTTAGACCATCATTTCATATTGTTTGTAAAGATCCTGTTTTTGCAGTAATATATCCTAGAGGCAAACTAATTTAGTGCCTTTTTGATTTTAGCAAAGTGAGAACAGTTAAAAAGGCTGGAGTCTAATTTGTTTGTAAAGTTAATGGAGTCCCAGCCTGGTGGGAAGTGAGGTGTTGAAGGAGAAAGTCAGTAAGGACAGAGAACAAAAAGACACCCCCCTCCCAAATTGGGTTACTTCCTTTGTCAGAGGGGAACTCTTGTTGATTAGGAAATGCTCATAAATCTGCCTCAACTTAAGTGCCCAGTAGCCCAAGATAATGGAATGAAAACCAATTTAAATCACATTAGTAACAAGAAACTGAATGATGTATTTTGTGCCAGCTCTGTGTGTCTCGTTACTTCAAGATTACAATTGGCTCTCACATCTTCAAACAACAGAATAGAAACACTTGGGTTACAGTTGTTTTCGAGTCAAGTTTCTCAGCAACACACAGCAGTTCCTACAGGAAAGTGCTCTTTTTCTGACTCTTGTTACCAGTTTATGGCTTGAATTTGAAGGACTTTTAAAAGTGTTGAATCTGCTATATTATACATATCATATATAAACATATATATTAGCATTTTAGATATAATATTGTGGTCTATGAGCAACAAAATAACCATTTCAAAAAACTTGAAATGATGTCTTAAAACAAATAAAATGTATGAAATACTTTCAAATCCCAAACTGTGATTTTACCTCTGGGTCCTATTAGAATCAGAATAAAGAGGGAATAAGCAAAAACAAAAACAAAACACCAAACCACCCAGCTTTCACTTTGGTGCAGTTGCCTTCACAATATTTTAAACTGGAGTTTCAGTGGTCACCAGCCACGTGCACAATATGCAGGTATTGAAACTCTTACTTTCTCTTACTTTCTAAAGGAGAATAAATGAACCACGCAGGTCAGAGCAAACCTACACTTTGGAGTAGAATCATTTCAATCCTTGCAGTTATAAGGTGAAGAGATATCTGTGGACCTCCCCAGAGTGACCACTTGATACAAAAAAAAATGTTGAAATAATTTTGAAAGTGAGAACTAACGTTTGAGGATCTTGCACAGTTGGGGATTCCTGCAAATCATGGATATGTGTAGCTGATCCCCACAGGGATCATTTAGTCTGTCCTTGTTTCTTTGTTGAAGTTTGGAAGGAAGAGAGAGAAGCAAACACTCACCAAAGGTCAAGTTGCTACAGCCAGTATCAAATCCTGAGTTTTCTAATGTCAATGGGGGATTGACGTGGGAGGTGAGGTATACTGTGAATATGTTTTATTGCCATTGGTTAATAAAGAAGCTGCTTTTGGACAATGGCTTAACAAAATATAACCAGGCTGGAAGAGATAAATAGAGAGTAGGCAGAGCCAGAGAAATACCATGTAACTGCACAAAGGAGACAGATGCCTCTACTGGAGCCCACTGGAACATTGATAGTAACCCACAGCCATGTGGCAATACACAGATTAATAAAAAAAATGGGTTGATTTAGGGTATAGCTAAAAATATGCTTTAGCTATTGACCAAACAGTATTGCAAATAATATAGTTTCTGAGCAATTATTTCGAGTCAGGGCAATCGGGAAACAAACTTGTTGCCTCTGATAACAAATTGGTGTGCCAACATGGTCTAAAACATTTAGAGCTTATGCCTGCTACCCACTATGGGTCCAGATGCCTTTGTGCCCATTTGTAACTGAGACCATGTCAGTAGCTCAGCCCCCACTCCCTGCCTGGGCAGTGTGTGAGATCATGTCTCAGAGCTAGGAGTTCTCAGGCAGGAGAGCATGGCGGATTCCTGATGCCATACTCAGAGATATTTTCAGGTTGCAAATTTAGCTTTTACTCTGATAAAAGAATTTTTATGCTTCATGGTGTTACCCAGAGTTGAGGTGGTGAGGAGGGCTCCTACCTTGCAGTCACAGAGGTGGCAGTAATGGTACCTCTGCTATATTGAAAGACAGAGAGAGGCAGGGCCAGCATCTGCAACCAAGCCGCTTGCTATTTTAAAAGCAATTTCAGTCAGAAAGTGATTACAGATACACAATAAAAACAGATTCAGATTGAAAAGACCTCTAACTGGGTCATAGTTTTGGATAAATGTACATAGGATTGGGAAAGATAAGACATAGTTGAAAAAATAAAGTATGTGTTTACAACATGAGTATTCAACTCATTTATGTAAATGACAAGTAGTGAAATTTCTCTAGCATAGAATAAAATATATTTTGTTTTAAAAGAAACCACCAAACAACAAAAGTCATTTTTGTCCCGCCTCCTCCTCATTGTTTGCCGTTGCGAATTTGGGCTGCTTGTGTAGGTATGTGGTGGTATCTTAACTGTTTCTGTCCACACTTCCCTTGTGGTGTATGATGTAGCAATCTTTCCAGTGCTTATATATTTATTCAGTGTACCTTCTTGCCTGTCAAAGTCTTTGGATCATTAAAAAACATGTTAATTTTCTTCTTGTTGAGATTTAAGTGTTCTTTCAAATAGTTTGAATTACAGGCAATGATTTTTTTCTGAGTTCTGTGACTGTCTTTTCATTCTCTACACAGTGTCTCCCATACAGCAGAGTATTTTGATGTTAATGCATCTGCCTTACCATTAATTCCTTTTATGGGCTGTGCCTTTAATATTGTTTGTGAGTCATTGACAAACCCAACATCCTTTATGTTGCCTGCTGTAGTATCATCTGGGAGTTTCATAACTTTCATTTTATATTTGTCTTTGTGATATGATCATTGTTTGTTAACACAAGTTATTTAAGAAGGGAACAACAGCTGGGCAGTGGTGGCACACACCTTTAATCCCAGCACTCAGGAGGCAGAGGCAGGTAGATGTCTGTGAGTTCAAAACCAGCCTGTGTCTACAAGAACTAGTTCCAAGACAGGCTTCAAAGTGACAGAGAAATCATGTCTCAAAACTACCAAAAAAGAAAAGGAAGGAATGACAGTGGAAGTACCAAGAATAAAAAATAAGATTTTATGTTGGGATTAAAGGTGTGTACCAGGGAGTTGCCGGTTGTGGGGTACCGGGCGGGAACAGAAACCCCAACAAGCCGGCCCCGTCATGTTACATATGGCACCCACGTGGATAACTGAATCCACAAAAAGCCTGAGAAAGCTTGGGAAAGAATAGAGTAAAGCATGGTTTCTTGGTAGCAATTTCTCAGGTCTGCTCTGCTTGCTAGAGGCAAGCAAGCGCTCTCATCTAAGAGAGGTTTCCTGACTCAGCTTTAGCTGCTAAACCTTGTAGCTCTTTTAAAAGGTCCTGCCATGAAACACTTAAACTGTGTTGATGAAAAGCTGAACGCATGCTTTTTGATTTCCAGTCGTAGCAGGAAAAAAGCTGCGCTGTTTTAAAATGCCGGTTTTCTGGGCTGTCCTGCCAGGGAAAACTCTGACACTTTCAGGCAGGCAGTCCGACTGAGTGTGGTCTGTGAGCAGAATGCTTCATCTTGCTTGCTGGCAAGGACCTTGAAACACCATAGAGTTGTGGCAGTGAACACAGCTCTGGCTGGTATCTCAGCCATGAGGCTGGAAAGCTAAGGAATGGGCTGGATCTAACTGTCAAAGCCACAGGTTTAGTCCTACCCATTGAAGACTTGTGTGGTCATAAAAAGAGAGATATACAGTAAATAGAGATTCAAAGAGGAAGAAAACCTCTAAATGGTTTACTATGTGTTAAAAATATATGCAGGCTGAAGGTTAAAGTTCTTAAAAGTAAAAAAGAAAAAAAGGAAGTAGTTGGGTGTGGTGGTACACACCTTTAATCCCAACACAAGGGAGGCAGAGGCATATTGACCTCTGTGACTTCAAGGGGCAGAGGCAGATTGACCTCTGTGACCTCAAGGTGTGGTAGTACATGCCTTTAATCCCTATGTCTGGGAGGCAGAGACAGATCTCTGTGAGTTCAAGGTGTGGTAGCACATGCCTTTAATCCCAGCACTGGGGAGGTAGAGACAGGCAGATCTCTGTGAGTTCAAGGACAGCCTGGTCTACAGAGTTATTCCAGGACAAAGATATACAGAGAAACTGTCTCAAAAAGTAAAAGTAAAAATAAAAGAAATAGAGGTTAAAATAAAGCCACATAAAGATGGAAAATACACAGAGAATCTTGATACTATATATTATTATGCTCTCTTTTAATTGTTTGAATGCTTAGGAAGGAGCAACAGTTGCTAAAAGACTTTTGTTTATAAATGCTGCTGAACTAACCCAAGATAGGTATTTTGAAAATACCTTGGCTTCAAAACTGAAGTCAAAAGGTATGTTACTTTGGAGAAGAGATTTTGCTTTTGTTTCCACAGAAAATGAGAGGCTCTGGATTTATTCAGAGTTAAGAAAAATCATCTTTGACCAAGGGAGACCTCCTGAGAAATCTCCGATAGGAACAGATGGTCCAGATGATAGAGTTCTTCATCCAGACCAGGTTCAAGACTGCTGCCTGAGATGATCAAGACTCGCAAGATACTCCAGTCAGGACTTGATTATAACTCTAAATTTTCTTTAGGTCCCCATAAGATCATCAGCACCCCCAACCAGCAGGAAGTAGCCTGAAATACTACGCCCACATTCCCAACAAATGGACTATGGGTATTTTCCTTTGTTTTAAAAAAAAGAGGGAAATGATGTGGGAGAATTGTCTGTATTTTGTCAATCATATTTTAATAAAACGCTGATTGACCAGGCAGGCAGTATAGGCGGGAAAACCAGACAGGAAGTAGAGGTGATGCAATGAGAACAGGAGAATTCTGGGAAACAGGGAGTTTCCTCTGACATTCCTGCGCAGACCACCAAAGAAGAAACATGTAAGCTGTCACACTGAGAAAGGTACTGAGCCCATGTGGCTAATATAGATAAGTATAATGGGGTAACATAAGTTATAAGAGCTAATAAGTAGCCTGACCAAATGGGCCAATCAGCTTTATAACTTATAGAGTTCTCTGTGTGATTGATTTTTCTCTGGGGCTTGCCGGCTGTGGGGTACTGGGCGGGACAGAAACCCTAACAAGCCGGCCCTTCATGCTACAATTTTAGGGGATAAAATACAATTAAACCCACTAGTTGTGATATACAATATAACTTTCAAACTAAGAAACATTGTATATATAATAGCTTGAATAAATATTTAAAACCCATAAAATTTCTATTCTGAAAAGTATAATATTTAAACAAATAAAAGAACTAGTCATGTGGAACAATGTTCTACATTCATGGATCAGAAGACCTAATGCTCTCAATGTGAAAATATTTCCCATGTTAATATGCAGATTCTTCATGTTTATTAAAACTGTAGATTATTTGTTTGCAAAAAATCCAAAATTGATATATAAATTCAAGGAAATAAGAATAGGCAAAAGGAAAAGGAAAAGAAGAAAAGAAGGAATGAAGGGTGGCAAATTGATAAAGAGAGGAGAGAATAATGTTGAAGAATTCTAACTTCCTAATTTCCAAGTTACCGTAAAGTTACAATTCAAGGGTGATTTGATTTGTACTGACAGAAGAATGAAAATGAGAATGCTTTACAATGATTTATTATCTAATAGAATACTCAAAATAAAAGATGATCAAAAATAACTGCCTGAATTAAATGCATTAAAGATTCCTCACACAGGGCACCAGAGTGCAGTTGGTTTGAATGTATTAATAATGAACTCTGATTCCCCAATAATGTGTTGCATTAAGGAAGAAATCAAAGCATTTCCCCTTAGCATCATTTAACCAAGCTCAAGCTCAGACAGGGTTTCATTACTGCACTTGCTGCATGTCTTCCGTTCTCCATCCTCCATCGGTTGTTTGAGTCTGAATCTGCCTGCCTGCAGGCTGACTTGTGAATCTGTCCCTGTGTCTGTCTGTGTGCATCCATCCTTAACAAAAAAATCTTTGTTCTGTATTTATTGAATAGCATAAAAAACATCACATGGAGAGGGGCATGGGGAAAACTTTACAGAATCTTTAACAAAGTATTTCAAGGTATTACGTCCCTGGCTCCATCTGACCCCCGCAGACCCAGGTAACAGTACTATGAACATCTAAGCAGTACAACAAACATTGTTCATCAAGCAATATCCAAATGTTGGTTCAAAATCTATAGTGAAATTTATTGCTGGTTTTACCATTTTCAGCAAATGACTCCTAGAACTCACATGCACTACTCTGGGTGAAAGGCAAGGAAGAATGCACAATAAGATTACAGTTATGCATTAGCTTGGATTGTAAAGGTTGATTACATGGAAAATACAAGACAAGTAAGGTTGTTTGGTACATTGTCCCTTAAAAAACAGGATAAATAAACAAACTGATCACACAGTTGGCTGGTAGTCTTAAGTGATTCCAAGGTATTTTGTTAACCCTGGCTATGACGTCCAGTAAAAATTCCAGTCTCTTAGAATGTAGGAGGTATTTCTATCATGCTACATTGCCACAATAACAAGCGTTGGCAAGAATATGGAGATCTTAGAACATATATATCCAGTGTTAGTAAGATGAAAACAAGCACCAGCGTTGGCAGTTTCTCAAGATGTTGACATAAAATTATCAGATGATCCATTAACTCACTTGTGGGCATACTCATATGAAAACATGTATCAAAACAAGACTTACTACACACCAGCATTATTCATAATATTAAGAGCGCAGAAGCAACCCAAATTTACATCAAATGTTGAACAAATACAGGGCAGTAAGCATGCACAGTATAGTAGTCAGCAACAAATGATATATGGATACATGTTACAACATGAATAGCATTTAAGCATATTATGATGATTGAAAAAAGCTCCCAGTTTCTAAGATCACATTATATGATTTAATGCATGTTAACTCTCCAAGACAGCAAGTCTATAAAGTCAGAAAGTAGATTAACTGTTTTCTGGAACTGGGGAAACTTAGGGAAAATGAGAAATAACTAAAAATGGACCTATTCCTTAGTGATGGTGTTTCTGAAAATGCCCTAAAATTAATTATAGGGGTGGTGACAAAACTATTGAATATTCTCAAATCTACTTAATGAAACACTTTAAATAGATGAATTTTATGTTTTGTGAATTATTTATCAATAGAACTATCTAAAAAATGAGTAGATGTGGGAAGACAAGGAAGATTTATGCTAGAATAAGTCTGTGCCATTTTTTCCATTTAGAGATTGCAATCATTCTGAAAACTAGAGAACTTTATTGAAAGCATAAAATGATCAAGGTGAGATTTTGAAACTGAAAAATAAAATAATCAAGATCAGGGATGAGTGAAGGATGTTAAATGTTACCATTTTCACTAACTATAGACCTGGAAGTTTAAGTCGATTCAAAAAGGTAAGATATAGATAGATGGTAGATGATAGATAGATAGATAGATAGATAGATAGATAATAGATATACAGACAGAAAGGTTGTAGATGGTAGATAGGTAGATAGATCGAAAGATAGATAGATAATTGGTAGATAGATAATAGATAAACAGACAGATAGATAGGTGATAGATAGATAGATAGATAGATAGATAGATAGATAGATAGATAGATAGATAGATAGATAGGCAGGCAGATAGATGCATGGGTTAGAGATAATAGGTAAATAATTGGAGAGGAAGAAATAAGATTGTCTTTATTTGCAGAAAAAAGATCATCTACAATGTTGATTCTACATGAACACAAATCCAAGGAATATAATAAAGACTTCTAATATGAAAATAGGACTGTCTTAATGGGGTTCATAAAAGTCCAGCTTATAGGGATTCCCTCCCAGTGTTCAAAAAAAAGAACACTATAATAAGCTAAATAGGGGTTAAAAATCTGCGGGTTAAGAAGTCTATTTACAAGTTCTGTCTATCCATATTTTTTATTCTCCTCTCCATTCTTATTATTTATTCCCCATTGTTCTTCTTGTTCTACCTTGTTCTACCTGTTACAAACATTCACAGTACTATATACCCTTAAAATCATCAATTCCCCAGCGCTAGCAGGTTCCAGGGTCAGAATTCTTTTGCCCCCAAAAATTCAGCTAAGGATTTAGACACACACACACACACACACATATACAGAGAGAGATAGAAATCTGTGTCTGTCAGCTAAAACGTGGGGGTGGCTAGTGCACGTCTGGTGAACTCCTTAATGGAAAAAGTTAGTTAAGAAAGGAATTAACTCATCAGAGAATCCTAGAGGGGAAGGTGAGTGCACTACACTGCATTTTTAGGTGGTAGATAAAAGAACTGAAAAGGTTTATTTTCAGTGCACCACTATTTTTACTTTCCCAGCATGCACAGAATTGGGTAACCAAGCAACCTATGTAAACAGTCAGAGAGAAGTCATAGCTCTTGATTAGATAGTGCATACACCAGAGGCTACAATTTCTATGGGCCTAGGTCTGGAGTTAGACTTACTGCTCTAAGCAAAGAAGAAACCCAGGCCTCTAAATTATCAGTTCCAGGATATGTAGTTATCAGCCATTCAGATTGTGGGTTAAGAACGGGGAAGCAGCGTGGGCAAGTACTAATTCTATGTCCTTGGATACCTGTGAATACCTTAAATAGAATATTCTTACCTTGACCCTAACTACTGACCAAATGCCTGCTGATAGAGATAATTGCAGAAAGGCAAATCTCTGCATTTACATAGGAGAGAGAAATGAAGGCCTGGCAATGGTAAACTGTTTTCACATGAAGCTAGAAGAAAAAAAAAATCTGAACTGTGGGAATTAATTCCCAAATATATAACAGAAATAGAGCTAGCCACAATGAAAGTCTACTTCAAAGGACAGCCACTTATTTACAAAGCAATAGTGCCAAAATTTCCTTGAATTTTGGTTTAACTTTTACCAAAGGCCCCTGGTTTAGATAAGTCACTAGTGAAAATATGGTTGAGCAATTTCTGTATAATGTTATGGCTTGTAGCACTGTCTCCATTTGTTTTTTTTCTGCTTCTGTAATAAACACCATGACTAAAAGGAACTTGGCAATGAGTAGGTTTATTTGGCTTACAGTTCCAGGTAATAGTCCATCATTGAAGAAAGTCAAGGTAGGACCTTAATCAGAAAATGAAGCTGACATCCTGAAGGAACTTTGTGTACTGGCTGTCTCTCTGGTTCATGCTTAACTAGCCTTTAGACAGCCTAAACCCACTTATCTAAGGGGTGGTGACACAGTGAAATTGGCTCTCCTACATCAAGCATCAGTCAAGAAAATCTCTTGTAGACATGGTCACAGACCAATCCAATCTGAGCAATTCTTCAGGTGAGGTTCCCTCTTCTCAGGTAACTCTAGGTTGTGTAAAGCTGACAATAAACTAACCAACTTAGGAAGACTGACTGAAAGTCACAGGGTAGGGCGTATGGTCAATACACAAACACCATCCATATTTAAATGTACTCAGAATGTACTGAAAAATAGTTTGAAAATCTTGTTCATAATAATTATGAGAAAGAGAAAATTTAGGTCCATCAAAATCCATCAAAGCATACACAGAATGTATATGCTAAACCCAACAAAACACTAGAATAATATGATAGAAAGATTTGACTTTATCCAAGAAAGGATACAAATGGAAAATAAACCTATAAAAAATCCTCAAACTACTAAGTAGAGATATGTAAGTTAATATGACCAAAATAGTATCACACACTACCAGGGTGGCTAAAATTAGACAATAACTGATAACACCATATGCCAACAAGGAGAGGGAGCTGAGAGTAATATAGAATCCACACTCTCTTTGGATAAAACTTTGACTGCTGTCTTGGTTCAGGATGCTGTAACAAATGTGGCACAATGGGATGAAATAAATGAATGATTTACTTCTTACCATTATGGAAACTGCAGCATCCAAAAACAAGGTATAGCTGAGCCTGCATCTGATAAGAGCTTTCCTCATGGCTAGCTTTGCTCTGCAACCCAACTGCTGTAAAACAAGCGAAGAAGGTAGCCAGCTCTTTTGCATTCATCTCATTTTATGAGGACACAAACCCCATTCATGAAAGAATCACCTTCATGACCTGATCTCTCTTATGCACATGCATGCATGCATGCGCACACACACGCACTCTCTGAATACAATAGCATTAGGAATTAGGCTTAGCATAGGGCTTTATGAGGGTTACAAACTGTTTGTCAGGATTCAGGGGAGAAAAAAACCACAAAGACAGCAGAGATGACTCAGTGGGTAAAGGTGCTTGCAACCAAGCCAGAGGACCTAAGTTTGAGCATCAGTCCTCCTATAGTGGGAGGAGAAAACTGACTCCTATAATTTGTTCTCTGACCTTCACATACTTGCTGCGGTTTTCATGCATATGTGTTCTTTTCCTCTTTCTCCCTCTCTATTTCTCCCTCTCTTCTGCCCTCTTTCTTTCTCTAAAATAAGTAAAATATACTTCAGAGAGACAGAACACAGTCAAGTGGGCACATTAGAAGAGCTATCATATAAGCATATATTCTATGGCAAAGGTTTTGACATCATTTTGCAAATGAGAAACTCCAGCAAATGTCAGAAAGTACTGTTCTATATAAATACAATTTCCCAAGCAAGCAGCCAGATCCTCATCAATACTACAGAAAAAGAAAAACAATAATCAAAAAGAAAGCTAAGTTCATTTTCAGCTATAAACTCATGACTTCCAGCCTTAATTTAACAAAGCTGTTTCCTCTCCAGAACTGATGACATGACACACAGATGACATGAATTCTGGGAATTGCTGATTATTTTGCTTCCCACTGTACTGCAGCCATCACATCTGCACTTTGCTACTGTAGAGCTCTTCAGGATGCTCACTTGGTGGATTTTGGTTGAAACGATTAAAGCCTTCTGAAACCAATTAAAAAATAAAAATAGAAAAACAGGAATTTGAAGTGGATAGGCACAGTCTAACAGTCTGGTAAATTAAGTCACTGTCCTCTAAGGTCAGAGGGTTAGTGGAGCTGTTAAGAGTTAGAGCCTAGACTTTGAATAGATCCAGTAAATCAGGTGTAGATAGAGACTTCTGTCCTGCCCTGTCCCACAGTTTTTATCAGTGAGGTACTCTCATCTTGCTTCCTCAGGATCTGGCTGGCAACTGTATCTCTCTGCCTTTCCTCTTCTAAGAATTCTCCTAGTCTTGTTGCCCTGCCTATAATTCCTGCCTGGCTACTTGCTAATCTGTATTTTATTAAACCAATATGAGTGACAAATATTTACAGTATACAAGAGCATTACCCCACAGCATTTCACCTTTTTTTTTCTTTTCAAAATAAAACCCCTGAATCCAATCTCCTTTGTTTAGCTTTTTTCTGGCATTGTCCATAACAACTTATAACCAACAACACACTAAACAAAGACAAACATCCATAATTTGTTTTGGGGAAATAAGGGCATAATTTCCTAGGGTACTTCCTGCTGATTTGGGATGATGGTAGTCTTATGGGGACTCATAGAAAATTTAAGATTATGGTCAAAGCCTGAGTGGAGTGTTTTGTGAGGCTGGAACATCTCACCCAGCAGGTCTTGAGGCTGTTCTGGGTACAGAAGACAGAAGAAACTGCAACAGAGGTACTCTGAAACATTGGATCCTCCGAGGCATCTGTTCCCATTAGAGATATCTCAAGGGGTCTTCCTTGATTAAACCTTATTTTTCTTAACCAAGAATAAATCCACAGTCTCTCATTTCCTGTGGAAACAAAAGCAAAACCTCTTCTCCAATGTAACATATCTTTTGACTTAGATTTTGAAGTCAAGGCATTTCTAAAATATATAGGTTGGATTAAACCAACAGCATTTATAATCAAATGTATTTCAGCAGCTTTTGTTCCTGTATCAGCAGTCAAACAATTCAAAGTCAACACAGTAACATATACTATCCAGACTGTCTGTGTATTTTCCATTTTTACCAACTTTTATTTTGTTACTCTATTTTTTATTTTAATTTTTAATTGTTTTTAAGACAAGGTTTCTTTTATGTATCTTTGGCTGTCCTGGATCTCACTCTGTAGATCAGCTTGTCCTTGAACACAGAGACCTGCTTACCTCTGCCTCTCAAGTGCTGGGATTAAAGGTATGTGCCACCACGCTCGACTATTCAGAGTAGATTTGATAGGGCATAGAATAAGGTCTAAATGCTTTCATGGGAATGTTGTCTGAATGTGAAATAAACTAGTCAGCAGAGAGGACAATGGGAACCACACACCAATGGTAACATGTAATAGAAAATACACCATAAGCTCCTACTACATGATTGGCCTATAAAAGTCCCAATTGAGGGGGGGCATTGAGCTGTTAATCTTTCTCCCAGATCTGCCCACTTCCTTGCTTGAAAATATATTTTTCCAAAAGTTTTATTTATTTATTTATCTATCTTATTTATTTATTCATTCTTCTCTCATATATTTTATCCTGACTATAGTTTCCCCATCTCTTCCCCTACCTCAGATCCACTCCTCCTCTGTTTCTCTTTAAAAATAGCAGGCCTCCTAGGAATAGCAATCAAACAAGGCATAACAAATTACAATAAGACTAGGTACCAACCTTATATCAAAGCTGAATGAGAAAACCTAATAGGAGAAATAGGGTCCCAAAATAAGGCAAAAGAGTCTGAAACAGCTCCTGCTCCTATTGTTAAAAGTCCCATAAGAACACCAAGCTATACAATCATAACATATATTCAGAGGACCTAGGTCAGACCCATACAGGCTATGTGGTTGTTGCTTCAGTCTCTGTGAGCCCCTAAATTGTTTCTATTAATACCTGTGTGTCTCAGTCCAAATTCTTGTTCAGGAAAAAAGAACTGAAAACACTAGCAGTTGCTCTCCAAACCCAGAAAGAAAATTTGCTGTGAAAATTAATGGAGGATATATGAGTTAAGTTCACTGTAAGCAGAAGAAATTCACAATTCATCTTAAATAAAATAATGAAACTCTATTTCTCTTAAACTCCCTGACCTTGTGTCAAGGTGAAGCATATCCTCTTCTGTGGGCCCTTACATATTTGGTCAATGTGGAGCAGACCCATTTCTGCAGATCCCCACAGGAATGTAGGCACTGAACAACAGACAAGGTGAAAATGTTCATGAACTATGCTTTTGTCAACAAGTGGGTTGAAAGTTTTGAAATTCTTCTTCGAAGCAATATATTCAAAACAAACTCATACATTCTGTAAGTACATGAAGTGTTGAAAGTGTCTGAGAAGCAATTAAAGCTGAGTGTTCAGAGGATAAGGATCCCAGGTACAATTTAATGAGCTTAATGTGCTTTGATGGACCACATTTCCAGCCACCCTTCTTAGTGTTAGCCAGGGCCACTCTGTATTGTAAAGTTCCTCCAGTTTGGTTGAACTGGTACAGTTTCCCAAACTATGTGTGTTTGGACTCCAAAACTACAAGTTGTTTCTTTAAATTCTTGCCCTGCCTGCCCACATAGTGGCTCAGAGACAGGCTTACTGCAAACATATACTATGGATTACTCATCACCCACATTATAGATCTTCTCTTTCCTCTGATACCTATAAGAATGTTCCTCCATTCTGCCATGTGGGCCTGAACTCAGGGGCCATGCCATGCTGTTGTCTGCATATCTGCCTTTAGAGCCACATGGAGTCTTATTATTACTTATAAATGTCTGACCTTAGCTTGGCTTATTTCTAGCCATCTTTTTTTTAAACTTAAATTATCATATCTACCTTTTGCCTCTGGGCTTTTACCTTTTTCTATTTCTGTATACTTTTTTGTAAAATCTGAGAGTGCTTGAAAAGGAACTCTAGACACTAAAAAATAAAGTTTAGTCATGTTTATTTTCCTGAATGGGTTTTGTTTGCTGGTGGCACTCTGCAGATCCTTTAAGAGAGGTTTTTCTGATTCAGCAGTAGCAGAAAAAAAAGGCCACAGTTTTGAAATGCCGGCTTTCTGGGCCATGCTGCTGGCACAAACTCCGACTCTTTCTGGAAGGTGGGATACCGAGCATTTGAATGGGGTTTGTGAGCAAGATGCTACAGCTTACTTGGTGGCAACATGGACTGGTTGTGTACCTAAAGATGGGGCACTGTGCATGGCTCTCAGATACAGCAAGCACCTCTGCCATGCTGGATTCTGTGGGGCAAGCAAGAAGTTCTGTATTTCCCCTAACAATGGTGCAGCTTAAGTTTTTAATAAGCACTTGTCATATTAAGAAGCACTCCTGGACAGTAAAGAATTACAGATACACAATAAAACACATTCAGACATAAAAGACCTCTAAAGGGGTTACATTGCTGGATAAATGTACATAGGTTTGGGAGAAAGAAAAAAGACCATAGATAGTTATAAAAAGAAGAAAATGGTTAATAAAAAGTTAAAGTTTTCAAAGAAACAGAGTACAGACAGTCATAGATTAAAAGGAGCAAAGAAAAAAGCCATGTAAAAATATGCAAACAGAGTCTGGATTATGTATATTACTGTGCTTTCTTTGATTTTGAGGGGTTGCAGAGAGACATATAATTCTGGGAAATACTAAGCTAAACTAACATATATGTTTTAAAAGTGTCTTGACTTCAAAGTTTGAGTCTATGAATTTGTTGCTTTGGGAGAGAGGTTCTTCTTTTGCTTCCACAGAGGATGAGAATCTGTGAATTACTTCCAAGACCCTCTAAAAGGTTACCTTAAACACACCTCAAAAAAGTTATTTCACCCTATAAACAACAGGAAGAAATTTGAACAGAACTAATCTCACATTCCCAAATGTTGTTTATAAATGCTTGTTTTTATTTAAAGGGAGATATGATATGATATGATATACACATAGATACTCTGCATTGATATGGATCTTGGGTTATTGATACAAATTTAAGATCAATTTTGTTATATACACACACACACACACATATATATATATATATATGCTCTTGATTAAGGTATTGTGTTTGTATAGCTCATTTAAAAATGTAATGTATAATTAAAATCAAGAAATGTAGGTTAATAGAGAGTCATCTATAATAGTCAAACTTGTAGTCATATTAGTTAGGTTTTCTAGGTGTACAGAGTTGTATTTCAGATAAACAGGTATTCTCTAAATCTTTCAAAGACCTTCAGAATATGACATTTAAAATTTTTTAAGGAATTAGAATTTTTCATGGCAGAGACATATCTGCCCTTGGCAGCACCAGTTACTTCAAGAGAAAGATGGGCATGGAAGAGGCTCCTTAAGGAACTGATTAGCCATCTGGGCAAGAAACTGCTTTTGCCTGGACTGCTTGATGAACTGGACATGCAGGACCCTCAGATAAATGACTGCTGAATTTGCCTAAAGGTGAGACATGACGTGACATTCTGCAGAACACAGAAGAAAGTGACTGACAAACTGCCAATAGAGGCAAAACAGTCTTTCATATTTTCTGTTACATGTAAAAGTCTGCTGAATACAAGCAGACTTTAAGTCTGCCAAGCAGTGATTTAAGTCTGCCAAGCAGTGATTTAATTAATACAGTTTCTGTGTGATAATTTTGGGGCTAAGTGTCCAGGATCCAACAAGTGGCTCTCTCCTCCTACACCCTCCTCTTTTTCCTTCTCTCTTTCAATTTTTGTTATTTTATTACTATCATTCTCATATATATCAAGAACTAAGAATGACCAGAGTTTTCCTTAGATGTATATCAACAACTTAGGGAATATACCAGGACCCTGTGCCAGAATCATGATCAACCAGGCCAAGGCAATTTTACCTCAGTTACAGTAACCCCCAAATCCCACACAAGGAATCCATTTGGGTCCAGATAAATGCCTACAAATCCAGTGAGTTTCACTATGGGAGAGGATCAGTGAATTCATACACCCTTGATTTTCTCTACTGATCAATAAGTACTATAGTTTATCTTTATATATTTTGTTTCCCCAATAATTTTTTTAATATTTGGTAGAAGGTTACCTTGTCAAAGGTTTCTCAATTTGGGCTTAACTTATATTAATCCTTCCCAAACAGCTCCACTAATTGGGGATCAAACATTTAAACATATGAATCTATGGAGGTCACTTACATTTAAACCATCATAGTGGTTATCAAATGACAAACTTCTAATTCTGTAATTTCTCCTGCATGTTGAAAGAGGTTTCTGTCCAGTCCATTCCTACAGCCTTTCAGTCCCACAGAAATACACAGAGGTCTACATTAATTATAAATTGGTTGACCTAGTAGCTCAGGCTTCTTATTAACTTTTACATCCTACATTAATCCATAATTCTTGTCTGTGGTAGCCATGTGGTTTAGTACCTTTTATCAGCAAGGCATTCTTATTTTGCTTTCTCTGTGTCTGAGTCATAACTGCATACTAAGCCTTCCCTCTTCCCCAAATTCTCCTGTTCTGGTTGTCCCACCTATACTTCCTGTCTGGTTACTGGCCAATCAGCATTTTATTAAACCAATACAACTAACAAATCATTACAGGATACAAGATCATTGTTCCACAGCATCTGCATGTCTTCATTAGTATCGAAGAGCTTTATGAATAAGACCTTTTGTCTTCTTTTATAGAGCTATTTATTTATTATTTATATCGATATACACTGTGGTTTCTTATTTTAGAAACATTCATTGCATTTATTTAGTATGGTGTGCAGGTCATAGCATATGTGTACTTGTCTGAGGACAATGTGTGAAAGTCAATTTCTTCCTTCTGCCATGTGAATCCAGGGATTAAATCAGGTCCTCCAGCATGGCAGCAAATGTCTTTCTCCACTGGCACATCAATTTTTCATGATTTCCTGTTTTATTCCAAGGCAAATAAACGATTACCTGTTTGTGCCACCAGGCATCACCATCTATATGCACTGTAGCCTTTAAAACTGAACCACAAGCTTGAAACTGAGCATCCATAGGATAATTCTGTTGGGAAAATTTCAAGTTCAAATCAAAATATTTCATCTCCGGGTCCCAGAGGCTCATGGCAACATCTTAATCCAAAATTCAGTTCAACTTTAAAATTTCTCATGGTCTTAAGAACAGTAAGTGTTCAAAAGTTCAAAGTCTCTTCCAATATTGAGTTAGACTCCTCACTGTGAGATACTATAAAATAGAAAAGAAACTTGTATACTTAAAATATACAATGCTGGAGGTAAATATTCCAATTCCAAATTGGAAGAATGGAAGCAGAATAAAGAAAGATTATACCAATGTTATGACTGGATACTAGACAGAAACAGCAAAAATGAGGGAAGGTTTTTTTTTCAGTTTAGTTTCAAAGAGATGTCAGCATATCTTAACAGGAAAACAATCACAGTAGTGGTTTTATCCATGGCAGTGAAAACACATGCCATGAACCAGGAAATAGAATGCAATCTTGAAACCAGAGCAGGTAAATCCTTCGAAGTCTTTCCTCTCACAACCTACTCCCTTTAGGCAGGCTCCTCTTCCTAAAATCTCCACAGACTTTGAAACAGAAACACAGTCTGAGGACCAAGCACTCAAAACAGGAGTCTTTGAACAGCATTCCAGATTCAAATAGAGCAAGTTCAAAACTCAGTATGTCAGATGGAGATAGACAATACTCCCAATCCATACACCATCTTCCACTGAACCAAGACCTTTCCCACTGTAGGTATTATTATATTATACTCAGATTTCTCCACCTTTACTTTCCCTCTTGTCTCAGAAGATTCACACATTCTAATACTTTCCCAGGCTGTGGAGGGAACTACCCAATTTTATTCATCATATACAAAAGTTCTTTTCAAGAAAATATACTATTTCAGTTCATTCAGAGGTAACCCTGCCACTGTCAGAATAGTTTAAATCATGTATTGTCTGGGAATGTCAATTATTCACAATAGAGCATCCAGGACAAGATTCCCTGGATAGTATGCTATTTATAAAACCACTCAGCAATACCTGAAAGAGCAAGATGGAGATACATTCTGAGTATAATGCACTCATAATTGACAAAACTATCTGCCACAATGCCCTTCAAGTTTCTAGCAACAAGTTGGTTATGACAAATATGCTTTTAACAACCTTTTGGTTTTGTTAAAAGCTGGTTATGAATATGTATCACAGCCTCCTTTAAGTTGCTTCCCCTTGAGATCACCCTTGTTGGGTGGGATTGGTTTGGGCTACTGAGAAGAAATATTCTAAAGACTAACTACAGCAACCAATCTAAGATTCTCAATGAATATTTAAGGACTCACTGTCTTTTCAGATGGAAGGAGTAACTATATCCATTTAGTCACAGTCCAGAGGTGAAGTTTATTTGATGGAGAAATTCCAAATAACCTAGAAGGCCTAAACATACACAGATTCACCTACACTGGGCTCAGCTGTGTTGGTAGCAACAATGGTGTCAAATCAATATTAGGCTACTTACAGTTACATCATGGGCAGCCTTGTTTAGGCTCTGAACTTAAATTTTATCATTCTAATTGTTGAAGAATCTAATTAGAAGAAAATGCTAGAAAATTCCAATTGGAGGCTGGGATTCTATCTGAGTTCATTTTGTTTTACATATTAAAATGGGTACTTTAAACAAATTTATTTTTCATTCTTAGAGAGCCAAGATCAGGGAGACTATAGAAGCCTAAGTTCTGGTGAGGGGCATTCTTTTGGTTTACAGGAAATGACCTCGTCTACTCTCATGATGCTAAGAGAAAAGCTTTGATTCCTTTTCCTTTCCTTCTAAAACTTCTGTCATTGTGGAAATACCACTTCATGACCTCACCTAAAGTCAATTGCTTCTAATGGCTATCTCTCCAAATTCAGTGTGGCTGATGGTTTCAGTACATGGATTTGGGGATAACATAATGCATATTTCATAACAGATCCTTGGCTCAAGGAATCATGTCATGAGGTCCTTTAGATGTCATCAAACTATCAATTAATAAAAACTCATGTAAGAGGGGTTAAAGAAGCCCAGTGAGTAAAGTGTCTGTCAACAAAAATGAAGATCAGAGTTCAATTCTCCAGGATGTACAGAAGCCCATTTTGGGTATAATGCATCTACAGTCCCAGTACAACTTTAGGTAGATGGGAGGTAGAGACAGTAGAATCCCTGGAAGCTTGCAGATGAGATAGCCTGATTCTCAACAGCAAGCAAAAAAGTTACTCAAGATACCTTGACTTAAACAAAATAGAAAACAATACTTGAGGTTCTCCTCTAAGCTTTAAAAGCATAATGCTATAGCACATGTGTAGCTGTGAGTGTGTACATTCATGCACACACACATAGACACATACACCCACACCCACCCAATACACATTCACCAAGAAAAAGCCTATAGGTGTGAAACTGTAAATATATTTCCAGTGAAACCCTAAAAGCTGATCTGGGTTTTGTGAACTGTTCAATTGAGAGAGGATGAAGAGATGAACAAATAGGTACACCTGGGTAGTGAATAAAAGGCTCATAAAATGTCCCTCCTAAGACTCTACTGTGGGAACTCCTTCAGCCTGTAACCTTTAAGATGGCAATCCGATTGGGTGTGGCCTCTATACTATAAATGAAGATATAAAGTTTGCATGTGATCTCTCTTTCTCCCTTCCCCTCCTTTCCCCTCCCTTTCCCCCCCTGCACTGCTGAATTCCATTCCTGTTCCCCATTCAAGCAGAGGGCTTTATTCTGTGAGTCTACCCATAAATAAAGAGCACTTTATAATATTCAATTCTGAGCTAGTGTGGTACTACTTTATAGTGTCCATCTTCATCTGGCACTCCATGTCAATCCCGGAATCCATGTCTACTGGGACTGGTCCAAAAGGTACACAAAGATTCACAACCCAGAAGGTCTCCTACCCCTGCTCTAATAAGTGTATTTTTTATTGACTAAGTTTTCACCTGCTAAGTATTTGTTTGTTTGTTTGTTTGTTTGTTCGCCAAAAGACCACTGCAGCAGAGCTATCTATTTGGTGGACCTTCCACATAGTGATTGGCAATTTCCTGGGCTCAAGCATGCTTTCCCCCACCCCCATTGCTTTACCTGCTATGTAACTAATTGTGCAGGTTCCAGTTTGTGCTCCTGGTTTGTGAGCTCTAAGTTCCTTGATATGCTGGCCAACAGAAAGCACTCTCCATGTACAGAATTGATTTAACTGCTCTTAATTTGTCATGCAAAGCATATTTGCCAGTATGTAAGCAGGCACCAACACGGAACCAAGTGAGACTTTTCATGCTGATGCCAGTCATGTTTCTCCACTGCATGGCTGCAACCATAACACTTCCTTGTCAATAAAGATTATTACACCTGTAACAATTTACTGAACTCTCAAAATAAAGGTAAGTTCACGTTATCAATTAATCAATCAATAAACAAATTTGAAAGTTACATAATTGCAGACAATATCACTATTCAGGAATTTAACAACCTTTTTACTTAT
The DNA here is from genome assembly GCF_982192425.1 of Myodes glareolus. Taxonomy (NCBI): domain Eukaryota; kingdom Metazoa; phylum Chordata; class Mammalia; order Rodentia; family Cricetidae; genus Myodes; species Myodes glareolus. Next base: position 124,383,345 of record NC_142026.1, on the reverse strand, counting down.
ACTATGGAACATATTCTGCAAGGTTTATATGGTTTTTCTGATACATCCATTTATTTGATATTGGGACTTAGCTCTTTTTCATATTTTCTCCTTAAAAAATGGTTTGATAATAGAGCTAAGAATGAGGTACTTTTAGAAATGATACAGTCATTACAGGCTAATAATGAACAGCTAGCTGACAGAATTTATACCATCAGAAATCAAAAGCTGAAAAAATTAATGCCATTGAAAAGGATAACATTAATTTGATAGAAAAATTTAATCCATGTCAAAGGGTGCTGAGAAATTATCTTAAAGAATTCATACAGTTGAATTTGATAATCAATGTCTGTAAAAAAGTTATGATAAGTTAGCAGATCGAGTATCTCTCCAGGAAAGCAATCTGCATGCCATCCAAATAATATCCAAAGATGAGAAGTTATCCTTAATGGAAAAATTTCATATCTTGAAATCTGTGCAGAATGAGAACCAGAGGTTATGTGCATTAATGAAATTCTGAGAAATATTCACAGGTCAAGAGATTTAGGCTTTACAAAGCACAGTGGTAAAATAGTTGAAATGATTGAGGAAATTATTGGAACTGATGAGCAGGGAAAGAAGATACAAGGACAGGATTTAGCATTGTCATACCGATTTAGCATTGCCAGAGTTAGAGATGACTTACTAAGGGTTTTAGCTACTTACCCCAAAATAACCTCTGACAAACCATCAATTACTAAATGCCAAAAGAGACCCTAAGTGTAGGTTCCCAGGTTTTCCCCTGCTCTTCGAGGTGCAAATTTCAAGGACTGTTTTGGCTAACCAGCTAAGCTTCCTGCTAATTTCTGTTATCTCTGCTATAGCCTGGTGATTCAAACTAGGGCTTTGTTATATCTTTGGGATGGCAATTTCCCACCTGCCCAGGAGGTTCCTACAGGCTCCAGTTTCCCTCTCCGCTTGGTCCACTGTCTGTCACTGCACTCCCTGTCCCGGACCCCCTGCCTGGGAAGGATTGCTCACACAGCACCAGGCTCTTCACACTGTATGGTTGGGAGGGGGTTCCCTCTTCTGGTGCGTAGGTATATTAACCTTGCAGAAAGCCAAATAAAGTGGCATTCGGCTCCTGACGAATGACCCAGGTCTCTTTGTGTGTGTGTGTGTGTGTGTCTTTTGTTTAATCCCCAGGCCCTTGCCCCCATTTCGTGGCTCATACAGAAAGCACGCAAACTGTGCTGGGAGGGTGGTGCAGATTTGGCGTCTCACACTAAGAATGTAAATGGATACCTATAGGTATGAATGATCTAAAAGAAATTAAGCAAGCAGTAATATTTTATGGCTTGCACTCACCATTTGTCAGGGAGGTGGTAAAGACATGGGCTTCCAGGAATGAGGCCACACCACATGATTAGCTTCAATTAGTTTCAGTGGTTTTGGAAGACAGGCCACAATTACTGTGGAAATGCTCCTAGGCAAAAATTTTGGAATGGCAGGGAAGAGCAAAAGGATTTGAGGCTTCCCAAGATCAAATTCTTGGTTAGGGCACTTATGCTGATCCATAGGATCAAGATTTTTATGATGAATGCATCTTGAACCTATTCTGCACAGCAGACTTAAATGCTTGAGACAGGATTCAAGAATGAGAAAAAAAGGATTGATTTATATACTAGGGTTAAACAAAATCAAAGAAAACTCTTTAGTGACTTTTTTGTTTATTTGTTTTTTTTTTTCAAAACAAGGTTTCTCTGTAACTTTGGGGCTTGTCTTGGAACTGGATCTTGTACACCAGGCTGGCCTTAAACTCACAAACATCTGCCTGCCTCTGCCTCCCAAGTGCTAGGATTAAAGGTGTACACCACCACTGCCTGGCTCCTTTAGTGACTTTTTCCAAAGATTAACTAAGGCTGTACAAATAGGAGTAACAGACCCAAAAGTTAGATTAATACTTATTGAACCTCTGGCTTTTGAAAATGACAATTTAGAATTCAAAAAGATACTTGGGCATTTAAAGGTTAGATCAGCACCAATGGATGAATGGAACCTGCATACAATGAACATTGAGACATTTGACTATAATATTGAGGCTTGGGTAGGAGAAGTAATTTCCATAGGTGTGAGGAGATATCAAAATATCAAATGTTTCAATTGTGGGAGAAAAGGATATCTGAGAAGGGATTGTAGACAAGGCATTCTTAGAAATAATGTCTCCTCCAGGAATGACAAAAATAGAAGGTCGCAATCTTCTGGATTATGTAGAAGATATGGCAAAGGCAAGCATTTGACCAATAAATGTAGATCAACAAAAGACAAATAAGCTAACCAGATACCATCAGGGAACTCCTTGGGGTATCTCTGACAGGATCCCAAGTCAAACGTGGTCCTGTTATTCCCAGTCACTGTGGAGGACATATTTCACCAGGAAAATTAAAAAGTCCAGTTTCTGTTGTAAAAAACCATACTGTTCTGGATGATGGATTAAACATGGAGGATGAATCAAAAATTCCAATAGAAAATAGGAAGTGTGTATTTTGGCAGACTTCTATAAATGATCAAAGACCAAAGCTAAGAGTGTGTATAAATAATACTGTAACTGAGGGACACAGGTGAGGATGTGACTATCATTACTCCAAATCCTTGGCAGTCAAATTGTCCTCTTCAAGTGGCAGATGTTCAATGCTTAGGAATTGGAACCCTATCTCAAGTGAAAGAAAGCACAAGATGGGTTCAATGCATAGGACTAGAAGGACAGAGAGAAAGGCTGAAGCTAATATGTGACTAATATTGCAGTGAATGTTTAGGGTGATAACCTGCTGCAGCAATGGAATACCCAGATTAACATTTCTGCAGTCTCAGAAACTTATGTTTCTGGTAAGGATATCATTATGTACCATAAAAAAAGGTCATCAGGCTGTACATGAACATAAAACAACTAGCAAACTTTCAGAGGTACCAACAGCCCTACATTTAAAATGGTTGACTGAGAAAGCAATAGATGATAAAAAATGGCCTTTTCCAGAAGAAAAACTGTAGGCTTTAGAACAGCTGATACAGGAGCAACTAGATACTCACCATATTGAAGAAACAATTTTTGAATTGTTTTTGAAGAAACAATTTGAAGAAAAGAATTTTTGAATTCTCCTGTATTTGTTGTATAAAAATCTGGAATGTGGAGAATAGTGCCAGATCTAAGAGCTATCAACAAGGTATTTCAATCCATGGGCCCTCTACAATTTGAAATATCTTTGCCTTCTCTATTTCCTAAAGGATGGTCTCTCATAGTTATTGATTTAAAAGATCATTTCTTCATTATATCCTTTCAAGAAAAGGACAGAGAAAAATTTTCCTTCACAGTACCTATTTATCATAGTTTTAGCCTCCTAGAGATACCAGTGAACCTTCCTTCCACAGGGAATGCTCAGTAGCCCCAACCTTTGCCAATATTTTGTAAGTCAGCCATTGGAAATAATATGTAAACAATTTCCTAAATCTATAATTTACTCTTACATGGGTGACATTTTGCTATCTGATTCAAATGCAGATACCATTGAAAAATGTTTGAAGAAGTAAAGAAAATTATGCCTAAACGGGGATTACAAATTGCTCCTGAAAACAATACAAAGAGAAGATTCTATCAATTACCTAGGTTATAAAATAGGTTTACAGAAAATTAGAACACAAAAAGTCCAAATTAGGAGAGACTGATTGTTGACTCAATGACTTGAAAAGATTGTTCGGAGACATTTCCACTATGACCCACTGTTGGGATGACAATTGATCTAATAATTCATTTAAACAAAATCTTAAATGGTGATAAAGTCTTAAATGGTCCCAGGGAATTAACAGCCAAAGCTGAGAAATAACTTTGCTTGAAAAGAAATTGTAGAAAGCACACGTAGATCAGGTGAATCTGAATCTCAACTGCATTCCAGTCATATTGTGTTTCAGAATTTTTCCTATAGGAATTTTAACGCAGAGAGAAAATATTATCTTAGAATGGATCTTTTTTTAACCACATAAACTGAGTAAAAAATAAAAACTTATGTGGAAAATGTCTCTGAATTAAGTGTAAAAGTAAAACTGAGCCCTTGTCAACTAGCAGGAATAGACCCAGCAACAATTTAGTGGATTTTACTAATGATGAAATTAAAGCATTATGGGAAGACAACGAACCCTGGAAAAGAGCTTGTGCTAACAACTTTTTAGGACAGATTAATAGCAATTATCTTAAAAGTGATAGTATTAACCTTATAAAGAGAATTTCTTGGATCCTTCCCTGGAATGTATGGGACACACAAATAACTGGAGCCCATACATTCTATACAGATGCAAATAAATCAGTAAAGGCATGTTATAAGTCAGAAGATTTAAATAATGTGAAACAAAGTCCTTATAATTCTATCCAAAAGGCAAAATCATATGCTATTCTCATGATACTAAGGGATTTTAAAGAGCCTCTTTTTTCAATATGCAGAAAAAGTTGTTTTGCATATTGTAACCATTGAATTTATATCAGATAATACAAAATTGACTTCATTATTCATTCCAGTTCAAAATATAATCAGGAATAGACTTTTTCCCATATACATAACACACATATGATCCCATATGGGTCTGTCAGGTCCTTTATCACAAGGCAATTTTGCAATTGATTTCCTATTGTTTGGAAATGTGCTGAAGGCCTCAGAATTTCATAACAAACAGCATTATGCCAATAGGGAAGGTTTAAATAAAGTTTTATATTACATGATAACAAGGTAAGGCATGATGTAGGATTCCTCTCTGTATGGGTATACCTGCACAAATAAAGACAGATAATGATCCATCACTGTCTCCAGAATAATGAATCAGTTTTTGCTTATTATAATATAAAGCATATTGCAGGAATACCAAACAATCCTACAGATCAGGCCATTATAGAAAGATCAAATTAAACTATAAAGGACAGATTAAACAAACAGAAGGGGATAGAAAATACCCCCAGAAATGTATTGCATGATAATTTATTAACCTTGAATTTTCTTAACACTAATGAGAAAGGAACAACAGCAGAGACACATTGGAAAATAGAAAATTTTCAGAATTAAATCAGTTGGTATATTTCTAGAATGTGTTGACCTCACAATGGAAACCAGGAGATGTGCTACATTGGGGAAGGGGTTTGCTTTTGTTTCCACAGGAGAATAAAAGCTATATATATCATCAAAATTAAAAAAGATTCAGTTTGAAAAAGAGAAACCTCTTGAGAAAAAGAAATGACAGCTCATCAACAGAGTGCCAATCATACAGGTGGTAAAGAAACCTCTTAAGGATTGGGACAGGGTTCAGATCTTGTCTTTGCAGGATAATACCTATCTTCAAAAAATTTGAGAGACTTTGGACATCTAGATACCTAAAGGAGAAAAGATGACTATCCAGAAAGAATCAACAAGCAAAGAGAAATATAACTTATGATGATATGTCATCTGCAGGGTAAAATGTCATTATCTGAAAGAATATATATGTTTTTAAAAAATATTTTAAAATTTAACCTGGCTTTGGAGTTGAACAATGACTATCCTTCTCTAAATCCAAGCATGTTGTGAAAAGAAAAATTCAGAGTTTCTGTCTCATTTCAGAAGCCAACTGGTATGAGAAAGAAAAAAGAAAGAATTTAAGAAAAGTTTTACTTTTCTCCATACTTAATTTTATTTCTATCATACCTTTCATTAAATTTATGTCTATATGAATAATGTTTAAGTTTTCCACAATGAACAGTAAATTTTCCTACAGTTATCTTTGAAGTTTCCAGGAAGAAGATGGTCTCCACAACAATGATTCTACCTGGTTGTTATGATGTCATGATGCTCATAGTGCTACTTTAAAATTGGTTTTGGGTACCAGCTGCTCAAAATGATTCCAACTTGGTTAGTTGAAATGATATATCTTCTTACAACATTTTGGCCAGAACTTCAAATATGAACTTCAGAAAAACTCTGCCGAATATTCAGCTACTATTTGCAATTATACCAGGCAATAATCTTGAAACTTAACCATCATTTTAGTTTTACAGGATCCCATAAGAAAAAAAAACATTGCTCCCGTGACATCTGGAAATAATTCTAGAAGACAATGTGTCCTCTTCCAACAATGCTTGTCTTCAGTGTTAGGGACATCAATTAGGAGTTGACTATAACTGGTATAGGATTGGGGGTTGGGGTAAAAATTATTTAGGCTTAGGGATCTTTTTTGGGGAAAAAGGGGAAAATTGAATGGGATAATAGGTAGATTAGTGTGAGCTTATTCACATTAATAATGATTAATAGAGTAAATACTTGTAAGCTAATATTTATAGGCAATTTACTTTGGTATAGATTCTTATATATTGATACAAATTCAAATTATATTTGTTATATTGAATATACTTCTGTTTCTGTTTATAATGTTTGTATACCTATATAGTTATTTTGTATGTATATGTAAAGTTATGTATGTATGCATTAATGCACGTGTGACTATGTAAAGTTATATTGTATATATTCATGCTTTTACCTCTTTGTATAATTACAAAATGTCTTTAATAATTAATAATATTATTAATTAATAATAATGTCTTTGTAATTATACAAAGACATTTTGTATAATTACACAATTTTAGAATGTGTTTACAATATTACACAATACATTTCTACCTCTGATTAAGAATCTTATACATTGTTTACATTTTGAGGTTATTGTCCTCATTTGCTGCAGAGTTGTTTAAAGATTGTTTAATATTCTAATATGAGGCCTTATACTTTAAGCTATATAGATATTGAGTATTATATGTTAATAGTCATATATGTTTGCCACACTTATAGTTAGACTAGTCTTGTTCTTTAGATACATAGTTACTTTATTCTGCTTAGATAGGTAATCTTCAACCACTTCAAAGAACTGTAGAATATGACATTTAAATAACTTAGGGTTCTGTTGTTGTGAGATGCAATTGCTCCTGGCAACACTGATCTATTTCTAAGAGAATGTTGGGCAATAAAGACACTTCACTAGGAGCTTGATTTCTTCTTGACAAAACTGGCCTTTGGGCAAGGAACTGCCCATGCCTTGGCCACTGAAAAAATTCATGGTGTCTGGACAAAGCAAGCAAGATACAAGAAAAAAAATCTTGCCAAGATAGGGTAAGGCAATTTTGAAAAATTTCCTGCCTCTGAAAATGATCTGTCAGTTTCTCCAGGACTTAGCCAAAATAGTTTGCTCTAATGTTGCAAATGAGACTTTGGATGATTGCCCACATAGCCAGTTGTCTCTGTCATTTTTTTGCACATTTTGGAAGTTGCTTGATTGCACTTCTTATTTACTCAAGTAATATTTTTTCCCTTCTCAAGTCTTTGATGGGGTTAAAGACTAGCGAGTCATAGTTACTTTCTTCTCATGAATTAGTCAAGCCATTTTAAATACAAGACTTAGACACCTTAGGATAGGATAACTATTATAACATTTAGCATATGTTTCTAGCTTGATATTGTTTATGTTGGCTATAATTCTAATTTTTATACTTGATAGTTGTTCTTATTGTATACAGCTTTGTTTTTAGCTTAGAACTCTCTTAGTTAGATGGAAGGTAGAAGTGCTGTGAAGACTCCTTCAGCCAATAGCTGTTAAAATACCAGCCCACTTGGGTGTGCTCTCTTATATTATAAATGCAGATGTAAAGCTTGCACATGCTCTCTCTCTCTCTCTCTCTCTCTCTCTGCCGCTGGATTCAGTTCATGTTCCCTACTCATTCAAAGTACTGTGATCTCCGAGTCTACCCCTAAATAAAGAATCCTTTATTATACTTAATTCTGAGCTAGTGGGGGACTACTTTATGGTGTCCATGTACAAGACCCCACCTTGTATAGCTTGAGGATAATGGATATAGACTGTGCTTCCCAGCTGAGAATTCCTTCTTGCTGCATGTACAGTTGATGGTTCATGCCTGCTATATGGGAAGAACAATCTGAGAATCTCAATGCTTCTCTTTTCTTTTCTAAATGTGTCACAGTCTAAACGGTACTACACCACAGAGCCTTCTCTTCATCTGAAGGACCCCCTTTCTTTTCTCCTGTTATTTAGCTCAAAGTAATTACCTCGATAATTAGTCTGATACTGAAAGGAAACCCAAGGGAAAAAAATCTTAGTTTATGAAAAATTTTGCTTTCTTTTATGAAGAAGCTGTTCAGCTGGAGGTTTGACCCAGGAAAACTCACCTGACAGAGTTCCTGACTCTGCTATCATGAAGACTGAAATGTAGTTTCAAGGTTCACAGGGTCAAACCCAGCACCTTCAGACATCATGCATTAGTCTTGCTGGTGCAGTTCCCAGAGTTTGAGCTCCAGTGGCATAGAAAATACACTATATAAACTAAAAAATATCCTAATGGCTTCATTTCTGGGCTTCCTTTGGGAAACACCCCTTTAGCCTCAAATAACCTTTCTCAGAGAAGAAAATCTACAGGTGGGAATTAGAGTCATTTAATACACAATTCTTTCTGTTGGTTGTTTGTTATTCAACACAGCGTTTCTCTGTGTAACAGCCCTGGCTATCCTGGAACTCTCTTTATAGACCAGGCTGGCCTTGATCTCAGAGAAATCCACCTTTCTCTGCCTCCTAAGTGCTCGAATTAAAGGTATGCACCACCACCACCCTACAATTTTAGATATATCTTATAGGGCTGACATTACACAAGACAAACTAAGAGCAAGCAAGCTCAGTCATTAAACAGATCTTTATTTAAACTACTACTAATTATAGTGGATGAGTTATTAAAGAGAGTCTGTCTCCTCAAGTGAAGGTTAGTAACAAAATCAAGAAAAGTGTTAGCTGGTAGTGTTTATAACATAGACTATAAGAAGAGCAGAGAAAGATTGGCACAGAAACAGCCATAACACTTCAAGGCTGAGTGGAGCAAATGGGTGGAAGAAGTCATCACTTGAGAGCATTGGCAGAAGTGCATTATCATCCACTTTGGTTAAAATAAAAGTAAATGAGTCATTGAAAGAGCATATAACCATAACTACAGTGTGCTTTGCTGATGTTGAGCAAGTTCCAAACATACAATGAAACAGTTTAGGTGACTAGGTTCGTGAGAGATAAGATCATCATGTGGTTTTTAAACTATACACTGCTATCATACATAATACATATCTAACTTTTTAAAAAAATAAAAGAATAGTAAATGAACAATACTACTAGATTTCAATTTGAAATCTGTGTGTATATACTATATATGCAGACTGTGTGTGCATGGTAGCTTTCATGTCTGCATTGTATGTGATGTGTTTATGATATATGTGGTATCATATATATATATACATATATATATATATATATATATATATATATATACATAAATACAATGTAGGATTCTCCTCTGTATGCTGTAAATACCATTGGTTAATAAAGGACTGTCTTGGGACTGCAAAGGGCAGAGTAGATGTAGGTGGGAAAAACTGAACAGAATGTTGAGAGAAAGAAGATGGAGTCAGTGAGAAGCCACGTAACCCAGCTGGAGACAGATGCTGGAACTTTACTGGGGAAGCCACAGTCTTGTGGTGATATGCAGATTAATGGAGATGTGTTAATCTAAGATATGAGTAAACCAGAAATATGCTTAAGTTATCGGCCAAGCAGTATGGGAAATAATATGGTTTCTGTGTGATTATTTCAGGGCTGAGAAGCCAGGAACAAATAAGCAGCCACATATAACAAATTGGCACTCCAACATTGCCAACTAAAATCCATTTAAAGTCTGAGAGAATTTGAAAGTAATTCCAGACACTAAAAAACAAACTTTAACCACATTTTTCTTTAGGATGGGCTTTTGTTTGCTGGTGGCATATTGCAGCTCCTTTAAGAGAGGTCTTCCTGATTCAGTGGTACCAGGAAAAAAATGTGTGGTTTCAAAATGGTGGCTTCCTCTGTCATGCTGCCAACATGAACTCTGGCTCTTCCAGGAGAGCAAGCATTTAAATTGGGTTTGTGAGCAACGTGTTACAAATTGTTTAATGGTGTGACATATTCCCATTGCATACTTGGAATTGGGGCAGTGTGCACGGCTTGCTGTGGCAGTGAACATGCTTCTGACATGTTGGACTGGGTGGAGTCAAAGGGTAAAGCAGCCTTAGTGTTAGTGTGGATGCTTAACATTTTAAGTAGCATTTATGGTCAGATAATAATTACAGATATGGAATAAAGACAAATCCAGATGGAAAAGACCTTTAAATGGGTCACAGTGTTGGATAAATGCACATAGGCTTGGGAAAGAAAAGAAAAAAGTATAGAGATTTATAAAAGGAAGTAAATGTTTTTAAAAAGAAAGTAAAACAAAGTCTTTAAATAGACAGGCAGTCATAGATTAAAAGGAATAAAGAATTCCATGTAAATACAAAGAGAGTCTGCATTATGTATGTTATTGTGTTTTCTTTGAATTTTTTGACTGCAGAGAGACATTTGATTCTGAAGACTGCTAAGTTAAACCAACATACATGTTTAAAAGGTATCCTATATTCAAAGTTTGAGTCTAAGAATATGTTGCTTTGGAAAACAAGTTGTGCTTTTGTTTTCACAGAAGATGAGGACCTGTGGATTAATTCCAGACAAATGTTGTTTGATGCACCAAGATCCCTGGAAAGGTCACCATAAACACCCCTAAAATAACTTAGCCAAACAAAAAGCAGTTTGGATAGAACTATGCCCAAATTCCCAAATATTGTTAATAAATGTTTGTTTACATTTAAAGTGGGATATGATTTTGATATGAATAATTTGCATTGGTATGGATCTTGGTCTATTGATAAATATTTCTTCTCTTGATTAAGGTATTAATATTGTGGAATTCATTTTAAAATGTAATGTATAATTAAGAAATATAGGTTTATAGATAATTATCTATAATAGTCAATGCTAGTTAGGTTTTTCTGGATAAACAGAGATATGTTTCAGTTAGATAGTTATTCTTCAAATCTTTCAGAGACTTTCAGAATATGCCATTTATAATGATTTAAGAAGTTGGGACTTTTCATGACACTGAGACACATCTGCTCTTAGCAGCACCAACTACTTCAAATGGATGATGGGCATTGAAGAGTCTCCTTATAGAGTTGCTTAGTTATTTGGGCAAGAAACTGCTCTTGCCTGAACTGCTTGATGTTATGCTATATGAACTGGACATTCAGGACCCACAGATAAATGACTGATGAACTTGCCTAAAGGTGAGATGATACTTCAGGGTTCCTGTTTCATGAAAGAGTCTGCCAGACATTCTGCAGGACACAGAAGAAAGTGACTGACAAACTGCCAATATAGGTAAAACTGTCTTTGAAATATCCTGCTTCACAATAAAATCTGCCAGATACTGTGGACTAGTAGGCCCACAACATTACAGAAGAACTTTGGGTGACTATACAGGTAACAATATGTCTCTGTCAATTTAGAGTTTTAGAAGTTGCTTGTAATGCACTTCCCATTTACATAGGTAATATCATATGCTTTTGCATTCTTTGATGGAGTTGAAGAATAGTTATAATTATAGTTTTCCTTAGTTATGATAAAGGATAAAGTAGATATAAATGTAATTTTTGCTTGACATCTGTTTTGTTATATGCAATTTTACAATGATAGAGTTAAAACCTTTCTTTTTATTTAGAAAGAAAAGGGAAAGTGATATGGGATGCCCCTCTGTATGCTGTGAATATCATTGGTTAATAAAGAATTTTCTTGGGTCTGCATAGGGCAGAATAGATGTAGGTGGGGAAAACTAAACTGAATGCTGAGAGAAAGAAGGTGAGTCAGTGAGAAGCCATGTAGCCCTGCCAGAGACAGATGCTGGATCTTTATCCAGTAAGCCACAGCATTGTGGCAATACATAGAATAATGGAGACAAGTTAATTTTATATATGAGCTAGCCAGAAATATGCTTAAGTTATTGGCCAAATAGTATTGCAAATAATATGGTTTCTGTGTGATTGTTTTGGGGCTGAGCAACTGGGAACAAACAAGTGACCTTCTACAACATATATATGTATATTATGTGTGGCTGAACTCTCAACCATCATAGAAACCTTTTCTTGTGTCTTGATTAAATGGATTTAAGACTTAAGGGAATTGTGATTTAATAAATTGCATATCTACTGTTAATTTTTACACTAGAATTATGATATTGACCTGTTAATGTTTGTAAGTGCTTTAATTCATTATTGATGCTGTAAAACAATCCCACACCAGTTTAGAATTATTGATTATAAAAGGGTTATTTATTGAAGGGTAAAAACTTACAGATCACTGTCCTAAACAACAGTCTTCTGAGTGCAAACAGGAAACAGTCTAGCAGCCAGAACAGAAGCTGAAAGCAAAAGAGAGGGCACACGATTCCCATTGCTTTTTAAACTATAAGAGACCATGCCCAAGTGGGCTGGTATCTTAAAGGCTATTGGCTGAAGGAGCAGAATGTGCTTCCACAGCACCTCCCCTTTAGCTTATATAAGAGAGTTCCAAACCCAATACAAAACTATATACCCTAGGAACAGATATCAACTATAATTAGAATTACAACCAGCATAAGCAATATTAAGCAAGGAACATAACTAAATGGTTTAATAAACATTCTATTCTATTGATCCTAAGTCTTGTATAGAAAATTGCTTGGCTGAATCATAAGAGTACAGTAACTATGATTATCTAATCTTTAATCTCATCAATGGCCTAAAAAGGGAGATAATATTACTTGAGAAGGCAGGAAGTACAATCAAACAGCATCCAAAGTGAGTAATATATGACAGAGACAACTATCTACCTGAGCAATCACCCAAAGTCTCATTTTACAATGTTAAAGCAACCAACTTTGGTTAAGGCCTAGTGTAACTGACAGATCATTTTCAGAGGCATAAAAAATTTCAAACCCGTTTTACCCTGTCTGAGCAAGATTTGACAGTCCTGCTTATCCATTTCAGGATACTATATAACTTGTCAATGGTTGAGGCAGTGTCAGTTCCTTGCCCAAAGGCCAGTTTTGCCAAGAAGAAAACAAGCTCTAAGTGGAGTGTCTTTGGTGCTCAACATTCTCTCAGGAATAGATTGGTGCTGTCAGAAGCAGGCATGTCTCATGTCAGTAGAACCCTAAGTTATTTAAATGCCATGTTCCACAGATCCTTGAAGTGGTTGAAGATTCCCTATCTAGACAGAATACAATCTCCATATAGCTAAAGAACCTTATTGATCTGACTGTATATACAACAAACATGAACAACTATTGACCTAAAATAATTAATACCTGTATCTTGATCAGAGGTACGAGTAATATATAGTGCAATATGAAAATATACCCTAAAAGTTGTATCAATATACAAAATATCCTAAACCAAGGTAGAAACACACAGATATACAATCTGACAAAATAACTTTGTATATATGCAAAATAATGTAAACAAAATCAACTAGTATAATTTGAACTTGTATCAATATACAAAAACTATACCAATGTAAATTATCCATAAATATTAGCTCACAAGTATTCATTCTATTACCTATTATTACTACCCCCACTTTTTTTGAACAAACATAGTTTTCTCTCTAACCCTCTATCTAGTAGAAGTAATAATCAACAACCCCTAAACAGTCTTCCCAACCCTATGAACAAAGTTCTTTGGAATAGAGGATATAGTCTTCTAGAATTTCATTCAACTGTCATGGGGGCAATGTTCTCTTAATGGGATCCTGCAAAAAGTAAGCTCCAAAATTACTGTCTAGTATAGTTGCAAATAATTTTCGAGCAGTCAATAGTTTTTTTCTTTCAAATTTCTCATTTGGAGTTCTGGCCAGAATATGAGAAGGTGCACCATTTCAGCAGCTGGTACCCAAAATGATTTTATAGTAGTGCTGTCTACATCATGATGTCATCTCAATTAGGTGGAGTGTTTGCTGTGGAACCCCATCTTCTTCCTGGAGACTTCAAAGATTGCTGCAGGAAAATGATCTGTAGGAAAATCTATTGTTCATCATGGAAAACTTGAACTTCATTTATATGGACATAAATACAATGAAGAATATGATATAGACAAAATAGGCATGGAGAAGGTAAATATTTTCCTAAAGTCTTCCTTCTGTCCCATAACAGACGGATCCCCATATGAGACAGAAACTCTGAATATTCCTTTTAGCAACATGCTTGGATTTAGAGAAGTACAGAGCCATTGTCCAAATCCAAAACCAGCTGAATATATATATATATATATATATATATATATGTGTGTGTGTGTGTGTGTGTGTGTGTGTGTGTGTGTGTAAATGTAATTGTAACTACTCCCTTTCCACATAATCCATATTCCGTTTTCTAGATGATTCTTAGTGGATAGTTATTTTTCATTCTGTCAGCATTCAAACATCCAGGGTTTCTTCAAATTTTGATGACATGCAACTTTCCTCCAAAGATAAGAGCAGAACCCTGCCCCAACCCTATATGGCTTTCCTTATCACCTGCATGGTTGTCACCATTGTGGATGATCTGTCATTTCTCTGTTTCAATAGATTTCTCCTTTTAATTAATTTTGATGGTATCCATAAATTTTCCTCTCCTGTGGAAACAAGAGCATAACCCCTTCCCCAACATAGCACATCTCCTGGTTTCCATTGTGAGGTCAACGAATCCTTGAAATAAACTGATTGATTCAATTCAGAAGTTCTTTCAATTACCCAATGCCTCTCTGCTGCTGTTGTTCCTTTCTCATTAGCATTAAGAAAATTCAAAGTTAATAATGCATTATGCAATCTATTTCTGGTGATATTTTCCATGTCTTTCTGTTTGTTCAGTATATCCTTTATAATACAATTTGACTTTTCTATAACTGCCTGACCTGTAGGATTATTTGGTATACCTGTAATGCACTTTTTATTATAATAAGCAAAAAACCATCTCATTTTCTTAGATGCATATGCAGGACCATTGTCTGTCTTTATTTGTGCAGGAATTCCCATGATGGTCATAACTTCTAATAAATGTGTGATTACTGAATCAACTTTTTCTGAGCTCAGGGCAGTTGCTCACTGAAAACATGAATACATGTCTATGGTGTGATGTACATATATTAATTTACCAAATTCTGTAAAGGAGAACACACCCACCTGCCAGATTTCATTTTGAGTACCCTTAGGGTTACTCCCTGCAGACAATGGTGTTTGATTATAGAAAGAGCATGTAGGACACCTCTTTATAATCTCCTTAGCTTGTTGCCATGTAATAGAAAACCTTTGCTATTGACATGTTTTTTTTAAATGAAATTCAGAGGCACGCAAACACTTCCAATAAATAATTGATCAATTTCTGTGTTACCTCATGCTAGAGGACTTGGTAGATCTCTATGGAATTGGATGTGTGTTATGTATATAGGACAAAGTCTACTCCTGATTATGTCTTGCACCTGAATGAACAATGAAATCAATTCCCCATCATCTGGTATAAATTCAGCAGTTTTAATATGAAAGACAACTCTTTCTGCATATTGTGACTCAGTAACCACTTTGAGAGGTTCTTTAAAATTCCTTAGTACTATAAGCATAACATATAATTCTGCCTTCTAGACAGAATTATAAGTGCTTTGTTCCACCTTACTTAATTCTTTTGATTTGTATCCGGCCTTCCCTGTTTTATTTGTATCAGTATAAAATGTATGGGCTCCTGTTATTGGTGCATCACTTACATGTTGGGGAAGAATCCAAGAAGTTCTCTTTATAAGATTAAGTCTATTACTCTTGGAATAGTTGCTATTAATTTCTCCCCAAAAATTAGCACAAGCTCTTTGCCAAGGTTCATTGTCTTCCCATAACTTTTTATTTCATCAGCCGTAAAAGGCACTATAATCTCTGCTGGGTCTATACCTGCCAATTGATGAAGTCTCAATTTACTTTTTATAATTAATTTAGAAACTTTTTCCATTTAATTTTTTAATTTTTTACTTGGTTTATGTGGTAAAAAGATCCATTCTAAGATAACATTGTCCCTCTGCATTAAAATTCCTGTAGGAGGAATTCTGGAAGGCAATATGACTAGAATATAATTAAGATTTGGATTCACCCTATCCACATGTGCCTCCTGGAATTTCTATTCAACAATCATCAATTCCTTTTCTGCTTCAGCTATTAATTCTCTGGGACTATTCAAGTCTTTATCACCATTTGTTTTGTTTAAATGAATTATTAGATCAGGTGTTATTCCAACAGCCAGTTGTAGACTGGAAATGTCTCCCAATAATCTTTGAAAGTCATTAAGAGTTTATAACCAGTCTCTCCTAATTTGTGTCCCACATTGGGCACTATTTGTTGTCCAAGGTTTCTGTCCTGCCAGTTTTTGCAATCGTTAAGTCCCAAAGAAATCACAAAGAGGTCTACATTAGTTAAAAATGGATTGGCACATTAGCTCAGGCTTCTTATTAACTCTTATAACTTATATTAGCCCATTATTCTTGTGTATGTTAGCCATGTGGTTAGGTACCTTTTTCACTAAAGCAGTCACATCTTGCTTCTTCTGTGGCTGCGTCAGGACTGCACAGAGAACTTTCCTCTTCCTAGAATTCTCCTCTTCTCATTGATCAACCTCTACTTCCTGTCTGGTTGTGTTGCTTATACTTCCTACCTGGATACTGGCCAATCAGCTTTTATTTAAAATATAACTGGCAGAATACAGACCATTGTCCCACACCATATTATGAATAAGCTACTCATTCAAAAAAGGTTAGAGCTTTTCTGAGAGAATTTTGACATTGCCAATGAGTCCCTAGATTTGATGTGTTTAATAAGACAAATTTGGATTTTGACTGTAACTAAAAACTGTTAATATCCTAGGCCAGTTTCAGAAGGTAATGGCATCTCTGATTATCCTCCACTTCTTTATTAGGAAAAATTATAACTATTGGAGCTTGTATATCACAAAGAATTATCTGCTTGCTCATAATTATCTCATTATTAGTAAACTCTTGACAAAAAGTTGGCCAAAGATACAGGGATCCTAGAGATGCTTGCTCCCTTAACTTTTTGTTTACAGAGATTGGTAGCCAGAGATGGGTAAGATCTTGTCCCCCACCCCCAGGCAATCTAAGACAGAATGTACATGACAGAATGTGTATACTGATGATGGGTAAATATGGAAAATGAGAAAATGAGCCCCAAGACAGTCACAGTCATCTGCCCTGTGGAATAAGCTCAGGATTTACTAAAATTAATGAAAAGGGAGAAATATGTGGAGGCCCAAAAATGTGAGCCTATTCCACCTGTCTGTAGGTCAGAGAGTTTGACCTCATTCAAAGTTATTAACAAGTGTGGCTACACACCCTAACCTAGGATGTGGTTATATGATGTTTTGAACATTAAGTTGGCCCATAAAATATTCACTCTACCCTGACCAAGGGTCAGAGGATTAAATCATTCTTCTGAAGTACAAGTTTTGACTTAGGGAGTGGCTGTCTGAAAGATATTTGGTCTAGGGTGTTTTCACTGATCTAAGAATCAAAGACTTCTCTAGAATGACTTGATATCTCAAGTATTAGGACAAGTTAATTGTTTTGTTTGTCCGTTGTATCAGGTTAAAACAGGTTTTTTTTTGCCTCCATTCCCCCTTTTGTACTGTGGTATAAAAGTTTATGGAAAATAAACAAGGATGAATTCAGCATTTAATATTTGCTGAGTGGCCCTCCAGATCCTATCCTGTCTCTCTGTGATTCTTTCTTATCCCTGTTCCTCATGTTTAACTTTTCTACTCCTCAAACCCCTACTCTGGAATGTATGAACCAACTGCCGCTAGGATCACAGCAGAAGTCACCACAAAAATGTGGCTCCTGACAATCATGATATATATCATGAAGTGTGTGGTTATATTTTGTTTCTGCTTTAATAAATAAATCTTCCCTTAAGATCAGAGTGAGAAGTCAGCCACACTAGGTAGTCATAGAGGCCAGGCAGTGGTGGCACATACCTTTAATCCCAGCACTCAGGAGACAGAGGCAGACAGATCTCTGTGAGTTCAAGAGCATCTTGGGCTACATGAGATTGAATCAGTCTAAAAGAGAAACAGAGCCAGGTTGTGGTGGCTTACACATTTAATCCTAGAACCAGGAAGTTGGAGATGGGAAGTGATATGGCTGGTCAGAGAGAAGAATAAGGTGGGAGGAGACAGGAGCTCAAGATTCAGTCTGATGTTTCATAGAGACAGCATTCAGTCTGAGAATTCCTAGAGTCAAGATCACCTAGCAGTCTGAGGATTCTTGGAGACAGGATCTTGTCTGCTTTTGTTTGAGGATTCAGTACAGGTGAAAAACCTCTCTAGTGGCTAGGTTTTTTTTTATTTCTCTGATCTTTTAACAATTACTCTAATATCTGTCTCCAAATTTTTATTATTACAACCAATTAAAATTTGTGCTACATCTGAATATCTGACTCTGGGATTTTATTATTAAGATCAATAAGAATTTGTGCTACAGTAGTGTGTACATGTGTGTGGAATAGTATAGTATAGCACATGTATGTAGTGTGACATATATGGTGAGGTGTATGTGTGTATGGTATAAAGGATAGAGTGTGATATATGTACATGGTGCATGTATGTATGTATGTATGTAGATTTTCTAATTAGCTATTTATGTCAAATTGACATAGTCTACTACCCTCTGTGAAGGAAGTCTCAATTGAGGGACACCTAGATCAGATTGGGTATGTCTATGGGCAATTGTTTTGATTATTTTTTGATGTAGAATGGTTCAGCCCACTATAGGCAGCATTATTCCCTAGGCAACTAGTCCTGGGCTATATAAGGAAGCTGGCTAAGCGTGAGTCTTGGAACCAGCTAGCAAGGAGCCTCCTCTATGATTTCTGCTATACTTCTTGATAGGAAGTGAGTTCCTTAGTGAGACATCATACTATGTAGAACAGCAAGTGGTCCTGCCTTCGAGTTCTTCATGGCTGGCCTTCCCTCAAATATGGACTAGAACCAGCAATCTGAAATAAGTCCTTTCTTCCTCTAAGTTTTTTTTAGTCAGAAGATTTCATCACAGCAATACAAAGAAATTTAGAAGAGAGATCAAGCGTGCAAATGTAAATATATGTGATGTGTCCCTGCATATGTGTGTGTGTGTGATATAATGTATGTGGTATCTCATAGATGATGATGGGTGTGTGTATATGAGGTATAGTATGTTTGGTAGAGTGCTTATGTGTGGTGTAGGTGTGTGTACAAGTGTGGAGCAGTTTGTGTATTGTGTAAACAGTGTATTGGTGTTGTAAGATACGGTTTATATATATGGTGTAGATTGTATAGTATTGGTACATGTACACAGTAAAGACGTGTGGCATGGCATATATATATACATATATACACGTGTGTATATATATGTACACATGTACACATATACTATATGTGTGGTATGGTATAGTATCTGCTTCATATGGTGTACTCTATGGTATGTGGTGCACACATATGTGTATGATACATGTATGTGGTATATATACATGGTATAATCTGAGTGCTTGTGTTTCTTCACCATTCATAGGCTGAAAACTTACTCCTAAAATGATGGCATTAGGAAGGAGTGTCTTTGGGAGGTCACAGGGTCATGAGGGAATGAATGGGACAAGAACCATCCCTTCTCTCCTGTGAGGTCACAGTGAAACTAGTGCCTACTAAAAGGAAGCAGGATCCCATCAGATATCAGCAGATAACTCATCTGCCAGCACTTCAGTTTAGAAGACTGGTGGACCACAGAACTGTATTTCTGATGTTTAAAGTCAGCCAGGCTCTAGCCATTTCTTATAGTAGCCTACACTAAGATATTACGTGACTACGTACATATTTACAATTATATATATGCTTGGTCAGGATATGACTCATATTCTCTGCATGGGTCACAGCTTGGGGAGGGGCTGGACAAACATTTGGTACTGAAGTTTGGGATTGTTATGAACTTGCACAATCACAGACTGAGAACAAGATAGGGCCACCCTATACCACACAATGCATACTTACCTCATAGCATCCTCTTGTGAAGCTATGAGAGACAAGGAGGCCAGACTTCCATTCCTACCACTTGCACAGTGGAAAGGACTCAAACCTGAGGAGAATCTACCAAGTACTGTAACCAAACTGCCCAGATAGAGTTCTCTGTAATGAAAGGATGCTAACCAGTAAAGGCCAGGGTCCTTGGACATGGTTTGCTTCCATCAACCGTAAAACCAGACAGCAACTGGAAATACAGCCATAAGGCCTAAAAGCCAAGAACATTTTGATAATGAAAGTTGGGGAAGGATGATTCATTCAAGCCAAATTTACATTGGCTGCAGGTTAAGAGCCACAAGGCAGGAAAAGCTTTGGGATAGGAGGGCAGTTAATGGGGCGGGGGGAACATCACAGCTTTTGAATTCATGTGGTACATGCCTATGAACCCAGAACTTTGCATTTGGTAAGCTGAGGCAGGAACATATATGAGCTCCATATAAGAGTGGGCTAAAATGCAAGAAACTGTCTCAAAATAATAAAAGTAAGTGCCTTAAGTTCATTTGGAAGCCAGACAGGCGTTTCCTGGGATCAACCACTGAGATCACAAGACAAGTTTTCAATATATACTCAGGAATATGCAACTATATTTTGCTAGTTTGCTCTAAAACTGCCAGCTTATCATCTCCCATCCCCCTACCCTCAGCTGTAGGGATCTCAGAATTTTTTATCTGTAATAACACCAAAGGAGAAGGAAGAGAGGGCCAGGGTAACTAGCTTTCAGGCTGGATTTAGGCCAGGAGATTGCAGGTGATGGAGAGTTCTTATTTCAGCAAACTGTTTCTCAGGGATGATTTGTCTGTACTCAGAGTCAACTCTGGTCCTCATTTACAGTGTGGCATGGCATGTGGAACCTCAGGAAGTTGTTTCACGTTCTGGAGTTATCTGTGCAGTAACAATATGCTACACACCCAGGGAATCTGGCTTCTGGAAATTTGGTTTTATTTCTCTGCAGTTAGACAACAGAAGGAAAATCTTGCATCCAACTTTCCTTCAAGCTGTCCTAATCCTACATACATCTTCTATTTGCTGTCTACTTTGTGTGGTATAGATGGCTTCCATGGTGCACATGAAGGAAAGAGGCTCGAACAATTCATTCAGAACTCCAAATGGCACACAAAAATCAGGCACTCCAAAGCAATTAGCTGAGGACAGAGAAGGGAATAAAAGGGACATACAGATGCACAGCACAGCCATAAAAGGCATGGAAGGCACCTGGGGGAACTTTTTGAGGTCCCGAGAAGATTCAGACTCCAGTTTTGTGCTTTGAATTACATAGTCTATTTCCATATGCAAATACAGCCTCCATAGGAGTCTTCTAAGCAAACTTTAAAACATCTGACCATACACCTTTATTTTTAGTTTGATTAAAAATTATTCTGCTGGTCTATGAAGTCCCAGCCTTCTTCTCACTGCATCCCATTAGAAGATACATTGTGCTATGTGTTTCTGTTCTCGCTAAGGGCCCCACTACCAGTATCAATGTCATATATCAGTAGATATACAAAATCCATATATTATATATAATAATACTCAGTAAACTCATATATTATAAATGTAATAATCAGTAATTATATAAAAGTATGATATAAGAAGCAGTTTTAGGCTAAAGTGTGGATTCATTTCCTTGCACAAAGTAAATTAAACAGCTTTAAAAAAGCGTCTGCAAACAGTGGTATTTTTAAAGGATTTTGCTAAGCACCAATCCATGGAGACATCTCCAATAGAATAGGAAGGATGCTTTTGTCTAAAGAGAGATTTTTCTAAAGTTCCCTATTAAATTCCTTTTGCTGTTTCTGCAATCTCATGTTGGTAAAGGCATCCATTGTGAGAACTGTGGAGAAATCATGATTTCAACAGACATGATTTTTAAGATTTTTTTAAAATTGCCTTTTTGTGTGTGTGTGTGTGTGTGTGTGTGTGTGTGCGCGCGCACGCGCGCGCGCACGCGCTTGCCATGATGAACAAGAGGTGATCACAGGACAACACATGGCAGTCAGTTCTCTTCTTCCACTATGTGAAACCCAGAGAATGAACTCAGGTCGTCAGATGCCACAGCAAGCACCTTACACACTAAGGTGTGTCACAGGTCCTGATTTTTGAGTAAGGAAGTTTCAATGAATAAGGAGGTCTTTTTTATTTAGGAAATTTAGTTTTTCATGTAAGAGTGTCACGGGTTTTGTCATGTTCATATGTAGGGTCATTTGGCAGAGCATCTATGAAGAATTCCCGCATCTAACGTGATGGATGGTGGCGCAGGTCTCGGGCGGGGGCGGGGGGGGGGGCAGCCGGGTGGAGGAGAGCAGAATGCTCCTCAGGGCTTTTCTGTTTCTGAGACTGCAATCTGTTAAACAGCATGTGCAATACTGCGAAATAGTTCCGGAACCACTCAGAGAAACTGTGGTGCTTGATCGGGAGCCTCTAGGATGGCAAAACAGATCGATTTCCGGTCTGTGTTCTGTGTGTCTTGTTTCAACACGGCAGAAAAGCCTCTCCGTCTATAGATGCAGATTGCGATGGTTGACTTCAGCTCCCAACATTCTTCATAACTTGCCCCTTTAGCCTAAAGTTTGTATTCAGTTCCTCATCCCAAATAACTAAAAGTAGCTCTACCGTGTCCTCTACGGGCTTGTTTTGCCAGCGTTTCCCCAACAGTCATTTCCAGACGCTGTGTCTGGGTGAGCTGGATCTGGAAATGGCCTCTTCCTACTTGCCTGCTTTTTTGCCGTAACTCAGTACAGACTGTGCTCGTTCTGGCTTCCAGGACCATCCAAGCACAAGGTACTAGCAAGATGCCAAACAAGACACCAGATGGAGCGATACGCACCCGCTTTCCAGACTAAACCACCTCACTCACAACAATATCAACCCACCCTTGTGATCTCTATTCCTCCGAGTAATAACTGGTAACTTTGTCATCTAAACCAGCTGAAGGATATGGCTGGATGCCTGTTTATGAATTTTAAGTTATCTTGAGTTCTTTATCTTTTAATACATTTTTTTTTACTTCTGTTTTTCATTTTAGTATTGTATCTTTAAGTGCAGAGTTGGTAGAAAGGGAAATCTTCTTAAGTTCATATGCTTTTCTTGTCTGTTCCCCACAATCCACCCACTACCTCAACACCCTTTCAGGACCCCTAACATAAGCCTCCTGATTTCATCCCAAATTGTTCTGTTGGCCTTAAAGAACTCTCCGAGGAGAGATTCTCAGCAGGGCCTGGAAAGTGTTGGAGTTGAGGGGTTGAGTACAGCTTGAAGGGAAGCAGAAAAGACAAGAGGGAGGCTGTACAAGGCTCACACAACACGTAGACTCCACTCCACTTTGCATCGCAGAGACAGCATGAATCTAGGTTTGCAGGGCAGCTGCAAATGGGTTCCAGAAGAGACCCTGGCCCCAAAACCAAAAGAGCAACAGAGGAAGACAACCAACTTCAACTTCTTCACACACATGAACACATACATAAGGAGGGGGGGTGTGGGGAGGAAGGTGAGGGAGGGAGTGAAGGGAAAGGAGAAGGGGAAAGGGAAAGGGAAAGAGAAAAGGAAATTTTAAAAAGGCAGACTATGTCTGATCCCTCGAGAATTTCCATTAACATACTGACCACCTAGATCTTGTTATATACTGATGAACTGATGGGGCTCCGAAGGGGATAATTGAAGTGTGGTCTGCAATAATTGAAGTGTGATCATCTTTCCAGTTCTAGTGACAAACTAGGCAGATGACCAAAGTTTGCCTGGATTCTCTTAGAGATAAATAGTAAGGGTTCATTGCAGAAACGATTCTCAAGTCTGACCTACAATTCCAGGATCCCTTGAGCCTGGGAGCAGCTGAAAATCAGAAGTAACAGGTTGGCCGTGCACCTCAGATACAATGTATCTGTATAAAATTCCTGAAGATGATGCCATGTTAATGTTTAGAGACCACTGCTCCAAAAACACCAATCTGCTAATTATTTCATTCTGCTGAAAGGGAAAGCCCATGGCTACTTTCTGGAATCTGTCATAGATCAAATATGACATTTACCATAAATCCTACATGATCTGACAGGTGTGTCATGGGCCAGAGAAAAAGCTGAAATAATTTCCCGTGGGTTATAATCATGCGGACGTCAGGGCTAGAATTCCTATTCTCTGCATTCCGATCCTGTTCTGTGTGGAGAGCTGCTGCCATGTGTCATCCCGACTCCGACACAGTCAAGTGGAACAAGAGGACAAGAGAAGAAAACAGCCGCTGGGAAGTCTGTGCCTTTGAGTTTCCATTAACGAATTTCAGGGTCCAGGCTCTGAATTCTGTGAATGAGGAGGGAGATTCAGTGTGTATGCGCAAGTGCATATATCTAGGGCAGAGGACAACTGAGGTGTTGTTCCTCAGGCATTATCTACCCTGTCATCTTTATTTTTATCCTTGAATTCACCAACTGGCTAGTCTGCTGCCCTGAACTAGGAGTGCAGGCATGCACCAACACACTTGACTTGTTTTTGCATGGATTCTGGGGTTCTATCAGAACCTCAGGTACAGAATCTCAGGTACCATGCTTGCCACAAGCTCTTTGCTGACTGAACTGTCCCCAGACTGAGATTTTCTTCTGTTTGTTGGAGACAGAGTTTCTCTATATAGCCCTGGATATTCTGAAACTCTATATGTAGATTAAACTGCCCTTGCACTTGCAGAGATCCACTTGCCTCTGCCTTACAAGTGTTGCAATTAATTAAACACATGTGCCATCTTATCTTGCTCAGCCTGAGGTTCTTAAATTCACAATCAAACCACAAATAAAATGATCAATTTAAAAATTACAGTATAGTTAGACATGATGAGGCAAGCTTCTAATCTTAGCTACTTCAGAGTCTGAGGCAGGAGGATTCCAAGTTCAAGGCCTGTCTAGACAACTTAGTAAAGCCTGGTTTTAGGGGAAAAAGGGGAAGGAGTTAAAACTCAATACTAAAGTGCTTTTCTAGCATGAATGAGGCCCTAGGTTCAATCCCAGTATGGAAAAATTTATATAACAAAGACCTAAAATAGAAACAGATACCACTTGACAATAAAACAGGAAGGGCTATTGAAAAGTATACAGTATAAATATAGCCACTAAGTACAATTATTATGCCCAGGATAAAATGACTTTGATTTGTGTAAAGACAAAAAATGACATGAAGAAAATTGACAAGGCGAAAGGGTGACTCTATTCTGTTACCCACCAACATGAACAATCGGCATACTAAGCCATTGGAAGTTATACATACATTTGTATGTACACATACATCATGTTCATACATAAGTAGAAAGAATCTGGATTGAATTTAATTCCAAGATATTTTAAGTGTCTTTAACTAAGAAACAAAATTAAAATTGTAGATGAAGGGTATAGAACTAGCAGAACTGACTCTTGACTTGGGCACTTGGGATTCCTATAGAAAAGGAAGTTAGGGTACTATTTGTGGAAGCAAGCAAGGGTCTAAAGGTTGTGCAGGAAGTAGGGCTTCTGACCCAGAATGAAAGCTAGTCACATAATAGGAATTACTACCAAGAGACTTCCGGGAGCAATGGAGAAATGAAGCAAGTTCCTTCTTCTGCCCTCTGCCATCACCAGAACGTTTCTGTGCTCTCGATTTATCCCAAGCATTAGTCTACTCATTCTGGAAAGACATTTCAGATAGGCAGGGATGGACCCCTGAGGTTGACAGCTCTGAATTCCAGAGACAAGACCTCCAAACCCAGAGGCTTGGATCTTGAGGTCTTGAGAGAAGAGCTTCAGTTCAAAGCTTATTGCTATAGGTGCCCAAAACAGAGTGTACTGCATTGGGCTCAAAGTACCAAAATTTAGTGGCTACAGTTAAAACCTTTGAACCTCAGCTATTTAATTATGGGTGGCTCTTCTAGATTCTTTCAGTGGTACAGAACTTAAACTCTTCATAGTCTTGGCTCTTACCCTCAGCTTCTTATAGACTCTCACTCTCTGCCTTCTTTGCTGTCTTTTGCTTTCTCATTATTTCTGCCATGCTTCATAGTCTCAGCATCGTGTAGTTTCTGTCCTCTGACACTCTCTGGAGCTCTTCGGCATCAACCTGTGTTATAACCCAGAGCTTTGGGTATCAGGATCCCTTAGCCCTAGGGCAGTGATTCTCAACATTTCTAAACCGCAATGCTTTAATACAGTTCCTTATGTTGTGGTGACTCCACAGACCATACAATCATTTTTATTGCTACTTCAATACCTGTAGAAACCTTGCTGCTGTTGTGAATCATAAAATTAAAATCTGATATGCAGGATATCTGATACATGACCCTTATGAAAGAGTCACTCAGTCCCCCCCATATACACAACGGGGTTGCAATCCATGTGCTGAAAAACACTGGTATGGGTGGGGGTTTTTTGTTTGTTTTGTTTCATTTCCTCGAGTTTTTCAGCCTCCCCCTCAGTGCCACTGCCACTGCCAGAGTGGGAACACCTGGGTGTTTTGCCCACTCTTTATGCAGTTAGTTCCTCCCATTCACTCTGACTGGGAGAAAGTCTGCAAGTATCCAGAAGATCGTTTCATTCAGAGGAAGCTAAAATACCAAGGGAGGAGGGTATACACAGAAGTTTCCTAACCCTGCCCTGAGAAATAGCTTGTTCCTATAGCTTAAACGGAGGTGTGGATCGCTGTCTTTCTATCCATCAAAGCCTTACACAGTCAAACAGACTCCAGTTCTACTCATTGTGGTCCTTCGATTGAGCCTCTGAGGTGGCGACTGCACCGAATGAGAATAGGTGCAGGGATAGGAGGGTTTATCTGACTTTTGCAGAGGGTTATCTTGCTCAGAATAGATCTTTACGAGCAGGTCTGAGCGCTTGCTGCAGTACTGACTACAATAAGGCTTCCTGAAGTGGGCGTAACTTCCACTGCCTCAACCAATAGTCACTGAAATACGAGCCCACAGTGCAGCGGGGAGCGACTTCTGCTCCGTCAGCCAATAGCTGCTGAAATACCAGCCCACTGGGGCGTGGTATATTTCTCTTTTAAAAAGAGAAACATATCCGGATCAGGCCCTCTTGGTTCCGGTGCTTGCTCCCGGCTCTTGCTCCTGGCTCCTGCTCCCGGCTCCTGCGACTAGGCTCCCTTCCTGACGGTTTATGGTGTATGTAAGTTTTACCCCCCAAAATAAATAACCCCTTAAAACATAACTGGTGTGGAATTGATTCGCCGATAGCTTCCTGAAGTGGGCGTTGTGGTTGGAGCAGCAGCCTGACTGCAGTGAGGTTTGCAGGCAGAGTGTAGGCTTCACATGAACTACGACATTCTTCAAGTACCAAGATGCCACTCTAGCGCTGGAGCTGAGTGACAGAAAGGGGTGACTGACGCAGTCGATAGCTCTGGCTCAAGGCAGCTAGGCAGAAAGGAAGGATCTGACAGCTGCAATCAGAGGGCCAACTCATCTCTTCTCCCATATGCAGTTTGGCCTATTTGAAAGAAAAATAAACATTAAAGGAAGCTTATAAAATGGACTTAACATAAAAATTAATTTCTTTAAACAATTAATAATTCTTTTCACTTTGAAAGTGTTACACATTTAGACAAAGTATATTGTTCATATCCATGCATAACCTCTCTCCAATTACCCATAACACCCCACTCCATCTCCTTCCCAACTTCAAGTCTTCTTTTTTTAATATATTGTTACTAATAAGTCCCTGGGTCCATTTAGTGCTGGCTGTATGTGCATAGGTGTGTGACAAGCAACCTACCAATGGCCATGTCCCCAGAGGAGAGTGACTCTCTTTCCCACAGTAATCTCTAACTGCCAATAACTCTTATGATAGAGGTGGGCTGTGAAGCCTCTCCTTCATAACACTGCTTCATCTCCAGCCAAATACCCGTAGAGAAGATGGGGTCTTCCTAGTTGTCCCAGGAAGAAGTCAGAGAGCTTTCCGTAGAGAGCATGCTCATGTGTGGACATCCAGTGTAGTTCCAGAGACATTAATGGGTTTGAGCCCCCTCAAGTCTCCTCTGCTCCCACCTCCTGGTGTGTGAAAATCTGGAAAGAACAAAGGCAGAGCAAACACTTTCTTCCTACATACCCCACTTCACTTCTAAGAAGCCAAAATCTGCTCGTGTGGACCCCACACAGGAAAACAATGCTTTAGAAAAAACAAATGGAGAAATGTAAGGATGACTTAGGTAGGGATTATATGGAAGCTGGTTCTGGAGAAAGGTAGACATCTGAAACAGAAGCATGCTGAAAACAAATAATGCAGCCTAAGGCGTAGTCAAGCCTGGATCACCAGAAGGAAAATACGTAAGAGCTAGGTGGTCACGCAGATTATTGACCCTTCATCAAGCATACTGACTTCGAAATTCTGGGGAGGAAGCCCAGCCCTTAGGTAATTCTGACTAAAGTCTGAGAGCCAGGGGCTTGCCATAATCTAAATGAGGCCTTTTTCCTAGGGACTGACATTTGGTTTGAACCCCTACACTCAGTCAACCAGAAATATTTAAAAGTATGGCTCTGACCATCCCACAGAGTAACTGTAGTTCTAACTGTTAGAGCTGGATCATTTAAATTTAAAAAAAAAAGAAGGAAAGAAAGAGAGAGGGAGGAAGAGAGGGAGGGAGGGAGAGAGAAAGTGAGGGAGGGAGGAAATGAGGGAGGGAGGGAGGGAGGAAGGAAGGAAGGAAGGAAGGAAGGAAGGAAGGAAGGAAGGAAGGAAGGAAGGAAGGAAGCAAAAACCCTCCAAGTACTTCTGTTATGCATAGAAGTATAGAAATGGTCATTTTTCTAAAACATTGTTATGGTTTGATTGTAGGATGTCCCCATCACCTACTCTCCATCTGGTAGCACTGTTTAGGAGTCTACAGAACCTTGGGGACCTGGCACCTAGCTGATGGAGGTCAGTCACTAGATCCAGACTTTGGGAGAGTTTATCAGCTTCCTATATCAGTTTTCCATTCAACCTGAACTCTTTGCTTCCTATTTCACATTATGAATAAGGAGCTTCTGCCCTGTGTTTCTGGAGACTTGAGTAGTGCTGAGATTATATGAGCATGCTGTGGACCCAAGAGAGCTGGCCGTACCTAACCCCTGGCCTAATAATAAAAAGGATGAAAAGTGATAAGAAGAGTGTTGTTGTTGTTGTTCACATGGGTACAGCAGATGAAGTCTCCTCTACTTGTTGTTTCTGTTCTTCTCTGGTCTTTGGTTAGTTGCATGGGGCTCACCCACATCAATAAGGACAGAGTGCCTCTCCTTGGATCACCAGCTTGAATGCTTAACTCATCCAAAATGCACAGAACTGTGCTTGCTCCCATATGTGGATGCGCCATGGTCTAGCCAAGTTGATATAAAAATCGATGATCACAGAAGTGTCTTGTCAGACCATTGTATCTTTTTGGAATAGACGAGTGATGGTATAGATTGAAACCACTTTCACCAAAGAAGTTGTGCAGTGAGTAACAAAGCAGAACATGGAGCTCAGAAGTTAGCATGAATGCAATTACATTGTGTTGATATTTATTTTGGAACACACCATTATAAAGTAAATCGTACATTTCAGTGGGCAGAGGCAGCTGTGAATTATAGTATTAGACAAGAATTCTATTGGACCATAGTCATAATAGGGGCAAAGTACAATTTGTGCTTTTTGCTCCCGTGGCAGCTCCATTAGAAAGAGACCCATCCATCAGTGGCAGGAATGCAGGAAGTCAGCAGAACAGAGTCTCAGCTGAGAGATTTGGGGGCTCGACAGTTTATAATAGATGTAAGAATCATGGAGAGGCACAGTCAGTCACTAAAATGCATCTAATAAAGGGGATATTTTTAAAGGAACTGATGTCATCCCAGAAGATAAATGAAGACTGTGTACTTTTATGGAAAGAGAATTACAGACACATTTGTCTTCATTTGTTAGCTGGGACTTGAAATACTTTTTCATTATCACTTAGTACAAAATATGCTTTCTGTGGTTTTAGAGGTGTGAGAAGCACATTCAGCTAAAATATTATCCAGCTTATGTGGATGATTAAAGAATTTAAGAATTTTTCTTTTTCCCAAAGAAATTCAAATCATTAAAGTCATAAGAATTCTACAAGTTTCATAGGTTTGAGACTTTTTTCAGTATTGGAAATAAAGTACTAGAAAAAACATCATAAAACCTACTCTATTCTTTCATGGCAAAATATTGCACAGTGTGGCCTGGAGTCACCATAATCACCCAGACAGCAGTGGCTGGGAAAAACCCTTGATCTCAGGTTCTCACTCTTGTCCCTTGTTTTCTCGGGTACCTTCTAGAATCTAGCTGATATTGTCACATACCACACAGCCTCGTGAAGCTCTGACATCTTCTCATTTAGGCTTCAAATTGGTGCCTGAAATAGGCAATGCCGAAATTTTCATTCTCTTATTAATGAACCAGTCGAGCCTCGGGGAGAGAAATGATGTCATAGGACAGGTAGCTGGAAGCCACACAAAGAAGAATCAGGCTATTCTGTTGACCCTAGTGTAGAGGCCTTTTAGTAACCTTTCGTGATGGAGGAGGAAAGTTTAGATTGGCAGACTAGCTATACGTTAGTCTCTTTTAGCTGGTATCCCGGTACTAATTTCTTCAATCTTTAGATCTGAGGAAAGCCTTTAAGTTTTGAATGGGCAACTAGTTTTTAATGATTGAACTGAGTAGCTAAGATGACAAGAATGTTGAAGATAGACTAAGATAGAAAAATCGGGTGAACTGCCTGGTTATACTTGGCCACGGATTACCGCGGGAACTACAGCCAGTTCCTTTATTGCAGGCTTGAAGTGGTGATGATGGTATTGACAAGGGAGTTTTAGTGGGGAGGCGACATGATCTATTTCTTCCTCTTGAATTTTTGTCAATTTTAATTTTAAATCATAAAGCAATAATACTGAATACAGACAGGACAATATAAAGAGTAACCGTGCCCAGTCTCAAGTGTATTTTTCGATAATCCCTGGTCCATGATCATAAAGATATGAGCACATGTAAGTGTTTAGTGTATTTGGGGTTTTGCTTAAGTAGATTCATGTTTTAATTTATTTTTTGTATGGCCATTTTCTTTAAAAAGTGCTTGCATACGTGTGTGTGTGTGTGTGTGTGTGTGTGTGTGTATGTACAACTTGTTCAGGCATGTGTGTGCATATTTATGTGTACACATGCCTGGAAGTCAGAGGAGAACCTTGAACATTTTTCTGTATCGCTCTCTGCCCTCTTCCCGTGAGACAGGATCTCTCATTGAACCTGGAGATCACTGATTGACTACACTGGCTATCCATTGAGGCCCTGGGATCTGCATGCCTCTGTCTCTGGGATTACATGCACAAGAGACCACAGCCAGCTTTTTATGTGGGTGCTGGACATATGAACTCAGATCTTTATACTTTTCAGCAAATACTTATATCCATGGATCCATCTCCAAGACTCTAATTAACAATTCCACCTCCCCCACAGGCATTATATCAAGTTAATCAGAGACACCAATGTCTTGTTTTCTCATGTTTTAGATGGTATACATTTTTTTAGAAAGACAACAATATTGTGTTGTCTTTTACCCTTTTTACTTTTCATTCTACACTCTAAACACAATGCCCTCCAAGTTGTATCAGTATGCCAGTGAGACTTTCTCTTTTTTCCCCATCCTGTAAGATATGCATACATGGTGTATTACATCAAATCTGAGATGCAATTATTTTTCCATTTTAACATCTCTGAAACTGCCATATGTCTTACAGCCAGAGATTTAATGAAATATGGCATGCAGATGTGTGTGGTGACCTTTTCCTTCATTCTTTGCTTTACAAAAAGGATCATGTTTTACATATTTCTCTGGCTCTTACTTTCTGATTCACTGTGGTGTCCCTCCCAGACAGCTGATGTCACTTGAACCTTTCTTTCCTATGCACTACACAACACTGTATTCAACATTCTCTAGTGATGGGGCCTCTGGTGTTTTTTTTCTACAAAATCAATGCTTTGTATTTTACATATTTCCTCATATTTTATAGACTGCTGCTTTGAATTTTCTGGGATGGATTCCAAGGAGTGGTATTTCAAATTTGAAGGATGTTATATAAATATTTTTCATTCTAGTAGTATTACCATTACTTTACATACTGGTCACAGTGTTTTTCTCCTGTCTTTATTTCTTAATAAAGCTCCCTCAAAATACAAAGATTTGAAGTCAGCAATTAACTACTTTTCCAATGACTCTGCACTTTGGACCTAGTGCAGTAGGGGAGAATCAGGCTGCTCCTGCACTGGACATCAAGGCCCACAGCTCAGATGCCGTGAATGTCTGTGAGCTGGTTTGACTGTTCTTGCATTTTCAGGGCTTCTGTCTCATTTCCGAAACAGAGGTCTCTCTAACAAGAGGCCTCAGTGTTTCAAGAGGAAGCCATTAGGACATTTAAACTTAGCCTTCTGGACCCACAGGTAGTCAGTGCCCCTGTATTCTCTCTAGCCAGTCATATTGGCGCATCCCAGAATTCAGGGAAGGAAGAACAGTTCGACCACACAAATACAAAGTCCTTAGTGAGCAGACTCCTTGCTTGTTTCCTGGGTCTTTCTCAGCTTGGGTGTCTCTTTAAAACTCTGTGCACCTGTTTTCTGGCCTCAGTCTCGAAAGTGCTGGGCTTACAGGTGTGTGCCACAATGCCTAACTCAAGGCAGCAGCTGCTAAAAACAGGTAGGATCTGGCCACACTATGATGGTTTCTGATCATGAACTAGAGTAAGTTTTAGGAGAAGTGGTTTTTCTTTTTAGGAAAGTAATGTATTGAGACCATGACTTCAAATAACTCAGTCGTTCTGCTGCGAAATGGGGGTGTTACTGGAGGGTGTTAGCCTGGGCTCAAGGGAGCATCTTTTTCAAATTTAGAGCCTATTGTGCACAGATGACAAGGATCCAGAACAGCGAGAGACCGGAGTAGGAGAGAGAAGAACACATTACTTAAAATGTCCTTGTGAACGTGGAAGAGAAAGAAGTGGGAGCTGGTGTGAGGGTGGCCCAGCCAACACTTTCGTACACCCTTGGAGACAAGGAGGACAGGTGGATGTCAGCTATAGGCAAGCAGGTTCACTTCATGGTGTTAGGATGAAATGATCATCCAACTGTTACTTGAACTCTTCAAGGAAAGCAAGTTCAGTGGGATGCCCAATCTTTGTTGGGTCCTTAGACACATGGCATACTGGAAGATGTGACTGCCATGCCAAACTGTTAGAACTGTTACTGTTAGAATGAAGGTAGGGGACCGCTGAGGAGAAGGATAATGACTGAGTTTTGAAGGACGGAGAAGTAGCTATGGGGAATGTGTGTATGCTGGGGTGGAGGAAGGTTTCTGTGGAAGACAGAAGAGGAGACTGTGGAGAGGATCCTGGTGATGATGAAGACTTATTATTATTATTATTATTAATTTATGTTGTATATATGTATAAAAGAGAGTTGGGATGTGGCAGACAAAATTTCATTACGTACCTTTGTACCTTTGGCTGACCTGGAGATCCCTCTGTAGACCAGGCTGACCTCAAATTCACAGAGATCTACCTGTCTCTGCTACCCAAGAGCAGGCCTGGATCACCACACCCACCATAGAGACCTGTTTTTGACACTATACGGGGTAAAAGCAATAGGGCACACCTGGAGACTGGTGGAATGGATTCATCCTAAGAGAGTTTCCCTGACAATCAATTCCTCTCCACTTGGGATCTTCAAGCTCAAGACAAGGTCTGTGGAGGAGAATCACGCCCTGCTAGGAATGTAGGAAGCGAGTGGGCTTCTGAAGATCACAGTCCAAGCTGAGATGCCTTCCTGGACACTAGACTTCCGGTTACAATGAAGAGGGTGACCTGTCACACTTTTCCTATGTCTAGAATTAATGCTGTAGTCCACTAACTAAGGGACCATCTCTGTTCAGCCAGAATGTCACACAGAGTCTTTTAGAAGCTGTCAGCAGACTGTGAATGCATCAGTTTTTGGACATTGATAATTTGAAATTTAATTTTTCTCGTGGAACTGATGCTGAGGAGGAACCACTATGGTGGAAAACCTGTGGAGTATGGGGATCATGGAGACATCTGTCCAGTTCTAAATCTGTCCCTTATTAGCCAGGTATCACTGGGAAAGTCATTAACCTTTCCCCCCAAACACCACACTTTCCCATCCATTCATTATAATTTATTCCTTATAAATAGGAAGATGTGAATTAGTTACAGTGATTAGCACCTGGCATTTAGTAGCAGATGGGTTTGCTTGTAGAAGGGAAGTCTAAAGAGACGAGAGGTAAATAGCAGGGAACACAAAGGAATGTCTTTCGGAGCCTTTGGTCTATTCTGAAATGGGGTTTAAAGGAGGAGAGTGGTACTCTCAGGACTGCTGCCACGACAGAGGTAGGAGGATGAGTAATAGGCCCAGGGAAGCATGAAGGGAGAGGCATTGAGGAGGTAATTGTGCAGAGGAAGCTAAACACACACATATATTTCAAATCATGGCAATTCATTTGAGAAAGTGAAATTGAAGCTGGGTCTATCTGAGACTGATATACCCGATCGAGAAAGGGAGGTTTGATATGGCTATAATCCTAGCCTGGGGTACAAAGTCAGAGTGACCCATTAAGAGGGGCAATTAGGAGGAAACTGAGAACAAGGCAGGTGGGAAGATTGCTGTCAGCTGAGTGAAGGCCAAGGGTGTGTCTGCTGTGGTCAGCGGTGTGGCTAGAATGTAAGAAATCAGTCCAGTGAATAAGCTTGGAGAAGCTTGCCAATAGCTGATCTGGCCATTACACGTGAGCGCATAGCTCGCAGCTCATCTTTGAAAATGACAAGCTCTTCTGCTGGCTGTGACTCTCGGATTTGACCCCATCAGAATCCTATGAGCATCAGCCAGAAGTCATTGAACCTCCCATCTGTGAAAGCATTTGGGTCTGAAGAGGAACACAAATCGGGTTGAGCTTTCCTTCCTACCTCAAAGAGATGCATGAAGCAGAGCCAGCACACAAGCCTGAGAGCGTAATGAGGTGCAGTGCAAGTCACTTTGGAAGGAAGGCAGTACCCACCGCCAGTGAGAAATAACTGCTGGAAAGAGGAGTACGATTCCGGCAAGGGTTTGTTCCCTCCTCCTCCTCTTCCTTCTCATTCCTCCTTCTGCTTCTCCTCTCCCCTTGTGTGTGTGTGTGTGTGTGTGTGTGTGTGTTCTACTGGGGATTTTACCAAGAGCTCTGTGTATGCTACAAAGCTTCTTTACAACCTAACTATACCCTATAACCTTTTAAGAAGGGTATCTCAGTTTTAAGAGAGTCTTACTAACTCGGCCGGGCTGGCTATGAATTTGCTCTACATTCCAGGCAGGCACTGAACTTGAGATCCCCCTTAGACTCAGGACTGCCTCACCAGGTCTGGCTATTCAAAGAATATCTTGAGAACAAGACAGCTAACCTGCCCCAAGAGCTTGCCATGCCCCTTCCCCTGAGCGCGGCAGAAGCGGTCGGCAGTTGTCTTCCCTAACGAGAAGTCATCAGGGCTCTTGCTCTTTATGATAACGATTGTTTCAAATTAAAGCACAGACCTCAAGTCAGAGGACTGATTATGATTCTTTAGGGTATATCGATGAAAAACAGGAAGAAAAAATAATAATATCTGAGTGGGAAACAAGTGCTGATAAAAGAGAGGAAGGGAGGACAATGAGATGTATGGCCTAGAGGGCCTTCGTCCTAGCTCTAAGGGTGATGTCTGAACCTGCACCTGTGACTCTCAGAAGTGCTCCGAGACTCAGGGTGAGAGAGTCTTTATGGCAGTGTGTAGTACAACCTCACCTCTGCACAGACCTTGGCTAAAGCATCAGTGCTGGGGAGATCACAGGGGTCTCCTTACAGCCTTGGCTAGCTGTGGTGGGAAAGGAGAGGATAGAGAGAGCACCACCAAGGTAAATATGTGAAAGAAGCCCCACCTGGAGCACAGACAGCAAACAGTGTAAAAGACGATGTCTTTTCCCTGCTCACTGTGCATTCCCGTTCTCATTCTCGGTACTACTTTCTTTTTCTTCTCCCCCACCGTTTCTCTCTGATTTTCCAAGACAAGTTTTCTCTCTACAAAAGTTCCTCCTACTTCCCACAGGGCAGGATACCCTACCCTCTCTTAGGACTGGAGGGGGAGGGGGAGTAGGGGAGCAGGAGGGAAGTGGGAAGAGGGGAGGAAGCAGACATTTTGAATGGTATTATTTATAAAGTAATAAAAAATTATTAGAAAAAAATAAAGTTAAGCCATAAAACTTAAACAAATAAATAAAAGTACATCCTAGAACTCTCCCTGTAGATAATGCTGGCCTCAAACTCATAGACACCCACCTGCCTCTACTTCCCAAATTCTGGGATTAAAGGTGTGAACCACTGGTGCAGGAGTTCCTTCTGTTTGTGTGCTGCTTCCATTGGTTAATGAATAAAGAAACTGTCTTGGCCTAGTTGATAGGGAGGAACTTAGGTAGGTGGAGAAAACAGAACTGAATGCTGGGAGGACAGAAAGCAGAGTCAGAGAAGCCATGGATCCTCTACCCAAGATGGACGGTGGTTGGAATCTCCCGTTAAACTGCTGTCACGTGGCGATACACAGATTAATGGAGATGGGTTACACTAATAGGTAAGAGATAGCCAATAAGAAGTTAGAGCTAATGGCCAAGCAATGTTTTAATTAATACAGTTTCTGTGGGGTTATTTTGGGTGTAAGCTAGCTGGGCCACCGGGACATAGTAGGGGCCCTCTCCTTACAACACACCACCACCACCTGGCTACTTTCTCTTTCTTAATAAACTGTCTCTAGTTCTAACCATGTGTTTCCCGTGCAATTCCTTGATCCAGGACACAGGAACACAGGCTACCCTTCCCATGCCTGTGGAAGAGCTTCAGGAGGCAGCTAACTGTGTACTGTTTGAACAGTTCTACAGTCAGTCAAATAAAGTGGAGTACTGAATATTTATCTCGCTCCCAGGAGGTCACTGATTTTGAGCTAATATTGGTTCCTTCGAAAACAGAGCAAAGTAAGAAAGAATTTCCAAGTGACGAAGAGGTTCTACCATGTTCTCAGAGACAAGTAAATAATTTGCTATATTTTCTTAAACAAACTAATAAATAAGAAAACATCCTAAACAAAACAAAACATGAAACAACAAAACAGGTCATGTGACCCTCATGAATGACATCATTATGCTTGAAACATTTCTTTCTTTCCTTCCTTTTTTTTTAACAAAAACTTCTTAAAATAAATTAAATTTACTTATTTATTTTATCTTTTTTGGGAACAGTGTCTCCTGTATCCCAGACTGACCTGGGACTCAAAATATATCAGAGAATTACCCATGATCCTCCCCCCACCTCTGAAGGGCTGGCATACACCATACCTTGTATGAAAGAAGAAGAAATGCACTTAAGTTTCATTGTTCATTGTAAGGAACAAATAGATAACTACTTAATCATAGGAAAATAGAAATAGTAATTAAATTACAAAAGTAATAAGTAGAGCAACAATTGCAATACTCCATGAGCCAGGAGAGGCTATAGTTCAATAGTAGGATACTTGTCAATGTGCATGAGGCTCCCAGTGCCATCCTTAGTGTGTTGGACAGTTTTATGTCAACTAGACACAAGCTAGAGTGATTTGAAAGAGGGAAGCTTTGGTGGGCTTTGTACATGCTAGGCCAGCACTCTACCAGCTAGCTGTATCCTTCTGACAGGAGATACCTCTTTTCTGGCCAGAATTCTCCTAGAATGTGTAACACGACGGGCTGGCTTGTTGGGGTATCTATCTCACCCGGTACCCTACAACCGGCAAGTCCCAAAGAAAATCAATCACACAGAGATCTCTATAAGTTATAAAGCTGATTGGCCCATTAGGTCAGGCTACTTATTAGCTCTTATAACTTATGTTACCCCATTATCCTTATCTACATTAGCCACATGGCTCAGTACCTTTTCCAGCGGGGCAGCTTACATTTTTCCTCTCCGGTGGTCTGGGCAGAACTGCAGAGGGAGCTTCCTGCTTTCCAGAATACTCCCAGTCTCTTTGCTCCACCTCTACTTCCTGTCTGGCTTTCCCACCTATACTGCCTGCCTGGCCAATCAGCGTTTTATTAAAATATGATTGACAGAATACAGACAATTCTCCCACACCAAGAATGATCACTTTAAATAATGAACAGAAAAGCATACAGTTCTGGTGGAAGAGCTATAGAAACCTGGGTCTGGAGGAAAGCTACATTCAGCCTTTAAACCAGGGAGTATTGTGTTTGTATGGCAATCCGTCTTTTTGCCAACAGTTTCAACACCCTAAAAAATAATACTGACTGGACACGATGCAGGGACTCTGGGCAGTATCAAGGAGGTGATGAGCAGTATTAGCGATACCCACACTTTCTCTACTGATGAAGAAGGAGTGATTATGTGAAATACGTTAGAAATACTGTGAACAAGTGAATTCATGTTCTTACTGTGGCTCAGGCTGTTTCTGTCAATCAGAATTCTGCTATTTATTCCTCCCATGAACTTTTGCTATTATGTATTTTAGTTCTTGAACTGTCACTTTGATTCCTTATGTGTTAGCACCTGTATGAAAATTACCTTTCACATCTTCAACAATAATGAAAATTGGTGTCATCTTGAAGTTGGTGCCCACTGATTTCCTTTTCAAGGTTTTCCTAGATCTTTTTAAGACATGTAATTTTGGTTTCTATTTTATACACTTAAGATTTCTATTAATGCGTGTGTGTCTATGTGTATCTGTGTACATGTGTGCAGGTGCCCATTAAGGCCAGAAAAGGGCATTGGATCCCCTAGAGCTGTAGTTACAGGTAGTTGAGAGCAACCTGATGTGGTTACTGGAAACTAAACACCAGTCCTCTGCAAAGGTAGCAAATACTCTTAGCCATTGAGCCTCCAAATCCTGGTTTAGGAATTTTGTGTGAGACTTGGGTGTTTATATAAAGCCTGTGGACATCTGGATATTTTTTTGCCACAGCCAATTGACTGTGTTAGGTGTGAGTACAGTTCTGTCCCACCCTTCCTGGTCTTTGGTAGCAATGCCAACTAGATTTCTAGAGTATTCCATGTGTGCCGGTGTTCTTTCTGAAACTGTTCAGTTCATTCTCCATGTTTTCTGCTGCCTGATTATGATCAGATTCATGTTTCTGCAGTTCAAAGACAAGCTGAGAGTTTGTAAACCAGTTGCCAGGGTTGTTTTTCTGAGCTTCTCCCTTTCTGGCACTTTCTGATTTTCTGGGGCAGCTCCATTTGGCTCCAATACCCAGAAAGCTGGGACTGTATTTAACCTACTTTTCCACAAACTTCTATAATTGCATCCACATCTGGGGTCAAGTGATAGAAGGGTGAGGGGAAGGGAGGACGCTGGGCTCTTTGCTTGACGGTTTCCCTTCTTACAGATTGCCTTCAAGGCATTTTTTGTTGTGACCTCTGCTGTTATTACCACTCCAGTATTTCTTTCAGGCTGCAGAACAAGAGAACAAACACTAAGGGGTAGTTGTGCATTCTCTCAGTGTTTCAAATCCCTTTCCCAGCCAGGGCGGCTGCAAAAGTCCCTTCTGCCTTGATCCAATGCCTAGCATCTAGGTCTCAGGAGGAGCAAGTGGAGGTGGGGTGCCAGAATGATAGCTCTTTAAATTCCATTCTTCTCCTATAATCTGACTGCTCTTATTAAATTTTCAGAGTTCTCTCTGCTGTTCTATGCATTCTATACTCTTTGACATTTGTATTTAATTAGCCAGAAAAAGTAGTCCACATACTCCATTTCCCCAGCACTGCAACACAAAATTATCTTGTAGGCTCTGCAAAAACTGCACTTGCAACCCTGGGCCAGGCGTGGAATTTGGAAACACATCTCCAGGGCGGTTTCCCTGAATTTCTCCTGCTCTGCGGCTGTGGACTTTTCCTGGGCAGCTCTGTTTGGGCCACCAGCCAGAAAGCTGTTAAAGGAGAAACAACTGGTGCAAGATTTACTTTTATTTTCACTGTTGTTATTTCCAATGTTACTTAATTTTTGTGCAGACACAACTGTATGTTAGATAATAGACTTCCCATGAAAACAATACATTTTTGTTCAGTGCAATTTTTCAGGGAGTTATTTTTGTCAATTTTGTTAGTCTATACTATAGATGCTTCAGGAGTATTCTTCTAGTATTTTTTGAGGCATTTTTATGTCTTTTTCTTTGGTTTGTAGTTTGGGCAATTTCTGTTTACCTATCCTCAAGGTCATTGTTTCCCTGCACTCCATGGAATCTCCTGATGAGTCTTAGAAGGCAGTAGGCATCTGTGTTTCTATACTCCATATCATTTCTTTTTTTTCCCCAACTTTATAGGAATCTAATTGGAAAATAAAATTGCATGTATTTAAGTTTTAGAGGTAATGACTCCCTATATGAAATACCGTGAAGAAATTAGCACAGTCAAGCTAATTAACATATTTATTTTTTGGATGTGTGTGTGAGAGAGAGAACATTTAAGACCTACTTGTCAGCAGAATCAAATATGTAATATATCTCCATTGAGTATGGTTATTATGTTGTGTATTTCCAGAATATTGACTGTTGTGGTTTGGGTGTCAAATGTTCCCCCACAACCCCATATTTTGATGATGGCTTTCCAGCTTGTAGTGCTGTTTTGATAGGTTGCGGAAGCATGGTTGTAGTAGAAGGGCCGTTTGTTTGTTTCCCAATTGCCCAGCAGCTCAAACTCGAAATAACCACACGGAAACTGCATTAATTAAAGTACTGCTTGGCCCATAGCTCTAGCTACTTATCAGCTAGCTCTTACGTACTAACTTAACCCATCTCCATTAATCTGTGTATTGCCATGAGGCTGTGGCTTACCGGATAAAATTCCGGTGTGTCTGTCTCTAGTAGGGCTACAAGGTTTCTCCTCATTCTGCCTTCTTCCTCCCAGCATTCAGTTTAGTTTTCCCCACCTACTTCTGTTCTGCTCTGCTCTGCTATAGGCTCAACACAGTTTCTTTATTAGCCAACAGTATTCACAGCATACAGAGAGAGGGGGGAATCCCACGTCACAGGGAGACATCCATTTCCATTAGATAGTCTATCACAGTCATGGGAAAGTAACTCGTGAATTCATTCTGCAACACTGAAACTTTGTGTTTTTGATCAACATTCTCCATTTCCCAGGCCAGCTTGACCATGCACTTGCTAGTCTTCTTTCTGCTCTGATAAGTTCAAGTTTTTCATATTCCACATGTAAGTGAGACCTGGAAACATTTTGTCTTTCTGTGCCTGGATTGTTTCACTTAGAATAATGTTTTCCAAGTTCATCTTCCCCAATCTCTTCACCCTGGGCCTACATTTTTTAACAAAGTTCTCCCTCTTTAGCTTATTCATGATTCTCCATGCCTGGATTCTCTTCCTTTTTATGGTTGGGAAATATTCTTCTTCGTGTGTTTCTTTATTCTTCCACTGGTAGATGTTTAGATTTACCTAGGTTGAATCCAAATCTTAGACATTATGAGAGGTGCTGCAGTGACAAACAAGGGAGCATACATGGGTACTATATTTACAAAATCTACATCCCATCTTCCTACCAACTCCTTCCATGTGTCCCCTGTTTACTTCAAATTATTAACCATTTTTCTTTCATTATTATTTCTACATATTATTGTATGACACGTTTTCTGAATTTCAAAAAATCCTTCAAAATTGAAAGAATTGCTCCAGAAAGGAAGGTGGGGCTTGAAGTCTCAAAAGCTAATCAAAGGGACATATATGTCAGAGAACAAATAAAAACTGGAAGACGCTTGAGGACCCAACCTTAACAGTAAGTGACTTAGTTAGAGTTTTTTATTGCTGTGAAGAGACGCCATGACCACAGCAGCCCTTATAAAGGAAAACATTTAATTGGGGTGGCTAACAGTTCAAAAGTTTAGTCCATTATCATCATGATGGGACATGGCAGCATGCAGGCATTGGTGATGCTGGAGAAGTAGTATTTTTGCAGGCAACAGGAAGTAGACTGAAACACTGGGCATATATGAAAAACTTGAGCATATATGAGACCTCAAAGCCCACCCCCACAGTGACATACTTCCTCCAATAAGACCACACCTACTCCAACAAGGCCACACCTCCTAATAGGGTCACTCCCTTTGGGGCCATTTTCTTTTAAAATATCACGATATAAAAGGGAACAAACCATTGCTGAGGGTGGAGACACTGACTAGCTAAACTGTGGACAGAAGTTCTGAGTGTGGAGCTACCTGGAAGGTACTCACAGATGCTGCAATCTTCTGGAGTCATCACCTATATTGGGATGAGCTTTGAGGCAATGTAGCTGCTTTTGCGTTATTCCTGCTCCCTGCAAGTTATCTGTTCACCCACACTCCTGTTAGTAAGGTGAATAATAAATGACACTAGTTCACCAAAATGAACATTGTTGAAATTGTTACACTGGTCTGTCCTGGACAAAGATGAGTGTGTTATGTCTCTCCAGAATATGTCAGCTACCTAACAATATTTTTATGTGTAAAATGTGTGTATCTCACACACATGTATGCATGTACTTAAATATGTGCAGACACATTTATATAACCTGCTGAGTTCATTTACTTATGCTCCTATGTATATGTGTTTAGGGCTGGACACTTGGGATTGGGTAACCTGTGGGGAGTTTGTTGCTAGAGAAGACTGACCCCATCTCTTGGCAGCCATTCATTGCCTGTAGCTCTTCGTAGGGTTAGGGCCATGTGAGATATTTTTCCCCCATCAATGTTGACATGTCAAATGGATGCCATTGTGTAGACCTTGTTTAGGCAACCGTATTGCTGACGCTTTATTAGTTCAGTTTCCAGGTCATAGATAGAAGACATTGTCTCACAGCATCCTTCATGGTCCTCTGGCTCGTACAGACTTTCTGCCTTCTGTTTCAGGATGTCCTAGACTTAGGTGCATTGTAGGCATATCAGTTGGTGATGAGAACCCTATAGTCGATTTTTCTCTGCATTTTGACCAGTTGTGAATTTTTGTATTCATCTGTTGCAAACAGAAGCCTCTTTGGTGAGAAGGAAGTTCTACACATTTTGTATGCGCAAGGGTAAATACTCATGGAACAATAAGAAAAGTTATACTTGTTAGGAAAGTTGCATTTGTAGGTTCTCCTTTAGAGTCCATGACATCATTTGCCATGGATAGTTGGAATAATGAAGGCAAGCTTGTCTTGTTATTTTTAAAAATATAATTGTCACAGTTTACTTTAGCTGTCAATGGATACAACCCAGAGTCACCTGGGAAGCAAAAACCTCAGTTGAGGAACTCCAAGATCACACTGTGGTCATGTCTGTGATACAGTCTCTTAGCTGCTAACTGATGTAGGAAGGTCCTATCCCATTTTAGACAGTGTCATGCCTAGTCTAATGGGTTTAAGCTGTATAAGAAAGGTCGCTGAATAGGCCAGGCGTGAGCAAGCTGGTAGGCAGAATTTCTCTATGACCTCTGCTTTAGTTCTTGTCTCCAGGTCCCTGCCTTGAGTCCCTGACCC
The DNA here is from genome assembly GCF_982192425.1 of Myodes glareolus. NCBI lineage: Eukaryota > Metazoa > Chordata > Mammalia > Rodentia > Cricetidae > Myodes > Myodes glareolus. The sequence goes on along the minus strand of NC_142026.1, from coordinate 124,339,808 downwards.
GACTTCACTTGACAACGAACTGTAACCTCCAAGGCAAAAGAGACCACTCCACTCCAAGTTATTTGTGGTTAGTGCTGACCACAGACACAAAAAGCAAATGAGAACAATAGTGTTCCTTTCCATAAACTGTATCTTTAGAATGAATTTTAGTTCATTTATACATTTTTACAAGCATTACTAATTTTAAAACACATTTCCGATCACATTGTATTATTCCTTCCACTGGCATCTAGCAAACAGTGATCAATATTCCATATCAGTTTGTTGCTTTGGATCATAATTCATAAGTGAGGTAAAATGACTTTTTCTGTCTAACATCTTCTATTTAGCATAATACTGTCAAGGTTCATACACGTTTATCATTATTGCCTTTTTACTGGCAAATGCTGCACTGCATGAATATATCATATAACGATTATCCATTCTTCAGTTGAGGAGACTTCAGTTTTTTTCAACTTTCTGAACACCATACTATCAAAACTTCTGCAAATTTTTTTTTGTGTGAACATTTTTTAAAATGTATTTTTACATATATGGATGTGTGTGTGTGTGTATGTTTGTGTGTGTGTGTGTGTGTGTGTTTGAGAATATGTGATGAGGATGCAGATGCCCATGAGGGCCGTAAGACAGAGGCAGATCCCCTCAAGCTGATGTTATAAGCAGTTGTGAGCCATCTGACATGGGTGCTGGGAACTGAACTCAGGACTTCTGAAGGGCGAGCAGCAAGTGCTCCTAACTGCTGAGCCATCCCTCAAACCCCCGAACATGTTTTAAGTTCTCTTTGTGTTATGTGTGGAATCCTTAGGAGATGGGTTAAATCTGCCTGATGCTTTGTGGAACTCTTTTTTTTTTTTTAAGTACCTGTACCAGTTCCAACACATTTGACAGCAAAATTTGAAGTTCGCAATTACTCTATGCCCCTGCTAACTTGTTACTGTCAACTTTTTTTTTAAACCTGTACTCCATTCTAATTATTTCAGTCTGTTTGCCTTTTTCTGGTTCTGCAAAGTCGAATATTGCGATGTTAGTCAAATTCTCTAAGTTTGGTATGTTATGTTTTAAGTATTTTCTGCTTTCTAGTTATATTTTTCATTGGCTTACTAGCTTTCATTTAATATCCACACATTTATTAATTTGGCAGATTCTATCATTGATGTCTGATTTCATTCTATTGTAGTTGGAGAACATCCTTTATGACTTGAATCTTTTTAAATTTAATGAGAAGGATTTTTATTATTTAACATATGGATTTTATCTTAGAGAATGTTCTTTATGAGTCTGAAAGCTTATGTATTATGCTAACTCTGTGTAGAATGTTCTGCGTATATAGCATAAATCACTGATCTCCCCTAATTTCTCCTTCATCATATCTAGCTGTTCTACCTTCTATTCAAAGTTGGTATCGACATCTTCTATGGTTACTGTTGAATTGCCTTATTATTCCTTCAAGGATTCCAATATCTTACAAAGTCAATCAAACAAAAATCCAACTCCAAACCTTTGATCACATGAAAACCTATAGCATGGTTTCTAAAGAGCTCAAATCAGAAGTTTCCCTTAACTGAAGAATGGATAAATGTCATGTGATATATTGATATGGTGAACCATTTGTAATGATGACCTGTACAACACGTGTAAACCTTGGCAATATTATGTGAAATAAAAGATGCTAGACAATAAAGAAGCCCAGAGCTATAAGGGGAGGTGTAGCAGTGGTGTGGGAGGTCCTTCTGTTTATGTGTTGCTTTCATTGGTTAATCAATGAAGAAACTGCTTGGCCTGATAGGGCAGAACTTAGGTAGGTGAAGAAGACAGAACTGAATTCTGGGAGGAAGAAAGCAGAGTCAGAGAACTGTCATGGAGCCGCCAGAATCAGACATGCCAAATCTTTCACGGTAAGCCACTGTCACATGGCAATATACAGATTTAAAGAAAATGAGTTAAATCAAGATGTGAGAGTTAGCCAATAAGAGGCTAAAGATAATGGGCCAGGCAGTGATTTAATTAATACAATTTCTGTGTGGTTATTTCAGGTGTAAGCTAGCCAGGCGGCCGGGATAAACAAAGGGGCCCTCTCCATGCAACATAGCAGAGTCAGAAGGAATAGTGGGAAAGCCAACCCAAGTGAGGCATCCCTAGAAGCCCACCCAGTCTACTGATTGCCTCTTGCATCTTAATCTCTCCTCATTCCTGACATCCACCTTTTATTCTGCCCACAAAAGATTGATCTGTCCCTTACCTCTTTAGTCCTCCTTCTTTTAGTTTTTCTGGGAGTCATTTTCATCCTTTTTACTCTGATGTTTTTTTTTTGCAGGCTATTCACAAGTTCTCATTCTGAACCACATTCTATAGCAACTCACATTTGAATTACCACACTTAAAAAAATGTTTATTATCATGGACTTTGAAACGCATTTTGGAAACACATTTCCAATGCAATTTCACATACTGTAAAGAAAAAAGACCTGCCCTCTTGTGATAATTTCTAGTGACCATTTCTTACTTTTTCTCTTTAGTCTCAGACAACAGTTCTCAACTTATGTGTCGTGACCCCTTTGGGGGTCGAATGGCCTTTTCATAGGTGTTACCTAAGACCATCTACATATCAGATATGTACACTACGATTCACAACAATAATAAAATTATAGTTATGAAGTGTCAACAAAAATAATTTTATGGTTGGGGTTGCCACAGCACAAGGAACTATATTAAGGGGTCACAGCATTAGGAAGGTTGAGAAGTACGGTTTTAAGAGTTATGCATTCCAAGTTGTATACTAATATGCTCTTCCAAGTATCTGATGATGAACTCTCACTCAGGGCTCAGGAGATGACAAAATGGGGGTGCTCCATTCTGGGCTGCTGTCCTCACAGGAGCATGCAAAACCCTTCACAATACAGGCCAGTCTTCCAGAAGAAAATGGTGTTTCTGTTTCATTCATGCTGGGAATCAACGTCAGGGCTAAAAATGAGGGCATAGAGAAGAGACGGGGGGAAGAATGGGGAAGTGGGGAGAAGGATAAACATAGCTTTTGATCTCAGCTTTGAAAAGAAGCAGTTTGTCCAGTTGAAGAGAGGGAGGAGTGATATCATGAGCAAAGGGGTCAAGACCATGAGGGCGATACCCATTGAAACAGCTTACCTGAGCTAATGGGAGTTCACAGACTCTGAAATGACAGCTGAGGGTGGGGAGGAAAGAACCAATATAGAACCAAATTAGACTCTCTGAATGTAGGTGACAGTTGTATGGCTAGGGTAGGCTATGGTGCCACTGGCAGTAGGGCCAGAGTTTATCCTTACTGCTTGAACTGGCTTTTTGGAGCCCATTCTCTCTGGAGGGATACCTTGTTCAGCCTAGATATAGTGGGGAGGGCCTTGGTCCTGCCTCAAAGTGATGTGCTAGACTTTGTTGACTCGCCATGGGGAACCTTACCCTCTCTGAGGAGTGAATGGGGGGTGGAGTGCGGAGAAAGTAGAGGGAGTGGGAGGAAGGGAGGAAGTGGGAACTGGGATTGGTATGTAAAATGAGAAAAGATTATTTTTTAAACATTAAATTAAAAAAATAAAAAACAATAAAACAGAAGCAGCTTGCAAGGCAGGATGAGCTTCCTTATGTACCTGGAAACCCCACAGTTGCGTTATAAAGCTTTACTCCTGGCCCTCACTCCAGCAGTGAAGAGAGAAATGAGATGTCATCTTTGACCACAAAGCCTTGAGCATCTCTATGACCAAAAGATCATAGAAGTTCCCAAACATCTGTGGGTCCCATCCTGGACTCCCCTGGGAAGCATTAACCTACATGTTCCCCCTGGACTTCTGAGAGGATGGGGAGTGGGTGTGGCTGACATGGAAAGCAGAAGAAGTGGAAGTCTGGGTGGGCCAGATGGGGCAAGTGGGACCTTTGTCATGCCTGGACACAAAGATCAGTGCTGTGGGACAATGGTCTTGTGCCCTGGGCTGCTTAACACTTACTTGTCCAGGGCTTGTTCTGACTCCAGAACTTTCTTCTGTCATGTGCTCTAACAGCAAAATGCCCTGGCTGTAGAGGTGACATGTTGCATGTACAGCCATCTACACAGTTAGCCAGAACTGCAGTTGGGAAACTTTATCTCCAGGACCATCTTTGAACGCCAAGCCCTGGAAAGCCCTGGTTTGGATAAAATCAAACTGGGCTGATCCTGTGGTTCGCAAGCACGTTTAGGAGATCCCCAGGAATATCTGTGAAGACAACCCCTAGAAAGACAATTTAAGGCTACAGGCCCTGCAACCCTGAAGGAATTACGCCAGTGTTCTGTGCTGAGGAAGCAGGTTATGCTCAGAGTGTCTGCTGGCACAGTTGATTATGGTTCATGACAAGCTTCTCTGTCATCTGCAAATGGGTGGCCCCACCGACCAGCTGAACAGCCTTTAAATGTGGTTGAAGAATTCAACTCTGCCTCCTACATAGTGAAGGCCCTGTCTCTCAGCTCATACATGCACAATTTCTAGTTCAATATGTGAACTCACCAAAGGTATCAATTAGTTAAAAAAAAATAGGACAAGAAGGTATCACTTGTATTGGACACATTCAAATTTCTTATCAAAACCCAGACAGCTAAAAATTATCTAACAAACCAGGCTGTGGTGGTGCACACATTTAATCCCAGCACTCTGGAGGCAGAGTCAGGGGGATCTTTGTGAATCTGAGGCCAGCCTGCTCTACAAAGTGAGTTGTAGGGCAGCCAGAGCTGTTACACAGAGAAACCTCGTCTCAAAAAATAACCAAACATATTCTAACTAGAGTATTATATATAGTATGCTAGTATATTGTATATAGTATAATAGTATACTAGAGTATAATTATTGGTTCATCTCTTTCATTTGATGGACAAGGACACTGGGGACAGAGACTAAATTTCCTAGGGTGACTTGTTTGTGGAGGGGCATGCTTCTGTTTATAAATCATTCACTTTTTGTATGTATTATTTACTTTCCCTCTCAGCAGCCTCATAGAGGAACTATCCTTTCTGCTCCAAAAGTGATGGCTAGTGTCATCTTTGACTTGCTAAAACTCAAAGCTCCTTCGAATTTTAACACTCTTTTCCCCATCCCAGTTAAACTGGATCGTATCCCAGGAGACACTGGTTCACTCAATAACTAATGGGCGTCTGGCCCCATTCTGGGCTTCTGAATACAGCGGGCAACAACAGACTTTATTTATTTTATGTTTTGCATGGGTTCTAGAAAACAAACTCAGGTCCCCATTCATGCAAAATAAGTCCTTTACCAAATGAGCTATCTCCTAAGTTCCAGGAAAGGCCCCTTGGACAAGAATCTTTAAGCTGAGTCCTGAAAGATGAGAAAGAGCCAAACACATATGGCATGGGAAACATGCAAATAAGCCTTAGACAGAAAGAAGGGAAGAAGTTCCTTCTGTGTGGAGAACCTGGAGAGGCTGCCACTTTGAACTTTTCTCTAAGCATCTCTAATCTTAGCTTTGTGGGTGTGTACCTCCGTGAACCTGAGCATGGGGTGTTGCTCTTTGATGCCAGCGGAGGCTTGGAGCCCCAGCCCCTTATCTGGTTGCTTAGTGATTTTGTTCTTGCAGCCGCTGTAATGACATCTTTAAACAATTTCACTTAGAGCCTGGAGAAGTGAGATGGCTTAGTGGTTAACACCGCATCCTGCTCTTGTAGAAAACTCCTTTGGTTCCCAGAACCCAGTCTGGGCAATGCGCATCCTTATCTAACTCCAGGGGTTTCAGGCGCCATCTTCTGGCTTCCGTTGACTCTGCACTCCCATGCTCAAATAAGCACACACATAAATTAAAAATAAAAGGAAATCTTTCTACAGATTTCATTAAGTATCAATTACAATCACAAATAAAATCTCTAATAGTATGTGTGGTAATAAACATATTTAGAAACTATAGCTAATGAGGTTGATTATAAAAAGTATATTCTACCCAACCCAAAACTTACAATTAGATCACTCAACCACCACCCAGCAAACAAGACAGTTTGCTGTTGGTGTTTGGTGTGGTGGTCAAAATGATAAATGCAGCCCCACTGGTTCATGCATTTGAGCCCCTGCTCCCCAGCTGGTGGCACTGTTGGTGAGACCTTGGTGGAAGAAGTGTGTCCGTAGGGGTGAGTTTTGAGAGTTCATAGTTTTGCCCTATTTCCAGTTTCCTATCTTTGCTTCATGTTTTTAGTTTAATGTGTGATCTACCTGCTCCCTGCTCTTGCTGCTTGCTGCCGGGCCTCTCCATTATGTTGGATTATTCTCCCTTTGGAACCATAAGCTCAAACGAACTCTCTCCTGTAAATTGGTTTGGTCAAAGTGTTTTACTACAGCATCAAGAAGCAAACTAAAACACTCGGAGAGTGATGGCTTGTCAAAGATTAGCAAAGCCTTTTCCCCAGGACCCAAACCCCATTTTTTTTATTAGTTAGTTCTACTATTCTAATTCCCATTTTTTGCCTTTCACTGAAATCTTAGATAAAAATCTCAGGTGTTTTCAGGTGACTTCAGTTCAAGAACTGAAGACAGGAAAAAAGGAACACCAATATTAATATGATTCTCCTATGGATTGCATTTTTAGATCCTCCTTTATAGAGCTGCACTTAATTGTTCCTCTCTCAAAGAGACTAAACCATGCTCATGAAATAGGACATGAGTCTGACAGCCTATGGGGGACAGTCTCATTCAAACCACCACAGAGTGTATGATTTCTAACCATCAGGTTACCTGACTTGGCATTGCTTAGAGTCATGGCTATGACTCATGTATTAGGCTTGGATCTCACTAAACATGGAGGCAATTTTATCTAATGGAACATTAAATATAGAGACATAATGCAGAATATAAAATAGGATAGCTTATTTCAAATGTGGGGTTTGGGGGAAATTTTAGGATCTAGGAACAGTCACTATGTGAAAAATCAATTCATTTATCCCCAGGGATAAAAAATGTGCATGTAGATGGAATTCACATCTCAGAGGACATCAGTAGGGTTATTTCTTAGTTAACATAGCTGTGCATGTCATCAGACACTTACATTAATCTCTCTTATAAAGCCAATCTTCTCTCCCTGGTGTCCAGATTGAAAACAGGTCCTCAGACATGTTACATGCACACTACATCAGTTAGAGAGCTGTAGTCTTAGATTCAAAGCTGTTTTTCTCCTCTCTCGAATAACTACCTTCAATGACCTTTTACAACCCTTTTCTTTTAAGGCAACAGAAAATCTGCACGTGAACTAAGAAATTAAATAGCATGATAAAAACATACTCAGTCACTAAATAAAGTCTCACAATACTTGAATGCACAGTGTACACATGCATGTGCTCGTGAGCATGCTCACACACACACACACACACACACACACATTCACAGAGTAATAGAAATGGGTTAATTTAAGATATAAGACTTAGCAAGGAATACTCCTGAGCCATTGGTCTAGCAGTGTTATAATTGATAGAATTTTGTGTGCTTATTCGGGTCTGGGTGGCTGGGAAATGAAAAAGCAGTTTCCATTTACAGATGGTGCTCAACGTGGGGCAAGAATATCCATATAAAGCCTAAGAAAACTTTTATAAAAAAGATTTCTAGACCCACAAAAATGGGTCAGTTGGAGATTCTTGGTAACCTCGTATTTTTAGATATTAGGCTCTGTTTGCTGACAGTGAACAGAGACATGGCTCCTTTAAGAGAAGAGTTCTTGACACAGTGTTAGCAGCAAAATCTGCACCGTTCCTTTAAGAAACAGTTTCCTGGTTCTTACTGGTTCAGCACAAATGGCTGGCTCTTTCAGGAGGTCCTTTACAGAGAACTTGAATGAAGTTTGTGGGCTGTGTACTGCAAGTAACTTGGTGGTGGCATGGGTCAACTACTTCTAAGAGTTGGGGTGGTAAACATGGCTCCCAGAGCTGGCAGGAAATGGACCTCTGCCATACTGGAAAGCTGAGCAGGATGGAACCAACAGCCAAAGCGGCTGCTCTGGTCCTAGCCATGCCTGCTTAACAGTTTACAACAGTGATCAAAAAAGGATTTCAGATACACAATAAGGACAGTCAAAAAGAAAAAAACCTTTGAATGGGTCACAATGTGTTTAAAAATGTACATAGGCTTAAGAAAAGAAGAAAATGGGGATCGGCAGTTATAGAGAGAAGTAGTTTTAAAATTAAAACCAAATCCTTAAAGAGACAATAAAAGTAATGCAAAAGAACACAGATAGTCATAGATTAAAGGAGTAAAGATAATAAAATAAGTATTACAAAACAATAGAGTAAACACAAATAAGCCATGTAAAAATGGAAAATACAGACCAGATGGTGGTAGGGCATACCTGTAATACCAGTACTTGGGAGGGAGGCAGGGGCAGATGAATATTTGTGAGTTTGAGGTGAGCCTGGTCTGCAAGAGCTAGTTCCAGGACAGAAACCCTGTCTCAAAAAAACAAAAACCAAAATAAATGAATGAATAAATAAATAAATAAGAAAGGGGAAAACAGAGAGTCTGTATTATGTATATTTTTGTGCTTTCTTTGAACTTTTTGATTGCAGAGATATATTGATTCTGGGGCTGCTAAGCTAAACTAACATATATATTTTAAAGGTGTCTTGACTTTAAAATTAGAGTCTATGGCTATGTTACTTTGGAATAGAAATTCTGTTTTTTTTTTCCACAGAGGATGGGAACCTATGGATTCCTTCACAGCTAATGTGGTTTGATGGTTCAAGACCCCCTGAAAGATCTCTATAAACCCTAAAAATACTTCACCCACAAACAGCAGGAAGCAGTTTGGAGAAACAACTCCAAAATTCCCGAAATGGTTGTTTATGAATGTTTGTTTTCATTTAAAGGGGATTGATTATAAGTGGTTAATAGTCTCAATGTCAAAGAAACAAAAGAAAAGAAGGGGGATCAGATATAGAAATTAATGCTTTGCATTAGTATGGATCTTGTTCTATTGATACAAATTTAAGCTCAATTTTGTTACACTATGTATATGTACTTCTGTTCCTGTTTAAGGTATTGTGTTTGGGCAGCTCATTTTAAGAATGTAATGTATCAATAGGAAATACAGATTAATAGGCACTATTCTATAATAATCAAATTTTTAGTCATATTAGTTAGGTTTTTTAGATATACAAAGATTTATTTCAGTTAGATAGATAATCTTCAACACTTCAAAGACCTACAGAACATGGCATTTATACTTAGACTTTTCTTGACAGTGAGACATATCTGCTTCTGGCAGCACCAATTACTTCAAGAGGGATGATGGACTCATTAAGGAGTTTGATAGCCATTTGGGCAAGAAACTGCTCTTGCCTAAAGAGCTTGGTGGTCTGCTGTATGAACTGGACATGCAGGACCCACAGATAAATGACTGCTGAACTTGTTTAAAGAAGATGAGACAGCTTTTAGCATTCCTGCTTCATGAAAGAGTCTGCCAGATATTCTGCAGGACACAGAAGAAAGTGACTGACAAACTGCCAATATAGGCAAAACCATCTTTCAAATTTCCTACTTCACAGAAAAGTCTGCTAACACTATGGGTCTATAGGCTAAAGATGGATGCCCCAATGTTACAGAAGAACTTTGGGTGACTGTCTAGGCAGTGAGATGTCTCTATCAATTCTAGATTTTGGAAGTTGCTTACAGTACACTTCTTGTTTACTTAGGTATAGTGAGTTAAGGCCTACCAGGCCAAAAGGAGTCAACCTGGAATCTGCCTGGAACTGTCAAAGATCTTGTCGGTGCCTAACCAATAAGAGATGAGCATGAGATGTCAACTGCCAATGGATCAGAACGCCTGGGTGCTGGGAGGGTATATAAGTTTTCCCTGTTGTTAAATAAATGAGTCTGCTGTAAGCCTTCTACCTGACTCCCAGCATCTGTGTTCATTGACGTCATGACATTTTACTCCCTCCCCTGAGGAAAACTTTAGGACCCAGAAATACTTAGGTAATATTATATCCTTCTGAGGTCTTTGAGGAGTTGAAGACAGATAAAGTTATAGTTTTTCTTAGTTATGATAAAAGATAAATTAGATATGAAAGCTACACTGACAAAGAAATATTGCAACTGTAATTCTTGCTCAATAGCTGTTTTGTTATATGTAATTTTACTATGTAAAAGTTAAAACATTTCTTTTTATTTAGACAGAAAAGGGAGATGGTGTGGGATTACCCCCTGTATGTTGTGAATATTTTTTATTATCATTGGCTAATAAAGAAGCTGCTTTGGTATATGGCAGGGTAGAATACAGCAAGTCAGAAATCCAAGCAGAGAAAAAGGAGGAAAAAAGGTAGGGTCAGGGAGATGTCATATACCTACTGAAGGAGAAATACACCAGAAACTTACCAGTAAGCCACAACCTCATGGCAGTACATGGATTAATAGAAATGGGTTAATTTAAGATATAAGAGTTATCCAGTCACTGTTGGCAAAGTGTTATAAATAATATAATTTTGTGTGATTATTTGGGTCTGGGTGGCTGGGAAACAAAAGAACAGTCTCCATTTACAAACACACACAACACACACACACACACACACACACACACACACACCACACTGTGTGTATCCTCTACAAATAATAGTCAGATTCTTCAGTGAGTCCACAGGTGTGCTTTAGAGTGTGTCTTCAGGGTTTGGATCAATTCTTGTAGGAGATATTAGCTTCTCACAAACTGCTTCTTTGATTGGTAAATACTGTGATGGTTCATTAGCTTCCATGAGAAGGTCAGGTCAGACAGGCACTGAGTTAGCAATTTTGCTCTCTTTGTGATACATCGTCTTTTAAATGTAGGTCCACTCAGGTTCATGGCAAAGCCTTGTATCATTCATCCTGTTAAGCATCTTATCCATTCTGAAGATGGACAGCAAGGGCCAGGAAAACCTTCTAGAAGGCTTTACTTAGGACTCACACTCAGGCTCCAGTGAGATGCCGTTATCACACAGTTCACCCTAAACAGAAGTTTGTCAAGGAATTTACCCTCCTTCCTAGCTTTTAATTTATGTCTATATAATTTACTATATTTGAGCTTAAAGCACTTCTTTGAGTATTGTTCTTTACAATGTTTTGTAAAGATCAGTCACATGGCTTCTTAAGGGTTCACTCTCTATTGCCAGTGTTAGCAAAGGAAAGCAGGAGAGCATGTGGACACGGGTGACTGTTAAGGGGCCACACCGTCAAAGAATCAACTTCACTAGAGGTCTCAGGAAGAACCTGGGATGTTAGGAGAGAAGCAACTAAATAGGAAGTGAGATGAGAGAATATTCTAGAATAATCCAGAATCTTCCAGAGAAGAGACCAAAGACACTCACCAGTGAAGAGTCATAACTTTTAACTCAAATAGAAGGTGCAGAGGTAGAACTAAGCTTTAAATGGGAAAGCAAAAATGAGAACAACCGATGAGGGGCAGAGAGTGCCATGGTGACCAATGAGGTGTGTGGAGAAAGGGGAAACAGGTGCTTGGCAGGCATGTACTACACATAAGACTTCATGCATTTTCCCACTTTCCTCAAAAAATTTCTCATTCCCCTTACTCTGCCAGCTGGATCTCTCCCTATTGCCGTAGATTTAGTGTTATCACTGAAGAAGTGGAGAGAAGGAAAAATGCCACTGTTGTGTGCAGATTTCAGGAAGGGTCTTGATCTAGTTCATGTCTCTATTTCCAAGTTATAAAACAGAGTGTCACATCTTAATGCCCAATAAATATTCGTGGAATAAAAATGGCTGGAGATTGGCATGGCGGCACACACCTGTATTTCCGGAGTATGGGAGGCTGAAGTGGGAGAACCACAAGTTCTAGGTCAGCTTGGTCTACGTGGTACTGGCATGAAAGCTCTCAAGGAGAAAAACAGTAATAAAAAGCAAACAGGCAAACAACAATCAAAAGGCTGGTAACTGACTTCGAAATGGACTTTTAGAGTTTGTGATTTGGATGTCAATTTTGAGGGAAAAATGCTTTTTGAGTAAATGTCAGCAAAGGAGCTAACAAATAAAAAGATGCAAAAGGAGGAAGAGGAGAAAAAGGGGGAGGAGGGAGAGAAGGAGGAGGGAAAAGTCAGTCGCCAGTCTCTGGACACTCCTCCGGAAAAGCAGAGAAAGGCAAGGTTCTAACTTCGGGTCAATTATGTTTAAAGAGATACATTATAAATGACCCATGAAGGAAAAAAAAATCTTTCTTCTATAAGAGCTATACAGATAATTTTTCTCTCAGGGTAGAGAAGCAGAGCAGAGCCTTGTGTGAGCCTGCTCCTGGCCCACGTGGTTTAGATCTGAGGGGGATTAATGATGGAACCAACTGGAAGAATAGAAAGATCATGACTCTAGTCCCTTCTGTAGGCAGAGGAGAACCCACACCGTGATGACATGGCTTGGAGAAGTAACAGAAAACACCCCAAGTGTCTAGCAGCCTAGAATTAGTCAGCAGAACCTCTTCTCTTAGTTGTTGAGGAGAGGTAGGAGAATTCCCGATGTCGATACAGGAGCTACAGTTTAGGGAAGAAAGGAAGGGAACATGCTAAAGGTGCTGGCACTTGAAGTCTTCGGGGAGTATTTGGTGACTAACGCTCGAAAAGAAAAGCACAGTGAGGACCAACTTGGAGGCTCTGGAGTAGTTTCCTCTTTGCAACGTCTGAGAACTGAATAAAGAATAAAGCTCATTAAGCTGGGGGTGTGTGGAAAATGCCTTTGATCCGAATCCTCCTGATGCAGAGGCAGAAGACTCATGTGTTGGAGGCCAGCCTGAGATACACAGGAAAACCTTGTCACAAAAAAAGCAAGCAGAATAGAATGAAACTCTAAAGAACCCATTTTCCACCTCTTCCATGCCCTTAGCTGGGATGGAGCTTGGTAACTGTTTCAGGGGCATGTGTTAGAGACACTACACTGCTCTTCTCCTTCCCATCATCCTTAGTTTGTTTGCCTCATCTATACTTCCTGCCTGGCTACTGGCCAATCAGCATTTTATTAAACCAATTTGAGTAGCAAATCTTTTCTGTGTACAAGAGGATTATCCCCCAGCAGGTCATGCTGAAGCAATAAGGCTATATTATTAGTTCTGCTGAATGGGAATGCTAAGCTGAGTTTTACTCTCTGGCAGAGGGTGCAGATATTAAAGTCCTGATGGGGTGGGGGTTAGGGGATGAGTACTTACAGGAGAAGCAGTCTGAGATTCTTTTTTCTAACCTTGGAAGTATTTGGCAATTTGTTAGGACTTTGAGTGTTTGTACATATGTCGGGGTGTACCAATCGCTTTTATTCTTATGCCAGTTGTGTTGGGTTCAGGTGTTATACTGACTATCTGTTGATACACTTATCTAATCATTCTTTAGCAATACAAAATTTGGGAGTCAGATATGGCGTAAGAATCTGAATTATCAAAGAAGTGATGGAGAAGCAATCAATGACCTTCTCTCTTCCGTTCCTCCATCCAAAAGGCCTGAGCTTCCCTCTAAGCCCTGCCTTACTACTCCTATCTACCTGTCCTCAGTCTTCCAAAACCTCTATGTTTAATTTTGGTCAGCTACTAGCTAGCTCCACCCTCTGATTCAAAGCAAACTTTGTCAGAATGCGGTCAAAATCTCACACAACAATCTGTGACCGAAGAAACTGCTTCTGTGGCATGGCTCTAAGTCAGGACCCCCAGCGTGGTCTGACTGGTATACCAAGCTACTTGTGAGCTTCTGAAGAGTACATGTCTTCCCGCTAGCCTCCTTTCACCCATGTTTACTGTACAGGAACTCTGATGATGGGAAGGAGAGGGAGTTTGTGGTCCAGCATTCTACATCTATACGTTGCCTTTCTACGAAATTCTCATGCTCAGATTTGAGCATGATGGGTTAATCAAGCGGCCTTTACAAACACATTCTGGTTGGAGGCTCATGGAGGTTACAGTTTTAGGAGTGTGCTCTTGCGACTTAGTATTTGACGCCAGCACTTCCTGGGATCTTGAATTTTGAACACCCAGGCCTGATCTGGCTAAGTCCTAGTGAGGCAACTAGGACTAGGCCTGTGGGCTCTGGCACAAATCTTTCTACCCCACTGCCTGTCTCCACCGCTCATTACACTGTCTCGGCACAGTTCCTTTATGTTTAATTGTATATTGGTGTAGATTTCTGAGTGTCTGAATGTTGCAAGCAGTAGGGAGCAAATTATGTTCATAAAATATTTACAAATTTACCTAATATTTAAGAATAAGTCCCTGAGAAAGGGAATTTATAGTATGTTCTACTTAATGAGCAAAGAAGTATTTTCTTAAGATAAATTCAATGAACCGCAGAGCATTTTTGAGTTAGGGTGAGAGGCATGACAGTCAGGGATGGACTGACTTAGAAGATGTAGAATGAGATGGGCAGTCAACACAGACAGCCCAGGGGATCTGGCATTTGGAGGAGGATGTGCACAATATTAATTCAGAACTCTAGCTACATGCTATGCTAAGTTTTCACACTCCGTTGGTAACAAATATTCTTTTTTTCTCCGAGTTTTTTTATTTATAAAATGCATTTCTTGCTTTAAGTTGTCTTTGAGGGTGGTTAGCACATAAAGTATTGACAAGACAAAGAGAGAAAATAAAAGCTTGAAAATAACTAAAGAGAGGCCTTTGTGTTTGAAAAGATGCCTTCACCCAACCAGCACACACTTTAATAGCTTCTAGTATAACAGCTAATTTTGGTACAGAAACTGCAAACAGAAAATGCAAACAGCATCTTTAAATTCATGGGGAAAAACCCTTAGAATTCTCCTATATACTTCTAGGAAGTCAGAATAATGAGTATATATTCCTACCAAAGCACTGACTGACTGACACAGCGCCACTTTGACAAAACATACTCAAATAGTTACCCTACGAGGGATACAAGGAAATCTTGTTTTCAAAATTTCACTTGTGTACGAAAACACTTGATAACTAATCAGACCAGTATGAAACGGTACACACCACTGTGTCATAACATAAAATGATGTGCTGCATACATTTTCAGATAAAAAGACTTTCATAAAAGCAGACCTCTGCAAAGGCTGTGGACGTTCCTTGTAGATCAAAAAGCCATTTTCTCAGGGCAGGACTGCCCCCGTGTGGAACAGGCGAGCATCACAGGAAGAGGCAGAAATGTTTAACAGAAGCAAGAATGAGAATTCCATCAACATTCCCTGAGAGACTTTATTCTGGATCCATTGATCGAATGCTCCTCTTTCGGTACACGTAGTCCCACAATGACACTGACAGATTGACTAGAAAGTGATAATATAGAAATAGCCGTTATCCTCACTACTCCAGAGATGGAAAGTCACTTGCCGTCGGAGCTTGTCAGAGACATCAGCTCAGCCCTGCTCGCATGCACTGACTCAGGATCAGTGTTTTAACAAGATCCTGGGTTCTTTGTGTGCACCTAAGTCTAGACCTCATCTCCAGCCCACTCCATCCACCTACCATGTGGCTGCCAAGGTGCCTTTCACCAAGAACCCTACCTCGTTCAATGTCTGTGGTCTTAGGTACCTATAAGCTTATCTTTGGAAAGGTGATAATCTATTTTATAGGTTTATTTTCTTCAATTAATGTGTTAATTCCACAATGCAAAAAATATTAAAACAAATTCCCAGAAAAAAGGGCTTTTTTTTTGTTTCAGGAGAGGTTTGAGTATTTTATTTTGCCCAATCAGAGCCCTTCAGCAGACATTCATATACATATATGAACATTTTCCAGAAAAATTAATTTGTAATACATTCTTAAAATACCAGCATAATGGTATTTATTTACAAAAAGTATTTCATCGTGTAATTTTGAACCTTTTGGCTGTGATGACAAGGTTTTGTTTTTCTATTAAGTTACAGGAATGCAAATAACTACAAAGTTTCAAGACATTTTTAGTGTTTGCGATGGTGCTATTTAAAAAAAACGAAACAATACATAGACAATTTAAAAATACTTGGAAAGCATATCCTAGTAATTATCTTAGAGTTGCTGGACTGAGCAGACATAAAGAGAGGATGCATCAGCTGAACAGCACACTTGGTGTTTACACATAGGCGAGCACTCTGGACCAAACATGCTCATCCTCAGTGTGGACAATGCTAGAAAACTAAATCTGTCTTTTTAAATACCTTTTCTTTGAAAACACATTTACAATGAACCAATGATGTAAGTAGAAAGCCTCCCACCCTGATTCTAGCTACCATGTTGAGCAGAGGCCATGTCTAAAGTATTCCCCGTCACTATTCACAGACACACAGAAATCAAGTCACTATTTCTCATCTTTATGCTATTTCCATTGATATGTTAAGTTTGTTTGAGACTCATAACATTGTCTTTAATTGAAGCAAGGTTTAGATAAAATACAAACGATATTAAAAAAATCCAAAACATCAAAACCCACAATTACATAAATAGAACTTCACAGCAATTAACCTACACCTGTTTGCAAATGCCTGAGTCAAATGACCTACAGTGAATGAATTGACAGTATTTATTTACATCTTACAGATGAAAAAAAATTAACTTTAAATTATGTGTCTCGCTGAAAAAGTACATTCATGCTTCCTCCGAGAAACAGACACAGGACATCCTCTAAGCAGCTCTGGTGATGGACATCTAATTCAAGAATGAACCGGTAACTTCAGACCATAATTGGGAAGTTACTAAAACCATTTACTTTTTCAGGAAAGCTCAGCTCCATTTTTCCCTGCCAGCTAAAACAACTGGTTTCTGTCCACAGAACCTTCACAGCATCTGAGGCAGGCAGCGGCGATGCCCACGGCACTGTGCAAGTAGACTCGAGGAGAGAGCCGCTGCAAGTCCCAGCAGCCCTGCGTTCATTTCCAAATCAGAAGCACACGTGGGCATTAATCTCAACCCAGAACAAACGCTGAAAAGTAAAAAGACAAAACAGAAAACGAGAAGGGACACCAACTACATAGGAGTATTCTTTTCAAAGTAAATAGAGATTAAAAAGCCTAGAGATATTAAATATCAAACTGATAAGGAACAAATTCTATAAACGACAAAATAAAAACCTTTCATTGCATTGACAAAAATACATAATCTTTGTTCCTATTTCTGGAAATTTATTTTTTAAAAAGGTAGAAGAAAATATCTTGATAATCATTTTCAGTATATATATATATTAAAACAATAGCTAAAATAGGCAACCAACAGCAAGCTGAAACTACAGATAAAGTTATAGAAATTATTGTTGTGAACATTTTCCCTCAAAATAAAATCAATATTTGAAAATATTCAGTTTTTTTTAAAAAAACTATATAATTTTATCTTGCCATGTATGAAGACTTGTCAATGTTGTATGACTTTTAAAACTTAATCGTATCTCGACATGAGATATTAGTATTTCTTATTATAAGTGTAAAACATAACTTTTTGTATGGATAATACATACTTTTTAAGTACTTTGACTTAACAAGTTCATCATTTTTAAAATTAAAGAAAACACTTATAAAAACTTACCTAAAACTAAACGTACGTTCTCTAGCAGTGTATAAAGATGACGTGACTGTGTGACCGGAAAACAGCTCTGAAAAGTGTCGCAACAAAGACCAAGAACACCGAAATGTACAGCAAATAATTTCATTTGTTTTTAATCTTCAAAAGCTATAGAAAACCCTATTAAAGGTTTTAAAACTGATAGGTTTCAGGTGCAGCTAGCAGCACAGTCATGATTTTGGTATGGTTCACACACACAGATCGCTTGATTTAAACCGAAAATGCAGATTAAATGACAATAAAAAGTCATTACCTAAAAAAGTGCAGAAAAATTCAAGTTTAAAGTTCAGTGCTCTTTATTTTGCAGAAACAAATAAACAAAATCCCCCATTAAAATAAATCTTTGCCACAAAAAAAAAGTTCCCTTTGGAGATAGCTTTCCTAATGTCACACACAACAGCCTGGAGCAAAGCACAATGATTCGAATACAGAACTCAGGATAAACTGGAACGAATCCCCCAGTCCTCGGCTGTCTCATCCTAAACATCTGTACACGTCAGGCTTGTTTTGCACACGCGACGTCTACCTGAGCTAAGTTCTCAGTAGATCCTTCTCTAAGAAATGTCCTGATGGCTCTGCAGTATACTCACACAGAATGACAGGTGGATACAGCAGTATTTTTCCATGAAAACCTCAAATCTAGAGGAACAGGTTTTGATTTTAAAACCCATAATCAATTTTTTTGAAACACAGTATGACTGAAATGTGAGTGTTAAGGTGATGCCATATTTCAAACAGATATAAAGATTTTGACAGAATGAAATACTTTAAAGAACATTATTCTAAGCAAACACAGATTGATTTTAGTTTGAAAATGAAATGAATTGGATATGTGGTACATACAGAGATATCTCTTCCTGTTAATAATGTTAATTGCAGAATACTTGAATTTCAGAATCAAAGACAAATGTGATCAGTGCTGAGGGCGCAGAGAAGACAAACACCACACACACACATACACACACACACATACACACAGCACACATGCATGTACACACACATTTTCATTTTCTGATATTTTTTATTTGGACCTCTTGTTGTTGCTGTTAGAATTCCTGAAACTTTGGCTTGCTGGTGACTACTTCTTTTTGCATCAAAAAAAGACAGGAGTGGGTTGGGGGAGGCAGGCCCCGTCAGGCTGCAGTCGGCGCCCTGGGTCGGGACTGCAGACTGTTTTATTTACAGAATCAAGCACAGCTTGGGAAGATCATTTTCTCTATTCAAAAATACTTTATACTTTCTAATCTAGTCTCTTAGGTTGTTGTGCACAATATGTGGATTAATTAAAATAAGAAACAAATGATTTAAAATAATGCATTAGGATGATCTTATAAAATCCATCTCAGATAAACACATCTTCTCTACTAATAAATAATTACAACTTTGATTCATTTTATTTACATCAGTTAAAATGACTATAGAAAGAAATTCGATACACAAATAATGCAACAGATAAATAGGTGAGGCTCCACACAGAGTCAAGCAGTGTCTTAGGCTACGTTAGTACTTTCACCCTTGGAAAAGTCTCCACTATTGGGATTCATAAAACTGTACCTTTTCAAAAGGACACAACTCTCCCTATGAGGTATCATGGGACATGGGTTTAGTGGACAATGTATAATGCAAATTAAGCAATTTGTAAACTGCCAAATGTTCAGAGCATAGACATGAAGCAGAAATGTTACTCACTTTCTACAGATTGAGAAACTTTTAAAAATGATTGTAGTTATAAAACATTTTGTCTTGATCAGTTCTCTACCACATATATCTAATCCTTACTTGATGCTATTTAAAATAAACTTTGATGTAAACTTTCATATCCAGTAGTGCACATTATAAAATGTAAACAAAAGAATTATTAGCGAAAGAGGAACAGGTGAGTGACAGGCTGCGGAACTGAAGGTGTCTTACAGGGACCTTCACACATCACATGGAGAAAAAAACAAGCAGGCTCCCATCAGTTCGAGCCCTACTTATTTCAGGACAATGACTCAGTGCAGACTTTCGTAGAAGACAATATAGAAATGCCACGCTCCTACTTCACTTCTTCCTTTGTGGCTTTAACAATTATATCCTCCAGCTGTGTATAAACAGGTGTCTTCCTTTCTAGGCTACAATGCCACTGCAGGAACCGACCAGTGTCTGCCATTTAATGCACATCTCCCTTCATCATGGAAAACATTCAGTTACTGAAGTGATCATATTTTCTTTTCCTTTTTGCTTTTAGTATTTCAAAAGGATATGTACAGATTTGCAACGTATTTCTACAGGAAATATTTTATAGGTCATTAGACTAGACTCTTGGACAATTACTGACAAAAGAGGCTTGCAGTCTTCCATGCAGCAGCAATGTGCACTAAGATTTAACTGGCTCACCTGAGTGTACCGGAATTGTTAGCAAATCTAGGACATTTTAAAAGGGGAGATGAGCATTTTATTGAAATGATGAAACATTGTTGTTTTAGCAATTTTAATTAAATAATGCAAGGGTACATTTGGTTGAACATTTTATAAAAATTCAAGCAAAATTAAAAATGTAGCCAATTTCAACTTTTCTACAAATTTAAACAGTAACTCTTTTGGTCAAATCTACCTTTAGCTGAATTAATGTGAACAAGGACAAAGGACACTGAAGAATTCTCCTCACCACAATGGAGGGTTTCTTACTTTCCACACCGCATGGCCACTACATGGAAACTCTCAGATGAGCGATTCAGTCATGCGTTACACTTTTCAGTGAAAAGTGATCTATCACCTTGTTTGCTTCTGAAAACATAGGAACGGAACACAAATATATAGTAACGAGAACTGAAGAGGATCCCATACACAAGCCATGTGTATGCTCTGATTACTGAAAGCCACCATTCAGCACAGTCTAAAGATAAGGGGACAGTTTGTTGTTTTTCACTGATGATACAGATGACCAGTCTGCCTGAGAGAGGGCGAGTCCAGACAGCTGTGCATAAATCAGTCCCAACACAAATATGACCATTTCAGACTTAGAACTTCTGATTTATTGCCTCTCCCCATATCGGATAAAACACTGATGGTAGATACCACGGCACAAAATCTTTTGGCATATGAAAGTTTAATACAGGAATGATCCAGGAGTTCTCCACATCCCTCTGCATGTTCCTTCTGCGAATGGGACCCCGCTAAGCTCTCCGATGTCGTCTCACAGCCAGCACACGCCATAGGCTGCAGTCTGCACGCGTGAGTTCTCAGGGAAGCCGCGAGACCGAGGTAAGAACTGTCTTACTGTGACTGTGCTGGCGGGGGACGGCTGTCAACAAGGCGCTTGCCGCTTGTGTTCTTTCCCCAATACACCAGTGACTGCAACAAGGAAATGCCTCCTCCTTTTGGCTGAAGTTGGTTTTATTAGACTCTGGTTGTCAGAACTGGTACCACTTCTTATCTTTGTATTTCAGCATCATCTAAAAGAGGGAAAAAATCAAGAAAAATATGTTTTCAAATTTCCAGTAAACTATTTATAATTGATTTCTATAAAGCATACCACCTTGAAACATTCTAGACTGATATTACACCCTGTTTATTTCAATCTATTTAAACTAGCAAGAATTATCCTATTTAGATTAAAAAAAATCTATCCTAGAAGATGCTCAAGTTTCTAATATGTATCATATTTTTTTGATGTGTGACATAGTTTGTTGCTTTAGTGAATAACTTAAAAATAAGGCAACTGCCATGTCTCTAATTAGAAATAAATGTTAACACTTTAAAGAATCGGGGAAAGGCTGGAAAAAGTACTTCCATGTCAAATTTCCTAAGCTCTCGCTGTGTGCCAGACAACAAATGACACTCTTCTTACTTGATTTCAATTGATCTGTACAATTCTTGGGGTTTGTATTATTTCCTCAGTTTCTAAATTAAAAAAAAAAACCTAAGGCTTTCAGGTTTTACTCAAGATTAACAGAATTCTGAGCCTGGAGTTTGGGCCTGATGATCTGAATTCAAGAGCCTAGGATATCACCTCAATGCACTGTTCTCATTAGACTCTTAATTATGTCTAAAACCTGCACCTACTGAAGGGAAAGGCAACTGTGCTCCGTGGCTTGGCATGTGCAGATACTGTGAAAGTGACAGAACTGTGTGTAGTACTGTGGCAGCAAACGCCTGCTCTATGCTGAAGGCTACTGGCTTACATCGGAGGTGCTTGTGGGCACCCAGGGCTCCCGCTCTAGACAGATCGTTCAGTCCAAAGCGTGGAGTCCAAGAGTGACACACACATGCAAAAATAATGTGCACATTACACAAAGGTTTTGAAGTCCATAAAAACATTAAAAATGTCTTTTTATTTCACACACATGAGGTTTTTGCCTGCATTTTTCTATGTGAACAACCTTATGCTGCAAGCAGGCCAGAGAAGGGCATCGGGGTTTCCAGAAGTGGAGTTAGCAGATGGCTGTGAGCTGCCATGCGGGTTCTGGGAACCAACCACAGGTCCTTTGCAAGCGCAGTAAGCACTCTTACCTGCTGAGTCATCTCTGCGACCCACAGATGAATTTTTCATAAAGCTCTGTATCAGCCAACAAAATATAGCTGTGCGAGCATCATTTAGAGATCCCTACATTTTATGGCATCTGTTTCTGAGGTCAATGAATTCACTACAAAAGCTGTGCCCCTATCACTCCATGAGCATTAGCCTACAACACACACAGACATAACATGCTGATTTTAGCTATTAAGAGCTACCTGGAAGAACCCAGGAGACAACTGATTTCCTTCTTAGGTCAGGATGGTTAAGGAAGGTTAACATTTTTATTGAGGTCACTGACAGACAGCTGCATGTCTTCTGTATTGCTTATGGAGGTCCTAAGTGGGCATGCTCCGTCAAATGTACAGGTTTCAGGGGTCAGAAAGCACTGCCTTATCCTTTAAAGGGTTCCCTCTTGTAGTAAAAATTGGAACTTGCAATTTTACAAAATATATGTTTGTAGAAATAACAAAATATGCAATATTTTCATATTATCTTTCTCTAGTTCTTCGGGTGACTGTCTGCAAGTCAGGCATACCTCATGAGCGTGTTTAGAAAACGAATCTGCACTGGATAACATAGCTGCAGTTCTCTCTTCCAAGTCACCAAGCTTCTGCCCTCTTTCATCCAAAGCCAACCTGGCTCGGGCTAATTCACCCACAACTCCAGATGCAGCTCCTTTCACACCTTCAATCCCACCAGGCCCCGGGATGTGCTGTGCAAGGCTCCTCGAGGCCCTTCCTGAGGATGACTCTCCAACTGAAAGGTTTTAATAGTGAAGAAAAAAATGAGCAAAAATCCTACCACACAGCAGCGTTAAATTACAATTTTTAGATCATGTGGCAATACAACTAGAATATTAATATTTCACTTTATAATATACCTTTATTGTGTTGTAAATTATTTCTAGATGTTTTGCCAAACATGCAAAACCACAATGCACCACTATAAACATCCTACTCTCTCCTCATTCATACAGCAGAGCTCTGGGGAAATCAGGGCTAGCTAGCCATTGTTGGAAGAAGTAAGTATATCGATGCAGGTTTTGTAACTAAAATTGCTTTTTGAGTTTTAATATTATAGTTTATGAATTTTAAGCTTTTAACTTTAAGCATAAAGATCTGAGTTTTAATTTTCACATTTGATTTACTGTTCTTATTTCATAGGTGCTTATAAAAATACTATTTCCATTTGGTAGCCCAGATCTGTAGATAAGTTTTGTCTCCATTAATGTTTTCCAAATACATGAAATCACACTTTTTCTTTAAATGGCTTGCTTCTCCCCTTCAGCACTCAAGTCTGGGACTCTAACACACAGATCACAGCGAATCCCAGGTCCCTGAGATCAGACTCAGTTATACGCCCTGTACTTCCTTCATGTTTCCTTGACCCCTCCCTCACACTCTTCAGTCCCAGAATGTCTTCATCAAGGAAGCCCACGGCACGTCACCATCACGTTCCACTCCTGTCCGGCTTGTGCTCACTACTCTATTTCTCTCTATCTGCCCATTGTAAATACTCCACACAAATATATCACACAGCCTGGGCCTCTCTTGGCTAAAGGATCCACATTGAAGATAAAGTCTCAATCGATCTGTGTAAAAGCACACATCAGTGCCCTTTCTTCCTATGGCTGAAGAATGAATCATTTTTGGAGCACACCACATTTTGTCTTCACTGTCATTAACCAATGGGTAGTTTCCACTTTTTTTGACTTATTATAAGCAATGCTCGCTTGAATATTTGTGCAAGTGTTTGTGTAAACATACACTTTTCAGTTCCCTTGGGCATATATGCCTAGGAATGGGATGGTTGAGACATGGGCTGGACACTTGGTAACTCCATGTTGAACTTTCTGAGGTCTAGGGGACAGCTTTCTCAAGAGCATGCAGCATTTTCATCATTTCCACCAACAACATGAGCTGTGGCTTCTCTACACTCTTCTAACGATCCTGCGTACTGACCACAGCTATCCCTAGTGAACAGCACGTGATGCTTCACCAAGGCTTCTGCCACACATTGCTTCCTTAATGACAAATGATGGTGGACATCTTCTGATGATTACTGATCATGGATATTTCAAAAGAAATCCAAACCTTCTGCTCATTCAAAATTGGGCTACTTATTCTTTTATTAGTGAATTATAAATTTTTTGTGTATTCTACATAGTAGACTTCATCATGTATTAGATATGATATGCACGTGGTTTGTCTTATTAGTGGAATTACCATCTTCTCTTTTTGCTACTCATTTTCTGAAACAAAGCTCTCACACAGACGAACTACAATTTATCTCATTTATTCTCCGGTTGTTTGTGACTTAGGGGAAGTATCTGTGAACCACTGACTGAGGTGAAGATTTTCTTCATTCCTTCTAAGAGTTTTGTATTTTAATCCTCATGTAAAAGTCCTTGATTCTTTAGACTTAATTTTTATGTTGCTGGTTTTTATCCACATGAATATCTACTTGTGTCAACATCAATTGTTGAAAGGCCATTATTTCATCTCATTGGATTTTCTTGACATCCTTGCAGAAAATCAGCTGAGTATAAATGCGGTAGGCTAATTTCTGGACTCTCAATTTTTTTCTATTGCTTATGTTCAGACCAATATCCCACATCTTACAGACTATAGCTTTGTAGTAACTTTTGCCATGGAAATGTGTGTCTTCCAGAGTCCTGCTTTCAGACTCTGCTTATGGAAAGGGTATCTTCACTTCCTTCATTTCATATATAAATCTTGCAAGCTGTTTACTTTTTTTTTCCAAAATCCAGTTTAGAATCTGATGGGGGTTATTTATACTGGTTTGAGAAGCCGCACTGATATAGCAGCAGGATAAATGAAGTCTTTAAATTCAAGAACATGAGAATCTATTCTTTTACTTATTAATTTTTAAAATAATATTCTCAAGTTTTAGAGAGAATGTCTTTTACTTCTTTGGTGAAGTTATTTCTAAATGATTTATTTTATAATGCAGAACTCTACCAGACCTTCCAAGAAGAGCTAACACCATATAATGTACTCCCCTAGTTCCCCCATAGAATGTAAAAGGAAGAACTTCCCCCTTGTCTCAGGAAGTCTACACTACTATGACATCAAGACCACGCTGAGATCTAATATATATATATATATATATATATATATTGATGCTGAGATACATGGAGCTTTTTCCTGCATTTTCCTTTGGGATTATTCATTGCTATCAAATAGAAACCCAGGTATCTTTTAGAGACCAATCATAGGTCCTTTGACCTTGCCAACCTGTTTATCAGCTTTATTAATTTTTGATTGGTTGTCTTAGGCTCTTCTACAATCAAAATTCTGCAAATACAGACAGTTTGACCTTTTTCCACTCCAGTTCTACGTTTCTTCTCTTCCTCTTGTATAATTGTGCTTCTAGGACAATTTGACAAGAAGTGGTGAAAGCCCTCTGCACTTGCACATGAATTCACTATTAGCCACACTTTGGAGGAAGGACTTCAATCAGAATGTCATTAAGTATGTGTGTATACATGTGCAGGCATGCACACATACATGCTGCTGTTCAGCAGCACCCATGAAAGGAGAGGGAAGCACATGAGACTTGGAGGTAAACATAACTTTTGATCTAGGGAAGCAGGAACTTGGACGGTGAGTCTCTAAGCCCTGCCTCCAGCTTTACAAGAATGAAGATGTGCTGTGGAACGGCATGGCCAGCCAAGATGCTGACAGAGACTCCTGGACTGTCCGGCTGTCTGCAAGCCACGTAAATAGTTCCAGGGCTTGAGATCTCTTAGACATCACCTGCATTGGGCTGTTCCATGTTGCGGCTGCTTTTGAGGCATCCTTACTCCTGTATAAGAAACCCCTCATTGTTCGGCCTATTTACTAGGAACCCCGAACAAAAACTCACTGATTCATCAAGTTGGACATGGGTGCAATTATTACTTTGGTCAGTGATGAGCTCCCTTTCTGGGATGAATACATTATGTGCACATTCTATTTTCCCAGGGAAAGTTTCTCGTATAGCACATGCATATATTAGGTTTTTGAAGAACTCAGCCATTCCAAGAACGCAGTATTCAAATCCACTGGAACCTTCTTTAACTTCTCTCAACAAGTGTTACAAAATTTAATATCCCCAATGGGAGTTTTAATTTTTGTTAACATTTATTTCTTGTTATAAATGGTGGATATATATATATCCACCCATGCATTCAACCAGGACCTTGTGTGTGGTAGGAAAGCCCCTTTCTACTGAAATTAACCATTGACTAAATTTCTCTAAAAATAAGTAACTATTGTGAGATAAAAAATGCCCCCTTCCTCAAGATGACTACACTTCAATTTCTAGAAGGCAGGGACATGGTACCCTATCATAGAAAAGGGCTCCACAAGTGATTGACCTGGCCTGGAGAGTGTGTATCATCTAGGCAAGTGCAATCAAATCACAGGACTTCTTAAGAGCACAGTGTTTTTGTGTTTTCAGTGGGCAGGGAGAGGTGCAGATTCAGAAAAGCAGAGAGATGTGACACTGCCTTGCAGAGTGACACAAAGATCGGGAGCCATGGAATAGAGATGACCTCCAGACGCTGAACAAGGAAGGAAATGCCTTCTAACCCGGAGTCCCCAATGAAGAACACAGTGCTGGTAGCAGCAGGATAAACTGTGGTTATTTCTAACAGACAAAACTGAAGTCTAGTAAGCTGGGTTGTTTTGGTCAATAGATTTGTGGAATAACAGCAGTGTCAGAAAACTAAGACAAATAATAACGTATAAAGATCTCATTTTAAGGTTTTGTGTATTGATTTATCTAGCAAGTCCTCAAACTTGGTACTGATAAAGTCTTAGCTACAGGTTATCTTGCCCTAGATGAGGACAGTATGACCGTGGTCACTCCTTACTCTCCAATCCTCAGCTGCTATAAGGAAACAAGCTTGGCTTCCAGCAGACTGTTCTTCTGCACCTGGCCAGAGGTTGGAAATGTAAACTACAGCTTATAGTGGGAGATGGCTTGTCCGGCACACAAAAAGTTCAACTCCCAGTAGCAGGAAAAACACCCCAAATAAATGAAATCAACTTTTCCCCTTTATGTCAACTTCTCTCTGGTGTTTTATAAAAGTGACAGAATTTGCAACACACTCATCAATTAACGGTAACCAAAAAAAATTAAAACAATAAAGATCACATTTAATATAAATAAAGAACATGATTTCTAAACTACCAGTTAAAAGTTGTAAACACTCTCTTTTAGCCATTTGAAGTTGTGCTGACTTTAGTTTCCTGAGAAAAAACATTTTACTGATTGAAAACAGAATGACACAGTAGTTTTATGCCTTTTGTTAAAACATGGGTATATCAATTATTGTGATAAATAGGAAAAAGTAAGCATAGCTTATACATGTAACAAAATATTTATATGGATTGAATGTTTTTGTCTTATAGGAATATAAATCAAATTAAACTAGCCGACTTACATAGCTCTTCTCTATCGAGAGACTGTGCGCCACCTCCGAACAGGCCTTTAAAGAAGCCCCTGTTGGGTGCCTCTGGTGTTTCTACAGGAGTGAAGAGCTCACCCAGCATCTCCTTTAAAAGCAAAACCAATTATACCGTTAAAGATCCAGGGAAACAGAAATGTAATTATCAAGGTCACCACTGTAAATGTCATGGTGTGGTGACGACTTCCTGGACATTCATCAACAATTCACAAGGCAATTCCAAGTGGTCAGAGCAGAAACACTCTGGCTCACTCTAACAGTAGGGTTCCAAGACCAGATCCACTAAGACGAATCTGTTGTTTTCCCCTCCCACCAATTCCTTGTTAGCATTAGAGTCAAGACAGTATGCCTGCCTAGAAGGTGAGGAGACCTAACTTGTGCCTGAGACTGTCTCGGTGTGTGCCCCAGGCTGGTCTGGAACACAAGATCTTTTTCTGAGTTCTGGGACTGCATTGCCATCTCCAGTGAGTATTTGATTTTCAAGATAACATTTAAATCTAATTCAAGAAGCTGATGATTAAAAGATAACCAGGTTATCTTCTAATAGAACATTCTCTACAAGCAGGCCAAGGCATTCAGTGTAACAATGGCCATAGTCAGTTTCAGTAACTGTCATCTTGCATGGGACCAGACAAATGTCATTTAGACAGGTCAACTTCATTTTCATAAACATGTAATTTCCACAAACATCATCTGACACATGGAAATTCAGAAACCCAAGGAAGAGGGAGGAGCAGCTTTGACACTGACAGTCTTCCCCTGAACTGACTGTCAGCATTCTTCAGACAGAAGAAAAATAAGAGCAAGTTTGGAGAGAGGATTGGCTACCAACAGGGAGTAGCCAAGAAACACAGTTCAACACACGACAAACCTATGGTCAACATGAGACTAGAGAGAAAGCTCCACTTATTCCCACTAAGAGGAGGAACAAGACGCGGTGTCAGCCCTCCACATTTCCTTCACTACAGAGTTTGCAGTCTCCATGAGAACACGGAGACAAGGAGACGAGGGATGCAGCTGGAGGAAGACATCCCGTATATGCTTGCAATACAAAGTCTGACTGGAAAGAGGCTTTCCTAACATTTTAATATAGCTATGGCTTGTCTTAATTTCTTACGCGCTTCTTTCTAGAAGAGAAGGAGTTTATGCTCTGACGTTATCAGTTGTGTTTTCATAACAGAAAGACGCTGGGCTGCAGTCAAGAAGCCGTTGCTAACCCAAGGCGACAAAGAACTTTCCCCTTTCATTTCCTTTAGAAACTTTATAGTCTGGGGGTTAAAATGTAGCTTGGTGATCTATTGTGATAGTTGTATTAAACAGATTAAGTAAGTCTTGGGCAAAACTTACATGTCTTTTTTCTCACTTGTAGACTCTAGATTTTATATTGATTATATAGATGACATAACAGAAGAAGAAAAACATACTGTATAGGGTACAATCAGGACTAATTAGGGGGCAAGCAGAGAAAAGAAAAGGCAAATGCATGTGGGGGTATGCCCCAAGTATATTGTATGCCTACATGAAAACTACCATCTGCAATCCAGCATACAAAAATAATGTGCTAAACATAAACCACACAAAAAGGTTCTGAGTTTTCCTACCCTGGCTCCTATGTGCATTCAAGGAGAAAAGGGGACACAGCTAGTATGAGGGACCCCAGAGAATCCCTAAGTTCTACAAAAGTTCTAATACTTGTGTTGCTCACTTGAAGATTTTCACACGTCTCTTGACTGTAGGTGAGTCTCTGGATTTCTGTAGGCGAAACAAGGTATAACGCTTGTCCATTGTTGGTGAAGCAAAAGGTCCTGGCTATCCGCATGTTCGTAAGGGGCAAGTAGTAGACGTCCAACAGAGGTCTTAGGCTTGGCAAACTTGAGGGGAAGTAAACAATTTGTTAGTAATAGGCAGCAAGTTATTCATAGGGTAGGTGCAATGTACAGTAACACTATGCATGAAGACGTGATGGCCAAAACCACTACTCTTAATGCTCGTCTAGAAAATTCATGAAAAACAACAACAAAAAAAGGCTGGGGCTGTCAAATCATTTAGTTTATATAACTGAGGGAGGCAAAATAGGGTTTGCATTTCTCATACCCTTGTTTATATATTACCTATATAGAAATAAATTCTTAGTGTGTAAGATGAACAACTCAATAATGTTTTTCAAGCTGAATTTATACTGTGATCCAAGCAGGAATACTGTATGTGTTAAGAAATGACCTCCTTTATACCTGAAAGTCATAATATGGCCGTTGGCGCAGAAGCAGGCGAGGCAGACACTGTTGCTCAGTGCTACGATATCTCCACGAAGCACGAAGGACGTTTCAGTAATGTTCTGCTTGTACGCACAGTTCTGGGTCGGCAGTGAGATTACCTTAGCTTGCTTTTCAGAACATATCACTGCATACTGGTTCTCACTAATTTCCTGAGAAGAGGAGGGGGACACTGAGACAGGGCGCCGCTTTTTCTGCTTCTCCTTTTCGTCCTTTTCTTCGGGAACGTTGTGCTCTTTCCAGGGTTCGGACGCAGGTGGCATTAAGCAGCCCGTGGCATCCAGAAATGCCATTCTCAAGATTGCACCTTTTAACCTCAATATAGTACCTAGAACGTAGAAGTTTAGTATATACTTCCATTTTTAAATTCAGAGTAAATATGCTTATTCCAACTCTGACACTAAATACACAATTATGCTGGGTGCACCCTGTACTGAATACGTAATTGTATCAGGTTACTGATAAAAATCCAAAACTCAAGCCATGTTACTTATGAGTCTGGAAAAATATGTCATCCTTACATGCTCCAAACATAATGTCAACAGTTATTAATTTATAAATTAATAAAATAATTAACTTGGCCCACACATATCTGACTGAAAATTAATAATGAATGATAGGTGTTTTGTTTAATGTAGAATCAGAAAATTTATTTTCCTTAAAACATTAAAACTAATTTGCGGACACAGACTCCGTGGAAGCAAGAGGACAACGTGGGGAGTTGATCTCTCCTTCCCCTTATCTCTGAGGCAGGGCCAGACTGGCTCGCCTGAGAGTTCTGGGCCAGCTTCTGTCTTTTCTCTCACCTGACATGGGTGTGCTGGGATTACAGATGTATTCATGCTGAGTTCTGGGGAACTGAACTTACGTTAGTAGGATTGAGTGACAAATGATTTTACTGGCTGCCCCTCCTCCATAGCCCTAGAAAATTTATTTCTTAAAACAGAAAACTGCCACTAATACCATTTGTCTGTACAATGCTTAGATCAGGAAACACTAACTGGGCCAGAGCATGTCCCACACGGGGCACCCATCTGCATGCAGAGCAGGGTGTACGCACCACTTGGAGACACAATCACTGGTTGAAGGAGTCTTTGGTCGGGCCCTGGAGGAAGGTTCAGTGTGATGATGAACACTGTTCCCAGCGTTGTTCCCACCCACAGACATGGGGACGGGGAGGAGTCCGTCTTCCGAGTGTAAGTTTCACAGAAATGAAGAGCAGAGATGGCCTCTCGGGATTCCTTGTCAATGCTGGTCACACTTGAACTCCGTGATCTGCTGAAGGAATTATCTTTTATATCTGAAATGATTTAAAAGGAGCGATTGTTTTAGTTATAACACGTCGCACTTTGTTGTTGTTGTTGCTTCAAATTTGATTAAGTACTTAAATTTGCCCCAAAGCAAAATCTATTATGGCACGTGAAGCTTTTAAATGTCCTTTCAGGTGAAAAGATAAACAATTTACTTTTATGTTAATCAAATTTCCTTTTTTCTTAAATACAAAATGTAAATTAAGTTTCAGAAGAGAGCAGGCTACCAACCAAAAAAAGCCAGAATGTGTGACCTCTGCATGACCTCTGTATCTGTCTTTGCAAGGCTGTTAATTCCTTGCCATCAGAAGACATGATTAGGTGAAATTAGAGATGTGAAGATCTTTTCATGTCTTTACATGTCAGACTGCATCTAGAAGGGTGAACCACGTCTGTTTCTCAGTCTGTTCACATGAACACCATAAAAACCAGTGCAAGATTTCCCTCATTTCCCTTAAATAGAAAACATTCATCAAAGAAATTTAGCTTCCACATGTGTACGTGGTATCGGGCTCACTCTTAATGCCAGCATATTTCTCCAGTCAGGTTCGACTGCAGCAATGCAGCCACTGTATTTTAGCCTGCCTGAAGGTCTGTCCGCGAGGGCAGCCTCACCTGGACACGGAGTTGCGGAGTTCCGCTGGCTGTGTGCTGCTGCACGGGTTCTCTGTCTACTGACCCTTCCCCAGCACCTGATGGGTCTATTTGAAAATTACACTCACTACTTTTTCTTCCACTAGCTTCTTAGGTTCAATTCTAACTCCATCTGAAGCCTCAGCCTCGTTTCTCTAAGAGCATGCCCAAACGCTTACCAGGCATGCTCTCTGCTTTGTCTCCTGAGAAATCCTATCATAAACAGAGCTTTAAACTCTACGGACCTTGGTGACATTCGGGTTACCTTAACCAATAGGTTCAGCCCTGCTTCCAAGCTTCCACTTTACCTACACAGAGTGGGGATGCTAAGTTCCGTGGCAATATTGTTTCCTTTTTTTCTGTAGCCAATCTCGTTCCATTATTTTAAATTCAGGCTCTCATCTCCATTTACCTAGATTGACAATGCCATCTTTAGTTTCTCACTGCTAATACAACTCAGTTTCATACAGCACAATTATAATTACTGTGATTAAAAACATCCCTCAGTAGCTTCTACTTGTCTATTTGATCATGCTGTCTTACTATGAATGTCCAGAGCCTCTCTACAAACTTGGAGCATAAGTTCCTGGCTGTCTCCGATGTTAAGCCTCTTTAGTTTCTTTTTTTTTTAAAGTAATTTTATTAAATTATAAAAGTTTCCATTTCCGCCCCTCTTCCCAACACCCTCCCACTCCCCCCACTCCCTCTCCTCCTCCCTCTTCGTCCCTTAGGGCAGTCAGGGTTTCCTGCCCTGTGGGAACTTCAAGTTCCTCCCTCCAGGTCCAGGAAGGTGAGTATCCAAACAGACTAGATCCCCAAAATCCAGTATATGCAGAGGAAACATGTCCCAGTGTCATAGTCAATGGCTTTTCAGAAACACTTCGGGCCAGCCACATTCAGAGAATCCGGCCAAATTCCGAGAATCTGGTTAGATCACGTCCTCACGTCCTCGTTCAGTCCCAGCAATGCAAATGGATGGAAATAGAAAACGCTTTACTGAGTGAGGTAAGCCAGACCCAAAAAGAGGAACACGGTATGTATTCACTCATAAGTGGATTCTAACCATAATTAAAGGTCTTTGAGCCTATTATTCGTGATCCTAGAGAAGCTAAATAAGAAGATGAACCTGATGAAGATTATTTAGCTATCCGCCAGGAGGTAGGAAATAGACAAGAGTCCCAGGTAACCTCGAGTGCATGGG
The DNA here is from genome assembly GCF_982192425.1 of Myodes glareolus. NCBI lineage: Eukaryota > Metazoa > Chordata > Mammalia > Rodentia > Cricetidae > Myodes > Myodes glareolus. Next base: position 124,306,922 of record NC_142026.1, on the reverse strand, counting down.
GGGGGGGGTTGTTGGAAGGGGAGAGGGTTAGAGAGAAGGGAGTAGGGGAGGAATGGGGAAAGCCTCTTTAGTTTCTTATGGAATCTAAGTGGAGGCTCCTGTTTTTTCCCAAACCTAACCCGTATTTAACTTTTGTGATTTTTGAAGATCCTTGCATCTGACCCTTTAGTACCAGTAACAGTTGTCAGCTCAGCCATTCTTTAGGCCTCTGCTGCTGTGGTAATTCATTCGGCCAATAACTTTCGGGGGTACCAGCCATTGGCATTGTCTGAGTAGCTAATAAGAAGCCTAAGCCATTGTCCAAAGAATTATATTTAATATACTAGCCTCTGAGTGATTATTTCAGAAGTGGTTGCAGGGACCCGGTGGGCAGAGAGAAATCGGTCCAGTGGGAGTGGGCGAGACGGAGAGACGTCTCCATCCATTTACACTCTGCCCTGACTCTAAGCTATTGCGCTTTGTTCTCGCCCACAGCTATTTCTGACCTGTCTTACTTCCTGTTCTAAGATGGCTGTAGTGCAAGGATGGTACCGTTTTGATGCTCTGCAGAATCTTCTAATGTTTCACTTATGAAGTTTATTCAATAAACACTAAAGATGGATCTATAATCGTTAGTTTAAGCCATTTTCTTCAATGGTGTCATTAGGTGTATTAAAATTTCCAGAGGCCTCCATCAATAACCCTAGCGCACCTAACTTCTGAGATCATGGCTTTCAATGCTTTTTAATGTCATTAATTAAAAGTGCAGGAAAGTTTTCTAAGGTGTATTTTAGTAACATAAAAAGGTATAACCCAATCCTGATACTCCATGGGCTTCCTGCAAACAAATTTAGACTCATAAATTGAAAATATTTTCCCAATAATTTCATGTGACAGATTTTGATGATAGCAAGCCTCTAACTCACTAGGAACGACAGCAGTCAGGGTCATATCTAACTGCAGCTTCTGAATATTGCCTTTCTTTTGTCCAAAGGTCTGTACTTCTCTGACAGGTGACACCATGGTGGAAAAGATGACTGCTCTGGTGTGGAGAGGTGGGAACGTGTCACCCTGACACGGATGACTGGGAGTCTCGTCCCCAGAGTGGCAATGCTGACATGACAAGAGGAGTGAGTGTGTCACCTGACACGGATGACTGGGAGTCTTGTCCCTGGAGTGGCAGTGCTGACATGACAAAGCCTTTAAGAGCAGGGCCCAGTGGGCGCTCAGCATGTTGCTGCAGTATCGCCCACAGAGGACATGCGTGCAGCTCTCCAGGAACCCTGGTCTGCCTGACACAGGAAGGACTGGAGAACAAAGAGCAAGCCTGGCCCGTGTCTGTCTCACTTCTGACCTGTCCCTCTGACACACTTTTCCACTCTGATATCATACATCATGTGAGAGCTCCGACCAGAAGAAAGAAGCAGATGAGGGTGCCAAGGGAGCAAATATTTAAAATATAAATTATTAATAAATAAACACTTTATTAAAGAATTGGGTATTTTGTTACAGCAACAGAAAATAACTAAAGCCCTTCATGTAAATGAAACAAACTTTCCATATTCAATAAATACCACATTTCAGCAGTTAAGAGCACTTCCTGCTCTTCCTAAAGTCCTGAGTTCAGGTCCCAGCAACCACTTGGTGGCTCACAACCATCCTTAATGAGATCTGGCACCCTCTTGAGGAAGAAACCAGGTCAGTCGTCCTCATCAACTTAGACCACGAAACCCAGTCTGGACAAGTTCAACAGAACCGTCATATACAGGCTGCCCATGCATGCTTCAGCATTGCCAGGGCATAAATTTCATTTCATTTTTTAATAAAAAATACCAACTATAAGAATTTATGAAAGTTTTCAAATCTCCAAAGTTATTTTTCAAAATTAAAATTTAAATGTATTTTCCAATGATAATATATTTTGTTACATAAACAATACACCTAAATGACAGACAAATTTAGTCATGCCCCAGTGATAAGAATGGAAAGTAATGCTACAGGCAAAGTTGATAGTACAAATTTCTGTAAACTAACACATGGAAAATGACATATTTGTTAAAATTATAGGCAGTTAACAATAATTTAATTTTTGAATGTTAATTCAGCAAAGTATACAGTGTATTAATTTAATAGACTGATTTAATTTCAAAATACTAAACTATATAGCAGTTCTTACTATATGAGTTACCTATAAAAATTATATCACCAGAGAAACTCCTCAGGCTATATCAATATGAGAAAAATGGATTTGTCATAACAACAAAATTCCACCTTGATGGACATCAGTTGCCTATTTATCATCTACCCAGAACTGTTTAAAATTAAGTTAGAAATTTCAGTGTTAGAATTTTCAGTGGTTCATGAAACACGACTCCACCTATTCTTATTAAGTCAGTTGGTATGGGTATCTGTGGCTTGATTTATTCTTAGAAAATGAGCAAGCTAAACAAAAGAGAACAGTTAATTTATTTGTTTGTTTGAGACACTGCCTCAGTGTGTAGTTTAGACTGGTTTCAAATGCTGGATTTTCTTGTCTCAACTTTTAAAAGCTTGGATAACAAAAGCACTATTAGACAATATTTAGCAGTTCTAGTATGAAGAACAGAAATGAAAATAGCTAGAATAGAACAAGGCTTGCCAAAATCCAGGTATGATCATAATACTATATATATCACCATTTTTGTTGAATCTATATAATTACCTTGGAAAATACTCTCACTATTTAACTAGTAACTAAAAGAGGTCTAAAGAGGCTTATAAAAGCAGGGTGGGCACACACTGACTAAACGATTTGTATAATTTGACAGATGGTATGTGTCTTTAAAAATAATCTACTGTGCCAGGCGGTGGTGGCACACATCTTAAGTCCCAGCACTTGGGAGGCAGAGGCTGCAAATCTCAGTGAGTTCGAGGCTAACCTGGTCTACAAAGCAAGTTCTAGGACAGCTGGAACTACACAGAGAAACCCTGTCTACAAAAACAAAAAAAGGTTTATTGTAATAGATACACACACACACACACACACTACTAGCTTAAAAAGCACTTTGAAATGAGTACTTAAGAATATGAGACTTTTAAAGATACTTAAAGACTCACAGTCAGTTTAACTGGCAATATTGACTGTTACTGAAATCATGAGCCTCTCCAAATGTGTGATGAAAATCCTGGATCATCTTCTACAGCAAACATGTACAATACAAGTCTGAGAAATGCTTGGGTTTAAATTATGACTTTTATTTTTTTAGTTATAAATCTTATTTCTACAGTTACACTCTACATAAATGTTTTTAATTAAACTTATTCTTTAACAATTCTCTTTCTCCCTCTCCCTGCTTCCTTTCCTCCCTCTCTCTTCTCTTCTCTTCTCTTCTCTTCTCTTCTCTTCTCTTCTCTTCTCTTCTCTTCTCTTCTCTTCTCTCTCTCTCTCTCTCTCTCTCTCTCTCTCTCTCTCACACACACACACACACACACATCTACATGGCACTCAGATTTTCATTTTTATAATGAAGGACATTGCTCTTCTGGAAACAGGAGCTAGCTTATATTCTACAGTTAATTTCATTCCCTTTAAGAGTGGTACTGTAGAATTCTACTAAATTTGATTTCCTACAGTCAGAACTTCCTACTGACGATAGCTATGTACATACAGGCCTCTACTGATTACCACATGCTTCCTCTCAGTACAACAGAGGTAAGGAAAATGGTGAGAGATAGGCTAAAGTTAGTATGTTAGAGCATAGAGAACAAATTTCTTATTAAGCACTGTCATTGTTGACTTCGACAATAATTTGGAAATACTCTCTTATAATACTCAAATGGAGCTCATTCATTGTGGAATCAATGGGCAGGTACCCCCACACTGTGCTCAGTCTGATGCCTGAGTCTGACAAGGACTCTAGTTAGCACAGAGGAAGGTGGAATTAGTGGGAAACTTTAAGGAAAGCAATGCAGTCATCCCTAAGACCATGCTCAGGAAAAGCATCCTTTACTGCTACTTCTTCCTCCAAACTAAACAGGCATTTCAGGGAGGGGGATTCGAGAGAGAAATGTGGCTTCACCTGTACTACATGGGTCATGTTACCTTATTGCAATCCCATTCCACTATACGAAAGCCTGGGAGCCGTTTCGAGACAGACTAAAGCACACTGTGTGGATGGACTCCTTCCCATTGACTTCAGAACAAATGAGCTACATAAGAGTATCATAAGGGAGTATTTCTAAATTACTATCAAAGTCAACAACGGCGATGTTTAATAAGAAATTTGTTCTATATGAAAAACTAGTTATCTATTTCAGAAATATTAAATTAGTGTAAAATTAAGTTTGTAAAGTTTAAAATGGTTTTTGAACGGACGGGATATAAACAGTTTTAGTAAAAACTAAGCTGTAATTGAGAAAATTTCACTTAGAAAAAAGCAAGAGAAGCAAGGAAATATGGATTTTTGTCTTGCCTGAGTGTGCATCCTAAATACTATTTTAAAAGATGTTACATCAGGGATCATCATAACATTGACTTTCAGTCCGATTTGCATTACAATAAATCTGGAATATTCTGATCTCCACTTTCCTACTATGAAGTCCAATTACTTTGCATATTTATTCTACTCACCTAAATCGGGCTTTAGGTCAGTTGGCAAGCTTAATTTCCTTGACATCTTTGCTGAAAAACAAAATAAATTTTTAAAATTCTGAGAAATATTTGACTGATATTTATCATAGCAACTGATTTTCAAGAGAGAAGTGAATATTTTTATTTCTGAATCTAGACCCTGAGATAATTAAAATACATTTATAATGATATCAGGAGTGGAAAATAAGTCTTACAAATTTCTAAAAGTGTGTACTTACTTGATATAATATCTTTGTATGCTTGAAGCTCTTACTTCAAGGCAGCATTTTAAACTCTTAACTTACAAAGAGCTACTGCTCAGGACTATGGGAGCAAAGCCACTGCTCAGAGGGATGTGTTGCAGACGAGGCAACAGCCACAAGCACAAGCTAGGGCACGTGACAGAACATTTTCCTAGCTCCTAGATCACGGATATTGGACTCCTCGTTTTCGTTTAAAGCTAATTTTTAGAATATCAGACATGCTTACATCTCTAAACAAATCAAAGTATTTATGCAATAAACATATTTGATGGAATCACTATTTGACATAAATTAATACTTCCATTTCCATTTTAGTTAGAAAAACACAAAGTCATACTTAATCTAAAATTATGTTATTTAAATAAAATATCAATACAGGTCCTTTTATATAAAAGAAACTTCAAAATTTCATCCATAAGTTTCATGGAATTCACTTTCCATCCTCAAAATCAGTTATTGCCTTCACTTAGGAAGTGGTTTAAAGTTAGGAGTCAGTTTGCTACATCTATTATGTTAGTGGTACGGCATGCGGCATAGACTAGTGCTCCCAATGGGGAAGTTTGAAAAAAAAAATACTGGTTAATACACGAATGCACACATTTGGTTACAGTTGGGACGGTTAGGAGATACTTAAAGCACAGACCCTGCTAGTCCACAAGGGCGCCATGTAAACAAAGAGAAATCCAGTCATAGTACATGACTTCCACATCTAAAAAAACGACAAATCCAACGTTAGGAAAAGGCATTAGGTAGGCTGGAAAGGTCCTAGGGCAGGGGAAGGGGAGTCAGCTTGTTATTTCTTAGCTTGACTAAGCTAATTAGAATGTTCTAACAAAACAACCGGCCACGTTTATCCATCAGCTGCCTCATCTTCACCAGCTTACTAAATCTGAGCCAAGAGATAACAGGTAGCACACAAAGTAGCTGAAGACAGCCATAGCTGTTGACCTCAGATACCTGGGTCCTACGGTATTTGATATGCAATGTGCTTAGAGTCAGAGGACACTGTGTGCCTCAACAGTGCTCCAAAGGCAATATTATTAAGTCAACACTTTCAAAGAATTCACAGAAGTTTTCACAAGATATCATAGGTCTAATATGGAGAGATTGATAAGTAACATGAAATAGAAAAATCAGGCTTACATAGCTCAAAAGTAATTTTTTAAAAGACCCGGATGCCATCTCTCTGACCCCACTACTCTGCTTGGTCAGATTATTGTGAGCCACTAGGACCCTTTCTCAGATGTGAATGTGTTCATTCATTACTTGTTACTGCATCTGTGATGCTTCCTTACCCTAAACCTGATGACATTTCTAGTAAAAGAGGTGAGGGACCTTTAAAACAAACGTATAGAATTTCATGCTTTACTCAACTTTTTTGTTGCTGTTGTTTTCTGTTTTGTTTTGTTTTTTTGAGATGGAATTCTCTATGTAACAGTCCTGGTTGTCCTGGAACTTACTCCATAGAACACGCTGGCCTTAAACTTACAGAGATCCACCTGCCTCTGTCTCCCTAGTGCTGGGATTAAAGGTGTGTGTCTCGATGCCTAACTCAACCTTTTAAGTTCATTTCAAATCCAAAGTTCAATAGATATGTATAAAAAAGAAATATCACAACTAATTGTTATAAATAACAAGTTTATCTCTCTTGAAGTAATTTACACAAAATGAACATTTTATTAATTAGAAATGTTTTATTTATACTTTCAATAATCAGACTTGTGGTCCTGCTAAAAAATTTTTTAGCAACAAAATTCTGAATTTCATTAAATACTTTTGCTTTTCTTTAGGATGTCTGCTAGAAGAAATTCATATAACCTCAAGTATCTTTAGAAATGTAAACAAATCTCTCCAATAAAATAAGAACTTCTGTCTAGTACTATGATTTTTTTTATTTTATAAAATATGGACTACAGTAAATATTTCTCTAGCAGTTCTTCAGCTGATCTAATTCCAATCATTTTTTAATACCAAGAAGAAAAAAGGACACATACAATCACTAGGAAGATTATTCACTATCATCTTGTTACAATTTTTAAAACATTTTAACTACGTACTTCTGCTAATTATTTTGTCTCCAAACCCTTTTTAACTGTAGAACTTTATAACCCAGTGTCCATCAACTCAGCCGGTCCTGAGGTCAGCACAGTGAGACTGTGGACACAGAACCACGTAGTAAGACTGTGGACACAGCATTTGGTTTCTCTCAGTATCTGTTTCTTGAGAAAAACAAGGGTGAGAATACTGAAGCTGTAGAATTTATTAAAGTCTACAGAATAAAGGCAGAGAGAGGAAATTTAAGCTGTGTTAGAGCCATCAGGACTTGTACAAAAAGAACCAATAAAAAGAGAACACGACCAGTGACCAGCACTCATGTCACTTAAACTGACTTCAAAAATTACTTCAGGCTTTACTGAGAAATGAGCCATTGACTGAATATCCATGCTCTTAGAATTGGAGAGATAAGGGACCCCTGTGGTATAATCTTCTCCATTAACCAATGCCATAGAATAAAAATTACCTACCAGGTAACACAGAGAGGTGTCCATTAAAAACAGAGTTGTATTTCTATTTGTTTTGCCACAATACTTACTAAGTAGCATTAATTTTGAATCTTTATTCTTTAATCTCTAAGGTTGTTCCCCCTTCCCCTGGTTTCACACATTCAGGCAATTTGGTTATCTTTCTTGACACAGAAATTAAAGTGAACCTGGAGGCAAGACCAGAGCATGGGATTCAACTAGAAATCTACTTTTAGCATGGCATGAAACAGGATAATCATCAAATGGCAATGTATGTATGTATGACCATTTTTATGTAAGCCAAACTATCAATTTTTTGTTATTTGTAGAATCTCACTTCTAAATCTTTATAAAATATAAATGAAGAGTAAACAAAAACAATGATAATACTTCCTAAGTGATTTATGGAAACTGTTAATAGTTAAAGAAAAATTGTTTACTTGAAAATTACTGTTTTTTAAGATTCTACTACAGCATGAAGAGGCAAGCACGCTACATGTGAAATACATGCATGTAACTTTCTTTGTGCATGATGTTACTGCATAATATTTTGCGTTAATTTCTTTAGAGGTTGTTCCTCTTATACAAAAGTGAAGAAGTCATTGCCAGAGCCATTTCCTGGGGTAGCTGCCAATAAGGAGCCAAGAGATGAAGTGGGGCTTTGGGTTCAGGGGTCAGTGTATTCCAGTTTACTCTTGTTCACTGTCTTTGAGCTTTGTCTTTGAGACAGATTTCTAAGAACTATATAACATGCTTAGGCAATGGTACCAAAGTGGTCGAAAAGATCTGGTATTCAGACAGAATTTGCTGTTTCTCCTCAATAAATGCATTTTACATGTTTTATAAACTTTACTATAAAAACCTTATAAAACTTACACATAGAATTTGGTAATGAGCCATTCTCCCCAGATTACTGTGTATCAGAACAGGGTCATAGCAAGATTATCTATCAATGAATTGAATATGTTATATATATATATATATATATACATATATATATATATATATATATATGTAGTGCCAACAATGGAAACTGAACCCTGGCTCACATTCTGCTTCGTCATTTGGCTGTGGAGCCAACAGCTAACTCACACTCGACTCTAAAACACAGTCATCTGTAAAACAAAGAAATAACAGTCCCTGAGATTACTAAGTGCTGGTACGATGCTAGGAATAACACATAGATAATTATATTTGAAAAGTCGTTTGAGCCATCTTCCTCTGCTATCAAGGCAATGATAAGGAAGAAAAAAAAAGGTTTATTTCCCATGCTTGGGGGAAGGGAAAACATGATCAAAATATACTGTATGAAAAAAAATTATTTCAATGAAATAAATTTAAAAATAATTCTAATGTATGAATGGTACCCTGTACCACCTCAAGCAACCCACATACAATCTCTGGCACCAGCAACAATTATTCTTCACCATGTGAAACTTAAGAACAATGCAATTGAGTCAGTGATTCAAGGCAGTTCTCTCATCAGTCTCCAGTTGTGAGTCTAAATCTCACTTCACAAGGCGAAGTCACCTAAAGCACGTCTGTGGGTGTGCTGTGTTATGCTGGCAATGCTGAAGGAGCCGTAGTGGTTTTTATTTTTAAGATGAGAAACATATTTTAATTTCTGTGTGTATGAGTGCTTTGCTTGCATGTACCTAGTGGCCTTGGAGGTGAGAAGGGGTCAGATGTGGATGCTGGGAACTGAACCTGCATCCTATACAAGAGCAATAAGTGCTCTTAACTGATGCTGAGCCACCTCTCCAGATCCAAGTCCTAGTTGCATGTTTTGTGGTAATTATTATTATAAAATAGATAGTAATGCAGAAAGGTAATCTAGAGATTACATATCTAATGGAGAACATTTCAACCGCAAAACCTTCACAATGGAATTTGGGGCAGATTTCATTTGAAGAAGGAAAACCTTGAGATGTTAGCTTTATTTTTATATACCAAAATTGTTAAATCAAGAAAGGCACGTGACAAAATCTTCCAATATACAATGAAGATACTGCAGAGGAGGAAAATGTTCCTGGTTAAATATAATTAGAAAGAGCCACATCCTGGCATAACTTTGGAAAGCTGAATAAAGTCAACATATTTCCTAAGAAGCAATCCTAAACAAGTTGACATTACAGAAAGAAAAAACACAAAGATTGTAGAAGAAATGAACACTATCCAAGTATTACCCTTCCACGCGTGTTGTCTAGCCTAGCAAATTTATTCATGAAGTCTTTCAGATAAAGGAACACAAATATTTCCAGTCACATATCTATTTGAGACAGAAAAAAGGGGAAGGTACACATTAATAAAGCTATATTGTGGTATAATAGACAACAGGCAGAGGCTACATTAACGATTTAACCATGTAAAAGTTCTTTCAGGTCAGGCAATTTAACAGTATAAATTACACAGAAAAATTGCTGGAGCAAAGAACTTCTACGGTGGTGACAGAACCGGAACGTAACAGGATACAAAATGCTATAAAGGAAATTAGCTGCAAAATTAGTACATAATTAAAGTGATTTAATTATTATTACCAAAAGATTTACTAGAAAACCACAATAAAGAGTAAATAATTGATATGAAGCCCTTTGCCCGAGAATAAACCACTTTATTTAAGATTGACCAGAAGACTAACAGTCATTCACCATCAATCTATCTAAACAGGGTTCAATTTACAATGCTAAGAAAACAAGGGTTTTCTTGCAGGAATTTTTGAAAATTCAACTATATAGTCAAGGTTATGAAGTGAGAGAAAGCAAACCTCTTTCAGTCACAGAGAAACTCATCCTACTTACTCCATTAGAGGAGTATGTGGTAGGGACGTTGATAAGACTTGCTTGGTAGAAGTGCTTGCCTTGCAAGTATCAGGACCTGAGTTCGATTCCCAGAACCCACATAAAAAAAGCTGGTATGGTGTTGTGCACTGCCAGTCCCTGAGCTGAGCAGGCAGAGAGAGAGATCCTGGGGTTTCTTGGCTGGCCAATCCAGTTAGTGACTTGGTGAGCTCCAGGCCAGAGGAAGGCACTGTCTCTGGCAAAGCCAAGCCAAGCAAAAGGAACAACAAAAAAGCAGATGGTTCCTGAGGAATTACAAACAGGTAGTCCTGTGTGCAAGTATGTGTACATACACACACATACACACACACACACGTACACAGAAGTGATTTTCTCATACTATGATAATGCACATACACATATGCCCAATAACCCCAAAAATATAAAAAGAAAAAAAATCAAAACAAATGTGGCAATAATGTAGGGGAAATTAAAAATACAACAACATATTGACTGCATAATGAATGTTTCATGCTTAAGTCAAAGGTGAACTAGGGCTTTTTTATATATTATTTTGTCAAGACTTTCAAAGTTTTGAGCATCCTTAAATTTTTATGACCAAATAAGACAATTCTAATTTGATTATGTTTCCAAGCCTGGTGGTTATATATTTCTTTTTAGGCTTTAAACTTCAAGGATCTTGGACTGAGTCACTCGTTACAAAACGTGCACAAAGTATCAAGAGTAGAATCAAGGTTCCGTGTATGGGGGTGTTTAGTAGGAACTAGTGTTGATTACAGACTAAAAAAGGCCATCTTTCAGAAGATTGTTTCTTTGATACGGAACCTTAAAAATACGAGAGATGGGAGTAAGGGCACAAAAAATACAAATAAAACTCTGAAGGAAAAGCTGATTCACTTTAACATGAATGTAAGTTGAGTATTTAGAGCATAAATTGAACCCTGCTTTATTTTAAAACAAAGCAAAAGTTAACAGAATAATTCACACTGTAAGTTCAGAAAAAGAGCCACAAACCCAATTTAACTGATTTTAAGAATTATTTGCCAAATGCATTAAGAATAGGCATAGCCCCAAGATTATTATTTAGCAAAGGAATAACAAATTAACACACAAGATGCAATGCACTGGATCAGTTTCTGCTGTTGGTTAGCATTGCATAGAGCAACAATTAGAAACAAAATAAAAACTTCTATTTCCTACCTAGATCACTGGCTACCATCTTGGAAAACTTTCTGCTTTTGGTCTTCACTGAAAATAATATTTTAATATAAAATGTCAAAATCTATTCAGAGTAAACTAAATAAATTAAGTATAAAAAGAAGATACTTTAAAATAAAGATACTATACCCTTTTCTATAAAATTATTCACTTTTTGCTCATCATCTGAATTGTGTGGTGATGAAGAACCTACACAAATGAAGACAATGGAAGGAACAGGGGCACATGGTCAGTGACAAACGCAGTGATGGCACAGCAAACAAACACAAATTAAAATCCTGGTGACCACCAAGACTTGGTGACCTCAACTCTGAGAATATTCCAGTACTGCATTCAGTAGTATACAGTCTTGTATAGCAGAACCAACTATATAGAAATTTATTTCTAATAATTTTTAAATTCATAATAACTAGGCAAAATCTTGTATTTTATATTATTTATAAGTCAAAGAACACAGAAAGAAAAATATAACATTTAAACACCTATTAAGTACATCTTGACATATCTTATAGATTAAATTATCCACTACCTTCCCAACTGGAGATTACTTTCCCCTCTAAGTCTACATACTTCCGATACAGTATTTAACATTTAGTTATGCAGTATTTTCAAATTTATCCACAGATGAGCTTCCCTCCCTGAAACAAACTTGGAATGAATTTTACACCCCATTTGTGATCAATAATGTGCATTTCATGTAGATGTCACTAGTTCGTGTTAGGCAAATGAACAAAGCTTTTCTGCTAGAAGAAAATATATAAATAAAAATAACTGAGAGCAAATAAAAAATCCTTTTATGCTTAAAGGAATCCGAGTAAAAATAACAAACTTTAGTGAATTAGGTAGAAACTTGAAATCTTGAACTTGACTTTCCCCAAAGTCATCTTTCTTTACTATGGTCAGGGAGACAGTCTCACTAAGAAAAGCTTGCCAACAAGGGCAGAATCCAAGCGCCCATGCAGAGGTTTGCAAACACCACTCTCTGAATAGTCCGCGCTGCTTTTACTAACAGCATCCATAGATCCTCTCCAGTCTCACTCACAACTATTACAAAGCCATCACTGCTGGAAGTAAGAGTTAAGAGCAGAAACAGGGATAGATATTTTTCATATAAATACAACACAGTTAAAGAGTATAAAGGCCATAAGAACTTCACATTTTAAAATATTGTCATCTGTGATACCAAATGGCTGCATAAATTTATGGTAAGTGTATATTATTTTATATATTTCATATCAGAGTAATAATAGGCTAGCATGTCCATATATTAATATTAAAAGAAGTTTGGTATTTTCTAAACATAAACAGGCAATATGGTTGAAAATGCTTACTACTGGTTGTTGTAATTTCTATGATAACATACGACAAGTTACAAATGTATTTGAATAAATCTACCAGATTACTGTAATTTAACAAACACGAAAAACATATGCAACTTATTTTTTTCAGGCCACATATAAATACCAAAAGTCACCATTTTTGTCAAGCTATGCGTGACTCTTTAGTTTAAAAGAGCCCAGCAGACCCCTAAACTCATGCAGCATCCTATGTCCTATATAACTGCAAACAGAGGGTTAGAGAGACCGCACCACTCCTGAAGCGCGAGGGGAAACAACAGTCTGCGTAGTGGTCATGTCCACCTGTTCCTGAGATGTCAGCCTCAGCAGACCACTGTTTATTAAAGGGTTTCTGAAAAGAGCTCTTACAGAAATTATCTGAGCAGCTGACTATTTTGGTTACAGGATTTAAACGACCCTCAATTTTCTCCATTGCATGCATAAGCTTGGTCAGTGTTGGTTTTGACAGAAGGCACACAGGCATTTACACTTCCAAAACACTGATATCTTCTCAGTACTTCTGAGGAACTCATTCTAAGTTCCAATTCACTTTTATACATATTTTTCTCTTTTATACATATTAACTTTTAAAATACCAACTATTGTTTTTAATAATTCATTATGGCTATTTAACAATTTTATTATCTCGTTGTGAGTAATTCAGTCAAGTATTTTTGTTATTTTTAGTCTATTGAAAACAATTAAAAAATAAAAAGCTAAGATCACTTTTAATCCCAGCACACATGAGGCAGGACCCGACCTGGTGTGCATAGTGAATTCCAAGCTAGGAAAGCCTGTCTAGGTAGTAAGATAAATGAATGATAACAAATCTTTCCTTTATTTCTCAACTAGGAAGTAAAAATGGATGATGGCAAAGCAATCATAAATATTAAGAGTAAGATAATCAGGCCATGGTGACAAAGAATATTAGTTGGTATTTTAAAAGTTAAATAAAAGAAAAATATACCCAAGCTGCAAAAGTAGCGACCAGAGAGGGCCTGAAGTGGGCATTCTAGCGCCCACTTCAGTGGGCTCAGCTCTGCACACTGACATCCACAGTGTTTTAGAAGTTATCACTGTGAAGCTTGGCCTTTTTGAAGAACACTTTTTCTTGATGTGTAAGAACAGACTTGATTCCTCAGAATCCTGTCATCTGAGCATGAGCAAAGGCTAATCAGAATACACTGTAGGTTTTATTTTTAAGAACAAGAATTCATGTCTTATCATTGATCTCTTTGATGTTACAACTTTAACTCTATTTCAAACTGACAGAAATGTTAGAAACAATAAAAACAGGTAGCATCTCATCAATGTTAAAATCATACCGAGTTTGCATATGAACCAAAAAGCAAAATATATTCTGAAATGTTGAGCCACATTTGAGTTTTCTCAACTTTGAGGATCTCTGGGGCATGATTTAGAGTATAAATATTTTATGTAATTTTTATACTTATATTTAAGTATCATTTTGCATTTATTTAAAATTGTGTGTGAGTATTAAATGCTTCATTCACCTGCCATTTTAAAGCTTGGCCTAGTATGAAAAGATATTAATTTATTTGGGCTGAATGTAAAAAAACGAATTAGCAATTTAATAACGATGTTTCATGTCTGAAATACTCACTGTGCTCAGGCCCTTAGTACACTGACAACTGTATTTGGGGAAGGCAGGAAGAATAGAAATAAACTTAATGTACTTGGAAGGAACAATGAAGATAAACTACAGTTCCAACTCCAAATTTAGAAAGATGTCAGTGTACAAGAGGGAAAGAAATTCCTTTCTGTCGTACACAACTTTACTGATAGGCAGCAGTGTGGCTTCTGTGACTCTATGTTTTAGGAGTTTGATGGGCAAAGTGAAATAGGAGGTTTAAATAACAAAATACCTGTGTGGATAGACTCTGTGTGAGTGTATGTTGATGTGTGCGCGCTGTGTGTTGGTGTGTGTGTACACATGTGTGTGTGTGTGTGTGCACAAGTGAACATGTGGAGTTCAAAGAGCAATCCCAGGTTTCATTCTTCAGGTGCTGTCCACCTTGTATTCTGAGGCAGAGGTTCTTAGCTTGGCACTTGCCACACAGGCAAGGTTAGGAGGCCAGGAAGCCACAGGGATCCGCTGTCTTCATTTCCCCAGGGCTGGGATTACAGCAGCCCATCACTGTGCTTGGCTTTTCTGTGTGGGCTCTGAGGAACAAACTCACTTTACCCATGCTCCCTCTCCCTAGTTCACTCTTCAAGCTTGAAACATAAAATGATCAATTTGTGCAAAATCACAAAAAAAGCAATTGTAAAAAGAAAACATAAAAGCTTTCATCAATGTAGGGCTAACAAAGTAGAAGCAGAAACACGACAGTGGTAAAAATACTCCGCACAGTGTACCCCTTACATTCTTTCCAGTATAGGAGAATGGCTAGTGTAAGACAGAAGTGTAAACAGGGGGTTACTGATGCCGAGAAAAATCTTGCTAAGAGAAAAGCTAATGAACATTCCTAGGTAGAAAACATAATAAATTTAATTAAAATAATAAAGTTAAATTTACTAACTACTAGCAAAGCAACAATCTTGTACAATAACAAATTCAAGATTTTACTTCTAAGAATACTCAAATGTAGTAAAAACAATGTTGCTGTGAAATAGTAATATGCACATGGGTCATATAAAGACCCTGCAAATAAAAAGAACTGCTTTGGTAAGAACATAAGTACACAAGAAATGACCTTGATCAAAAAGGAAAAACAAATGCAAATAGGCTACAATTTCACTAAGAGTCAATTTTTTTCATACTGTATCAAACTGTATCAAAATCTTTAATTCCATTTGGTTCTGGAGGTGTCACTGAGTGACAAAGGGCTTGCCTAGTATGTACAATGTCCTGGGTTTGAGCCCTATCATTGAGCAAAAAAAAAAAAAAAAAAAAAAAAAAAAAAGGCAAAAAATTTGTCATGGAATTGGAATGGATAGTATTTTATAATTATCAAAAAGGTGAATTTTCAATTAAAAGTTCAACTTTCCATGATCTTACTTCATTCCACTAAACATCAGGAGTATCTAGAAGCATAAATCTGAGACAGTCAGAGAGCATCGATTCAATGGTAGTCAGGAAATACATTTAACACTGTTAACGGTAAGAAAGTTAACTGAGCAATCACACAAGTTTGAACAAACACAAGCTATGGAGTTTTATTTGCATGAACCACATTTATTTTCCCTTATTAACACTGTGATGACTTTAAGACTAATGATATGTTTCTCACATTTAGTTATAAGTGTGTATAAAATTGTACTGATAAGCCATCTTAGTTTTTCTTTAAATCTTAATTGTTAATGAAAGAAAAACCAGATTACCGGAAGTTGGAGATTTGCAGCGATCCTCTGTGACAACAGTCCCTTCAGTAATATCACACAGGCCTGCTGAAAGGCAAAACAAGAACAAATGATACCACAGCCATTTATACAAGCTCGCCTTCCACACAGGGTCTATTTCACTACTAACCACTTGAAGACAGATTAACGGATATGGCAATGGTGAGGCTTGAGATGGGAGCATTCTGGTAATAAACTATCTCCAATTAATATGGCTGTGGTCCACTGAACAAGAAAACTGAGAAACAGAAAACGAAGTGATTTATTATTCTTGGATATCAGCTATGACCCAAGACCTGTACAACACCAGAGCTGTGGAGACACGTGACTTTCTTAAGGAAGAAGAAACACTTAGGTTTGGTAATTTTTATATCACAAGAGTCCTCAACTCATCTTTCTAAGTGGTTTTCCTTAAGTCTTGAATATATTGCTTAAATATTTTTAAATGATTATGAAAATATTTTGTATCTCTTAAATTTGTAGTATTTTAAATATTACTCATTATCTATCCTATTCAGTATCCCTCTTAAAAAACTATAGTGTCACATTTTAAAACCTTTTAACAAAGACTTCTCTCAAGGCAGATATGAATTACATACATTATACATGACCCATACTATAAGTTGGCAGAAATCATAGAAAAAAACCACTGCAAAGTATTTTACGAGGAGGTAAAGGGGAAGGATTAACTGAAATGAAGATATGTGAAAAAGTCATATGGAAACCTATCATATCATAAATCAATAGTAATGATAATAAGAATAAAGACTGTAAAGGGACGTACATTGAATAGGTGGATAATGGTGCTCAGACTACTCAACAAAAAGGTCAACATCGCGTGCAAGATGCCTCCCTATGAGCTGTTGGTCTGGAAGGCACTAGAGGCCCCCAATCAGGGCAGGTCACTGCTGATCCTCTACAGTACCAGCCAGAGATGAAGTACTTTCTGCTAAACACAGCACATGCTCTGGCTTCACAGAAACTAAGACTGGTACGGGGTCACCCACATCAGCCACTTTCTGATTGGAGTGAGGAGTGCCTCACAGGAGAAAATTCATGCTTGGCACTGTAAACGTAATTAAAACCCCATGCCAGGGGAAGTGATGGGGCATGTGTGTGTGTGTGTGTATGTGTGAGTGTATGTGTATCTGTGTGGGTGAGTGGGTGTGTGTCTATATGTATGTGTGCATGTCTGTGTCTGTGGGTATGTGTGTACGTGTGTGTGTGTGTGTGTCTGTGGGGTATGTGAGTGGATGTGGGTGTGTGTCTGTGTCTGTGTAGATATGTGAGTGGGTGTAGATGTGTGTCTGTATGTGTCAGTGTGTGTGTGTCTGTGTGGGCATGCGAGTGTGTGTGCGTGTCTGTGTGGGTATGTGAGTGGGTGTGGGTGTGTGTCTGTGAGAGTGTGTGTGTGAATGTGAGTGTGTGTGAGTGGGTTTGTAATCTGTTTTTGCTAAGCTGCTCCAGTGTCAAACTTCCTTCTACACAGTTATGTTTATACTCATAGATCAATGCTCTCTGCCTCTTTTTGCAGTGGGTTAAGTGAGAGACCCATAATTGGTCAATATGTTGAGAATATGTGACTTGAGTGCTCTGCCCTAAAAGGGACATCTGTGCCAACTCCTCCAAGGCCTAGTAACACTGCAGAGAGTGGGCAGAAAGAATATAGGGCTGAAGGTTGACAGCAAGTGCTGTGGACTGCTGTCTTTTGAGCATGACATTGCTGTTTCACCCATGAACCCACGACAGCGGTAGTTTCTTATACAAGGTCTCATGTGACTGGGCTAGTCACCACTCCATCACAGGTGTGGAAGGGGACTCTTAAGCCTCTATTGCTCTTTTCAGAGTTACAGGCAGCTAATGGTTACTGAGGTTCCTCATTGGTTTAGCAACTAATAAACTGACCTTGTTCAAGTAAATAACCTTACCTACCTATTTCATGCAAGAAAGCCTAATTAAAAGTAGTAGGATGGAAACACAAGCATGTGCGTGAGCACACACCACACACACACACGAGGGGCACTCACTGGGAAATTTGGATCAGTTGAGAAACTGGACTGTACATTAAAGCCCCAGAAAAAGACAGGTGTCATACCACTGATGTCACGGGACCATTCAGAATCTGTTTCCTAGAATTTCATGAAACAACAATCGTACAATTGCTATGCATAGTGTATTAAATACATAAGTGTATTTACACATTCTCTAAAGTACTTTTATATGTCTCTCTATTCAGTGAGTATGCATGTATGTATGTGTGTGAGGAAGATCATGCTCCAGGGCTTATGTAAAGGCTAGAGGACAATTTATGGGACCTGGTTCACTTGTCCCACATTTAGATTCAGGGAATTGCACCAAGGCTTGGCAACTAGCGACTCACTGGCTAAGCCATCTGTCAGAAAGCCTTTTGCAATCCTGTAAACCCATTTTACTGAACACACACACACACACACACACACACACACACACACACACACACACAGAGACACCCCTCTCTTCTTACAGCTTTACTTTCTGTGGTTTCAATTACTCACTGTTAATCTGGTCTGAAATACTAAATGGTAAATTCTAGAAATAATTCTTAAATTTGGAGTAGCCGCCTTGCTAGGCAGTGTGCTAAAATCTCACTGCATACAGGCATCATTGCTCCATCCTAATGCATATCTACCTGCCCCTTAGTCAGAGAGGACTAGTCCTGCTCAATGACTAAACAGTCATAGTGTTGTAGTGCTTATGGCCAAGTACCTCACAAAGGTGCAGATGCTGATGCGCCTACAAGAGCCATAAACTGCTTTGAGTACCATGTCATATCACAACTGGAGAAGGAGCATGCACAGCAATAAGACATTTTGAAGCAGAAGGACCATTTGCACATAACTGCAATATAGAAATATGAACTATTCATTTTAGTATGTTACTGTTGATAATCTTACTGTGCCTCATTCTAATTGAACATTATCACAGGAATGTATGTGGACAAGAAAACATAATACACACAGGGTCTGGAATGGGTTTGGGTATCCCCTAGGAATGAACATCCCTGTGATAGTTTTACAATAATCCTTGTGAGGCCTCAATCCATATAATAATTTAACAGTAACGTAATAACAAAGTTAACATTTTCAAACTTCAGATGATAATATTTTATTTTATAAAACAAATTAATAATTGATCCTAGAGTACTAATCAAAATAGATTCCATCTGTTGGTAGTAAATACAATTCTCCATTCAAACTGACCTTTAAAAAGGTTGAAAACAGTGTGATGGCACTTGTGCTACAGAGCAAGAACAAACTACAAAAAGAAGGAGGAGGAGGAGGGGCGGAGGAAGGAAAGGAAAAGGAAGGAGTAGGAGGAAGGAGAAAGCAGCAAGCTAGGTTCCATAGCACATGTCTGTAACTCCAGAGCTAGGAGAGGGAGGCAAACACAACCCTTGAGCTTACTAGCCTGCTTCTAATTTTAAGACAGGGCTTCAGCAGGCCAGCCTTGAACTGGAGGAGATTCTCTTGTTTCAGCTTCCCACATCCTAGAATTGTATGCATGCACCCTATTACTTGGGTAAAATATCATTCTTTTTATATCAATACAAATTTTAATGCCAATTATTATCCATTAATTTTATATGAAAAGTAAGCAAATCAATTTCGGAATCAGAGGCACAAATATTCTCAAGATATTACTAAAAACGTCGAAAATTAACCCTCCCTTCCTTCCTTCTATGAAGTAGTCTCTTCTACACAGATGTACACCCCCAGTTTTTAGTTAAGAAACCTTAGGTAATGATAGTGTGGTAAAATTACAACATGAAACATTTTAGCATAATAAAACCTTGAAATAGTTCTCATATGTCTAACATCTATCTCTTCAATATAAAATGAAGCAAATAATAATATAAATAATATTAAAGAATTTACTATAATTAAATAATAAAGTAGGATGCAGTAAAATTTAAGAAAAAAATTAATTGTATAATAAACCCTGTCCTATTCTTAGATAAGTTTGGACATTCAATAATAAGCAATTTAATGTAAACCTTCTAAAGTATAAAGGGGAAAAGAAATTAATTTTAAAACTAGTAAGAATTTTACAAGTTTGTAAAAGCTGAATTTTTTATAACAAAATGTTTTAATATATTTTCACAACTATTTCTTTCCTGGCTTTATAAAGAAGTTGGGGCATATTGCTAAATTAGCTGTTATGAGATAACTCTAAATAATGAATTTAATCTTTTAGGTGTAAAGTATTTTAGCTAATTAGTAAAATGAAAAAGGAAACAATGATTTTACAAAGAACAAAAATGTCAAGACATAAACGACTTACTTATAAAAGAAGAACGGAGTCTTTTCACTGACTCAGAATACGAGCTAGGAAGGCCGCACATGCAAGAAGCCACAGCCAGCATACCTTAGTGAAGCCATGAGGAGGGAGGGAGAAAGAAAGGAGACAGATAGCAGAACGGCATGCTGAAACAGAACTTCTGCCGGAGATAATACATGACAATATGATCGGACTCAGACAGGTGAGGCAGTACAAACTGAAAACAATTCTGACCATTAAAGCAAAATGCCAGAAAGGCCTAACATTACCTTTCTTTTTTGTTTCGTTTTCTCACGTGTTACAAACTTGGTAGAGATCATTAGCCAATAATGTACTGAGAGCAGCTTAAATCTGAGAGAATGTTAAAATGCTCTGTGTGTGTGTGTGTGTGTGTGTGTGTGTGTGTGTGTGTGTGTGTGGGTCTGTGTGTGTGTGTGTGTGTGTGTGTGTGTGTGGGTCTGTGTGGGTGTGTGTGTGTGGTGCTAGACTTCATGGCTAACAGCACCCTAAATCAAAGAGAACTTTAATTCCGTGGGCATGCGGATAATGTGCAGACAGTTCCCTAACCCAATGCTTACCAGGATTTCACAGATGAATGAAGCAAGCCCTGAATAGAGCTCCCCTCAATCCTGGTCCAGCTGGGGGGGCCCCCAGGAAAACTAAGCTCACTGTCGATTATTGTTAGAGGTCTTCTTAATATACCCCTTCTCACATATATAAAGTTATCTGTTGTATATCATGAAGTAAAATACATGCAAGAGGTACAGGATACCTAACCAGAAATATGTGTATTCCATGTTATAAGAGATATCGGCATTGAAACAGTATTAATAGTAGATATTTAGCAAACAGCAAAGAATACTACAAAGATTTTTTTTTTGTATGAGCCCTAGTTTGTGCCGCATCAAAGCTATCTACACATGCTCATTATCAGGGAAGCAAATCACCTCTGAACCCACTTTCACACTGGAATGATTACTTTCATTAGATGGTTCAAACTCAATTATTAGCTGAGAGGGACCAAACAAGAAAACTTTGAAATCTATTTCTATTCTATAATAACTGGACATCCATTCCTAGTATTATGCCTTAGCTGACGTGTGACACTGGTTTTCTTGTGACATTAAAAGTAATCCTGTATTATTAAGAACAAAAGAAAACAAGACTCCCATGTCTAGCTGGTCTTTGGTTGTTTACACACCCAGTTTAAAGCAGACTCGCTGCTTGCTAAAGGGAAGCACTCACAGACACAAGGGACATATGCACGCGAGCATCTGCAGCATTGAAAGCTCAGGAAGGTTTTCTTTCTTTTTACCTCCTGAAGGTTGGCGCGATTTCCGAGGCGACCGGGGTTCTCTTCGGTAAGGATCGTTGGAGCCGTACAGTTCTATGGTGCTGAGGTTGAGCAGTACTGCCTTCTGGAGGTAGTCAACCATTGCGATGCCATTACAGTTGCCAAAAACCACACTGGCAATGGGAAGCATAAGTATCTCAGTGCACACAAGTTATTAGAAGAAATGTGAACTACAAAGCTGGAGGACAGGATGCTGGGCCTTTCAGAAAGTTCTTTTTCCATTTATTTTATTAACTATTAGTGTGTGTGTGTGTGTGTGTGTGTGTGTGTGTGTGTGTGTGAGAGAGAGAGAGAGAGAGAGAGAGAGAGAGAGAGAGAGAGCGCTCACATGAGGAGTTAGGGGATCTGGGGACTTGCTTCAGTTGCCTGACTAAAGTCAAGGGTAGGCATGGGAATACAGAGTACATAGTCTTTCTCCAGGAACTATTCCTATCTCTGTAGACATTATCTATATCATTAAATCAAGCATTAGCACCATTTATAAGAATATTTGACACAAAAGCTGAAGCTTGATCAGACCCCCCCCATACACTAAGGAATAAAAATGTCTATTTTTCTGTTCCAGGGAAAATGGAATTATAGGTTAGAATAATCTCTGATAAGTCCTCTGTCAAGAAAAAAAAGGAAATATAAGCCTTGGAAGACTCTCTTTGAGTTGTGCAAAATGCTTTCTTCATTACAGTTAGAAACCACAACGTAACTTCTGGTGTATAATGGATTCTTATTCTAAGAGCTATTAAAGCATCTTGGTAGCTGGCATGTACAGGGGAGTGACGTCCACAGTCAGAGAGGATGGGCAGACGATGAACTCAGAGAGGAAACCTTGCACTCGGGTGCAGATGAGGACACTATGCAGGAACACACAGGAGCCAGAAGGGTAGATGTTTCAACTGAAGTTTTAAAAATGAGCTACACATTATATAGTCTTGGCAAGTAATTTAAATTTCAAAACTAGAGAAGGAGCAAAAATTTCCACCAAATAAACAAGCCCACAAATATAGTAAAAACGTATAATTAATTGATCACTTTTTAACTACTTTTGAAATTTCCTATTTTTTTTAAGTCTGTAGTTTTTGTTGTTGTTGTTATGCTCAATAAAGTATTTAGCAGGTAGAAGCTTTTGTTCCTCCATTATAAGGCAGCCAATAAAAAATATCAGGAGGCTTCTCAGCTTACAACCAGTTTAAGTTGGATATACAAATCCAAGAGACAGAGGACTGATAGTGAGTTAGCAGGTTAGCAGGAACAAAAGTACAGGTGACTCTCCATGGCTACTACTGAGAACAAGACAGGGCTGTGCATAAACACGACTGTAACCGACAGGACACAGCAGTTTCCTACTGTGAAGCTGAGGTTCTAAACACAGACAAAGTATAACAACTGCTTTATCTATATGCTGAAGGCATAAGGACAACTGCAGCTGTGTATCGATGGGTATTTTGTTAAAACTACTGCTATACCCTAGAAATTTGTACAAGTTGACTTTGGAAGCTGAGAAGACACAACACTGTTACAGTTCAGAATATAGAATCCATTTATAAAATCTATGTTAGAGTTTAAGAGAAATGTGAGAATACTATTTCTCAGGAAGAGGGCACGCTGACTTCCCTCTGGCGAGCACGTCCAGTACTGTACATCAGCAGTCACAGCACAGACCTATGAGAACTCTTCAGAACAAGACCATGTCCCCAAACAGGCAGAAATTATAGCTGCACAACAACATTTTAGGTGATGATACAACAAAGCCCAAGTATTTTTATACTTTTATACTTAAATGCAAAATTACATTGAAAATACCCCAAAGAGACTGAGGATAAATAAAACAAAAACAAAAAAGCAATAAATCAACAACAAGAACCCTCATACTCACAGCCCGTAGGAAGAATTGAGCGCCAGGCTGGTGATCTGCTGTGGAGGTTCTCCACCCACCCACACCAACTGAATAACTAGTTCTGTCTGATAACCCGGAGACTGTTTAAGTGGTGAGCTTTTGACTCTGGAAAAGAAAAAGGAAGACACATTAGCATTTTAACATTTTTCCAATTAAATGATTGCCCTTCGCACATGAAATCATACATAGTCATGCAAGAATAATTTTATACAGGAGATCACACTACATTTCCTAAAATGTCGAAGTCAGAACACTGTGTTCTAGAAGTATTTAACCTCGTTGCAGAGATGAACACATGCCAGAGTAACAAAGGGAAGAAAATACTGGCAAATTATGGCTATAACGTGATGGGACAGATAAAGATGGATAACGTGATGAGACAGGTAAAGATGAATAACGTGATGGAACAGGCAAAGATGAGGGGAAGAGAAAATAAGTGAGGAAGAAAAGGGGAAAGGAGAACAAAAAACAGGGAAAGGCGGGTTAAAGAGTGAGCAAAAGCAGTAACAAGCAATCAGAAAGAAAAAAACAAAAAAAAAATGGAAGAATAAAGCTTAAAATCACCCCCTCTCAAAAGCAAAAATGAGCATAGAAGTCAAAAATAAGTACAAGCAACTGATTTGTAGTGGGTAACTTTTTACCACATAAACGATGGAAAGCACTTCTCCACACTGCCGCCAGACGCCGTAGACAACGTGGATCAATTAGGAAATTTTTTTGATTGTTCTGATATAAATTGATACTTTTAAAGTAGACTTAGAATACAACATGAGGTAAGACTTGATGAGGCTTATAACTTTCAGGAAGGTAAAAATCAAAAACAACCTTACACTTATTTACTAATTTTTATTGTGTGCACGATGCAAAGAGGACAGTCTGCATGAGTCAGCTCCTTCCCTCCATGGTACAGGTTCTAGGGATCAAACTCAGGACATCTCATCAGCGGAGGAAGACAGAAATCCTGTACTAATTTTAACTTCTGTAAGAAAGGTCCATGGAATAAGTGAGTAAACTAGAGGTTGGACCGAGTTGATGAAGAGAGAAGTCACAGTGCCCATAATGTCAAAATCACTAAATACATCCATTAGGTGCGTCAGTAATGAAGGGTTAGTTCAGAGAATATCTGGGAAATTTGAGGTGATGGTACGGATCTATGAATTTAGAACCACTTGGCAGACAGGTGTCAGATACCTAAATCTCACAAATAATGGATTGATTGTACTAAACTTGCATTGGCTAAGTCTATGATATTAGAAAAGTCGGAGAACAAGGGAGAAATTTATAGAAATATGAGACTTTCTGAGGAATCCTTAGATGTCATACCTGTCATGCATGTATCAGCAGCCTTCATGGGAAAGAAATAGATTTAAACAAGAGCAATTTATTGGCATGTGTAACTATATTTTAAGCTGAGGATGTCCTAGACTGCAGATGTGCTTGCAAAGTCTGGTCTTCCACTAATTCTTTGGATTCTGCC
The DNA here is from genome assembly GCF_982192425.1 of Myodes glareolus. Lineage (NCBI taxonomy): Eukaryota > Metazoa > Chordata > Mammalia > Rodentia > Cricetidae > Myodes > Myodes glareolus. The sequence goes on along the minus strand of NC_142026.1, from coordinate 124,281,794 downwards.
TTCGAGTGTCAGAGTATAAACGACAGCAAGATGACTACTCACTGTCAAACAGCCTGCAGCTTCACTAAGAGGCAGAACCTCTTTTGAATAATTCTGCTGGCACTTCTACAGTGAGAAGGACTGAGACACTTGTTAGCAATGTGCTAAGAGAGAGATAAGAGCCGGTTGTCAAGACTACCAGGAGGATGAGAGTCACTGTGCACACGTGTAGCAGGAAGTGAACTGGAGTCACCTCTGGCCCTCAGAACTGCACCTGCTGAGCGAGAATTTCTGCTGCCTTTCGGGGAACTGGCCAACATCCACCTGCACTTGTTGACCTTAAGGAATTAAAATGAGAATTGAGGCATCTGACCTCTCACCCAGACGCAGTTTTGACACATACAGGCTGAGTCCAAATGGGGCTGGCTATTCTTGTCTGAACTAGGCAAGAAAGCAAGCCTCCAGGAAGCATGCCTTGGACCTGGCACACAGAACGTGCATACTGGATTAGTTTCTCCAGGGCAGGAGCAGAACTTACAGTAATAACTTTAAAGCACACATAGGCTACACTGAAGATTTCTGATGAGGATAAAGAGATGAATCAGCAGTTAGGAGCACGTAGTGCTCTTGTAAAGGACCACAGTTCAGTCCACAGGACCCATGCCAGGCAGCTCACAACTGTCTATAATTCCAGCTCCAGTTGATCGGATGCCATTTTCTAGACTTCATTCACAGGCATCCACACCCATGTGTACATAGAAAAATACAGACACAAACATACACAATAAATCAAACATACTTTGCTAAGAATAAAGAAAATAAAAAAAATAGCAAGCTAAAAACATCTCTAAATACTAACTTGTTGTATTTAAAAATAAAACCTAGAAACCTGGGCTAGCTGGGGGAATATTTAGGTAGTAGAGTTCTTGCCTGTGTAGAAAATTTAGGTCCATCCCCAGGAATAAAAAACAAATGAATAATCAGAAGCCTGGTCAAGAAATGGACAAACCAAGAAGATGGCTCAGCAAGGTACGGCAACTGTTGTCAAGACCAAACACCTGACCTTGAAGCCCATGACCCACATATGGAAGAAGAAGGTGGAGTCCTACAATCATTTGACTTCTATGCTTGCTGTGGCATGTTCTTGTGCCCACATATGCACGACTGTGCACACACACACACACACACACACACACACACACACACACACACACAAATGTAATAAAAGAAGAAATGACACAGATTTTAAAACAGAAAGTGGGAAGGACTGATAAACTTTTTGTCTACAACTGTTAGAGCTATACACTTAATTATGTACTCAACTTCCTTACTTACTAAAGGTAAGCTGTAAAACATTTATAAAAGGTTTCACCATTTATACAAATACATTTTAAAATGTTAAAATGATATTTGAAAGTGTCACAATTTTAAAACAACTGTTTGGACAAGTACTTTGCAAAGGGTCACTTACAGTATCTAAATAAAGAAACCATAAAATTGGATTGGTAAAAGGGACAAATAAAACAGCTTGAAAATATGCTTAAAAAAAGGCCAGTTGTGTACAAAGGCATTGTGTGGGAAGCAGATGAACTCCCGAGTGAATGCATATTGCTGACATGAGCCCTGCCATGCTAAGATCCCAGTGCCTCAGACCCTTGAAAAGGGGAAGGCCTCTCATTGGTCGAGTGTGGCTGCTTATTACTGTGCTGGAAAAAAGTATACACCATAGTTTCTCCCTCCTGGAAGACTGCAGCATGAGATGGCTCCCTACAGAGTCCCCTGTGGACATTAGCTGGACTGCATTTTCATTTAGCTATATGCAGAGCAGACTTGTTCAGTTGTGGGTAGAATCCAGATTCCAACTTTTCTGTACGCATGCCTGGTGTTTCTTCGTTCCTTGTCACCCATCAGCTCAGTCCCAAACCTGGGCAGGTCACAGCAGCATTGTGCATGATAAACAAGATCTTATGATTCATTATATTTCAACCAATTTTTTTTTCTTTATAGAAAATTCTCTTTGGGATTGTAGATCAAAACAATATAAAGTTAATACCTGTATTTACCTGAAGATTACTAAAAGGGGGAGATGAGGTTTAACTAAAACTCCTTGTGACTCAAATAAATTTCAGGAATAAACAAATAAAGTTCAGAAAAATGTTTCTACTACTTTATAGCTGATAGAATACCCTACTAACAGATTAGTTTTGTTTTCTTAATATATCCTTGAACAGAGAATATGAAAATTAGTTTGTTCACATGGTACTAAATGTTGTGGGAGTAACTTCCGCTGCCTCAACCAATAGTCGCTGAAATACGAGCCCACAGTGCAGCGGGGAGCGACTTCCGCTCCGTCAGTCAATAGCTGCTGAAATACCAGCCCACTGGGGCGTGGTATATTTCTCTTTTAAAAAGAGAAGCAGATCCGGATCAGGCTCTCTTGGTTCCGGCTCTTGGTTCCGGTGCTTGCTCCCGGCTCTTGCTCCTGGCTCCTGCTCCCGGCTCCTGCAACTAGGCTCCCTTCTTGACGGTTTATGGTGTATGTAAGTTTTACCCCCCAAAATAAATAACCCCTTAAAACATAACTGGTGTGGGATTGATTCGCCGATAACTAAAATACTTAAAAAGTATTCAAATGTTAATTTAAAATAATGGATAAGTGAATGAGGTAGGAGAATCATGAGTTCAAGTTCAGCCTGGTCTACAGAGTTATACATTGTCTCGAAAGAAGTGAAACTGAGCAAAGAAATGGTTACTATGCATCATTATTTTTATATTCTTTCCAAACATTCTTGTGGATTCTACTGAAAGCCAGAAACCAGTGGTCTAAATGAACTGAGTTCTATCAGTACAGTCATTACTTTATGACATATTTTATCATGATTAATCTACACTTTTCTAAAAAATCAGGCTTTAAAATTCTATTGCAATGTAAACTTGTGCTTTGATAGGCAAAAAGATCCAACGCTAAGATTAGTAATAATTCCTATTCATTTAGGGAAGAAACAAACAAGCAAAACCACCAGAAATACAAAGTTTAGATACAACTTCAGTATTAGCACATAACCACTGTGGTGTGGGATTCCCCTCTGCATGCTGAGTATGTTTTATTGCCACTGGTTTTTAAAAGAAGCTACTTTTGGACATTTGCTTAACAGAACACAGGCAGGCTAGAAAAGATATATAGAGAGAGTAAGTGTTATAGAGGAGACGCCATGCAGCCTCCAGAGGAGAAAGACACAAGTCACCAGCAGGAACCTTGCTGGTAGGCCACGAGCCTCATGGTAAAATATAAAATAATAGAAATGGGTTAATTTAAGATGTAAGAGCTAGCTACGAATACGCTAGAGCCATTGGCCAAGCAGTATTGCAATTAATATAGTTTTTGTGTGATTATTTTGGGCAGCCGGGAAACAAACAAGCAATACCCGACTACAGCTCTGCTGTCCTCACACCTACACCCTGATTTATAAATCACATCAGAAGGAGAAAAGAAAGCATCGTTACTTCCCCTCCTCTCTCTGCATTTGGATCAAGTGAGCTCTGGGCCTCTTGCAAGGGCAGTGATCAGGAGGTCAGCCTCCTAGACAGCTTAGTATCAGGAGACCCATGGGGCTCTCATGCTAGGTGAAATCACTGGTTTTATCAGAAATTAGGGTAGTATCATAAATTATCACTTGGAAACTATTCTGTTTATTAATGTACTGGAGACTATTGATGGGAAATGAACAGTAAAATATTGGATGGCCTCATAAACACCAATCATAAGTTCTGTGTGGTGAGACTCTGGGTGAATGTCTTATGCATATTTTCAAAGTTAAAACAGCTGAACTTCCCCCATCTCATTTGATAAAGTGATAGGGTTGTTTGCTTCTTAATGCCAAATGTTGTTTACAAAAGAAATTGCTAGGTAAAATGTCTAGGTAAATGCTAGGTAAAACAGTCTCAAAGTAAAGTGAATTAATAGTTATATTTTATGTAAGGCCAATGTCTTAATGGCCACTCCAGAAAACAAATTCTTACATAACTCAAAATAAATTAATCAGACTACATGTGTTAGTTGCTATTCTTGCTATTCTGACAAAATAACAAAGGTAATTTAAGGAGGGAAGGATTTGGATCTTGAGTGAGTGGTTATTGTCCATCGAGGTGAGAAAGCCATGGCCCTAGGAGCATAAAGCAGCTAGCTGGTCACACTGCATTTGTACCAGGGAGGAAAGCGATAGGCAGGTAAGTGCTGATACTCAGCTGACTTCTACTTTTTCTCTTTTTCATCACCATGGGATGAAGACATTTAAGTAAGTTAAGCTTCTCTGGAAATGGCCACACTCTTAGATGTCAGTCTCAGTGACTTTCAATCTAGTCATGTTCCAATAAAAGATTAATTATGACAAATCTATTTGTTATTGTGACATCTAGATATGTCACCCATGGGTTGTAACCCCATTTCACATGGGTCATATACCAGATATTTATTTACATTATGATTCATAACAGTAGCAAAATTACTATTATGAAGTAGCAACAGAAATAATTTTATGGTTGGGGGTAGCCATACCATGAGGAACTGTATTAAACAGTCAGCTTAGGAAGGCTGAGAAGCACTGAAATGTAGCAGTTGCTCTGGTCCTCGCTGACCCCTGACTATCTGACAACACAAAGTGAATTTAGTTCATCTGTAACAGATGCATCTCCCTGCCACAGGTTTTAACAGTTATAACAGTGTTCTTAAGCTCAAAGTCCAATGTCTCTTTGGATACTTGAGCCTTCCAGGCTTGTGAGTCTGACATATCCAATGTACACTGACACTATAAGCATTCCCATTTCAAAAGCAAGGAGTAGGAGGCAACAAGAAAAGTTCAAAGCAAGACAGAATCCTTGAAGAACTTTTAAACCCTGGAGACATTTCTGGATTCTGCAAACATCATCTGGGCCCCAGCATCCCGAGGAGCCCACTCCTTCAGTTCTGCCACCTGTAAAACACGTAGCTTCTTTCTTGGACCAGTTCCACTCAAAGCCTGTATCCTTTCTTGGTGTAGTATCACATAGTCCTGACATCTCTAATTAAATTGGTATCTCTGCTGCATCTTAAGATACAGCTTTGGCAGCTTGTCAGTTACTTACAGGGAATCCTACCCTTTCACACACGGCCTGGATTTAGTGGCTTCATGGAGTCTTGGTGCAAGTTTCTATGGACCCTTTAACTTTTGGATTTTGCATACCTGCAAGATCAACACCAAATGAATGATCTTGCTATTTTGAGATGCAGTCTGCCACTTTTTATCAGAATGCCTTCTGGGTGTAAACCTATGGAAACACTTCCTAGGCAGTTGTAGAGCAGGAAGCCCCTTCAGTGACACTTTCAGTTCAGGCTCCTCCTTTCAGATGAATTTTCACATTTAGAAGTTGGGAGTCTTGCCCCCGGGAACCATCCTTGATTGTGCCAGCGGAGAACACTAGACTCTCTTTATTGGAAGTAACTCTTCAACAATTACAGCTCCTTTGGAGTTTCTTTTACTCCTTCACTACCAAACTGCTTATTATCCTTATCTTTATGCTCCAACTTAGAATGGATGAAGAACAGCAGTCATTCCACAATTGTTGACATCATGCTTTTTGTTTGTTTTAATTATTCACGTCAAATAATGACATTTTACTTTATTTTATTTTTTTATTTTAAATTTTAAGCACACAGTCCAAATGCAGTTAGCTTCTGTGCCAGAATATACCATGAATGGCCTCTGGCCCAGCTGGGATAGTCTTAACTTTCCTTGATTAGGAACAGTCTTTACTGTCTGAATTTCTAGCTGAGTTCTTACTCCTTTCAGAACAGCCCCTTAAGCTCTGTTGAGAGTTTTCTAGGGCCTCTGTAGCTCCAAATCCTTCAGCATTCCTAAAACTAGTTCAAAGCCCAAGAGCCGCAGAGCCAGCCTTCTTACAGCTGCGACTCCACTTCCTGGCAGTGACTGTGCTATTTTTCTTACTGTTGTGACAGAAGCTGTTGGTCCACAGCTTCACTATGGCAGGATGACATGGCTTTGGGAGCACAAGGAAGTAGTTATGTGTGGTTGGAAGAAAGAAAAGTGAAAAGAGTAGGGGGGTGTGGCGCCTTCCTGCTCCTTCCCTTTCTGCTGACCTTGTAACCTTACGCCATAAGATGGCATCACCAAATCCATGCTGAGCCTTCCCTTACAGTTAAACTCTCTAGAAATGCCCCCACAGATATGCCCAGAGGCCTAGCTCCTGGGCAATTCCAAACTCAGTCAACTGATGAATGAAGAACAGCCATTCCACTACACATCAATTACAGATCTGCTCAAAAGTCTAAAAGACATTAAAGGCTCAAGTCTTACCATCCACATCCACCAAGCAACTCTACTGTATGATTTCAGGTTAATCAAAGTTTGGACAAGAACGGTTTTCAAAAGAGGTTAAAAATTGATCATAGATTCACAGCAACTATGGCTGCCCGCACAAAGATCAAACCAGTCAATATTCCAGCATATACTTCTAGCAGAGGAGCTACCGACAGTTGACAGCTGTTGGAGGAAGGAGCGTCAGTTTTCTTTAGAGGTGTTTCCCCTTACAGGCTGGCCATGATCCATTGTGCCCACACTGGAGGAGTATATGGGCAGCATACATTGGATTCAGTGGGTCATTAAAAAGAAAAAGAAAGAAGAAGAGGGCAGGAAGTTGCAGGAGATCTGGAAAGTTAGGTGGAGGGGTAGGAAATGAATATGATCAGCACACATTGAATGCATGAATGAAATTCTCAAAGAATGAAAAATATTTTAAAAAATTAATCACAGAGGAATACAACACATTTTTTATAGCTATTATCACTGATTGGTAACTATTACATAACAATTATTAATAACCTACTGGACAGGTCTAGAAATCATATTTTATTCTGTTGTTACACTCTTCAAGAAAAAAAGTTAGTTGGGTTCCCTAAATTCCACATGAAGATAAGAGGGAAAGAACTACATTATCTTAACAGAAATTAAGTTTGCTCACATGAGGTTGAGGAAAAAACCCCTTCAAAGCAAGCTTCTCCAAAAATAATGGAGACAACACCACAGTGAATTTTCAAACTCAGTTATGTCCTTTAGAAGTTTAAAATGTCACTCAAAGTGAAGAACATTATTATCAAATCACAGTTACCTCAATTCTTCTAAGAATATATATATATATATATATATATATATATATATATATATATATGCTATTGTGTAAGAGACCAGGATAGGGGAAGTATATCAACATACAAATGTTAACAGCTAATGGTAATAACAAAGATTATTAAATAGTAACAGGTTGGCTGATGAGACTTTCTAGATATGAGGAGTCTCTTGAAATTCCAACTTAAAAATTATTGCTATATTAAGTGACATTCTACTAAATACTTGCAGATTAAAAGTTAGTACATCCCACCACAGATATGAATGTCAGACAGTAATAATGGCTATCTATAATCTCAAGTCTGTGGACAGTACTGAAAACTCAGTTCCAGATACAGTGTACCTTAACATATGCTAGAACTGTAGCTAAAAGGAGATGTGTGATGTGTGTATCTAAGTGTGAGTGGTGAAGAGAAGGTGGGGGAAGCAAGAGGGAGATGAAAAAGTACAGAAAAGGGGCGGAAAACATGGGAAGGAAGGAAAGAAACCCAGTTTGGGCCTTTGAGACTACTACATTTTGAAGAAAGCAATTCTCTGCTTGTCCACTAGAGATCCGAGCCTCATCCCAGGTTCCTGTCTACCACATCAGCAGCAGCCCCAGCCCCTGCTGGGAAACTAACAAAGTCTCCAGACACTGCCACATGTCCTGAAACAGGCAAGGTCATCCCTACTCGAGACTCACTTGTTTAAAAACCACACTCTCAAGTTTTTGAGAACATACAAAGAATTTCTGCAAAACATGTACTTTACATATAATTTGGGGGCTGGAAAGATGGTTCAGCCATCTCTTAAGAGCACTAGCTGTCCTTCCAAAGGCACTGGGTTCAATTCCCAGCACCTGTCTGTAACTGCAGTTCTAGGGAATCTGGCATCCGCACAGAGACACAAATGCAGGCAAAACACCAATGCACATGAAATAAAATGTAAAATAGTGAATCCAAAAAACAAAATTGTGATTTTTTTCTTTTTATTAAATGTTTGTTTGTCTTAAGTGGGGAGTGGCTTTTTTATTATATCGACATCCTAACCACTGTATACTCACTAGAAGAAGAGATCTAGCAGATCAACAGTAAAATCAACACAAAGTCTAGTTCTTCACTGAGTACAAACGCTGTCCTGTCACCTCTCCACTTAGGATCCACTACAAGAAGAGCGTTTGTCCCCATCACGATTTTAGTTGCTTCCTATGTGGATACTGAGTCACAGTCTTCATGTCATCCAATGATTACAGTTCCTTACTCAACTCTCTAGTTCTCTGTGCTCTTTGAACAATTTAATCACTCAAAAATAGCAACTGAACAACAACAAAAAAAAACGAAATAAAAATTTATCCAATATATCTCTGCATGAATTAGTATGGTCTTAAAAGAATAGAAAATACGGTCTTTTAAATAAAAGTGAAATTGATGCTAAGACTCAGGAAGAGATAAAATAAAATATGAGAACATTGAATTCCAAGTGAAGATGATAGGAAGGAGAGAGAATGAACATAACGCACACTGAACCTGAGCTCAGAAAGGAGCCACACTAGCTGAGAAGGCGGAGTGGGGTGACCCACAGCCATCAGCCTCGCTATTTTAAACCTTGGCACTGTCAGGTGTAACAGCATACCATAAAGAGACAAGCTCAGTCAACCACAGCCGAGCACAGAAACACCTGTTCTGACAGGAAATGCCACCAGAGGTGTACTAATGATTAGCATTTTTCTAAATGAAGAGATAACATGCAAAACAGACCTAATGTTTGCAACTTACTTTAAGCAAGGTACATTATCACGAAGCCCATCAGATGAGCTGCTACTGGTGGACGGATGAGACTGAGGAGGAGTGGGCTGAGGGTTGGAGCTGCCCACGGGGGTGGACAAAGGTGGCGGCTGCTCACCCTCTGGCGTTTCCACATCATTTATTTCATATAACAGTCGAACTTCAAGCATCTGTCATAAAAGAATGGCTGTTTACCTATTCCTAATAATTAAAACTCCCTGTATTATAATGTATCAGAAAGAATATCTTTAAAAGTTAAAGCTTAAAAAGGCTATATTTCCAGAGATAAAAGAAAAAAAAAGAATTTCAACTCAACCTTCAAAAACTGTGTGCATGGGTGGGAGTTCAGACATGCACACATGTGCATAAAGGTTTGAGACTCTATGGAATGCCAATAGTTGATATTCCTTAAATAAAAGCCATAACATGCTTAAAGATTCAGATAGACAATTAAAATATATGCAAAAGTGCTATTCTTCACAAAACAGATGGCAACATAAATACTAAAGTACTTTCACATTTTTATGTAAAAGCAAACTGTTTACTAAATAATTTTTAAAAGCTTAAAAATATCAAACAACTGACAAGGAAAATAGTGAAGATGTGATTACCGGAATGACTTCTGTAAGTACTTCCTGTTTGCTGAATCTATAAACGATGACATGAGCTGACACTCCAGCTATGCACAGCATTCTGCTCTCTGGGCACCAGGAGATGATCTGAATGGCGTATGGATCTTCATCTACAATGTCGGTATTTGGTCTGTCATCTTTATTTCTTGACTTTTCAAATACTTTAGATGTTTTTAATTTATACAATACTTGTAGAGTTACTAGAAGAAAATATATTACAAATTTTAGGTGAAAATAAAAGAATGCTAGTTCTTCTCTGCCAGCCCTGGCACCTATTCCTTGTGCGGCTCCATTTTTTGTGACCCCCTGCCAACCCATAAATTTCTCTTTACCAGGGACCAACAGCTCCCACACTTGGCTGAGGTTTAGGGACTCTCCCCCAGATGCCACACTTGGCTAGAACTCAGCCTGGGAAACAGCAAGCAAAGACTGGAACAAGCACCTAGCAAAGACAAGAGCAGATATATCCAAGAAGTCTCCAACCATCATAACCGTAGATACCTAGAGCCCAGTGCAAAATCATAAGGGCGAAGAACCATGATAATGATAGCAACCATGAGAACCTGTCTCCTTCACAAGGCAGCAAACCTACTGTAACAGGAACCCAGAAAACTAACTTAGCTGAAACACACCACAAAGACTTAAAAATAGCAATCATGATAAGCTCAAGTACATTAAAGAGGAATGGAATGAATGCCCTAGTGAAGACTGACAGTATAAACAGACAATTGATGAGACAATGGAAACAGTTCAAGACATGAAAGTAGAATTTAACAAAGAAATCAGAAGACTAAAGAAAATGCAAACTGGAATCAAACTCAGGAAGTCAAACAAAAATTTCACCTACAGCTTAGAAGACATGGAATAAGAGAATTTCAGGTCTTGAAGACAAGGTAGAACTGGGTAGTTCAGTTAAAAAAAATTTAAATAAAAAAAAAATCATGAACAGACCATCCAGGTAATCTGGAACACCATGCAAAGACCAATCTACAAATTACTGGGATAATGATGGGAGAAGATATCCAGGTCAAAGACTCAGAAAGTATTATTTAACAAATTCATAGAAGCCAAGTTACCCAGTTTAAAGAAAGAGATGCCTACAAGTTAAAGAAGCACAATTAATACAAGATAGACAGTGCCAGAAAAGAAATTCCACATAACACATAATAACAAAATAATAAATGTACAGAACAAAGAAAGAATATTAAAAATTTTAAGGGAAAAAAAGCAAGTAACATAAAGACAGGCACATGGAAATAACACCTGACTCTCAAGGAAGACTCTGAGAACCAGAAAGGCCTGGGAAGATTTTGTATAAGCTTTGAAAGGCTACAGATGCCAGACTAGACTAGCAGACCCACCCAAACTACCATTAGACTACCATACCAACCCAAACTACCATTAGACTACCATACCAACCCAAACTACCATTAGACTACCAGACCCACCCAAACTACCATTAGACTACCAGACCCATCCAAACTACCATTAGACTACCATACCAACCCAAACTACCATTAGACTACCATACCAACCCAAACTACCATTAGACTACCAGACCCACCCAAACTACCATTAGACTACCAGACCCAACCAAACTACCATTAGACTACCAGACCCACCCAAACTACCATTAGACTACCAGACCCAACCAAACTACCATTCACAATTGATGAAGAAAAACAATCTCACGATAAAAGCAATTTAAGCAATTGCTGCTCATCAATCCAGCGCTACACAAGCACTACAAAACAACTTCAGTCTGAAGAGGATTACTGTACCTAAGAGGACACAAGGAATAAACAGTTCTAGAGTAATTAATCCAAAGAGGGGCAAAAAACACTGATACCACCGCAACAAAGTATCAGGAACGTACAGATATGTCACCAATAATTCTCAATATTAGTGGTCTCGATTCCCAATGAAAAGACACCAACTAGCAGACGGGATTAGAAACATGATCCATCTTTTTGATGCATTCGAGAGATATACCTCACTATCAAGGACAGAAATCTACTCAAGGTAAAAGGACAGAAAAGGTATTCCCAGAAAATGTACTTAAAAAGCAAGCTGGTAAAGCCATTTTAAGATCTGACAAAATATGATTTCCAAAAAAAATCAGAAGAGCTAGGGAAGGACACTACATATGCATTAAAGGAAAAACTCACTTAGAACTATTGCAAGCCTAAACACTTACACACCACACACAAGTTCAGAAGCACCACTGTAGCTAACAATCACATGCTGACCCTCATAAAGAGATAGCAGATGACTTCAACATCCTACTCTTGGCAACAGATGGGGCAAAAATTAAGTAGGGAAACGCTGGAGCTAACTGTTGTCAGAAATCAGCTGGACTTAACAGACACCTTCAGAATATTTCTTTCAAGCACTAAAGAATCCACTTTCTTCTCAGCAGCCCACGGACATTTCTCCAAAACTGCCCACATGTTAGGATACAAAGCAAGTCTTAGGAGACACAGGAAAACTGAAATAGCACTTGCATCCTCCTTGAACACCATGGATCACAGCTGCACAGTAACAACAAAAGAAGCGGCAGGGAGTATACAAACCCATGGAAATTCAACACTTTATTACTGAATGAAAACTGGGGAAAGAAAGAAATCAAGTAGGAAACTGAAAACATTTTATAACTGAATGAATGTTAAAACACAGCACACCCAAGCTCATGGGCCAACGACGCTCGTTCTAAGAAAAACGTTCATAACACTAAGACAGCACTAAGCACCGTACCAACAATCGGCAGAAACTGCATGTTAATAACTTATTTATGACACACTTGAAAGTTCTAAAAAAAACAATAAGAAGAAATTGTACTCAGATGAAAAGAAATAAATTATCAAACAAGGGGCGAATTCAATGAACAAGAAACAAACAAACCCAATACAAAGAATCAAGGAAACAAAGATCTGGATCTTTGAGAAAACTGACAAACTTATAGCCAAACAAAACAAAAGACACAGAAAGATGATCCAAATTAATAAAATTAGATATCAAAATGGAGGAACTACTGATGAAATTTGGAGAACCTTAAGGACATAAGTTAAAAATCTCTTCTCCGGGGCTGGAGATATGGCTCAGAGGTTAAGAGCATTGCCTGCTCTTCCAAAGGTCCTGAGTTCAATTCCCAACAACCACATGGTGGCTCACAACCATCTGTAATGGGGTCTGGTGCCCTCTTCTGGTCTGCAGGCATACACACACACAGCGTATTGTATATATAATAAATAAATGAATATTTAAAAAAAAATCTCTTCTCCATCAACCTAAAATACCTTAAAGAAATTGATGAATTTCTAGATACATATGATCCACTAAAAATAAAATAAAATAAATGATTTATACAGATCCATAATCCATAGAGAATGAAGCAGTATTAAAAGATTCTCAACCAAAAAAGTCTGGGCACAGATAGATTCAGTTCAGTATTCTAATGACCTTCAAAGAGGAGCTAATGCCATTACTATTCAGATTATTCCACTAGATAGAACCTGAAGAAATACTTCCCCGTTTATTTTACAAAGCCATTATTACTCTCATACCAAAACCATATAAAGACCCAACAATAGAAGAAAAGACCAACACCCCTTTCAAACACATATTCAAAAAATTTCAATAAAATACATCGAAGCTGGGAAAAGAAAGAAAAAAATACAAGAACACATCAAAAAACCATTATCCACCATGAACAAACTGGCTTCATTCCAGAGATGCAGGGATGGCTCAGCAAGATTAACATGTAATCCATCACATAAACAAGACTAGAAGACAAAACCACACAATCATTTTATTGGATGTAAATAAGTTCTTTGACAAAACCTTTCATGATAAAAGTTCTGGAGAGACTCAGGATAAAGGAACAAGCCTCAACACAATAAAGTCAATTTACATCAAGCCTATAGCTAACATCATCCTAGATGGAGAAAAACTCAAAGCAATTATGCTAAAATCAGAAACAAGACAAGGATATTCTTTTCATAGCTATCCAATATAATCCTCGAAGTCTTGCTGGCAGTAAGACACCTGAAGGAGAGCATCAAAGAGATGCACGCAGAAAAGGAAAAGGAAAGCCATCTTTACTTGCTGTTTTATACACAACAGACTCTAAAGACCCCACCAGGAAACTTCTATAAACACTTTCAACACAGTATCAGGATACAAAATTCACACACACACACACACACACACACACACACACACACACACAAGCTTTCCTTTACACAAATGACAGCCAGAGAAAGAAATCAGGGAGACAGTACCTTTCACAATCATCTCAAAACAAACAAACAAACAAAACCCGAAACAAAACAAAACAAAACTAAAACCTTGGGATAGCTCTAACCAAACAAGTAAAAGACTTGAATAACAAAAAGTGTAAGATACTGGAGAATAAAGTTGAAGACAATATCAGAATATGGAAAGACCTCCCATGCTCATGGGTCAGGAAGATTAATATTTTGAAAATGGCTACCATACCAAAAGCTATTTAGATTCAATGCAATTCCCATCAAAATTCACACACAATTTTTCACAGATATTGGAATAAATAAATAAACAGACAAAAACCTCAAAAAACCACAAACAAGAAAACTTCAATTTCATGGAGAAACATAAAAAGCCCAGGATAACTAAAATAATTCTACTTTGTTGATTGTTGTTGTTGGATTTTTCAAACAGAGTCTCTCTATATAGTCCTAGCTATTCTGGAACTCACTCTGTAAACCGGGCTGGTCTTTAACTCAAGAGATGTACCTGCCTCTGCTTCTGGAAAGCTGTAACTCAAGACATGGGTGACCACTGCCGGAATTAAAATAATTTGGAATAATAAGAGAACTGCTAGGTATCACCACAAGTGATTTCACACTTTATAGTGAAGCTAAAGTAATAAAAACAGCATGATATTGGCATAAAAATCAGACATGTTGACAAGAAATAGAATTAAAGATTAAGATATAAGTCCACATGCCTACAGATACTAGAGCGTTTACAAAGAAGTTGAAGTAGCACACTGGAGAAAAGACAGCAACTTCAACAAATGGTGCTGGTCAAAGTACATAATTACATGTAGAAGAATGAAAATAGATCACTATCTATTATCCAGCACAAAACTCAACTCCCACAGAAGGTAGGCAGTTATTAAGGGGCAAGGATGGGAGGAGAAGAATTTCCAAGGAGGAAAAAATATCACCGAGCTACAAACCCTGTGACCCCCGGCGACTGCCTGCAAAGCACACTGGTGCAATAGCGGCACAAAGCGCTGGAAAGGAATCAACCACTTTTTCTTATAAAGCCTACATGATGACACAGAGCCCATGCCCGACACCGCTAAAGTGGTCAAGAACCTGAGACTGGCTAGGACATGGGCCTAGGGGAAGAGATACTACTGTTCTTCTGGTAAGGTGACACAGGAAGAAAGTGACTCATAACGACACACTATTCCATCCATAGGCCAGTGCTGTACCCACCTCTGATCAGAGACGCTTCTTCCTGCATTAGATGGTAATTAACAAAGAGACCCACAATTGGACGATGTGTAGAGTGAAAGACTTTGGCACTTAGCCCCGAAGGTGGGGGCTGTCTCAAATCTCTCCTCTCAAGGCTTAAGGTACTGATGCACACATGAACTCACAGAGGCTGTGACAGCAAACAAGAACTGCACAGGCTCAAACAAGACAAAAGCCCAGCATGGAGAAGGGAAGCAGACACAAAATCCAGCCCTCACCAAGAAGTTATTCCCAACTACTGCATGCTGGGAAAGAGAAAATCAGTATTCTCCGGTCGTGACACGTCAACCACGTTCCAGGGTAGACCCTGGAGCATTTGACCAATATAAAATGACTCCATTTTGTGTGTGTGTGTGGGGGGGTGTTTTTTGTTTTGTTTTGGTATTTTGTTTTTATTTTATTACTTTCTAAAATTTTGGAGAGGGGGCATGAAGTTAGATGCATTGGGAGGCAGGAAGGATCTGGGCAGAGCAGAGGTAGGGTAAAGAATCTAACCAAAATATAATATGAAAAAATCCATCAAATCTTTAAAAACCAAATATAATGGCTAATTATCATGTTACGAAAAAGGCCTATATTTACCTAAATCGTATTTTCATTTCTCTATCTATTTTTCAGTATATTATATATTCAGACATTTCCACCACCACAAAGGATTTAGATAGTCTGAAGAAAAACTCCAAAAGGAAATTGGAGCAAAATCTTTACTGTAAAATATGGAGAACATACTTTATTCCCTGAAATGGTATTCTCTATATAAACTTTCTCCCAAAAGGCACTAGTATTGTCAAACATTCCTACAAAGCACCAGCTCTCCTGAGTTAGGTGATTTCCATAAATGCTTGCTATAAATGATCTCCAGTCTCTAAAGGCGTCTCTTCCCTCTTTGCTACTATCTAATCACAAGGTCAGTTCATAAAGACAATATAATCTTTTGTGACAGTAGTTTAGAACTGGATAGAAGTATTTTCTAATTTGAAATATATTTTCATATCTATTTTTGACTTCTAAAGAGAAGTTCTGAAGATATTTGAAGAGATTGGAACACTGTTGAGAATTATTATTTGGCCTACTAATAACATTAACATATCTGGATTCTTCAAAATTCTCAACTCACATATTTGACAATCCAATATTGAGCTGATAATCTAGTACTTTCAAGTCTAATGCTGTTTGTACAATTATTTAAATCAACATGTATAAGGGCGAAGGCAATGAAACATGACCAACAGTTAAATATTCAAAGCACTTACTTGCAGAAGCATCCCAGAACTTAACTGACCCATCAGCATGCCTAGGATCAAGAAAGGAGAGAAAATGTGATGAAAAAGGAAAATAACAACACAGAAAAGCAGTTACATTGTTACTTGTCAGTACACTCATTCACAAGAATGAGTAAAGGTGGAAACTGCTGGAAGTCAGCACATGTCACCAAGAACTTGCTTCTCATTATACTGTAACACTGGGGGAAGCTTTACTTACCGAATGAGTTAAAATTCAAACTGTCCTAAGAAGCATATTAGCAATTAGTGACTTAATTGGCAAAAATATACTTTCACTTACCCTGTAATAATTATTTCTGGGTAACTCTGAGCACCCAAGCCCCAATTACCTCCATTGATGGGCCATTCCTATAAAAAAAAAATTGGAAATTGACTTCAAAATATATATTCTATATAGTAGATATGTAGCATGCAATGTATAGGTATATTACATAGATATGAACATAGTACACATAATTTACTCCTAAAAATGATATCCCAAAAAGCTAACAGTATTCCCAATACCTCAAGGTGAGAAATTTAAAATAATACTATGTTACATTAAACAGCGAACTCAGGTTTGGTACCTTTTTGCTGTAGCCTTGACGTTTCTGTCTAGCTCCAACAGAATAAAGTGCAGGAATGAGGTCCACAGGACAATCAGCAAAATATTCACAACATGTAACAGGGGACTCGTGTATGCTCAAAGGGTAGGGATTCTCAAATATAGGGTATCTTTAACAATAGGAATAGGAAAAAAAAAACATTAACACATTGTAATCTGTGACAATGTAACACAACCATGAAGACATTACTACACATTCTGTTAAGATTACACTGATTTACATTATATAAGTATGAAAAAAACATTTAAGAGCTTTATTACAGAAGATGCTTTTTTATCACCAATAAACAGAAAGACAATGGTTGTACTATATATCACTACTACACACAAAACTGTACACTACATATGCATTTGTCTTATGTGCTTCTTACACCTTACTATGATACATTTTCCTGAAAAAAAAAAAAGGCTTAATGTGTCAGCTAGGCAGTAGCTGAGGCAGAACTTAAACTGCTGAGAAATCAACAGACCACCTGCATCACGGATCAAACACCTCCCCTTCTGCCCTACACCTCACATAAATTTCAATTCTCTTTTTTCTCCATCAGTGTGATACCTCTTCCAATATCAGACCCAGAATGCTATTTTGTTTTAAACATAAATGTAGCTTTCTGAACTGAGAGAGTAACCGGCAGAGCATGTCTCTGGGTCTATCTGAGGGCATCTCCAGAGAGGACTAATTAAAGGTGGAAGACTCACTCTGACGAGTTACAGCCATCTCATGAGGCTGGTCCCCACCAGGCGGATGGAGAAGGGGAACCTGCGGGCACCAGCACACTTCCCTGCTCTCTGGCAGTAGGGAGCTTGTGAGCCTAACAACTCTGCTTAGGACTTCCTTCCTGCAAAGGTAAAGTGCTGCCCCCACCCACAGCAATGTACGCCCACAGCAATGCTGCTTCCATCATGAAGTTAAAGTAAAATTCTGTCTAGACACATAGTAATGTGCCTAATAATAAAAGCACAGTAATGTCGCTTAGAATGTGATTAGTTACTTTAAAATATCTGGAAAAACCTAGGTACTTGCTGAGATACTTAAAAAGTAAAAAATGAGTAGTCGGTATATATTAGATTTATTAATTTACCTACTGCTAATAATACAAAATAAGTGATATTTCAGGGGAAAAACCTTTATAAGCTATAAAATGAGCCCAATTATCTCCACCTTTCCCCCCAAACAGAAGATGATACAGACACACAAGAAGAGTAGTGATAAAAGTTAGCTTTTTTCTCTTCATCATAAACTTTTCTGTTAACTCCAAGGACCTAATATGTCACATATTTAACTGACAGTTCTGCAAAAATAGAGCATCTTATGTCATGTGATTTGAGTAATTTTTTTCTTGACCTAATTATATCTCAGTACAGAGCACATGCAACAAATTCCACTATCAAAACAACTTACCTAATAGATGAAAATGAAGAAAAGTACATTAATAACATTTTTCTAGAACTGACAAACAGAATTATTTTTCAAATGGTCTGGTATTTTTAAAAAACAAAATAAAACTTACAAATAATTGCTATAAGTAACAGATAACTACTCTGAATTGCAGCAGTATTTTCTTAAAAAAATCACCAGGTAAACAGCACCACTGCCACACATTAGGTTACCAGCCTCAGTACTGTCCACATCTCCAGATGTCTCTACTTGGGAGGCTGTCTGGAGCACTGTGGATGTTTGAAGTATATTTGTGTTTTATCCACTAGATGCCAGTAGCATTCCACCTAATAAAATGTCTATCTGACACAGTCAAATAGTCCCCGGGGGCAAAACCCCCTTCGCCCAAGGGTGACTGTGAATAACGGATGCAAACTCCAAGGAAGCTATGCTCAATGATTATTTTTCAGGAGAAAATAATAAAGTGGTTGCATTCATAGCACAGAGAATATCACTGTATATCACAGTGTATGAATATAGCAAATATTGGAATTTGTGACAAAGAGCTGAGATGGGGTCTAGGAATTTACAGACCAGACAGACATATCTGTAGTTTAGCAAAGTCATAAAGCACATGGTAAAAATTGTGTGGATTCTAAAGACAGTGAAACAAGCAAAGAGTCCCAGCTGCCAGAAACTGTGTAGAAGATATGAAACATAAGGTGTGTTAAAAATCAAGCTGTTGCATTATTCATAATAGCCAGAACCTGGAAACAACCTAGATGTCCCTCACCAAAAGAATGGATAAAGAAAATGTTGTACATTTATACAATGGAGTACTACAAAGTGTTAAAAAAAACAATGACATCTAGAAATTTGCAGGCAAATGGATGGAACTAGGAAAAAAAAATCCCAAGTGAGATACCCCAGACCCAGAAATACAAATCTGGTATATTCTCATTCATAAGTGGATATTAGATGTAAAGAAGAAGATAGCCAGGCTACAAACCACAACCCCTGAGAAGGCAGTAACAAGGACACTAAGAGAAACATGCATAGATGCCCCTAGGAGGGGAAATAGGTAACGTCTCCTGATTAAATTGGGCATGCTGGGTAGGGGTGCGAGTAAAAGGGAGTGAGGAGGCGAACATGAGGAAATGGGATGGAGGAACAGAGGGAGAGCAAGGAAAAAGATCTCTTGATAGAGGAGCCACTATAGGGTTAGGGAGAAATCTGATTCTAGGGAAACTCCCAGGAATCCACAAGGATGACCCCAGCTAAGACTCCAAGCAATAGTGGAGAGGGTGTCTGAACTAGCCTTCTCCTGTAATCAGATTGATGACCACACTAATTGTCATCTAGAACCTTCATCTAGTAACTGATGGAAGCAGATGCAGAGATCCACAGCTAAGCACTGGGCCGAGTCCAGCGGAAGAGAGGGAGGAGGGATTATATGAACAAAGGGTCAAGATCATGATGGGGAAACCCACAGAGACAGTTGACCTGCGCTGGTAGTGCTCACTGACTCTGCACTGACAGCTGGGGACCTTACATAGGACCTAACTAGGCCCTCTGAATGTGGGTGACAGGTGTGTGGCTTGGGCAGTCTGTGGGGCCACTGGCAGTGGGACCAGGATTTATCCCCAGTGCATGAACTGGTTTTCTGAAGTCCATTCTCTAAGAAGGGATACCTTGCTCAGTGTAGATACAGGGGAAGGGGTTTGGTCTTGTGTCAATATGCCAGACTTTGTAGACTCCCCATGGGGGGGCCTTGTCCTTTCTGAGGAGTGGATGGGGGGTTGTGTTGGAGGAAGGTGGAGGAGAGCAGCGGGGCGGGGGGGGGGGGTTGTGGTTGGTATATAAAATGAAAAAAACTTCTAAATAAAAAATATAAAAAAAAAAATCAAGTAGCTGGCCAGTCAGTGGTGGTACACACCTTCAATCCCACTACTAGGGAGGCAGGTAGATGTCTGTAAGTTCAAAGCCAGCCTGGTCTGTTAGAGCGAGTTCCAGGACATGCTCCAAAGCTACACAGAAAAGCCCTGTCTCTAAAATATGTAAGTTGCTATCCCATAAATTAAGGCCATTATGGGGAGACGGAAGAGAGCAGGTGAGAAACATCACCACATGTTTTTATATCAGCAGGTAGAGAAGGTGAAACAACAATAACAAACGATAGTTTAAATTAGAGTAATAAGGGTCATGGCGTAGGTTACAGGTAAGCCGACGGGGCCTGCACAAGATATCACAACAGACTGAACAGAGGGACAAGACTACAGACTTCATCAGAGGGAAACTGAGATGGCCCATTTTGGACAGGCTTGTTGTGTATGGCTTTAGCATGAAGCTGAAATGTAAGAAATTCTAGAAACTTTGAGTTAAGTATCACCCCCTCCCCCCAGAGACGCTGACCATGAAGAAGCTGAACTGGTGCCTACACAGAGCCCTCACCCCCCTGTGCTAACACCTTTGGTACGGGAAAGTACTCTGCAGGCTACCAAAGGGAAAACACAGACAGCAATCAGCCACAAGTCCTCCAGCCTATAAACCACAAGAGGGCAGCGGTGGCAAAGGGGACGGGAATAACCAATCAGCATCTGATTGGACTGAAGGCCCACTGCAAAAAGTGGGACTCATACTCGGTGCTCAGACCACATAGCCCAAATAATGCTAGTCTAAAAAAAAGTAGCAATGAAATTATTCTTAGTGACATTCTTATGTATTCATAGATGAGTGCCTTGCTCAGCCATCATCAGAGAAGCTTCCTCCTGAAGCAGGAGGAACAAACACAGAGACCCACAGCCACACATTATGCAGAAAATGAGAGCTCACCCAGCCCTAAATGGGTTGTCTTCACCAGGCCCTTCCCCTCAGGTCTCAGGGAACCCCATGGAAGAAGAGGCAGAAAGTGGTCAAGAGCCCGAGGGAAGGCAGGACACCAAGGAAACAAGGCCCTCTACATCAGTATGGCTGATGCACACACGGTGGTGCAGGCACACACGGCGGTGCAGGCACACAAGGCTTGCACTGCTCGACACCACACGAGGTCCTGGAGCTGCGAGGGAAATGAACACAGGTGCCCACCACTAACTTAGAAGCCATCACCAGTTATGAAAACCTAAAATGAGCCGATGGCCAGCGGAAAACAAGCTCATCAGAATCTCTGACTCATAATGACGTGTTGGGGTTTTCCTTTTTGGTCTTTGTTTTATACTATTGTTCGTGTCTACTAATTTTAACTTATTTTATTTGTATATTTTTTTCTCTTTTTACCCAGCAAGTCCTTTGCGAATAAACTATGGCTCTCAGTTATTGTTCTTTATGGAATTCTTGAGTGCTTGAATAAGTGGGTCTCTTTATTCTGCCTTCTCCCGGGTTCTTATCCTTCTGTTTGTTTTGTCCAATTCCAATGTGCTAGATTTTGTTTTATCTTATTATATCTTATTATTTCCCTTAAAAGACTGTTTATTTTTTAATGAGAGACAGAAAGGGGGAGGATCTGGATGGGAGGGGAAGAGGGGAGAAAGTGAGAAGCAGAGGGAGGGGAAACTGTACTCAGGATATATTAACACAGGGGGAAAATCTATTTTAATATAAGGAAAATAAGAAACAAAAATCTATTAGATTCATTATAATAAATATCTTTAAGATTGTAGAAATGTGGATCTAGAGCACTGAAAAGAGATCATGTATGTAAATATAAAGTTTTCAAAGGAATGTAATAGCTAATGACATGCTAATAGATCCTATAAGTTTTACCCCCACCCCGACATACACACATAGTAATGGAATTGCTCACCCAGTGTTCTTACCCATTTTGTGCAAGGTCTATCAGTACTAAATCCTTTTCCAGAAGAACAACCACAGCATATGGTTCTTGAAAATCTGGAATATGAAAGCAATGAATGACTGGTTGGTTGCTTTACAGACACAAGAGGGCAGCCGCAGATAACGGGCGCCTCTGGCTTCTTTTTCTTGTTCTAATTTCTGAGTGTTTAGCATTCTGATGAGCCCAGGATAGTTCATACAATTTATATGTCTTGGATGAGATACATGTACAAAATAATCCATTCAAAATTCTTACATATATGAGTAAGACAAGAACATCAAAGAAACTTCTGTGACATTACTTATTTCAGGGATGTAGCAAAGACATCAAAACCACAATTTAATCCTGATCAATCACCATTGTCTCTCAGATAAACTGATAGAGTGCCGTTATTTTTTTCAAATGTTAATATGTGTCTCTTAGTCACTACAAAATGCATTCATTACATTTTCAAACTTCAGAGAGCTCCAAATGAAATGAAAAGATGCACATATGAGTTCATTCTCTGCGCTCACTTGTCTATGCTTCAGCGCCCCTAACTGCCTGACCAGTACCAGCCTAGATGCCGACATGAAGGACCCTTTTAAAAATGACTAACATTCGATCTGGTAAATTGAAGAAGGCGGTTACTCTGAATGGTTGGGCTGGCTGGCCTAAACCTATCAGATGAAGGCCTTAAAGGCAAAGACAGCTTTCCTTTGAAGACATACTTCTGGGTGAGGTTTAAACCCACAATTCCCCTCCGAGGTTCCCGAACCATGACTTGAACTCACTCTGCAATTTTTAGACTGTTATTCCCGCACCCCCCTCCCCAGTCCTTCATATACACACACAAACCTATATTGTCTCCATTTCTCTGGAAAATATCGCTAAAAGGATGCACAACTGCATCACAAAATTTAAAATACTTAATATGGGCAGTGTCTACCTTAGGAAGGTACTTAATATTAATGTACAATACAGAAGGGATAAAGTATATTGAAAAAAAGAGCTGAAATAAAATCGGCCATATTATGACAGAAGGAAATCTTCCCTTAAAGCATCAGGACATTAGTATATGGAAACTACTTAAGACAGCATATGTCTTATTAATATTTATGAAGAGAGAGTCTTACCGTTTGGGTATGGTGTTTCACAGAGAGTGAGAAAGTCAACAATGGAATAATCCATTTCCAGCACAGCCGTGCTCTTCCCGTGCATCACGGTTAAGCAAGGCCTTCTCCCCACAGTGTCATACGACAAGCCCCCCGACAAAACAATGAAAGGCTCCCTGGAGACAGAAACAACATGGATTACAAATGTTAGAGTGGATACCACTTTTTCTGCTGTGTCATACAGCTATTCAGTGACAGTATCATCTAAAAAATTTATATAGCACATAATGGAAAAATTCTATGTGGAATTTTTAATGTGATTAAGGTCAAACCTAGTTTGCTGAAGATTAAACTAGAATAAAAATGAGCATGATCCACATGTGACTCCTTGACCTCCTCCTGGTCCTCATTTTGTTTCCTATGGACAGTTGCCATAAAGCTTTCTCTAAACTTCGGTGCAGTTTCTACCTTAGTCCTAAAAGGCTTCTCAACAAATGCTCCCCAGAAAGCTTTATGGCTTCAGATAGCTGCGGTACATAACACACTGCCCTTTCAAGGATGCATCAAGAATTGGACTAGCTACAAACCACTCAACAACCGGGGAAAAAGTCACTCAAAAAATTTTCCTATAGGCCTTAATGTTTCCTAGCACAGCCTTGAGGGCTGCTGCTTGCCTATTTAATACTTATGCTCCCAGAACCACAACACAGGACACCTATCCTCACTCCCCATACTGGTCATGATGAAAACTATGGGTATATTTCTTTATCTTTGCCTCAGCTTCATATTCGTTTGTATGAAGTTATTTAATGTGCGACAGGCAAATCATCCAAAATCATCTACGTGATTTTTAAAAATCTCTTCATTTATACATCAAATTTTTTCAAGAATATTTGATTTTCAATGAAAGGTGTGCGTGTGGGAATGCAGGCATGAGCGCAGGCCCCCGAGGAGGCCACAACAGAAAGCCACATTCCCCGGAGCTGGAGTGACAGGCGGTGCTGAGCTCCTTGATGTGGGTGACGGGAACCAACCCTGTGCTCTCTAAACAGCATGCTCATCTGGATCCCCAGCCCCTCAAATGCCATGTTTCAGTTTTAAAGAAAAACGTTTACATTAAGGCTAGAATATTTATTCTTCATGGTGGCACCCTACTTTCTTCATATTTGTGGGATTTCTAAGTCTTGACATCTACCAGAAGCAGCATGTGATGACACACAGTGGTAACAGGGTCAGGTCTGGAGCTCAAGCACCGCCATTTACCTCTCTGCAGGCAGATCCAGGACACAGAGACAACCTACTTCTCTGACAGTTCTGTAACCAAGAAGTTCCTGGTGCACAGAACTCTAAGTAAGAGCTACCCATTATAACTGCTGATGTCAGCACATCATTACGATTGTCCACTGTGATATTTCCCTTTTGGGACATGTACCAAAATACATACACAAATAATAAAAAAGTAAAAAATTTAAATTATTTTATATTAAGCAAGAATAAATTTCACTTGAGATTTAGTTAGTTAGATAAGCAGTTAGTTAGATACCTTATAAGTAAATATAAGTATTGAGGCAAATAATGAATTTTTTCTTACTTATGTACCTATTTAAAGTATAGAAAATGTGGGGGAATGAAAAATATATGTGTATGTATGTGTGTGTATGTTCCTATATACGATAATATTGTAAAAACATACCCTCATGCATCCTATCTTCCTGTTGCTTTATTTTCCTATAGTTTTTATGATTTAAAATGAATTTATTTTGCTAATGGTCTGTTCCATCAAAATACAGCTTCCATTAAGCCTTTTTAACTATGTTGTTCATTGCTCTATCTACAACAGTGTCTTCAACAGTGCCCACGACACTAGAAAAATGTTATACTGTCCATCAAATGAATTAATAAACAACACATATCCTTCATGAGCATGTTTTACTTATTATTTATATTTATCATTAATATGATTTAGATAATATTATTTTTCTGGATAAATTCCAAAACTCAAATTTCAAAGATTCATCTGGAGTAAACCACGCTCCAACAGACACTGCTTCCAACCCTAACCACTGCACGGTTACAGTCGTGCTCAGCAGATACGATCTAATTTTCTTGTACTTCTTTTCACATAAAATGAATAAAATCAAATTTATCTTTATTTTTCTCACTGCTACTTTGCCTATCCTATAACTTACAACTAAATTGAAAATAGTTAAAAAGATCACTGGTTAATAACTATTACTTAAATGTCTACAGAGTGGGATCCCTGGGTGGTTTTATAAGTGTTATTCAAGGCTGTTAGGTAGGTATTTATTTACATGCAACCAATTTCAAAAAACAAACAAACAATGATATCAGCACGGGCACTATGAGCAGAGGACATCACAATGTCTACAGCTACCCATGAAGTCCAACGAGCTATGCGATCAGTTCACAGCCTTAACTAACATTATGGCAATTTGTTGGGACTATCCTCATGAGACAAGTAATTTTTTTTGTTCTGTGGCTTTGCAAGATCTATTTCTTTCCTGAAGGCAGAAGGAAAAGAATGGTGTGAATCAAAAAAAAAAAAAAAAAGTTGAAGGGAATGCCGACTGACTCATCACTAAGTCCTTTTCTATTTCTCTGTAAACGTGCTAAACCTAACAGCAACACCTTTTCATGTCACATGTTGTTCTATTTGTAGTGTGGCTACGACAAAACTCACAGTAAGTTCATTATACCCAAAGATTGAGAGAAAATATTAACACTTTACCAGGATAAATTAGTCAAATACAATGACAAGTTTCAAAGATTTAACTCTACATACCAAAATCTGTAAAATTTCAGAGTTGTACCGGGCATTTGAACTTCTAAAAGGTCTAATGAGCTACATTATTTATAGGTGACATATGAATTATGGAGGTGAAGAAGATTTGATCTTTTTCTTAAACGAAAAAGCTAGACTTTCTGATGTTATGTGGAGTCCTAGAGGTGACATAATTTTATTCTATGACTTTAAGAAGAATGTTAGCTCAGTCTCTAAATGGCATCAGATGTCAACCAGACCCTAATTTAGACGCTCCCTAGGTCCCTTTGCAAATCTTCTAATTTGTTTAAGAAACTAAGCCCATCATTTGGTGCACATGCTTTCTTAATTTTATGAACCTCTCCAACCCAGTCTTGAGGTAGCTTTAGGGTAAGCTGTGTTCCCACCAGAAGCTGTCCTCACCAGATGAACCAAATTTAGGCGTCCATAAAGACCTACTGCAGTTCCATGATACCATCTATTCATTGATTCGAACATTTTTGAGTATTTGTGTTTGGGGGATAAACTAGTGCTCTCACATCCAGTCTAGCCACACAGTTCCCATTCTGAAGAAATCAATGAAGTGGAGAGGTGGGCTGGCTGAAGCAGTCAGGCCAAGTCATTAAGGTGGTGACAGATGAAGTGAGGCCAGCTGTTCAGAGTAGTTAGTTTGGTGGGGAGAAGAAGGTACATACACCCTGTTTATCAAAAATGACCAATGGAGACTGGGAGATGCCTCAGAAGTTAAGGACACTGGCTGCCCTTCTAGAGGACTTGGGTTCAGTTCCTAACAGCCGCATGGCAATTTAAAACCAGCTGTAACTCCAGTTCCAGGAGATTCACAAGGTTCACTTACATACATCCAGGTGAACCACTCACACACAAATAAAAGAAAAACAAATAGGGAAACTGCAAAGATCAGGAGACAGTTTAGTCTGAGGAAACAAAGGGCCATAACAACAGTCAAGGTGTTCATTGTAATGGGATGCAGGGTTTTGAATCCTGCAAACACTGTGCACTCTGGTAGTGTCTATGGAATTAGCCACCACCTTTCCAAGTCACAATTCCTCGGGTTGTGGCCTTCATATAATATTTGAAAGGCTAGTCACTTTATTTGTTTAAGTCCTGTTTTAAACAGCTCAGCCAATATTTCTACTGCCCAAAAGTTTTTCTTTACTCATCCACACAACAGGCAGTCTCCTCTGGCACATTCCTAAGAACCTTCCTCACACCTCTTTCTACCTTTACTAGCATTAGTTGTCCGAGTTTATCTATTTTCCTTCTGTAATCATTGATATTAGAGATCCTGCCCTAGGTCACAAATACACATATAAATTTAAAATGGTGTTGTGAAAGGCATTTTGACTATGACTAAAGGATAACCTTACTTTGACAGTAACCCCAGTGAGCTGCGGGAGCTCCTTCTGCTCCTTCAGCCAATAGCCGCTAAGATACCAGCCCATCTGGGCGTGGTCTCTTTCTCTCTTTAAAAAAGCAGCGGCTGTCCTCCACTCTCTCTCTGGCTTCCGGCTCCACTTCCGGCTCCTAGACTCCTTTCATGAGTGCGCAGAGGGGCTGTTGTCTGGGACGGTAATCTGTAAGTTTTTTCCCCTTTGAATAAATAATCATTCTATTAATCATAATTCCAAACTGGTGTGGGATTGTTTGTGACTTACGCCTTCATTTGGCACCCAACGTGGGGCTCAAACCCACGACCCTGAGATAAGGAGTCTCATGCTCTACCGACTGAGCTCTCATTACTGGCCTGAGGCATGACTCCTTGGACACATACACCACCGTGGAGAAGGCACATGACACAGAAGCCTCAAGACCAACACTCACACTAAAGCTGCAGAAACTCAAATAATGAGAGTCAAGCAGCACATGACTCTTTGCCTTAAAACATACTAAAGAAGAACATAAACACTGACTGTCAATGATCTCCTGCTTCTTACTGTCAGCGTCTCCACACCTCCTTGCTGCTCTCTGACCCTGCTAATTCCTTTACTATGGTCCCAACTTGCTCTGATTTCAGACAGCCTGCCAGGATTAATCATCTAGCCACTACTGAATAAATATTTAAGAATAGTTTACTTAAATTATAAACTATTAAAAGTAACTAAAGATAAAAGTAAATAAGCAATCATCAAATTATCAGTATAAACTATAAACTGTTACAGATAACTTTTATTTAATTATAAGCTACTAAAGATAACTTTAACTATACACATAATGTAAGGCAGAGCTGCCTGCTATGCTCCCACAGTCCAGCTACTTGATGTCCTACTACAGCAGAACTACAGATGTCCTACTAGGCTTCAGTGGAAACACTAGAGGATGGGCCCACAATAGTATTCCTAACTATATTATTCATTATCAGACATGAAATGCTACATCGTCAATTTTGTCATTGCCCACATTACTAATTACATGTATTGCTAATCTTTGAAATCCTCAATGCTTGATTTCAAATGAAAAGCAGTTTTACTTCAGAGAGAACAAAACAGTCTCTAGTGCAAATTATTAATATTTAACCTGGATGGTCTGATGGAAATATATGCCCTGATATTCTGCATCAAAAAAGTTATATTTAAATTGATTTTGCTGATTATATGACAATAGTAAATAGATTTGTGAATAAATATGAACTACATCTTTGATAAGTGACCACAGTCACATCCATTCTTCCTTTTAGAAGTGACATTTACTCTGTATTAGTGTAGACTGTAAATAATAAGGTTTGGTTTGCTTAAGACAGGTACTCAAGAGAATTTTCTGAGTCCCAGCAGACTCTGAATATAAATTCTGAACAACGTTGAAACTGTTAACACTTCACAGATTTTCCGACAACTAAATGTGTATTACAAAGAGATGAATGGAGGTAGAAGATTATGGTTTCAAAGTGGTATCTTTGGTCTTCAAACCAACAAAGGCAAACTTGTGCCTGTTAATTTTGGTTGTCAACTTGATAGGACTTAAAATCACCTCTGGGTGATAACATCTTAAGATAAATCTCTGGGTGTGGCTGGAAGGGTGTTTGCAGTGAGACTTAACTGTGACAGGAAGCTCATCTTGCCTGTGGCTGGCACCTTTCTATAGGTGCTGGCCCTGGAGTGGGAAAAAGCGTGGCCTGCGTACGAAGTATTTGTTTTGTGTTGTTTTGTTGGAGAGACACATCATACAAAAATCTCCACGGTACTTAAGAAAGAATGCCTTCTCTATGTCTGTATTTCTGCTACACTCTGACTCTTTTCAGAAATCTTCATTTTTATACTTTGCAGTTTCAATAGCCCTTTCTTTTCTCCACTATTTGCATTTTAATTACCATGAGAATCTCCAGTTCCATGCATTCTCCTGACATTGTCATAATTTCATTCTTTATGAGCAAATATAATTGTTATATATAAATTGCACATTTTCACTCATCTGTTGATAGACCTCTAGGCAGATTCCATAATTTAGCTATCGTGAGCTCTAGTGATAAACACAGGTGCACAATTATGTTAAATAAACACACTATTATATTCTGAATACTCTTCCCCCCACGTTCTTTTATTTATATATTTATTTATCTGGTTTTCCAAGACAGGGTTTCTCTGTAGCTTTGGAGTCTGTCCTGATCCACTTGTCTCTGCCTCCCGAGGGCTGGGATTAAAGGTGTGCACCACCACAGCCTGTTCCCTCCCTCTCTTTATCACCCTCTCTTCTAGCTATCTAAGCCCCTTTCCTAGATGCCTGGTTTTGTCCCCATTTTGTGACTCATTTTGTTTAACCATGTGTGTGAGCACTGGATTGACGGATTGACCTTTAGTGGGGCAACTAC
Source organism: Myodes glareolus (assembly GCF_982192425.1). Lineage (NCBI taxonomy): Eukaryota > Metazoa > Chordata > Mammalia > Rodentia > Cricetidae > Myodes > Myodes glareolus. The sequence continues at coordinate 124,251,924 of NC_142026.1, read as the reverse complement.
TGGGTACACAGCCGAAGGCAACGACCTACCTCCCTGTATCTATCAGTAATAAACAGTTTAGTGATGAGACACAGAGGCCCCTTTACCCTTCCTCCATACATGCTTAGCTGACAGCCGATTTACTCTTATGCAGACATACAGGCATTCACAGGCTACGTGTTCATGACTCCAATGTCTATGTCTTGCCAGGAGACAGGGATTCACTGTGTAGTCCAACCAATCAGAAACTCGGTATGCAGAAAAGAATGGCCTTGGGTTTGCAGTGATTTTCCTGTCTCTATTGTCCAAGTTATAGAAGTATAAGTATATACCTAGTGCAAGTTATCTCTATGGCATATCGATTTATCATTCTTTGGATATATTTCCCAAAGTGGTATATACTTGAGTATTTGGTATTGATTTCCAAATATATAGTGTTTATATATAGAATAATAGTATATTCTAGTGATATAAGTCTACATCCACATTACGCATACAAGGGACCTTTACCCACATCCCTGTCAGTATCTGTTGTTATAAGTATTTTAGTAATAGCTATTTTGACCGGGGCAAGATGGAGTCTCAAAACAGTTTCAATTATATTTCTCTGATGACTAAAAATGGTGAACATTTTTTTTCAGTAAATATTGTTTATTTATGTTTCTTCTTCTGAGAAGTATGTACTCAATTCCAATGCTCACTTTTGATTGAATGACATGGATTTTCAATATTTTATTAAAATTGTATTTATCTATGTTGTGTGTCCATCTATCCATGTATGTGTTTGAGCATATGTTCTATGGCGTGCATGGGGAGTCAGAGAACAACTGGGGAGAGTTAGCTTTCTCCTTCTACCACGTGGGTCTTGGGAACTGAACTCAGCTCATCAAAGTTAGTACCAGTGCTTTAAATGGCTGAGCCTTAAACTGATGAGGTTTGAATGGCCTGGAATTGCTATTTCTTGACCCCTTCCTGTTCCCTCTACTCCTCCTTTTTCTTATTTCAAAGATTCTATTTCTCCTTTGTACTTTGAAGTTAGTGTCTCATGTGCAAAACCAGTGTTTGGGAACTGGATTCAAAGGGCTCCAAGCTGACAGGGAGTCATTGTTTCTGTATGTGCTCCTTTTTCTAAATTCAAACAACATCTGATCCATTTTAGTACTGGTTAACTGTACCTCCGTAGTTTACTAAGTGTCCATTTTGGTAAAACTTTAACCAATAAATTTTCCAAAGGAATTAAGAATGGTTTGTAAATTAAGAGTTAATATCTGATACCAATTTTAACAGCAAGTAAAAACAAACAGATAAAGAGGTAAGTTTTAAAGTGTGCAACTGTGAGGGACATGGAAAATGCAGCTCTTGAATTTGCTAGAGGGAGACCTGGGGAAAGACCCAATCTTGGGCAAATATTTTATAACTAGTATATGAAATATTCTAATGTCAAAAAAGCAATCAATCTAGAAGATAGCTTTCTAGTCATATATCAGAAAATAAAGTCACAGACTCCCTCTCAAAAAATGAGGAATTAAAAAGAGCATCAAGAGGTCTGATGTGACTCCAGGAGAGGTCACACTGCAACCATAAAGCTTCCAAATTAGTAAGCAGAGTAACTGGATCTGAAAAAAGTGACAATTCACGGCTTCCATTACTTATCCTAATTCAGAGGCTTCCTGTATTTCTCTTACCATGACCCATGCTAAGAAGGGCAGTTTTCTTCATGATTCAGTACATAAACGCACAATGTGAACCAAAGTATCACAAATTAATGTTGACCCCTAAAGGCACACACTCTATTACTTCCTTTACCAATTAAAAACTGATGGTCACAACCAAGACAATTACTTTCATAGCTCACCATTATCTGATGCCTAAAAATATGTTTTAATCACTGCAGCCAATCAGTGTTTCTCAGCTGAGGTGATCATCAGCTTAGGGACAAATATTAGTTCCCTTGTTCATCTATTTTGGGCAAAATGAAAAACTGCATTCTGGATATTTGTCAGAAGTATTAAATATTACTTGGAGCCAGTATTAAGTGAGGTATAAGACAGTATTAAGTGAAGAGCATGCTAGAACATTCTTACATTTTTTGCTAACAGTTTTATGAGGCGGCCCTTATTAAGGGTCCCACTTTAAAGATAATGAAACAGGCACAGACAGATAGCTGGTACCCCAATTGAGCAACGAGAGCAGCAGAGGCAGGATGCAGACCTAAGTGGTCTTTTCATGTACACCCCACACCCCTGTGCTGATGATGGATATGTATTCACCACAGAACTCTCCACCTCTCTTTTTCTCAAAGAAATAACTTCAGTGGGTCTCATTAGCATTTGACTCCTGGCTTTTTAAAGATTCTTTTTGGGGGGCGGGGAAGTGTGTGTATGTATCTGTGTCTGTGTGCAGGCCAAAAGATGGTGTCAGAGCCCTTGGACATTATGAACCAGCAGCACTTATTACACATGACTCCTGGGTACCAAACCAAAGTCCTCTCTGTAAGAGCTGTAGGTGCTCTTAACTGCTCAGCTATCTTTCTAGTCCCTTGCTCTTGCTTTTAATAAATTAAATAAATTATTTCTTAATTTGTACTATCACTAAGTTCATTTCATCAAAAGAAGAATCCATGCTTTCTAGATTTCACAGCAATATCAAGATTCCATACATAGCTACACTTTATATATACCTACCTATACCTATATACCCATACCTATCCATATTCATACCCCAAATCTTTACATTCAGCAACACTAAGCTAGGATCTGGACAAACAGACAGAGGCTGGGGATGCATCTCAGCAACAGAGAACTTACTTGGTATGCATAAGGCTCTAGCTTCTGTCCCTAACACAGGGCTGCAGGATAGGTGGGGCTGTAAACTGAGATAGCTGTGTTTGCTGCCTCATGTTTCAATGATATCTAATACTTAAGGATACAAGCATTCAATAAGTAACTTTGTTACTAATGGCATGTGTAAGTCCTAGAATGGAAACGTGCATCTCTCAAGAGCATATTTCTGGAGACCCTAAGTCAGCCTAAAAAGAGAAACACGCTGAGCTAGAGGGAAGGGAGAAGACTTCTAGGTGAAGAGAAGAACATGAACAGGCCCCCTGCATGTGTGATGACAGCTCTCTCGACAGCCTCACAGTCTGCCAACAGGAAATGAGACTGCACACTTGCTATGACAGCACCAAATGATGCTGCTCCAGGCGGACAGGGGTGGGGTCTTACACTAGCTAATAGAAGACAAAAGTTGTGGAGCACAGCAAAACAAAAACTTCCTTGATTTATCCAATTTCCTATCCAGGGTAAAAAAAAAAAAAGAAATTTAAAAAGACAGTTAAAACATGATCCGACTGTTAGTATTAGATAATTTAAATAATTGCCTACATCTTTTTAAAATTTTCCTTTCAAATCTGTGACAGGAAAGCAGAGCTGCCATCTTGAGTAAGGGGACTGAAGCAGCGGCACTGTCATGAGAACTAGCAGGTGTGGGCACAGAGGGCGTGGCCTGGGTTTGTTCCTTGGTCTGCAACATTTAAAGAACTCACTTTATGATGCACTTAAATACAGACTGTTTCCTTTGTTTGTTTTCTGCTACCGTTGCTTTTGCAATTCCTTTTTTTTTTTTTTGCTAGTTTAATTCTTTTGTAACAGGACAAACGTGACAAATGATGATCAACTGAGGGTTTCCTAAGGCAAAAGGGTGCATGTGTGTACATGAGCAGCTCACTAAATTCATCAGTCACCTATGGGACATGTATGTAAAAACGAGAACATCCAAGCAAAAAGAAAACAGATAACTCTGTACCAAAGATTATACAGTGAGGGCCAAGGCAAATAAACAATGTTTTGCCTCTTGGAATTCATTCAACTTATTATCTGTTTCTGCATCAATTCCAGCAATGCATGCCTACTAGATCTCACAGCAAGGTAGGAATGATGAAAAAAAAAAAAAACAGCAATCTTTTCTTCTTTTTCAAAAAAAAAAAAAAAAACCAGGGCCTTTTGTAAAGCTGAGTCAGAAGGTCAGGTTGAAAGGTAAAGAGGGCAGTTCTCACACCTTGTTCATAATCTGGAATATGTAAATGGGTCAGTAGCATCAGAATTTCCTGCAGATTGAATCAAAACTAATTTCTGGACCTCAATACACAGTTTTCTGATTCAATTTGAGAACTCTGCACTTTACTATATAGATTCCCATTCTTTAGTAAAGACAACTAATAATAACTAGAATAGAAATTTGTAAACAAAAAGACCCTCTTCCTGGGCTGGAGAGATGGCGCAGAGGTTAAGAGCACTCTGGCTCTTAACCTTTCAGAGGTTCTGAGTTCAATTCCCAGCAACCACATAGTAGCTCACAACCATCTATAATGATATCTGGTGCCCTCTTTTGGTGTATAGGCACACATGCAGGCAGAAAACTGTACTGTATACATAAATAAATAAATCTTAAAAAAAGCCCCTTTCTTTGTAAATTAAAGATACAGAATTTCCATAGAAACACTTTAAGAGATTTTTCTATGTATATTAGGTATATACATTCAGTAGAGCTTTTGATATATAAAATTAAGACATTCAGATTTTATGAACCATCTAATTCATATAACTATTCATATGAGCATCAGTATTGTAATATAATTAATAATCTTTTTAAAGTAGTAAGTTGCATTCATTTCTGTAACTCAAATATTATGAAATTTAATTTCTGAATATATGACTTTTAGTTGACACATGTAGGGTAGATTATATTTTAATTAGTTCCTTTCATCACCTTTTCAACACTGTTCACACTAGCAAATAAACATTACTGTTTCCAAGTACCAACAGAATAGATTAATTATGTTTGGGATGAAATAATTTACTTTACAAGAGGTAGAAATCAACTGCTAAAGCCAGAAGAGCCTCAGGTAATTTTTCTAATTATGTGTTTTATTAAATTATGAAAGCATAGAAATTAAAACAGGGTAGACTACTCTAAAGTAGGACTTCAAAATTCACTCTGCAGCTTCCAGTGCTATTTGTATCATCTGTAACAAAGAACGCCGCACGCGGCACAGAAGGGATCTTACCCAGATCTAGTCGTTTTGAACTCCACCTTGAGGATAGGCTTGCATGGCTCTGGTTTCTTCCCATCCTTTAGCTGTTTTCCTAAAATATATTGTCCTGCATTACATTCTACATTACTCTAAGTTATTACATTGACAATTTACAAAGGGAAAATAAAATATATTAAAATACCCTTTTAGACAAAATAACTGTTAGCTTCATATATGAATAGCTAATAAGATAAAAATGAAATATAATGAAACTCACCAATAAATGTTTTAAAATAATTTTGAAAGAAATATTTAGTATGAAATAAAACATTTTATAATCATGACATCAAATTATTATGTGAAATACTGTCAAAAAGGCAAATAAATTGAATAACCTAATGTTTATGTGATTAATCCTAGCAAGAGAACTTGGTAGTCTTCCCAAATGTTAACTGTGGCTACTAGATAAGTAATGTAGAATTTCAACTCGCCTAGTGAACAAACATTTTAAAATAGCACAATTTGAAAAATAATAAATCTCTATCACATTTTCACCAAAGCACCATGGCCTGCAAAATTAAATTCCTAATAAATTTATTGACATTTCTTCTAAAGAAAAATGATTATAAACCAACCTATTGTAATAAATATTTTTCATTTAAAAATATTGCTATTTATTATCTAATTTTAGAGGTCCATGACAGAAACAGAAAAGGAACACATCTACCCTCCCTTTTTTAAAAAAGAAAGATTAGTCCTCTCAGTGTCATTACATTTCTCCTGACAAACCATGGAAGTTGGAAACAGTCTTGAGGACCCTGAGAAACACTGCCCCAGCACTCTCTAGGTCCTCTTACAACCTGAGCTCGGTGCCCGAGTCCCCATCACATTCTGTACTTCATGTGTGTTCCTTCCTTTGCCATTGTTCAGCGTGAGAGAAAGAGAGAAAGGGGGAGGGATTCTGCTAGGGTTTTTTTTTTTTAACAAAAAAGCAATAAATATAAAATGGAAACAAGAAAGAATATTTAACAAACAGTGCTGGCATAACTGGATATCAACACATAGAAGAATGAAAATAGATCCGTATCTATCACCATGCACAAAATTTATGTTCAAATGAATCAAAGACGTCAACATAAAGCCAGCCACACTGAACCTTATGGAAGAGAAAGTGGGAAGTACACTTGAACGCATTGGCACAGGAGACTACTTCCTATATATAACCCCAGAGGCACAGACACTGAGAGAAACAATTAATAAATGGGACCTCCTGAAACTGAAAAGCTTCTGTAAAGCAAAGGACACGGTCAACAAGACAAAATGACAGCCTACAGAATGGGAAAAGATCTTCACTAACCCCACATCAGACAGAGGTCTGATCTCCAAAATATACAAAGAACTCAAGAAAATGGTCACCAAAAAAACACATAATCTAATAAAAAAAAATGAAGTACAGACCTAAACAGAGAACTCTCAACAGAGGAATCTAAAATGTCTGAGAGACACTTAAGGAAATGTTCAACATCCTTAGTCATCAGAGAAATGCAAATCAAAACAACTCTGAGATTCCATCTTACACCTGTATGAATGGCCAAGATCAAAACACTGATAAAAACTTATGCTGGAGAGCTTGTGGGGTAAAGGGAACACTTCTGCACTGCTGGTAGGAATGTAAGCTGGTACAATTACTTTGGACGTCAGTACGGTGATTTCTCGGAAAGTTAGGAAACAACCTTCCTCAAGACCCAGTAATACCACTTTTGGGTATATATCCAAAGGATGCTCAATCATGCCACGAAGACATGTGCTCAACTATGTTCATAGCAGCTTTGTTTGTCATAGCCAGAACCTGGAAACAACCTAAATGCCCTTCGACAGAAGAATGGATAAGGAAAATGTGGTACATTTACACAACGGAGTACTACACAGCAGAAAAAAATAACATCTTGAATTTTGCAGGAAAATGAATGGAGTAAGAAAACATTTTGAGTGAAGTAACTCAGACACAGAAAGACAATTATCATATGTACTCACTCATAGGTGTTTTTTAAACATAAAGCAAAGAAAACCAGCCAACAAATCACAATCCCAGAGAACCTAGATAACAATGAGGACCCTAAGAGAGACTTACATAGATCTAATCTATATGGGAAGTAGAAAAAGACAAGATCTCCAGAGTAAATTGGTAACATGGGGTCCTTGTGAGAGGGTTGAAGGGGAGGGGAGAGGCAGGAAGGAGAGCAGAGAACAATGTAGAGCTCAATAAGAATAATAATAATAAAAAGAAACAGAAGTAAAACTATTTAGCTTTTAGGTATTGAAACTGCATTTCTAAGCATTTATTGGGCAGACAGAAAAGGACTGGTTAAGAGGGCATGCGTACAAGGACAGAACTACAGCCCAAGACAGGTGTCTACGGATGTCAGACCCCCTGGAACTGAAGTTGCGGTGACTGACAGGAGTGGTGCTCACTAAGTTGACTTTCCAGCCCCAAACGCTGTCAGTACTTAGAGGCCACTAGTGCGCTGACTGAGCTGTTCTGAGACTAAGTTTGTATATCTTCTACAAAAACTGGCTAGGGACAAGAATGTTTTATCTCCTTTTCCTGCTCAACTGTCTTCTGAAATTTCTAATATTGTATTTTAGCATTCAGTCTTTTAGTTTTATTCATTTGTAAGTTTACTTACAATAAGTAAGTTTACTTATTCATGTGTAAGTAAAAGCACAGGCCAGTTCTTTTAACTCTGTAAACTGATTGCCTTGCCAAACCATTGAAAATATCTGGTTGATCACAAAATATAGCTTCATAAATCACAGTAACCCTACTCCACATCTTCTTTCTTTCGTATCAGAAAGATAATTATTATGTTTCTTTAACTTCTTCGGTCATCTAATTACAATGAGTTGGTATAACGCCTACTGACATTTTATTCCAGAATTTCATCATGCATATCCATTTCCCCCTGCCAATACTGGAACCATCCATATTTACTCTGTATACAGCTGATCACTAACTGGCAGCCAAATCAGATCATCCTGATGTATCACCATTAAAGTCATGTTCAAGATGTCAAACTTACGTGTACCACTGAGAAGTCATTTACTACATCTTGGGTTGGAGGTTCAAAGTTTCATTATACTCTGATGTATATTCTTCATCACACATGGCTGTTTTCATTCCTGCTACTTGTCAAAATTCTACCCATTCTTTTCAAAATTCCTCTACTTGTCAAGATAGACTAGTATTGATTTGCAATAATGTCCTGCATAATTTGCAATAATGCCCTGCTTTTTATGCTCTTGTTCCTTTATATATTCTCACTAAAATAATCTTGTGCTGCTCTTTTCAACTTCATAACACCCCTCTTCTTCAAGATCCAGCTTAAATATCCTGAATTTGTGAAATATTCCTATTTATCCTCAGTCCAAAAACATAGCCTTATAGTATTACGTATGCTTTTATCAACAGCTGTTAAAATGTTTGCAGTTAGTTTATCAGTCACTTTAAGTACTTGACTGTGAGTTTATCAAGGCTGATAACGTTCTAGTAACTGATCCATAAGAGACTGGAGGTCCTCAATAAACATCTGTTGAGTAAGGTTCATTTAAAAAAGAATCTGACAAAAATTAGCCTATAATAATTAATTTCACTAAATAAGGTGAACGGAAACAGTTATACTACACATACATCCTCCTACAGCAATATCCAATGTGATTGCCACAGTTTGCATGTGTCTGTTGGGTACCTAGTATGTGTGTGGTCCATCCAAGTTAAGATGTGCTGTGGATGTAAAACACTAGATTTCAAAACTCTGAACTATCCCAATTCTGTATGTTTGGTTACACAATAAAATACTTTTTGCATACTGAAAAGAATGATAAATATCTTCATTTGTATATTTAGTCGCATAATGAAATATCATTTTCATAATTTAGGGTTAGATAAAATATAGTATTAAATTATTTTTGTCTGATTTATTTTACTGAATTTAATGCTACTATTAGTAAATTTTAAGTTGCCTTAGTGCTCAAATTATATTCCAATTAGGATATGACTTTCTAAAAAAATTAGTTGGCCAACTAGAAAAACATATTGCCAATATTAATAATATTATTTTGAAATAATAGGCTGAGGGAATTTACCATGCTTATTTAGTGAGGAGCTGAAGCTCATTTCAAGCATTAAAGGCTAGGGATGAGGTGGAATCTGGGCTCTGACTACAAGACAAGAAGATAATGATTTATGACGTACTGTTGAAAGTCCCTATTCCCCTGTGTATGCCCCAAGCACTAAAAGATACTAGTCCTGACCACTCCAAAAGAATCTCTAAGAGTTTCTCTTTGAGCTCCAAAAGCCAGATGTGATGGTTGCAGCCAGAGACTTAACACAACCCTGCCATAGGGAGCTGAAATACAGGAAACTTCAAAAGTCCTCCATGTATCCATTCTTCTGCCCTTTTGATACTTTGAATTTAAGAAACAGTCTTATTTAAGATAATCATCAGTCTGACTACAGGGCAAGGCCAGTTCGGGCACCCTCTCCTCTATTGCTTAGGGTCTTAGCTGGGGTCTTCCTTCTGGATTCCTGGAAATTTTCCTAGAGCCAGGTTTCTTGCTAACCCTATAATGGCTACCTCAACCAAGATATCTTTTTCATTGCTCCCATTTCTGTCCTTCCTCCATCTCGATTATCCTGTTCCCTCAAGTACTCCTCAACCCTCCCCCTTTCCCTCCTTTTCCCCTTCTCCCCTCCCTTCTACCCCTGCCTCCATGCTCCCAATTTTGTCAGACGATCTTGTCTGTTTCCAATTTCCAGGTGGGTCTCTATATATTTTTCTTTGGGTTCACATTATTACTCAGTTTCTCTTGGATCATGAATTATAGACTCAATGTCCTTTGTTTATAGCTAGTATCCACTTATTAGTGAGCACTTGCCCTGTAGTCAGATTATCTTAAATATCATCATAGAACCTTTGTCCAACAACAGATGGAAACAGAGGCAGAGACCCACATCAGAGCACTGGACTGAGCTCCCAAGAACCAGTTGAAGAGTAGAAGGAATGAGAAAATGAGCAAAGAAGTCAAGACCATGATGGGTTCATCCACTGAAACAGTTTACCTGAGCTAATGGGAGCTCACCAACTCCAGCTGAACTGGGAATAAACAAGCATAGGACCAAACTGGTCCCTCTGAATATGGTTGACAGTTGGAGGGCAGACTGAGGGGCCACTGGGATTTATCTCTATTGGATGTACTGGCTTTTTGGGATCCTATTCTCTTTGAATGTATACCTTGCTCAGCTTAGATGTAGTAGGGAGGGCCTTGAACCTTCCACAAAGCAAAGTGCCTTATCCTCTCTTAGGACTAGAAGGGATGGGGTGGGAGGGTGTGGGGAGGGATGGGAAGAGGAGAGGGAGTGGGAATTTGAATTGGTATTTTTTCAAATCTAATTAAAAAAAAGAAGAGTCTTATTTGGGCATGTTTAGGGGTCTGCAAAGTTCTTTCAAAGATAAAAGCTAGAGGAAAATTTTTATAACAGGTATAGTTTTAGTTTTAGGCTTATGGTGAATTAAATATAGATAAATAAAATTCTTTGTATGTTTCATTCTTAATACATAATACTAACTTTCAGGTATGTGAACTTCAATGTAATTTTAATTAAGTGACCCTTGAATAGAATAAAAACTCTCCTTCATGTACTACAGATAAAACTGTTGATTGAGGGTGGGGAGGTGGTAGGAGGAGGGGCTGAAATGGAAACTTTTATAATTTAATAAAAAAATAAAAATAAAAAGCAAAAAAAAGGGAAAAAAACTGTTGATTGAATTGATGAATATGCTCTAGAAACTTAAAACAACTAGAAAATGAGAATATCATATCCTATTGAGGACATCTATTGATTGTGACTATCTAGCATCTCCATTTCCTTAGGAAGTCAACTATTGTAGTGAAGCTGACAATCACCAAAATTCTCATCTAATAGTACCTCACCCCAGCCCAGGGCTACATTGCAGAACTATATGGGGACCCTGACCCAACAAATCACTTAAGCAGGTTGATAGTTTCAGGATGAGAACAGCCATGGCAGGACTATTAAACATTGTCTTTAAAATAAAAGCTCTCCTGTCACAGGAGAAAAGCAAACCAAAAAGGAACAGCAGAGCTTAGCCCAGTTCACCACATGAAGCACTATCTGCAGATAAACGACTTTACGTTTTCTATTAAAAGTAAATTTGTGAAATAAAATTCTGCTCAATTTCCACATATTGATAAACACTTGATAATTTATCTTTCATTTCTGCCATTTTATAACTAATAAACTTAAGTCTCAAAGGACAGAGGATAGAAATTTTCTTCACAAGGTGTGTGTATATACTGTATACAAGCATGCATGTATGTATGTATTCATGTACACATATGCATAGGTGAATGTGTTCATGTATGTGTATATATACATGGAGTCTTGAAGCTGATGTCATATTTCTTCCTCAATGGCTCTCCACTTTATAAATTTAAATTCCATAGGGTCTCACACTAAACGTAGAGCTTGGGGATCCCTGCTAGCCACATAGGTCCAGGAACCCCCTGCCTTGGGAACGCTGCATTTATAGGCGGCTGTCATGAGTTTGACCTTTTATAACAGTTTTAGAGATCTGAACTTTGGTCCTCACATAAATGCTTTATCTACTAAACCACCTCTCCAGCCCCTTTACTAATTCTCCACATATATCAAAGTTAGAAAAAGACTCAAGGTTGTCTGGTTGCTAGGAAAATGGCTTTTCATATTCATAGGAACTACAATAAAAGAGATACTATTTTAGCTTATTTAGACAATTAAAAATCATCTGATATTTAATACTGTGAAGAAAAACTTCAACTTTAATCCAGTAAGCCCAAAACTTCTTTAACTATGTTATACTTCCTGCATCAAAAAAACCATCACTTACAACAAACAAACAGGTGTGTGCAGGAAAAGGAAATGTATTTTGTGGGAACATTAATATATCCCACTCAGTAAACACAATTCCAAATCTCTATTCAGTAAAACCACATATGCACACAGCATATCATAATGTCCAGGTACTCTCAGTTATATAGTTTATGATCATGTAGTAGAGTCAATAAATATTTGTTGAATAAATAAATTTAATTGTCAGAACAGCATGAGAAAACTGGATTAAGTTTCATAATCATTTCTAGCTACGGACAATAAGGAGATTCAGAAATGGTAACTGGCTTCCCAAAGGTCACAGACTTTGTGTTTTGAAATCCCATATTAGGTTGATGTCATATTAGGTCTTCTGAATACATCTTTCAAGAATGTATTAACCTCGGGGCTGGAAATGCAGCTCAGTTGGTAGAATGCTTGGGTACCGTGCACAATGACCTGGGTTCAATCTACAGCAGCACTAGACAGAAACAGAATACATTAAGGTCTTCCTTAAAATGAGACATGGTAGCACTAACCACCATGCTAATGCACTATTTATATTGTGCAGGTGGTTCCCACCACCAAACTAATAAAAATGGACCAAAACTAACAATGCACAAAACTCTAAAATATGAATAATCATTAAGCTAAAAATTAAAAGCAAGAAGTTATTGTACGAGTAAAGGAAGAACTAAATTTTACTATATCAGAATGAATGGTTGATATTCTGAAAATTATGTCCCACAAAAATACTATACAGAGAATAAATGGCATCTTGTTTGGGACACAGACATATTTTTGCCTTGTAATGGGGGTCTGCTGTAGAATTCAGCTGGTAACAGAAACTTAGTATTGGTAGGTTACCACTGCCAATGGCCAGCTAAGCAGTGATCACATGGAAGAAAAAGCAAAACTTATGAAAGCAATTCACTTCCAGTTAATTTAGTTATATATAAGATATTTTATATAAATAAAATCAAACATGTACTAAAACTAGTGCCATCTACATTTAGCTACTGCACTGTGTACGGGAAGCTATTCTACTTCTTTACATGTACTACAAGATAATAGTGCACTGTATTTATGTTGTTTGTTTTCTAACTTTGAAAAAGACCATAACTCGAATGTTCCTTGCCTTACGGTGCAACAGTAAGTCCAGTGGGGATTTCTCTGCCGAGAGACTGTGAGCACTGCAGAAGCTGACCTGCCTCACATTCTCTTGATGTAACAAACACTGCAGGAAGATGCTATGTGCTTGCTGAGTCCCCTGGGATACACAAACACACGTTCTCACATGCACAAAATCACTTGCAGTTGAGGCCTTGATGTTTCAATGACATTGTCACATATACATCACAGTTAAGTCTCTTACAATTAACAGCATGATCTGCCTTTGGGTAGTCTTTAACATGGAGGCGTCCTTACCATGAGGAGTGATGGTCTGTACAGGTTTAGCAGGGGACCTCACATTCCATATGGTCAAAGTACCATCAGAATGACTGCAAATAAATTGTTTTCCTTCATGATGCCAAGCCACAGAGTGAATCGCCTACACAGGGTGAAGAATTCTATTATCATATTAGTGACAAATGGTTTGGCAATTGATTTTAATAAATTTTTATAGTTTCAAAGCTAGACAATATATTAACTACATTCTCAAAATAACTTAGTCCTCCTACAATACAAATAGGACATTTCATATTGGAACTGTTTAATTCCTCCTAATAATGCATTTCTTAAACATACATTAGGACACTGTGACAATGACATACACAATATGACATACAACAAGTTCAGGAAAAGTGTTCTTAGAGCATATCAGAATCAGCCCCACACACATATAAACTACCAAGTTACTACAAACAATGCCTGATGGAAGAAATCAGCCATCCTGAGATAAAAGAATTTGTTTTAATTAGCTAAAAATCTATCCTAAAATTCAAATTTTTTATTAAGGATTAAGATCAATGAAAACTCCTCAGGATGAATATCAAAGCTTATTTTCAGTACCTCAGGATAATTATGGAGGCAATTTTTAATCTGAGGAAATCATACTCGTTTCCTTTGAATTACTTTATTCCGTGTGTATTAGTGTTTTGCCTCAGTGTACGTCTGTAAACTAGTGTGCTCCTAGTATACACAGAGGCCAAAGAGGACATTGGATCGTCTGGAAATGGGGATTACACAGAGTTGTGAGGCCCCATGTGGATGCTGGTAATCAAACCTGGGTCCTCTGGAAAGGTCCAGGGCTCTTAACCATCTTTCCAGTCCACCAAGGAGACCCTTAACTCCTGTGCCATCTCTTCAGACTCACAAGAAGATCCTTTCTGATTAGAATACTATACTTCTAATCCACTATCCAGAAAGTTTATGTGCCTGACGTGTTTGTCCTCTATTTTTTCCCTCTAAATTATGACTTTTCTCTATAAAATCATTATCAATTCCTGAGGTTGCTTTGAATTTCTTATTTTTGAGTCAGCATGATGCACTTTTCATTCTTAATGGCCAAATGACTTTAAAAGCTGCCCCGCTGAATTATGGGAACTGCACAGCACAGCAAGAAAGCAGTCAACGTAAATGCATGAAAACGTTCTATGCAGATACAGCCAACACTTCACATTATTTCAGTGTCTCCTTATTTGGGTTTTTTGTGTGCTTATAAATTTAAGCTAAAATTATGCAGTAGTTTAATACAGGTTGGATGAAAATATTTACACGATGAGGAACACAAAGTATACATGTGACCATTTAATACAACATTTCTGATTCAGAATATTTTTACCAAAATTTGAAATCGAGTAGCTAGGCAAATTGCTCCAAATATACTTAAGTCACTATAAAACCTCAATTTTAAGATAATTTTTATGGAGGCTAGAGAGATAACTTAGTGGTTATAAGTGCTGGTTGATCTTTCAAAGGACCCAGGTTCAATTCCCAGCACCCAATGGCAGCTTACAACAGTCTGTAACTCCAGGATCTTACACCCTCACATAGACATACATGCAGGCAAAACACCAATGCACACAAAATAAAACTACATTAAAAATAAAATAAAATAACTTTTACCTTTATATATACTATTGTAAAGCTATTTCCATAGAATGTGATCAGTGTTGAGAAGTTAACTAAAGCTATTCAAAATATTTTTTAAAAAAGTAGGAGAAAACACATGTATTGTTTGTAATATGCTGCTGAGCAGTGCAACCTGAATCTAGTCACAGGGAAATAGTAGAGAAATCAATAGTCCTCAAAGTACTCAATTGCTCTGTAGAAGGAGCACACGAGGATTGCCGCAGCTACAGGAGTTGTGGGTACAACAATGTTTCTCAGAGAGAACTATGACTCAGAAGTTCGCTGATGATTGATACCAACAACGCACTGTGTGCTAACTCTTTGGAAAGGAAGGTGATATGAATGCATTTCTAATAGAAGAAAACTGTGTCTTAACGCAATTAGTAAAACTTCTGTAACTACCCTAACATCAAATCTAAGGCAAGACTGAAAATCTAATTCCTTGAGAAGCTGCTGTGAGCTATAGCCACGACAAGACCTGTAACGGGAGAGCACTGCTGTTACCTCGTCATACGTGTATCTGTAGTCAGCCTTCTTCGACTTGAGGTCCCAGAGGACAACTGTTCCAGACTCAAAGCCAATCAAAAGCTGTGGAAAGGAAAGCACACCTTACTGAGGAATGACTTATTCACTGTATAAAATATTTATTCTGGACAATAAAGCTAATCATCACTCATATCCTTCATGCATAAAACTTTAATATAGTCAAACACCTGCACTGGGAGTTACTAATCACACAGACGACAAATGAGAACACGGCAGGGCGGAGCTACATGCTTTTCATGATTAGTGACTCAAGTACAACTGATACTGCAAAGAGAAAGCAGGTTTCTTGAAGCCATGAGCCTATATCCTGATACATTTCTAAAAGTTACTAATAAAATTGTGCATTTATATGTGTTTGAGATATTACAACTTCAAAAATCTATATATCATCAAGGAAGTTCAATGTACCTACTGATTAATTTCAAAGAAACATCCCATATTCTTTCATGAAATTGAAGCTCACGGTTCCAATAACCATACTGCTTCCCAACATTAAGCCAGACTGTATGTTCTAGACTATGTTCACCCTCTGGAGTCTGCTGGCTCTCTACACTGTGTACCCTGATGACCACAACAAATCAGCTGTCTGTCACAGACCTGGCAGTCATCATGAGTGCTAGTCCTGCCTTCAACAAGAAAAACCATTAACTAAGTTTAGTATGATGTTCTGCATCTTTCTCATTTATATCCCCCCATCTCTAGGACCTCCCTCCTGGAAAAATACAGAGATCTCCATTCTGACCCATTTCATATTCATTTCATATTGGAAGACTGGCTATGATATTCGAAGCTGAAAAAGAAATATATATGCTTCTACTTAAAATCTGTCAGCCTCATCATTCTTTTCATGATAAAATCAACTACACAACTATAAGATTTATCACTATCTGAGTTCCCAAAATCGGTCCTCATACCTCTCCTGCCCACCACATTTCACTTGTTGATTGTGAAATTTGTTTCTTCAAGCATTCTCATATTTAACTTTTATACATGCTGCCTTCCTGTCTTCAGGGGCAGTGTGCTCTTTAAATGGAGTCCTCTGATTAGCCCCTCTTATCTTCAGATGTGCTCTTAGCAGCTGCCTCTGGGGAAGACTTCCCTGAATGACCACATGTTACATCAATGGCCTTCCACTGGGCTCTAGCAACACTCCATCCTTTGATAGTCTGAAGGGTTAGTTTTTAATATACGATTTTCATCTGAATTCTCCTGCAGACTATAAACTGGCTCATTGGGTAAGGACTAAAACTACCTTGTTCACTATTATACTTTTAACATCTCATGGAGCCTGCCTGATATGCTCTTGACTCAAAAACTGTGAACTGTCTATCTGTGGCCTCACACCCCTGTCCAATGTGATAGTTGGTAACACTGATTGTCATTTTGTTAGGATCTAAGAGACATGCCTTTAGGCATGGCTATAAGGGGTTATTGTGATTGTGTTAACTGAAGTAGGACAAACCATCCTAAATGCAGCACCGTCCATGGGCTGGGGTCCTAGACTGAAAGACAAGAAAGTGAGCTAAACATTGGATATGAGAGGTGAATATTAGCTATGAGAGGTGAGCATTAGCTATGAGAGGTGAAATACATACTCCTAAAAAGACCGTGTCACAGTTTCCTTTCCCTCCAGAAAGCTTGGATACATGATATGGCAATGCCCATAGAGAACGGAGGACATTCAGAAATAACAAAAGGAAAAATTACAAACTGATAAACTATGTTAGCAGCTCAAGACATAGGTGGAGAGCTCCGGGTGTGAAAGTGCCACTTCACAGACTTGTAACTTGAAGGATTTTGCTTTGACTGTTGACATTTTAATAATCTAAGAAGGTCACAGTACTCCTTAGCCTCTTTCAGCCTGACACAACATCCAAATGAAGTCAGAAATATGCACAACAAGTTAGAGTTGAATGATCGCAAGCTTCTCAGATCGTCTCTACAGAAGCAAGACAAGGAAAATGGAAACCTAAATTATGTAATTCCTCTGAAAATCTCCACAGGATATATTCCTACTTCATAGCTTCATTTGGCAGTGGGTGGCAGTTAATGTACGGGGCCTAATTGGTCAAAGTGCTGAGAATGACTATTTAGTGTTTAATCCTAAAAGGGACATCTTTATTATGACCATTGCCATGCCCCCCCCATACACAGAGTCACAAATACACATAAGCACACACACACACACACACACACACACACACACACACAAAGTTGCTGAGCATCACAGAAAAGGAGCACAAAGAATATGAAAGCCAGGGGAAGGGAGAAATGCTATGAGAGAGTTTTCTGGACAGGACACGGCTACTGCACTCAGAAACTCCCAGCTACTGTGGTCACCTGAACTAGAGCTAGTCTGCCAACACTGTAGCAGGCATGGTACAGGGACAACCGAAGCTCCATCCTAGCTGAGGAACTACAGACAGTCAAGGTTCCAGGGTGGGGGGCATTTTCCATAAGTGGTGCAGGCACTGGTAGGTTGTCAGTACTACAGTAAGTAAAGCTTTCAGAGAAGCCGCCCAAATTAGACCCAGCGTAATTTAAAAACTAATAAAAATAAGGAACCGAATGGGGACTTTCTAGGGTGAAAATGAGGTCCAGAGAGAGGAGGGGGAAAGTAATAGAGAGTAATGTGATCAAGATGCATAACATACATGCAAGAGAGCTTCATACATGTATATGAAATTAAAAAATTGTTTCTACTAGAACGTTACATAACTTAGAAAGATGTTAAAAGAAAAAAACTCTGCAAATCACTTGCTAATGTCCTAATTTTTCTGCTATAAGCAAGCATAGTGGTCAACACTTCTAATCGCAGCACTTGGGAAGCCTTTGAGACAAAAGGACTGTGAGATTCAGGCCAATCTGTGCTGCATAGTGAAATCCTGCATAAAAAACAAACAAACAAAAGAAGAAACAGCCTGGAGTTGTAGCTAGAGTGCTGCTAGTGCACTTGCTCAGCGTGTGCAAGGCCTAAATTCAATGCCCACCACCAAATACAAAAACACACAAACAAGTGGCTGCACTGAGTATGAACACAGCTCTATCTGGTTCACGGCAGTGGTGATATGCCATGAACACAGACATCTTGTGTAAAAGAAAAAGAAGTCAATAACCAGGCTACTGTACATTTGCTGGATGTGATGCTTCCTTTCAGCCACATAACCCATGGTCACTAGCCAACTCCAAAGAGCCCAGGTATGCACTTGTGTTTCAGTGGCAAGCTGAGAATAGTGGTAAATAATTTTTAGGTTCACCCTTTCTCACTGAGAGAAGAAGACATTGAGTCAGATGCCTTCACAAGATAAAGTTTTCCATCACTGATTTCTGACAAACTTTCTGGTGCTCCTTCAGGTTAGCGTTCTAAAATTATACAGGTAGGAAAATGCCACTATTACATGCGATGACGTGAAAGACGGTCAGTGTAAGAAAACAGAAATTCACAGAAAAGAAACTTTTATTATTTTTAAATGTACTGATTAACCCAAGCTAACAAATAGCTAGATACAGGCTGCATAAGTATAAAAAAAAAAATTAAACAAGACTTTTAAGACATAACAAAAATGTTTCTATATTATTAATCGAGTTTATTTATAAAGAAAAACTTAAAGAAGCTGACCCATAGAAACTATTCTATGATAATGAACATATGATATGCACTATAAATCTGTAAACTAGATTAAGTATCACAATCTGTCCCTCCCAATCCCCCCAAAATACCTGTATACATTATCAAAAAATCAGGGAAAATATTCCGAGTTAGTTGAATACAAATGAATACCTTATATTTATTAAGTTTTATATACGTTTTAAGATTTTTAACCCTTTTAATTAGAAATCATTCTAACTCTTCCACTTGTTCTTCATAAAGAATAACAAGCCGCTACACTATTCGAAATACAAACCTTGGTCCAATCTCAACTTTTCGGCAACAGTGCAGTCCTAGGACAGTTTGAATATTAAAAAGTCGGAGGGGGGAGGAACTTGAACTTCCCACAGGGCAGGAAACCCTGACTGCTCTTAGGGATGGAAAGGGAGGAGGAGAGGGAGTGGGGGGAGTGGAAGTGTGTTGGGAGGAGGGGTGGAAATGGAAACTTTTATAATTTAAGAAACTTTGAAAAAAAAAAGAACAAAACAAAACAAAAAAAGTCAAAACAGCATGGATTAATTAACAAATGTTTGTTTAGAAAAAACTCTACCTTCCCCTCATCCATGGGATTATCACTTATATGGACAACAGGGCCTGGGTGAGATTTAGACGACCTGAAAAAAAAAATAAGGCTTTTTATTCAAATAAAAGTTTTAGTGTGCATCACAATAAAAATACTAACTTATGAAGAAAATATTTACATTGTCAATCAAAGAAAAAAATTATAAAGTTCATATGATTGTAAGTTAAACTTTATAATTGCATTTTCTATATGGGAGAGATCTTCAATTTAGTCAAGCATTTAATTTGGCATAGAAAAATCTCCTTTCATTGTGAAATTAATACTTCAAAACAATGTAACTTTAATGCTAGGTGTCAGTTGGCATATCCCAAACAATTCTACAGCTCATACCAGAAGCAGAAAAAAAAATCTGCTTTAGTTTTTTTGAAAACCCAGAAATTATTGGTACCTGTACCTATACCAGAGAGAGAGAACAGAGGTAAAAATATTACTGGACTATGTCCAAGCATTTGGGAAAAGTGTGTCCCTGTTCATGAGTGCCGGGGCCTGGGACACTGCACCACTCCAGAACGGCGGAGACTCAGAGCACACCACTGCCCACTAGATATCATGATCAACGCAATGAACAAACAGAAAACCCACTCTTCCAAGAAAGGAGGAATGTCCTTGTCACAGAGAGGACAACTAGCTTTCAGCACACGGCTCTGTCTACAACAAAGCATTGTCTGAGACAGGCCAAATATTCTTCTTTTCAAAAGATTAAAACTGTAGAATGTATTTAAAAAGAGTTTTGCCAACAGCTTTAGACCTTTGTCCTCATATTTAAACACTGTAAGTGAAAATTCACAAAAACAGATGACACAAGAACCTTTCAGGAAGTGAAAACTGGCATTCGAGATTCTTGGCACCACAATTCAATCCGGTTTTTGTTAACCATGGAGATACACTAATTTTAATAAACATCTACATTGCATAATGATTAGAAGATATAAAAAATATCATTAGAAGGCTAAAGAAAAAACTGAATTAGAAGATAAAAAAAATGAATGTTTTCAAACTATTGGGGATAACTACAGCATTGAAACTATTAAATGTAACAGTTTACATACAGATGAAAACATATATTATGCATTTATATATATATAAATATAAAAGGCTTAAATTTAACAACTGTTCTGACAATAGGATAATATCTATATCTACTATCACGAATGCCTAACACATCAATCCCACATGGATTCACTAACATAAAGCTATAAGATACTAACACTCGATACTTTCAGATATGGAATATCGGCTCAGACTTACAGTTCAATGGCTTTATTCCACATAATGACATAGCCTGAGAGTGTGAAGGACTCCACATTGACAATATGAATATTACCTCGTTCAGTGCCCACATAGAGCCACTTACTCTGGAAAGGCAGATGGCAAAATGTAACCCTGAAAGAGAAAACACAGACAGAAAGGAAATTAGACTATCTGATACCCTTCCCTGATTGCATTACATGGTTACTTATGAGGTAATTAGTGTACTTATTATATATAATAATTATATACATAATTTTAAAAGAAAAATATAAAATAATTACGCTTATAATCAGAAAAGGCAAAACTGACAGTGAAATAATCTGATTCATCTATTCACTGTCATCAGTATTTAATCATGCTAATTCAACTTGCATATCAAACATACAGCTCTACAGTAAACAGTAAGGCATGGTGAAGAGAGAATGGATTTTGAAGTAAGAACATGTTCCAAATCTGGCTACATTATCCACTGTGTACCCATGGATACATCACAGATCTAAATTCTAAGCCAATATTCAACCATAATAATAATGATCAAACAATTATACCAATAATATTATTAACAACAACAAATAATACAAACTGAGAATAACTACTACAAGGTTATATGCACTAATGCAATGCTAGGCCTCTGGCAA
The DNA here is from genome assembly GCF_982192425.1 of Myodes glareolus. Lineage (NCBI taxonomy): Eukaryota > Metazoa > Chordata > Mammalia > Rodentia > Cricetidae > Myodes > Myodes glareolus. Next base: position 124,230,243 of record NC_142026.1, on the reverse strand, counting down.
GAGCGTACACACTGAATGTTTGTTTTCTCATTAAACGTACAATTTCATTACAGAGATTCTGAAAGATGAAAATGCATATTTAAGCAATGAAATATAGCTCGTTTTTATTCCTTTTTAGAGTTAAAGTTCAGGCAGATATTAAGGTTTAGATATTTGTAGTTTCTAATATCTCATATAATAAAATATACTCTTTCAAAAGGATTTATGTGAATTTATTACAATGAACTATAGACATACCTATTTAACCAGCAAAATAATTTTATAGCACAATCTGAGTATCACTTTTCTGACATTCTTGGGGTTAAAGTGTTTTAGATTTCAGACATTGTCACATTTTGTAACAGTAGTATATAAATAATAAGATATTTTGGGAATGGAACATGCGTCAAAAGACAACATTGGCTTAAATAACATCTATGTCTTGTAATATAGCTTGAAGGCAATTTTGTACAACTTGTGTGTGCCTACATTTTGACTGAATCCTGTCCTATGAAGTAAGTGCAGAATTTTCCATTTATTGTCATACGGGTACTCAACATTTAAGACTGGAGATCATTTCCTACTTTATGAACAATCAACCTGTACTTTGCTATTTCCAAGGTTTGCATAACACCTTTTTGAAAAGCTTAAGGAATAAGGAAAAGGAAGAAATTTGGATTAATGGGTAAGTGTAGTATCTGAATTGTGACGATGGTTCAACAGAGTGTGCAGACACGTATCAAAACTGAAACAGCAAAAAAAAAATAAAAAAAAACTGAAACAGCATACATTAAGTTTACATTTTTAATTTATGTTACTTACAACTCAAAAAAACTGCCTAACATTTTTGTTTAAACAGATCTGTGGATTTAGGAGTTATGAAAAATTATCTAGCTCTAGTTAACATACAGACAGAATCAATAGCGTTAGACTGCCTAGGTTCAATTTCCAGGTCTCCCATTTACTAGTATATATTCTTAAGCAAACTATTCATTTTTTTTCAATCTCCATTTCTATGTAGCAAAACAAATTTACTTCACAGTATCCATCAGTGATCAGTAAGACAAAGCATTTAAGATACTTAAAACAGGGCCTGACGTTAAATATTCAACAAATATCAGCTGTATCTTGTTAAAAATCAATTTATATTGTCAGGCTGAAGAGATGGCTCAGCAACCAGATAAGAGCACGGCTGCTCTTTCGGACGTCCTGTCTTTGACTCACAGCCTCTACATGGTGGTGTACAGCATGGCAGTTGAGCCGACTCATGTGGGTGCTAGGAACAAACTCCCGTCTTTAGAAATGCGACGAGAGCTCTTAATAGCTTAGCCAACTTCCCAGGCCCCCAAATTATTGCTTTCTAAAACTACCCTCATTATTTAAATAAGCTAAGGGAGAGGGAAACATAATGGGGTTAACTACAAGTTATCTGACAATTTCTTATCCACTTTCTTCCTCTTTCTGAGCATATAGTTGTATGAAGAGCCAAAAAACTAAATTCCTCTAACAACCAAGTGAAAACAAATGAAATAATACCCTGCTAGTCATGCTAGTGAAAGGACAATGTCATTTCCCTAAACAAACTCCTAGGGGTGCTCACTATCCTACCAATCATACCTAAAACTTCAAACTATGTATAATTCAATAATTTAGTAACACAAAGCATAGTCATGCTCGGGATAAAATGGATTTGACTAGCTATATCTAACAACGTTCTTTCAATCTGCTATATAAAGTTAACCATGTTTCTCAATTTATAAATTTAGAATCTTGTTTTTATATTGAGAAATTAAAGGGTAAGCTTAAGGTGAAGCAAGCTTTTTTATGTAGTAACAAACAGACAGTTTAAGAAGACTGAGATGAACTTAAAAAAATTTATGTATGTACACGAGTGAGCAGGGATTGCAAGGGATTTTTTTTGCCATTTAATGCATCTGAGAAAGTATTCTATAACAGAAATATAACACTGTTGACACAGCACAGCCTTGAGACAAATAAATGTCAAACTTGGAATATTTTGAACAATGGGTGAAGATCATATGATCTATAACATTGATTCACCGAGTTACTGTATTATTAGCAGCTGTGCCAAAGTCAAGACTTGGAAAGACATTTGGGTACTCTAGCTAGTTTGTTTATTAATGTTTCTGAGACCCAGATAATACACGATCACGTCCACATATGGCAGACACTGCTCAGGCCCGCAGGCAGAACCAACCAGGACATTTGAGAATGGCTGGCCAGATCATCTGACAGTGGGGCAGCCATAACTGCAGTTGCCCCACTGACTGAGGACGGGGAAAACCACTCTGTCCCCAGGACTGGGCGAAGGGAACACTCACAGCCATCTTGGCAGCTTGAGGATGTTTTCCTACGCAGCAGTAGGTACCTGAACCACTACTATCATAACTCAGAATTATCTTAGTTGAAAATGAAGACAAAGCATAAAAATCAAATAGGAAAATAAATTCATACATTTATAAAATCAAGTTTTAAAAGGGCCAGAAAAACTTGTCAGGAATACACACAGTTCCATGTATCATGAGACAGATATACTACCTTGAATCAAAACCAAATTCTTATTCATTCTCTCATTCTCATACTCTGTCTGTGTGTCTGTCTACCTATCTACCTCTCCTCTCTCTCTCTCTCTCTCTCTCTCTCTCTCTCTCTCTCTCTCTCTCTCTCTCCTATCTCCACACTCGCTCACACACACACACACAAGCACACGCACACACATACACATACCCCTATTTATGTACTTACACAAACTTGCTATATAAAGTTTGTCCTTTTGCCCAAATTTGCTATTCTTCTAAGTTTTATAAACAACTGGAATATGTTTTCTTATCGTTCTATCATGTTTCCAAAAAAAGCAAGACATGAAAGATTTGAGGTTGGGAGAGAGTTTAATTGTTTTTTCTTTTTTAAATTTTTTTTAAAAAATTATTTGTGTGTATGTGTAGTGTGTACTTGTGGATATGTCTGAACCACAATACACTTGTGCAGTTTTGGACACAATTTTCCAGAGGCAATTCTCTCCTCCACCATGGGTTCGGAGATCAAACTCAGGTTGCCAGTTCTCTGTGGCAAGTCCCTTGTACCCACTGAATTCTCTCTATTTGCGTTTTGTCTTTCAGCCAGTGTCTCACACACATAGCACTGGCTACCTGTCACTTTACATATCACACACACATAGTCCAGGCTACCCTTCACTTAACATGTGCATGTCTCTCCACACATGGACTCCAGGACTCATTTTGAGTTTCAGTCCATTTGTTCTCTCCTGGAAATTACTGTTTCTAATTTCTAGCAAGTTTTAGGGGAGGCAACAGGGGTTCGTAGTAATAAAAGTACCACCACCTTGTAGTTCTTTTTCAAAATTATACTATCTTGGGTATTCTAATGTTTTCGGGGTTTTTTGTTGTTGTTTGTTTGTTTTTTGTCATGTGAGTTTTAGGATCGTGCGTAATCTTTCTGAGCTTCTGACTGTAGTGCTACCCAATTTATGATGGATCTGGGCTGTCTGAGCACTGAGCTGAGACTATTGCCAATGGGTAAACAACTAAAGGCAATCACTCCTTCTCTCCCTGATGTATGGACAGGAATAATAGGTCACCAGTGGGCCCTGGGCCCCTGGGCCCCTCCTCTATCCATGCCTTGCTGTTAATGTCTTGTTTTTAAATTTGACTAACAGCATAAGAATTAGGTAGCTCTTTCAGTGTCAACTTATTTTAGCTCTAAGTTTTCTTCAGCAACACCTGACCACTCCTTTCCCTCCAAGGTTGTTTTTACTACCGTTTCCCCGGTAACTGTGTGAAGGAAATCTCTGTATCATTCATCTTATGGCAGACTCGGTTCACTGCCTTGCAATACTCAGTTTTATTCACATAAATTAATCTTAACTTTATTGGAGAATCATAGAAATGAGAACCGGCACTAAAACATTAAATCCCTGATAACAGGAAACTAATAAATTCATGAGCTGCTTATTTTTAGAGACCTATGCAGAACAAAGTCTAACAAACTGTATCAATAAAAATAAGGCAAAATAAAATATAAAAAAACACAGTAAGCATAAAGGGGAACATGAGCACTCAATACAATGGGGTACAAGTCTCTCTGATCTAAATAGCATAGACGCTGATCATAAAACTCAAGTCAAGAAAACCTCCAAAAGGAGAACCAGTGAAGGGAAGACAGTACGTGCCTGCGGCTGAGCAGCCACGGCCCTGTCACCCTGTCCTATCTCTTCTGAGCCCCGCTAGCAGTGTTTTTGCCGACACAGCTTTCTCACTAGTGAATTAAATAAATAAATACCACAAGCTCTCACGGCATTGCACACAAATCGCTCTGCCTTTCAAGAGGGACCCCCTAGGCTCTTGCTAATGCACAGGGATAAAATTTTAAACTTTACATAGGCTTTCAGTCTGGCTGAGAGTGGCGGAGTTACCTTTTATTTCTTAAAGGAAACTCTTGTGCACACTGTAGGGAGATTCAGAGACATTCTGTGTAGCCATCATCTTCTGTCTTTCTCTAGGCTACACTTTCAGAAGTCTTCTCTCTTTGCCACCTCCCTGAAGTAAGAATTCTATTCAAGTTCTGGTTCTTTTCATACGGTTCCTTCAATTTAGCACTCTCTACTTGCATTTTATCATAAAGAAGCAAGGAAAAACTATCACATCTCCAACATTTTCCTGGGAAATATCAACTAAAAATAGCCACTAATCATGCATTCATTATGAAGGAGACAATTTTCTGAGGCCTTTGCCCCGAGTAAAGAGGAAGCCCTTTCTCCAGGTCCCACTAATACGTTTCTTGCTCCGTTCTGAGTTCTATTGACAACCAACAGACAGGTGTGCAAGAGTAACACACACACAGCCTGCTAGAGGCAACCGAAGGCTTTTCTCTCATACGCCTGAAAATTTAAGCCCTATATACCCACTGGTGCATTCAAAAACCAATTCCATATGGTTAGGCAGTCAACAGGCACATACAACATAAGACTATTTACTAGTGATGTTATAGTGGTCCTAAGTTCATTTAGATTCATTCTACAAATGCTGCTGTGAAATATTTTTCTCTAGACATAGTACGGCTGCTACCACCTGGAAATTAGAGCGAAGTGATTGCTCAAAGCAGAGATCACAGCTGTGGCCTAGGAGCCTCACCAAGCATTAGAATCACTCCCTCCCTCCAGCCTGTCCCAGCCTACACATGATTCTGCCCCAGCTGCAAATGTTTCTGGGCGGGGCTAGAGAAGACAAGAGAGAGAGGGTCAACTCAAGGGAGGATTCCATCCATGCAACTTTTGGAAGTGGGTCATCCATCCTAGGATGAAACTTTTCCATGATAAAGCTGTTTTGGTATCATTCACATTCTGGCAGCCCTTCACCCAAGCTTCTGTAACCCAGCCCTCTAAACTCTTTTGTTCAGCAGGTTTGACTTAGGAAGAATCATTGTTTTCGACTGTCAATGGGACTTGTTGAGTAGATGTTTGTTTCCCCCAAGGAGAAGTACCAACATATGCTCACAATATGAAACCATAGAACAATTCATTTCTAAGAACACAGCCCCCTTGCTAAGTGACACCCTATTCGGATTCTAAAAATCTGCGGTGGTTTTTACCACTATATAACAAAGCACTATAAACATAGAGAATTCAAACCCATTTACTGTTTCAGTTTCTGTTGGACAGATGTCTAAACCCTGTGTCTGGAGACTCTGTTTAGAAGCCCAGAAGACTGAAATGCAGGTTACTGAACAGCCAAGCTACACCCTACATACTTTTCCAAAAACTGTGAAAAATCACCAAGTTCAGTTGGGTTGCTAAAAAAATTCAACTTCTATAGTTGGAAGACAGTCTACAGGTCCTAGCTCTCCCTCAGGCCCTACAATGTGACTCCCTCTGTTTTCAAGACCAACACAGAACAAGGTCCTTTTACTAAATCCCTCTTAGACTCCAAGTGTGTCAGGAAGACTTCAAGCTCATTTAAAAAATTCACCTGATTAAGTCAAATCCACTGAGAATAATTCTCCTATCTGAAGGTGAACTAAACTGGAAACTTAGTCACACCTCACTTAGAGGAATGTGTGTTTAAATAACAAAGGTCAGGCAGGTGCTGAGGTCCCAGGCTAGCAGCTGCTCTTAGGCCATGCTTAGGAGCAGAGCTCTCACGGAGCATCTGGATCCCATGACAGCTTTCCCAGAATGCTTGGAACAGTTTTCCTACCAGCATGTCATGAGAAATGAAGTTTCCTTGCACTTTCTGAAAGACGTCTGTGGTTTATTCAGTATTTTCCTGCTGACATATTTCCATTTAAAAATAACGGAAAAAGACCACATAATTATTTCACTGCGTGTTTTAAATCCCCAAATCTGAAGCACTCATGCCAAGTCACATGACACAAGAGAGTCTACTCACACTCCAAGCCACACGCTATCTGCTGTACAAACATAATGAACAACACGATTTCCAACTGGACCACCCACTGTCTAAGTATTTTATAAAGGAGGGGGTTCATTTATTCATTTTTTGTTTTGCTTCGTATAGGACTTATTCAATTTAATAAAACATATGAATCCACGTTTGTATTTACATCTTATTACATCTTTCATTTAACCTTTGACATGTTAATTTATTGCAAGTCTTCTATATAAGCTACTAGTCTCTTTGTACAGTTTTGGCTATGACAGATACTTCATCTCAAAAGATGGCCAATATTTTGTAATCATCTTTTCTTCTATAGATTCAAACTCATCAAATGGTGAGTATTTTTATTTAACACTTTAAAACTTTAAGTACACCCATGTTCTAAAATGACTAGTTGTCTGCACCAATAACCAATGGTTTTACGGATCAAAGTTAGGTCCAGAGCGGTAGACTGCATCATTCTCACATTCACAGTTTACAGCCCTGCCTTTCACCCAATCAAACCTTCATTCTAAGGCTTGCACCCTTTCATCAAGCTTCTTTCAAAGAAAATTATTTTATCTGGGGTGTGGTGGCACAAACCTATAACCCACGACTTGTGAGACCGAGGCAAGAGGATCAGGGACATCAAGGCCAGCCTGAACTCCATGAGACCATGTGCTTTGGGAAAAAAACAAAAACAAAAACTGGAATGTATTTTGAGAATACGGCATAACTACAAGAGAGGTTGTAATTCTGGATTTTTAGTTCAACATTGCATTTCTTTTCTTTGTGTTTAATATGTACAGTAATTAATTCAAACCCTCCGTAAGACAGTTATAGGCTGGCTTTTGGCGAGTAGGAACCTTTCCAGGTCTTAGTTCCATGATGTTCACGTGCTTGCTGAGAAAATGATAAGCTTTGTAATTCAGCAAACCACAATGTTTGGTAAATATTATGGGAAAATAAAGGCATAATGTGGTAAAAGGAGCTTCTGCTGCTATGTTAGCTTACTCATGGCCCTGAGAAAGTGACACGGGGCGAACAGCCAGTGTCCTCTGCACACCGGGGTGCTCACTCCCCTCTGCTGCACTGCTACAGGACAGAGTCACTCCACTTGCCAAGCAGCTCTCTTCTTAGGAAATTTTTATTAAATATCGATGATTCTTCCATGATAGTTAAACCAAAATAAACTCTGAGTACGAGGACTAATGTATCAGATAATTTAATTTAGAATACATAAATGATTACTCTTTAAAAATATGCATCTATGATTAAATGAAACAGTCATACATGAAAATGTATCTTTCAGTATCACCTGGCAACTACTAGGACATCTGAGGAGGAAGAGTCTCCCTATAGCATTTCTGTGAGGAATGTTTCCTTGATTTCCTGAGACTGAATCACATTTATACGGAAGAGTTTCATAAACAATAGGAACAATGCATTCAAGGTAAATATTAGACAACTTTAACCCTGAATAGGGATTCTATACATTTAATTCAATTCTTAGTTTATTTTTTATCTTAGTATTAAAAACTAATGAAATAATAGCACTATTGAGAATAATGCTCATTCTAACTCATAGTGAATGAGTTCAAAGGAGGAGGAGGTAGTTGTATCTGCTTATTAATCCATGACTTCTTCCTAATTAAATGTCCTTCAAAGGAAAAAATATCAAAGTGTAAGCCAAGTGGAACATTTTCTGCAAGTGCCAAATAGAATGTCACTTATCAAAGTCTCTGTTTCTATCAAAGCCAAGAACTTCTCCATTGCATGAATAAATTCAGTGGTGCATGACATGGATGCCAATTCCAGGCAAGAACAACAAAAACATGTTAAGTTTCTAGGGCAGGCACAGTAAATTGGCAGAAGCATAATTTCTTTGCTTATAATTCTGAGAGCTACAGGACAGACATCCAGATGTCAACAGAGTTCTTAGGGCTCTGGAGCAGCTTTACACCCCCATCCCCGCCTCTCTCTTAGCTTCTGGTATTGCCAGCTATCCTTTATCCCTTAATTTAAAGAATCATTCTACCATTCTCCAGTCCGAACAAGATATTATCTCAAATACCATTACATGATATTCATTCTCCCCTCCCTCCTGTGTGGTGTGTGTGTGGTGTGTGTGTGCGTGTAAGAGATACCAGTCAGATTAGTGCTGGCCACATTAATTAGTTTCATTGGAAAGACCCTACTTTTAAATAAGGTCATATTTGGGAATTAGAACTTGAACACTATTTGGGGAAGACACAATTCAGTTTAAAACAGGGGTCAGAGTAGTAAGAACCACACCAAAGGTCTCCCTAACACATATCACTTTACCAGTTCCTTTCGATGCTGTGGTTCACACTACTGGCGAATGAATTCCTGTGGTAAAAATTACATGTTAGATTAATTTCTAAAGGTCTCTGAACCTGGTGATAGCATATGAAGCTATATACTAATTATAGAAAAAAATTAAAACAAGTTTTTTTCTCTGAGTTTTGAAATTATAGGTACTTTTTCTTTTACGTATTCAGTTCTACTCTTTACTCTGGTTGGCTACAAACTTCTTCCTTTTGTGGTAAATCAGCCTCCACCATGAGCTGAAGTCCGAGTCGTCCCTGTCCCACAGAAGAGAAGACTGTATTTGAATGTTACCAAGATAAAGTAATTGATCGGCCCTAATTCAAAGTGGCTGGTGTTCTCAAAGAACTTAGGGCCCAGCACCCAGGGAAACAATGGGAGACAGGGAGAAGACAGCCAGCTACAAGCTATGGCTTCAGAAGACAGCAGGGAAATGCAGCTCTGGTGTTCTCCTCCCTCTGGATAATCAGGTAACTTCTCAACTAGGACATTCCTTAGGTCTTTTTTTTTTTAACACAACATTAAAATTCATTCTATGGAAACTGAACGCATATTTATTCATTCAGTATTAATAAATGACATTTAATTGGGCATCAGGGAAGTTTATCTAGTCTGCTTAGCTTTGACCAATATCCCAAAAGTAAGACTCATGTTCTTTCTTTATTGCACCAAATATCTGCCCAGCAGTCAAGACTAAGATGCATGTTGTACAACTACCCTCAGAGTAAATGGGAAAATAGGGGGGGAAAACTGTTCAGCATTGAAGAGAAATAAAACTGGTAAGACTATGAGACTTAGAGGAAATTTTCTGTGAATCAAAAAACATCACACAAAGCTGCAAAGTAATTTTCTCAAATTTGCAGAGCTAAGGCAAGACTCAAACTCAACTACCTGTCTATTTTTTCTTAAACACCACCAAAGCAGAACCTATTAAAACATATCCACATTACAGGTTTGTGCAGAACTATATGCTTAAAACTAACTGTAAACTAAATTTCCAAAGAAGTGGAAATTTTATATACTACAATTTACTACAATTCAAAAATCAAACTATAATAAAAATATATATTATGGAAAATAATTTTAATTACTATCTAGAATCTCTACTGTATGTACAGAAATTTTTACTAACATATAATCTAATTTTTACTGAAGACAAAACAATGCACAAACATGAAGGCTTAGGGTAACAATTCTTCAATATCTTATAAATAGCATTTAGTGCATTTTTCATATTTTTCCTACCTTTCTTAGTTTCAGAAGTAAAAATGCAAATGGCATAATGCGGAAATAGTAATTTAGCCAAGTTGACTCAGATTCATACTGGAATGAGAGCAAATTAGGCTCCTGCTCCCAGAAGTTTGAAGCCAACTATAAAAGGAAGCAGTGTCGTCATTACCCCCTGCTGCAGCGTGGTCATCATCACCCCCTGCTGCAGTGTGACCATCATTACCCCCTGCTGCAGTGTGACCATCATCACCCCCTGCTGCAGTATGACCATCATCACCCCCTGCTGCAGCGTGGTCATCATCACCCCCTGCTGTAGATTTCTCTTTTGCTGGGTCTATCACTCAAGTTAGGGATAGCCACATGATATGCCCTGGCCCTTGGAATAATAGTACAAGGGATGAGTATCACTTCAAGGTAGGCTCTTCCTCAAGGGTTATAGATAGAGGTTTCTCTTGTGCCTGGTTCTACGGCTGTTCAGTCCCAAAGAAAAACACAGAAGTCTACATTAATTATACACTGGTTGGCCTAGTATCTCAGGCTTCTTAATAATTGATTAACTTACATCTTAACCCATAATTCTTTTCTGAATTAGCCACCTGGCTTGGTACCTTTTAGTATTCCCATCTTGTGTCCTCTGCATCTGCGTGATGACTTCAGACTGAGCTTTTCCTCTTCCCAGAATTCTCCTGTTCTGGTCGCCCCACTTATACTTCCTACCTGACTACTGGCCAATCAGTATTTTATTAAAGCAATACAACTAACAAATCTTCACAGGGTATGAGAGCATTATTTCACAGCACTTTCCTTTATTTTTTTCAAAACAAAAACTCTGAATCTAATCTCCTTTATTTAGTTTTCTTCTTGACCACTATCCATAACAACTTGTAACCAACACTCTAAACAAAGACACACATCCATAGTCTATTTTGGAGAATGTGGATGTAATTTTTCAGGCTACTTCCTGCTGATTGGGGATGCTGATAATCTTATGGGGACCTAAAGAAAATTTAGGATTATGGTCAAGTCCTGACTGGAATATTCTGTGAGGCTTGATCATCTCAGCCAGCAGTCTTGTGGCTGTTCTGGATGTAGAATACAGAGGAAACTCCTACAGAGGTCCTCTGAAATGTTGGATCATCTGGGCCATTCGCTTCTATTAGGGAGTTCTTCAAGGGGGTCTTCCTTGATCAAACCTGATTTTTCGTAACCTACAATGAATCTACAGCCCCTCATTTCCTGTGGAAACAAAAGCAAACTCTCTTCTCCAAAGTAACATATCTTTTGACTTAAATTTTAAAGTCAAGGCATTTTCAAAATATTTATGTTGGATTAATCCATCAGTATTTATAATCAAATGTCTTTTTAGCAGCTGTTGCTCCTTCCTCAGCCATCAAACAATTCAATGACAACACAATAACATACAATATTCAGATTATCTGTGTATTTTCCATATTTATGTGATTTTATTTTAAACTCTATTTCTTTTATTTTTAATTTTTAGTTTTTTGAGACAGGGTTTCTCTGTGTACCTTTGGCTGTCCTTGAACTCACAGGGATCCTCCTGCCTCTGCCTCCCAAGTGCTGGGATTAAAGGTGTGTACTACCACACCCAACTACCCCCTTTCTTTCTTTTTAAGGACTTTATCCTTTTTCTTTTCTCTCCCAAGCCTACATATATTTTTAAACACATTGCAAACTGTTTGGAGGGTTGTTGTTTTTTCTGTCTGAATCTATCTTTACTGTATTTCTCTCTTTTTCTGATCATGTGAGTCTTTAATTTGCTAAATGATATGGTTAGGATTAAGGCTGCAGCTTTCATGGATAGACCCACCCCATTCCTTAGCTTTCTAAGAGTCTAGCTTCATGGCAGAGGTACTGGCAGAAGCCATATTTATTGCCACAACTCTGTGGAATTTCAAGGTCCCTGCTATCACCAATAAGCATGCTGTCAGCTATTCATAAACACCATTAAAGTGTTTGGTGGCAGGGCCTCTTAAAAGAGCTGCAAGGTTTTTGCAGGTAAAGTTGAGTCAGGAAGCCTCTCTTAAACAAGACACACTTGCCTCTAGCAAACACAGCCCATCTGAGAAAGTGCTGCTATCAAGAAGCTGTGCTTAACTCTGCTCCTTTGTGTCTATAATTACTTCCCAAAATCCCTCAGGTTTTATGTGGATGCAGTTGTCCGTGTTGGCGCCATTTGTTGAGAGAGGGTTTTTGTTTTGTTTTGTTTTTTAGTCAATGGTTTTAGTGTGTTCTCTTTCCGTTTAGGTTTAGTAACTGAAAATGTTTAAAGACTGACCGTTCCTCAGAGATTCTGAGGTAAAGACGGCAATGAGGAATAGCATTTTCAACACGCCCACAAAGGATGGACGAGAAGCAAAAGGATTATTGAAGCAAATCACTGAGAATTTAAGAGTACCTGTTACTACAGCATAATGCAGACTATATATCCTGTTTGATATAGAATAGAAACACCAAATATAGAGCACTATATTAAGCAAAGAAGAACAGATTCCTACAAATGAAAGATGGAAGGATGGCCAAAGCATTGCAGATTTTGGCCCCTTTTGCCTCTTCCCAGTCTGGGGAAGCTACTTTGATAAAAATCTTCAGAGCACCATAGAATTTCGGAAAGCCAAAGCAGTCAGGTGGACCCAGTGCTGCTGTAGTGGGCAGCCCCACAGCTGCGGCAAACCCTTCATTCTTCCCTCCTTGTCAAGAGCCAATGCTGAGGAAAACTAGAATCCTGGTTCACTCCCTCTCACCTGGCAGCCTCGTGAACAAGGTCTGTATGTGAAGACCAGGACCCACTGCTAGCTAGGTTCTATCAGTCCAACCGTTCACAGCCTTCACAGGGAATCTCTTCCAAAGGATGCATTGAAGAAGCATTTAGTCCTGCCCCAATTTCTTGTATACTGCTGCTCTCGTAAACACTTCGGAAATCTGAACTTTGAAAAGGCTTCGCCAGGCTCTGTGATCTATGTGGATAACCCTCTTACAGATGTAGAATTGGGAACTCCATTGCTTCACTTCTTTTACCAATTTTACAACCATGCACACCACTGTGCAAGGTGCCAAGCTGTGCCTTATATAACGGTGCTAAGTCACAGATGGGGGAGGGGTAGACAACAAACACCAGGCTTCATTTACTGTGCATTTCTCATGAAGGGACCTTTTATCTGCCAACACATTTTAGACTGGCTTGTCACTCCCCATCAATATCTACCACAATTTCTTAGAGACTCTGTATTAGTTACCTTTCATTGCTGTGATCAAAGTACCTGATTAAAACAAATCAAGGGAGGAAAGATTCATTTGGGCTCCCAGTTTCACAGGCTCAGTTGACAGAAGGTTGATCCCATGAGCTTGGGCAGAACATGCTGGCTGAAGGAACACCTGACAGAGGAAGTTCTCCACTTCACATGGAACAGGAATCAGAGAAAGCAACGGGAAGGGGTGCAGGATAATATATTAAAGACCCCACACCTAATGACATGCTTATTTCCATGAGGTCCCACCTCCAAATATTCAAAACACCACAAAACAGGGCCTGTAGCTGGAGGGACAACATTTTAAGATGGGACAGGACAAGCACCACCATTTTGCAGGGAGAGAGCCACTTGTTTGTTCTCAACTGCTTAGCCCTGAAATAATCACACAAAACTGTATTAATTAAATCACTGTTTGGCCCCTTAGCTCTAGCTTCTTATTGGCTAGATCTTACAAATTAATTTAACCCATCTCCATTACTCTGTGCATCACCACCAGGTCGTGGCATACCAGCAAAGTTTCAGCACATCTGTCTCTGCCAGGGGCTCCAGGGCTTCTCTCTGACTCCACCTTTCTTTCTCACATCATTCAGTTTAGTTTTCTCCACCTAGCTCTGTTCTTCTGCCTTATCACAGGTCAAGACAGTTTTTTTTATCCATTAACCAATAAAAGCAACATATAGACAGAAGGACCTCCTACATTACCACGAGAAAACCGTATCAAAACTGTAACACTATCCTTAAAAATAGCACTATGCAAACAACCCATATTTGATTACCATCAGTTCCTAATACTGGTTCCCTTGATGTTCAGTTATTTCATTAAGAGTATTTAACAGGTATTCCACAGTGAATTTATTTGGGAGACTGGACAATGTATTGCTATGCTCCTCTGCCCAGTAACATAGACATGCCACTGACAAATGAGGCAGCAGAGATATCCTTCTGTTGGAATTCTTGCTCCTAGTAAGCTCTCTCTAATGAATAGTAGCTAACAAGAATTTCTATATCACTACACTGACCAAATACCATCATTTTGACTTGCTACAATTCAAGGTTTCTTGATTTTGATGCATCTGATATTTGGACCATATGGTTCTTTGTTGTCGGTACGATCTTCTGCACTGTAGCAGAGATAGTAGAATCTCACCTCCTCCTACCTGTAACAGTGAAAGTTGTCTCTCAACATTGTCAAATGATGAGTGTAACAACCATCCTGCTAGATCTCCAGCTCCACAGAAGCATGAACTGATGATAGGGTAAGTACTAGGACCAAATGTCCATCTGACATATATTCTTTGACATGGAAACTGACATAGAGCTTCCCCTGAGATCCCATCGGCAAACAGATCAAAGAATTCTGTGCAGAAGTCAAGGGGTTAGATTGATTCTCAAGAGAAAGAAAACAACTGAATTTTGACTTTTTTGCTTGTTTTTCCCCACAGACTTCGCTACTAACTTCTTTTCACTTCTGCCCTTCTAAAGCAAGCATGACTGAACTGATGTAACTTATGTGTTTTATCTTCCCAGTCAGATGTAAACAGTAGCAGTTACTGATCTCCCACTAGGTCTGCTTTGTATTCCCGCCCACTCACATTTAATCCACTATGAGATGCTGTATTTTCAGAGGCCATGTTAGCTTGCCTTGCCCTAGTGTGGAAGGCAGAAGCCCAGAGTTAAAGACTGATCTGTATATACAATCTGACAGGCAAATAAAATACTCATCAAAGTGGAATCATAGGCTAATCCTTGGAGAAAGGAAGTGATTTTTATCTTTAATGCCAACTACTATTACTACACACACACACACACACACACATACACACACTCACATACACACATCTAGAAACAGTCCATAAACTGTAGAAATTATATACTAATTCATATTTCATGCCAAAAGTACGTTACATATGAATCAAAGATGAAGCATAACAAAGAAAACTTAAGAGTTCTAGGAAAACATCTGGAGGACAGTGTTTAATAAAATTGGGATAAAGACTTCTTTATTCAATGTCTAAAGTTTACAAATCTTATGAGAGACTTTTCACACCCTTTTACTTCTAGGAATTTCTCTTTTAGCTATATTTACATATGTGCTATGTATATATATTTACATATATCATAACCACACAGCAACACGAACAAGAGTCTGAAATGCTGTAAATGCTGAGACTGCTATGGAAGTGATGAAGATTTATTGACCACATTATGTCACTGCCTTACACTATGAGAGGGAAAATGACCAGGAGAGATGTGAAGATGCTGGTATAAGATAACCATAAAGATAAGATAAAGATGCTGTTATGTAGTTAAGTGAAATAGGTTAAGAAAGCCCATATGCAATGCCCTTTCTTCATTAACAAGAAGAAAGGAGCTACTAAGAGATTTTGTCACCTCTATGCCTATGCTGTAACTACTTTAAAGAAAGGACAATTTGTACCATTCTCTTTGGAAAGGAAGAACTCTGCTGTCATTGTGTATCCTGTGACACAGAAATTTCTTCTTATGGTCTACAATGAGTGTAACATACACAACCCCAAGAGAACATAGCTCAAAAGAGTGCATCGCAACACAATAGCAGACATCCTATTTGTATGTAAACAGAGAATTCTTACCTTTCTCTGCAAAATTTGAGGGAATGTAGTATGGCAGGCCTTTTCTGACGTAAATTCCACAAGTGTAAGGTGTCATCAGCCAAGGCACTCACGAGGGCTCCCTTGAAAACAGAGTGGATCTTATATACAACAATATATTTTATATAAAACAATGTCACAACCGTGTTTCCAAAGAGCTGCCAAAAAAGCTTCAATATGAAGCCCTTTTGCCAATAGATTATAGTTTTAAGAAATATTTGTCTCATCCAAATTCTCAACAGCAGATTTAGGAGAGTATGTTGTTACACACACACAGACACATACACAGACACACACACAGACACACACACACACACACACACACACACACACACATTAATCTTTTAACTTCTTTGGTGATTTAACACCTTATAATCCAAAGTACACTAGGATCTGGTGTGAGGGTTAAAAATCTCTAAAATTATTATTAGATATCAGACTACAAGTCATTTGGTTGGTCATTAGTATAAAAACTTGCTTTACTAAAAACAAAATATAAAATAAGGTGACCTCATTTTATCTATGTACATAAAACCCTAATGGAAGTCCTTTATTTAGATTATAGCAATAGAATAATGACACTATTCAACTCCGAACAACCGAAACCCCTGATTAACTGGTCACGTTAAAACACCCTGTTAGTTTATACTACCACCTATGGGTAAGACAGTGAGTGGCCCGAGAGCCACACAAGTGGCTCAGTCTTGCTCAGGTCCCACAAATCAGAATTTTCAGAGCAAGGACCTCTGCTTGTGCATTTCCATTTAAGCCTCAGAGAAGGCAGCGATATATAAAAAGGATGAACAATATGTTGATTAAGGGGTTGACTTAGTAACCTGTCTAAACTTCTTAAGATACCTTTGTCAACTGAGCCATCTCACTGGCCCATCTTTCATACATATTTTGTGACTTATTCCATAGACCCTAAGCATTTGGAGCCAAGGAATGTCTATAGACTATCCTCAAATTTAAAGAAAGTGGAGCCTTTCTCATGCAGTCTCCCTGCCAGCCATTTCCTATACTGTAAAATGGTATTTTCCTTATCTCCTTGTATACTTCATTCTCAGAATCAAAGCTAATATGCAACACAACACACTTTTAAATAGAAACTGCTTCCTGGGATACGTTCTGAAGCACTGGGTTAGAGTACATTCTCTTACCTATAATGTACTCTGTATTTAACACTATCTCAATATGAACTTTTTGATGTTATGTAACTTTCAAAGTCCTTGGAACAATAGTTAAAATATACCATTAGGAATCAAAAATACCTACCCACACAATTTACTTGCAACAATATTCCAAGAAAACATATTGGGTGACTATCTGTGCTAACACCTTAATATGAATTATGACTGCCTCTGACTCACAAGAAATTACATTTTTGTTCAAATATTTAAATATGAGTATATGTTAGCAATCTGAAAAACCAGACATGTTCTAATTTCGGCTCTACGTAGGAGGAATAAACACAAGTCACTAACCTCGTTAATCAGGAACTGGAGTTGAATTACTGCCGCTCCACTGTCATGCTGGCAATAACACTCCACTCCTGGACGACCAAAGCTGCCATCGGGCCCATTAAGGAGTTTTTAGCATGTATATGTTTTAAAGAAACTTTTTGATTATCTAACTAAGAAATATTCTGATGTGATGTTTAATACAGAGTACTTAATGAGGCTGAGATAATCACAAATCTTAAAGAATATAGTTTTAAAACTGTTCCCTCTAGAAAAAAAAACATAAAGCATTAAAATCAGTAATAAACAAAACAAGATAATATAAAGTTCATTAATATAACTTTACTTTGACCCAAACTATTCCGTTCCTCTCAAAATAACAAGAGGAAAGATGGTAGTTGATCTTCAAAGTACTGATTTTTCCCCTAGCAGGCAACTGTCACTTTGAAATATCCTTTTTCTTCTGTCATTTTTCAATCCCACGGTGTCATTTTTAAACTAAAAATATAATCAATAACTAACTATATAACCATGCTGCTCAGTGCAGCATGAGAATAACACTCAATGTTTCAATGCTTTTAAACTAGCATGGAAGGGAACTATAAAGACTTTGCATATGTAAAAGCATACATTAACTAATATACTTTGTGTTGGATATTATTGTAAATGTCATATAAATTAATTCACTTAGCTGTCATAATCCAGAAAAACACATATTATTAATCCCCATTTAAACTAAACAGACAAGGAAAGAGAAGCACAGAAGTTAGTGAAAGTGAGATCTGTGTATACCAGAAACTAGCAGAATACAGCCCTAACAACCATCATGGCTCTAGGTCTCTCCTGTCCTCTCCTCACTTCCTCCTTTCTTTTTACTAGTGCTTGGGATGAACCTGGATTTTGCGCATGTTAAGTACATGCCCTACTAGGTCATATCCCTACCTCTATTCTCTTAGTTACACTGAATAAAGATTAAAACGTTAACAAACACACACACACTTCCAGAATTTTCTGTGAAGTACTATTGAATGCATTATACTTTCATTAACCTGAAACCAAAATGTAGTCATTTTAACACATCGCCATTCTATTTTTGGTAGCTAGAAATAATACAAAGTAAAAAGGCAAGTTTAAAACATTTGGTGAGTTTTAATACACTCCAGCCTTCTGTGGAGATGCAGAGATCATTTTATATTCTAATTAGGCATAACGTGAAGTTCTGCTCAATGCAGAAGCAAATGCACCATAAGTTAAATTCTATTTTGTATACTTTTCCTTTCTTGCTATACATCAATCTCAGGGTCCCACTCGTGAAACCAGATGCTATTCTACCAGTGAGCCATACATCCCTCCAATCACTAGATCTCTTGATAGCAGTCAAAGACATTTTCTTCAGCTTGGTCTGTTACTGGAGCTCAGCGTTGTTTTTTAGAAGCAAAACACAACCACAGCTATCCAATTATAAGATCTGCAGATCAGCCTTGTCTCTGAAGGACTTTAAAAGATACTAGCAGTGAGACAGGAACGCAGCCCTGAGAGTCTTACGAGCTGCGTGTGGTGGTGCACGCCTGCAATTGCAAGGTTGAGGTCAGCTGGAGCTTTGATTTTCAAAAACCAAAGGCTAAGAATATAGCTCATTTTACAAAGTTGCCTACTTTGTATAAAACTCTGGGCTTTCTTCTCCATTAACATAAACAGCAAAGATTCTTATTACTGTTTTCAATTATTGACAGTTATGTTAACCACACGGGACAAGAGGAAACATGTAAATAATAGTTTTCTGAAATCTTCTTAAAGTATACATTCTTATTTTTGGGAAAAAAAAACAGACCTGTTCTTCAGTTCGGATTTTAACAAGTTATGTAATAATATGGAGAACTGCTTTCTAAGAATATATAATATAATAGACAAAACGAGATTTAAAGATAAACAAAAGTGACTGCTCGGAGCAGAGACGATAAAAGCAGCTCTCCTCACTGGGGCAGTCTTGGAAGAAGCCTCCTGACCTTGAAAATTCTCTTTACCTTGGGTGTCATTAGTAGTTTATCACAGAAAACATCTTTTAATTCAGATGTTAATCACATTCAAGTCAGGAAAGCTTTTATTCTTGTGCTTACAGATACACAGTGCTATACAAAACTGCCCTGGAAACCTAATACAGTGATAACAGAACAACTTTTACCATCTACCAAACCATAAGCATTATGCCTTAGTACATCTTTGTACTTAGTCTAAGAAGTCTTACTTCCCAGAGCTCCTGATTTCATTCCTTTCCCTTTGGCTAGAGCAGTACTATGCAGATGTAGCCAGTCTCAACGGCTACTACCAACATGGCCCTATGGTCAGAGGATGGTTAGGGAGACATCATAGCAAGTCATTATTGACCTTTAACATAGGACTTAAATAAACTTTAAAGAATGGATATGGTGTGGGGGGGGAATCATGGAATATAGCACAGGATAAACATAAAATTCAGATGAAGTAGTGCTGACCCTGGTAGTATGTAAGAGTTCTTACTCTACTGCAAACATAGTGAGTCCACTCTGCAAGAGGAAATGTGTATGTGGGTAGAATGGTTAGCTAGCTAATTCACTTTGGGTGTTAGAAGGACATCTGAGGCACAGTGAGAATTAAGATTTCTACTTCCGAGTCAGTCCATATGCCAGCTCTACCATCTTCACTGTGACCTTCAAAGAACTGATCATTCTATCTCTCAATTTCCTAATCCACAAATGCACAAAGACCTATGCAGTCTGGGGTACAGAAATGCAATGAGCTCTAAAATACACATGGACTCATCAAATAATAGCCTTTATGTTATTTAACTCAATGTATTTTTTACACTAACTAAAACTGTTACTTTAAAGTGGACATTTATTACACCAAAACATCAGTTGAGAACACATTAACCATAAAATAGCAAGTCATAGCCACAAACACCCACATCTCTTCATACCAGTGACTATGCATGTATGCTCCCTAATGTTGACATTTCTGAAAGAACATTGTTACTACAAAATAATCCAACTTTCTAACAATCATCTACTTGACAAATATTTCCACCATTCACAGCAAGGTGAAGACACAAAATATCTCAAATTTAAGTTAAAAACAAAGGAACTATACATTGAATGATTCTGCTAACGTATCTGTTAAATAGAAAAATGTCCATTTACTATTCTGTACTCTGACATAGTATTAATTATGGAACAAAGGTGACTAATGATAAATGTTTTCCATAATGTTATTTTGCCTTGTCACTCCGAATTCCAGTGCATTCTGCTCAACAGGATACAGATTTCCTACAGTTTTTCTGTTCTCTGCCTATCAGCAACAAGGATGCTTACCTAACTAGTCTCTTTGCTTCTGAGGCAAATCTATGACTTTACTTGAGGACCAGCACCTGCCAGTCACTGCTCCTACAGTTTGCCCGGCTCTCTTCATCCAGCAGAGGGGCTGCGGTGTCAGAACTGAAACACGAAACAGTCTGACAAAGATCTTCTGTATATGCAACAGGGGAAATACAGAATTAAACATACAAAATACAATAAAAGTAGAAATGAATGAGAAATAGTAAGGAAGTAGTATATATATAGAAACAAAAATCAGAGATAGTGAAATCTTAACTTTTGGGTATTGCTGAGTATGGAATGAGTCTTAATTACATGCTATAGGGATCACTCTGCCTACTGCTGATCCACATTCACAGCCCAGAGGGTTCTAAGGACTGATTAATAGAGTCAAAAATCAGGTGGGCTTGGGAGATGGGTCCAGGATAAAACACTGTAGGATAAGTACAAGGACCAGAGTCTGGCTCTCCAAACCCGAGCAGAGGCTGGAGATATGTGGTGGCTGGCTATAATCCTGGGACTCAGAAAGCAGATGCAGCATTCTTGGAGCAAGGTGGCTACCCAGAATAATGCAGTCAGGGAGCTCTGGGTTCTTCAAAAGGCCTTACCTTAATAAGTGGAGTGGAGATGATAGGGGAAGACAGCCAACGTCAACATTAAGTGTCTAATGACACCCACTCAGCACGTACACATCCACGAGAATACACACATACATACACTCATACACACACCAACCACATAAATCATAGCTAGCAAAGTATTTTACTTATTGTACTGCAAATCCATTCCAAAATAAGCTTGAAGTTCACTGTTTAAATGACATCATTGTTGCTATGACTGGGTGGGTGGTTAGGAAGGAAGGGATAAAGGAGGAATTTAAAGATAACTAAGTTCATTATGCTCCCAGCTGAGATACGTGGAACATTTCGTACACAAAAAGCATTGTGCACGATCATCTCACAATAGCACCTGAAATAAACTACTTTCACAAATTAAGAAAATTCAAGAACAAGTGTAAGTAATTTTCCCAGAGACACACGGCAAGCTGCCTAAGAAGGAACAGCAACTTAGGCAGAAACCAGGAATTCTGTTTTCTAATTCTACTTGTAATTTTAAGACAAATTTTGAAACACTTTTTTCTAGAGATGTTTGAAAAGAGTAGGGCTGGCAGAAGGAATGAAATAAGAGTGACCGGGATCTGGCGCCGCAGAGCAGTGCCGGTGTGCGCTAAGTGCGCACTCAGTACAGTACTCCTGTCCTGGGTTCGACCTCCAGAACAGAGGGAGAGGGAAAAATGATACCCTACCTTCAAAAGACTGGATTAATGGAATTACCTGCCTCAGCAGATTAAAGGAAAGAAAGCACATGATCAATTCAGTGGGCACAGGGTGGGCAGAAGAGTCCGGCATGCTTTCGTTACTCAGCACTCAACGCTGCACTAGAGAACAACTGTCTCATGACAAATGGCATCTATGAAAAGCTCACAGCGAGCACCATACATACTGGAGAAGGTCTCTATGCCTTCAACAAGGTGTAGAATGTTCTACCCAAAGGAAGAGGGCTGCTGCTACTACTACTGCCACTACCACTACTACTATTGTTGCTGCTATTACTACTACTACTACTAATAATAATAATAATGTAAAATCATCTAAAGTGGAAGAGAAGAAAATTCAAGGATGATGTAATCCTATATATGTTAAAAGTTCTTAACCATTCACCAAAATACCCTCCTAGAACTAATAAATAAGTATAGGACTACAGTGTTATGCAAATACAAACATGTACACATATAATACATACAGGCACACACACACATCCCTCTTGACACTAGAGAGTAAAGTACAGTGAGTGCAGGGATTGGAGGTGCAGCGCGTTGGCAGAGCTGGCTGTCTCGCACATACAAGATCCAGGCTCCCTGCACACTATTCCATTTATGTTGACATCACAGGAATAAAAGAACTACAAATACATTCATCCAAACAAAAGCACGGCTAACATACTATGCAATCTTGCTGAAAAAACCTAAATAAATAGAGATATCTCCCATTCATGGGTCAGACAAGTTATACTATAACCACCTTGATAGAATTCCAACTGTTGGCTGAAACTGATAACCTGATGAACCTAAAACTCCTATGTAAATGTAAGACACCCAGGATATACAAAACAATCTCTGGAGGCAGCTCAAACATCCCCACAATAGTGTTCCCAGGAGAGAGAAGCTTGACCACTATGCCATTATCACATTCTGCCTGGTCACTGAGTCAGCCATGAAGACGATATAACACAATACACTTGTGTTCACTGTGGATGTCAAGGCCAACAAGCACCAGATCAAATAGGCTGTGGAGAAACTCTATGGCACTGATGTGGCCAAAATCAATACCCTAATAAGGCCTGATGGAGGGAAGGCCTATATTCAGCTGGTTCCTGATTCTGATGCCCTAGATGTTACCAACAAAACCAGGATCATTTAAACTGAGTCCAGCGGCCTAATTCTAAATACACGCCTTTTCACCCACAGGGCAGGAAACCCTGACGGCTCTTAGGGATGGAGAGGGAGGAGAAGAGGGAGTGGGGGGAGTGGGAGGGTGTTGGGAGGAGGGGCAGAAATGGAAACTTTTATAAATTAATAAACTTTTATAAATTAAAAAAGCTGCAATCTTTAAATATTATTCATACAGAAATGCACGATGACAGCAATTTTAAAAATGTATTGGAAAGCTAGCTGAGCACTCTGTTCTATAGAAGTCGTGGCTAGGAAGAGCAAATACAACCTTAATTTACTAAAGCAGCATAATCCACGACACTCTATACACACTTGCTCTTATTCCCACAGCTAAGTGTAGTCTTCGCTCCGATCAAAGAAACTGCTCTTTGTGACACACGGAGAACACATGCACCTAAGGCTGAGGGAACACTGCAGAAAGGGGATTTTAGAGTCAATGGATCGGGGAGTTTGCTATGAGATTGCATCTCCTAGTAATTTTGGAGGCTATACCATAAAGTCTCAACAACACAACGACATGTGCTAAACAAGGATGACACCAATGACCCTGCCAAACTGGAGGGAGAGAAGTCCACAAGACCTCGACCCTACACAAAGCCCTAGAGGCAACTGCAGAAAGCTGGGAATGGGGGAGATAACATCCCCAGGGAAAGAGCACAAGAATAGTTTGTCCAGTGCCAAACACTCAGCTCTGACAAAATAACACAAGTAACAGTATACAGACTGGACAGGCCATTTTTAGGAACACATGTATATGTATATACATAGATATAGACATAGAGATAGAGATAAACGTGACCAATGATTAACGAACAAAGAGGCCACAAGTTTAAAGAAGAGCAGCGAGGAGTATATGAAAGAGTTGGGAGGGAGGGAGGGAAGGAGAGAGGTAAAGAAGGAGGGACAGAGGGAGGAAAGGGGAAATGTTGCAATTAAATTATAAACTAAAGCAAAAACAAGACAAACAAGAAACCACACTTATCACCAGGACTGGTCATATGGCTTAGTGGTTAAGAACAGTATCTACTCTAAAAGAGGGCCCAAGTTCACTTCCCAGCACCAGGATCCAATGTCCTTTTCTGGCCTTTGTGGCCACCCCACTAATACAACATATGGACACGTGTGCACGCGCGCGCGCGCACACACACACACACACACACACACACACACAAAATCTTAAAATTATTTTTAAGTATAAAGAACAGAATTCAATTTTGATGAGATTTGAAGAAAATTTTGAATTTGGGGTTTCTAATTTTAAAGTTGTCTGGCTCAAGAGAATTAACTGTGTTGACAAAAATAAAAAAATCTGTCCCCTAAGATATGCATAATAGAAAAACAAGTCACAATATAGTTTGCTCATTCTCAACTTTTATAAACAAGAAGTCTATAGTAAGTACATGTGCACGATTGGAGTTGAAAAACAAGGAAGAGGAAATCAAAACAGGAAGAATGGTGGGTGCATGCTCGTTTGAAAATGCAGGGACCCATGCACAAGGAAGCAATACATGCTTGATAGAGCGAGAAATACAGAATTAGCTGTGATGTAACTATTGACATTCACAGAGATACCCAACAGAAACTAAGAACAATGGCTGCCTGGGAGAGGAAGGGGAGAAGCAGCAAAGCCTTTAGGAAGCCAGGAAACACGCAGGTCCTCCAGGAGCTGATAATACAGGAAGGACGGAAAGCTAGCTAGTCAAGGCAGCAGCATGAGCAGAAGAGCTTACACGGCTTCCTCTGAGAAGGCCAGGACATGGCCAAGTGCACACTTTCTACTTAACATCTTTAAGCATGACCGTATCTACTGATGGACTGTCTCTTGAGCCTGTTTTCAAAGTGCAGAATAGTCGGAGGACAGAGGTCTCAGGACAGAAGCGGGCCCAACACTCTGGTTTTCCCTGACTATGTCGCTGCAGTTGACTGACTTGAAAAACGGAATTGAGAGCCTTTCCCTAGATCCTCCGCACAGAAGAAAAAGCCTTTTGTGCACATGTCACGCCGCCTCACATCAAGGACCGATGACCAACTCATCCAGTCTCTCTTCCTTATCCAGAAACACTGATTTCTTTCCCAACCGGGCTTCTTTCCTCCACTGCTTACAACTCTGAGATCATGGGCTAATTAAATTAATAAAGAGTTAACAGTACTGAAGAATGTAAATTTACCTCTGCTTTCCCATACTACAGCTCCTGGAGAGTAAACACATGCCAAATCATGAAACAATACTCTGTAACCCACTCAATTAATTTTTCTTATCTGAGAACTTTAACATGCAAATTATAGTCCTCATCCTCAGAGGTCTTAAGGTCCAGTAACAGAAACATAAAAATCATACAACAATTAGGTACAGACACTGTCAGAAACAAAGCATTAAGTGAATAACACTGCTTGCAAAGAATAAAGCACAATCATCTGTGCAAATCCCAGCTCACTGAAGACTACAGAGTCTCGAACTATGGCTGTGCCCACTTACTGATTCTACAGCTACACTGAATTCCGTAGCTACTACCCGATTTCCTTCATTTGGAATTGTCTTAGAGTTTCTATTGCTTCGATGAAACACCATGACGAAAAAGCAAGTCGAGGAGGATGGGTTTGGTTTATATTTCCACATCATAGAAGGAAGTCAGGACAGGAAATCATACAGGGCAGGAACTTGGAGGCAGGAGCTGATGCAGAGGCCATGAAGGGGTGCTGGTTACTGGCCTGCTCCCCATGGCTTGATTAGCCTGCTTTCTTATAGAACTCAGGACCACCAGCCCAGGGATGGCACCACCCACAATGGGCTGGGCCCTACCCCATGGGTCACTAATTAGGAAAATGTCTTACAGGCTTGCCTACAACCATGTGTTATGGAGGTATTTTCACTGAGGTTTCCTGTCTCAGAAGAAGTCAGCTGTGTCAAGCTGACATAAAACTGTGCAGCACAGGATCTACCCACAGTTTCTGTTTACAACTCTTCTAGCCTGTGGGCTAGGGCATCATTAGGCCAGTCTCTGGTAACAGCGAGATAGCAAGCTCTTCTCTGTACTCCCAGAGCTAAAGAAAAAAAGACATGCACACAGTAGATAATCAATAAATACTTATGACTAAATGAGCTTTTCAAAACAAAAAAGCATGTTTACACGCAGGCATATCTTTTTTGGCCTAATATTAGCTCACTTTTCAGATAAACAAAAGCATAGACTAGTACAAAGATATTCCACTCTTGCACTTATGATTAGACTGGGCTAGGATATGATACAGCTATTAAATCTTCATGGATTGACGTTTCCAGCCCATTCACTTTATCCTCTGTCTTAGGTTCCTTTCCTGTGTCTGTGATAAAACAATCCGACAATTTAACAAGAAGGATGTGGCTCACGTTTCCACGTTCTAGTCTATCGCTGCCATAAAGTCCAGGTGGCAGAAGGTGAAGCAGCTGGCCACATTATATCCACAGTGAGGAGCAGAGTGCAATGAGTGAGCGCCTACCCACCAGTGCTCAGGCTGCGTTCTCCACCCTCAGGCAATCCAGGAAGCCCTGCCTAGGGAATGATGCTACCGACAGGTGGCAGGTGTCAAGTTTTCCCCACAGGCCAGGCTACATGAGCCCTCATGGAGACCCCTTTTCCAGATTATTTTATATTGTGTCAAGCTGACAATTAAAACTGATTGCCATACCCTCCGATCATTTGTTAGGTTATTTTTGTTACTTATAATATTTTCTGGGATTTGGATTGTACAGTCAGCGAGATGGAGTCAAGAAGCAGTGAAGAGCAGGCAAGGCACACACAGCTACTGGGCAAGGGGTCACTAAGACAGCGAGTTAGACAACGCCCGACACGGGAACATAGCCACCATTTCAGACAGAACAAGACTGGCATGCAGCTGGGAAACTATTAATGATTTTAGGAGTATAACTTCGTCGAACACTTGTTCATCAATTACTAGCGATTAAAATTGAGGCAAAGGAAATGGCATTACCCTGAGCTCCACAGCAGTGAGCATCAGCGTTGGACAGAAGATCAGAAGGTCAGAGTGCATAGGAAACAGCAAAACATGCATGACTCTGACACCCTGAACATTTCAGAAAATACAAATTCTCCACTGATGAGGTCTGAAAATGAATATGACAATGAGTATATTTTCCCCACTCCTGCAGCATTATATATTTAGTCACATAATATTCCCTGAAAGTAAACAGATAGTCTGTTTCCAAGGCAAGAAAGGATTCTCAGGACAACTTGCAGCCTCCTGTCATCCTAGTACAGGTCAATACCATCACATGGCTTTAATTTATAAGAACACTGCACACATCCTGGTATGGAGGTTCTCACCTATAATCCTAGCACTTGGGAGGCTGAAGCAGGAGAATGAGGAGTTCAGGGTCCATAGATGCTCAGGGCCACTACCCTGTCTAAAGACTCCACTGAGCACAGCTGTGTCCGCCTGTAGCACTGCTGGTGCTGCCGACTCCACATGAGGGAAGTTTCACCGAGGCTGCTGCTCTGCCGTCTGGAGGACTGCACCAGGAACATCAGCGAGAGCTCATCTCAATGGCAGAAATGTTAAGATTTAACATGAGATTGCTTCTCCAGGAATGAAGGCACAAACCACTGCAGTGCGGTCCAAGAACACTGACTGAAGTCTCCGTGAAAAGGAGGAACTTTAGAAAAGGTTTAGTATTTTATTTTGTGTGAATATAGGGAATTCATCTGAGTTTTGTTTTTTTTTTTAACTGCAATCCCATACTGCTATGAAAGATAAATGAAAACATGTAAAGGGGGCACTACATCACACTCTTAGTTTACTAAGAAAACAAAATCTGTTAAAAATGTGACATTTCAAGGCACCCAAGGTGAAGGACGTCTGCAATGCCAGCATCGTGAGGCTGAGCCAGCATCGGTCTCAGTGTGAGGACAGCCTGGTCTATATAATGAGCACCAGGTCAGCAAAGTGCTACATATAAACCCTGAACCAATAAATAAATAAATGACAAAAAAATCTTAAAATAAAATAACAAGACTAATATTTCTACAAGTAGCAGGTTGAGGGCGGGGCAGGACATAAGACAACACAGATGGGAAGGTAAACTGACCCGTGAAGACAACAGCCCGCCTATTGTAGAGTCCTGTCATCTGTGATATAACACTGGCATTCAGACGCACATCATCCTCTGAAAATTCAGGGCTGTGCTTCTCAACCTCAGTGTTAATGCTATAAAGTCTTTTCTGCTGCCGGCTTCACGTCCACAGATAAACTACCAGGAAGAGGAAACAGCACAGCTCAAACCCAGAATGCCAGCTTCTCCCCAGTACAGTTTGCTCCGCAGATAGCGGCACAACAGCCGAGTGTCTCTCCACTCACACAGGCTTGAGTGCTTCCGGATAACGCCCTCTCTCAGCAGACAGCAATGAATATGGCTCTTAACTACCATCTGCCTCACTGAGAGTACTGCTGTCCATATGGCCAGACATTTAATCCAGTATTTCTCAATTCTGATTCGGAATCGCAAGCAGCCATGGAGATTAAAAAAAAAAAAAAAAAAAAAAAAAGCTGCAGATGTCACACGTCACGCCAGTCTCGGGGAACCAGAATCTCAGGAGAAGCAAGCGATGTGCTTGTGCTTGGACCTGGTTGGTTTTTGTTTGTAAATGATTATGACGTGCAACACTGTCTTTAAATGATCTACATAAATGTGAGATACATTAACTTCTAAATATCATCTTCCAACAATCATGAATTCCCTAAAATACCTCTTCACAGTTATTTCCAAAACCTGTAGGAATTTCCAACTCCTATGTGACTCCTCCTAACTGTATAGCAAAATGTGCTCCAAACAACATTGTAAGGAGTATTTATCAAGTGATGTCATTGTCAGGGAACAATCCACATCTTCATAGTTTTAAACTAGATTCTATAGTTTCACTTACTTGGCAAATGTCAGTTTTAAGACCTCATTTTGAAAGTTACATTTTCCCCAAACCATTAACTATTAATGTAGAATCACAGTCTCTGGGCAAATACATAAGGCTCTTTGGGAGCCATCACACTGTTAAGAAGCAAAAAACTGAAAAATATTTTTTTTGTTTTTCGAGATAGGGTTCCTCTGTAGCTTTGGAGCCTATCCTAAAACTAGATCTTGTAGACCAGGCTAACTTCAAACTCACAGAGATCCACCAACCTCTGCCTCCCAAGTGCTGGGATTAAAGGTGTGTATCACCACTGCCCGGCCACAATAAATAATAAACCATAGAGGTCTGGAGGTCTATACAAACAGACAGGAAGCTAATGGGTGGGTGGCTAGAGGAAGTGATAAGGCAGGAGGAAGGAAACAGGAACTCAGTCTCTTTTCAGCTGGGAAAGTGGAGTAGGTAAGGTGGCTTTGGTTTAGCTCCTTCATCTCTCTGATCTCCGGGCTTTTATTATTAATACCTATTAGAACTCGTGCTACAAGAAGTTACAAAATTTCAGTTAATAAAACTGCTATAGCTTAGTGTTAGTCATCTATCTTGACAGAAAAGTTTTAAAGGTTATCTTAGGAAGAAATAGAAAATTAAATAGGTTATAAATTCAGATCTGCAAACAGGAAAAACATTCGGGAAGAAACAGAAACAAAAACTTACTATTTCTTATTCTTAACAGATCCAATAGATGATAATTTGTTCAAAATAATAGCAACGCCATATCCAATCATGCATGCTTATTTATAAGTAAAATGAGTGTCTTAGAAGAGACTAAGAATAAGATTTTTATCGTAAGATGCTCATAGAACCTAAGAGTCTGCATGGTGTTCTGTGAAACAGACTCTGATTATATTCCACTATACAGAGCAATAGTTCTCAGTCTCTGGGCCACCACCTCTTTCACAGGAATCATATATCAGGTACCCTATAGATTATATATTTACATTATTATTCTTAACAGTAGCAAAAATTACAGTTATGAAGTAGAAAACAAAAGTAACTTTATGGTTAGAGGGTCACCACAACATGAGGAACTATATTACAGGGTCGCAGCATTAGGAAGGTTGAGAACTACTGACTGAAAGTAATTGCTACAAAATGTTTAAGAAAAAAAGACATGTTAAATAATGAAGGGAAAAAAGGAGCCATATATTAAAAAATGCATAACTAAACTAAAGAGGTAGAAGATGGAAAGCAGGACAAAAATAAGGCAAGCTCCCAGCTGGTATGCAGCAGTAAGTTACTCCAGTCAGCTGCTCAGCTACAGACCCACGACTCATTTCACTCCTGCCCGTTCCTCAGGACTGCTCCTGACTAGCCCTGTGCAGAGCTGCCCGCTCTACTATGCTTACTTTATCTGATTGTTCTTTTTCTTCTTGTTTTACCTCTATATGGCCAAAAAGTAATGCTACCTTTACATCATTAAATGGCAAGAATACAGAAAGAGAAAAAGGAGGCTACAAGACAGTCCTTTCTCACTGGAAACTAACAATGAATTTGAGGGAATCCATCACAAACAAAAGTAAACAAGATTCATGAAGCCAGCATGTGTCCTAGGTGATCAATGGAAGGAAGGGCAGTGGGTATAAACAGGGCTTTGAAAAACTTAACAAATATGGCAGATACAAATTCAAGTTTGAACATCAATGATCTAACTGCACCGATTAAAAAGACCAGACTGTAATGTGGACAGGAGCGGAAGATGGATGGCAAGATTCAGCTATTTGTTGTCTACAATCTGCTTTAGTTTTTGTTTATTTTTTTAAGAGAGAAATCAGCTTTACATACAAAGACACATAGATCAAAAGTAAATGAATGAAGAAAAGTGTAGCATTCTATGAAAAGTCGAAACCAAGTGAGACTGCATGTGTTCATCTCAGACATAAAAGAATTCAGAGGGATGGAAATGGACATTAAACAAGGTACCGAAGCCAATTATTCATTAACAGCAGTAACAATACTATGTGGAGTATACTTAACAACACAGTAAAAAAAACTGAGATTAAAAACTGTAAGAATTGTAAAGACGAGAGGTGAACTGACTACATATAACAACTGGAGACCTACAACACATTTCCATCAGAAACAGATCATGCAGGAGTAGGAGACAGCTCAGTGAGTTAAGTACTCCTGGTGTCCCAGTTCTGAAGTCAAAGAAACCCAGCATAACAGAGGTAGAGACAGCCAGATCCCTGGAGTCTGTTAGTCAATGAGTCTTGTCAAATGGATGAACTCAGAAATCAATGAGACACCCTGTCTTTAAAAATCAGGTCAACAGCAACACAGAACACGTAGCATTGACTTCTGGCCTACACCCCACAGCTCTACACACAATTAAACAGATGAAACAATACTAATTGATATTTATAGGCCACTTCACCCAGGAACAACAGATTGCTCATTCTTCTCAGACACACACAGGAAAGGCTACTGCAAAGGTGGACGACGTTCTGGGAGCTTACATTCACTCTCACACCCCAGAACCACTGCCCCACAAATCCTTGCTGATAAAAAGAAAACATAGACGGAGGAATACACTCACAGGTGACACGATCACTTGCGTAACCACTTGGAGAGAAGCAGGCGGCTGTTAACACATGATCAGTGCAAAGCTGTGGAGCACTTTCCTTTGCATGCCAACAAGTGGAATTTCAAATGAAAGACAAATGTTACTCACATGTACACACGTGTGTGTGAGCGCACACACACACACCCCAAAAATGAATTACTTAAAATGTATAAAATCTATATGAGGAAAACTACAAAATTCTCCTCAAAAAATTTAAGTAGAATTAAGTCAATGAAGAAACCATTCCACATTTTCGTATGTTGAACCATCCCTGCATCTCTGGGATGAAGCCAACTTGATCATGTGGATGATGGTTCTGATGTGTTCATGGATTCGATTTGCCAATATTTTATTTAGTATTTTTGCATCAATGTTCATGAGTGAGATTGGTCTGTAATTCTCTTTCTTAGTAATGTCTTTCTGTGGTTTTGGGTATCAGGGTAATTGTAGCCTCATAAAAAGAGTCTGGCAATGTTCCTTCTGTCTCTATTTTGTAGAATAATTTGAGGAGTATTGGTATTAGTTCTTTGAAAATCTTGTAAAATTCTGAGCTGAAACCATCTGGTCCTGGGCTTTTTTTGGTTGGGAAAGTTTTGATGACTATTTCTATTTCTTCTTATATATAGAAAATCTTTCAACATAATCCACCATATAAACAAACTGAAAAATAAAAACCACATGATCGTCTCATTAGATGCCGAAAAAGCTTTCAACAAAACATCATCCCTTCATGATAAAGGTCTTGGAGAGAGCAGGGATACAAGGAACATACCTAAACATAATAAAGGCAATATACTGAAAGCCAACAGCCAACATCAAACTAAATGGAGAGAAACTCCCAGCAATCGTACTGAAATCAGGAACAAGACAAGGTTGTCCACTCTCTCCACATCTATTTAATACAGTTCTTGAGGTTTTAGCCAGAGCAATAAGATACCAAAAGAAGATCAAGGGGATACAAATCAGAAAAGAAGTGGTCAAACTCTCACTATTTGCTGATAATATGATAGTTTACTTAAGTGACCCCAAAAATTCTACCAAGGAACATCTACAACTAATAAACACTTTCAGTAAAATAGAAGAATGCAAGATTAACCCCCCCCAAAGTGGCCCTCCTGTACACAGATGATAAAAGGACTGGAAAAGAAATCAGAGAAACAACAGCCTTCACAATAGCCCCAAACAGCATAAAATATCTCAGAATAACTCTAACCAAACAAGCGGAAGACTTGTATGACAAGAACTTTAAGTCTTTGAAGAAAGAAATTGAAGAAGATACCAGAAAATGGAAAAATCTCCCATGCTCATGGGTAGGTAGAATTAACATAGTAAAAATAGCAATCTTACCAAAAGCAATCTACAGATTCAATGCAATGCCCACCAAAATCCCAGCAAAATTCTTCACAGACCTTGAAAGAACGGTACTCAACTATACAGAAAAACAAAAAAACTCAGGATAGTCAAAACAATCCTGTACAATAAAAGAATTTCTGGAGGCATCAAACTTCCTGACTTCAAACTCTACTACAGAGAAACTGTACTGAAAACAGCCTGAGATTGACATAAGAACAGACAGGAGTACCAAAAGAACCGAATCAAAGACCCAGATATCAATCCACATACCTAAAAACAAATAATTTTTGACAAAGAAGCAAAAATACATCAAATGGAAAAAAGAAAGCATATTTAACAAATGGTGCTGGCATAACTGGATATCAACATGTAGAAGAATGAAAATAGACCCATATCTATCACCATGCACAAAACTCAAGTCCAAATGGATCAAAGACCTCAACATAAAGCCAGCCACACTGAACCTTATAGAAGAGAAAGTGGGAAGTACACTTGAACACACTGACACAGGAGACCACTTCCTAAACATAACCCCAGCAGCACAGACACTAAGAGAAACGATTAATAAATGGGACCTCCTGAAACTGAAACGCTTCTGTAAAACAAAGATCAACAAGACAAAACGACAGCCCACAGAATTGGAAAAGAACTTTACTAACCCCACATCAGACAGAGGTCCGATCTCCAAAATATACAAAGAACTCAAGAAATTGGTCACCCAAAGAACACATAATCCAATAAAAAAAAAATGGAGTACAGACCTAAACAGAGAACTCTCAAAAGAGGAATCTAAAATGGCTGAGAGACACTTAAGGAAATGTTCAACATCCTTAGTCATCAAAGAAATGCAAATCAAAACAACTCTGAGATTCCATCTTACACCTGTAAGAATGGCCAAGATCAAAAACACAGATGACAACTTATGCTGGAGGGTTGTGGGGAAAAGGGAACACTTCTGCATTGCTGGTGGGAATGCAAGCTGGTACAGCCCCTTTGGATGTCAGTGTGGTGATTTCTCAGAAAATCAGGAAACAACCTTCCTCAAGACACAGTAATACCAATCCTTTGGGTATATATCCAAAGGATGCTCAATCATGCCACAAGAATACGTCCCATAGCAGCATTGTTTGTCATAGCCAGAACCTGGAAACAACCTAAATGCCCCTCAACTGAAGAATGGATAAGGAAAATGTGGTACATTTACACAATGGAGTACTACACAGCAGAAAAAAATAATAACATCTTGATTTTTTGCAGGAAAATGAATGAAGCTAGAAAACATCATTTTGAGTGAGGTAAGCCAGACACAGTAAGACAATTATCACATGTACTCACTCATAAGTTATTTTTAAACATTAAGCAAAGAAAACCAGCCCACAAATTCCAGAGAACTTAGACAACAATGAGGACCCTAAGAGAGACATACATAGATATAATCTACATGGGAAGTGAAAAAAGACAAGATCTCCTGAGTAAATTGGGAGCATGGGAACCTTGGGGAGGGTTAATGGGGAGGGGAGAGGCAGGGAGGAGAGCAGAGAAAAATGTAGAGCCCAATAAAAATAATTAATAAAAAAAGCTCTCTCAGCAAAAAGAAAGAAAAATTCCACATTAGCAAGTAATATTAAAAGATCAGCTTTTGTGATTGATCTAAAGATTCAATGTAATCCCCCCTCTAAACTATTTTGTGTATATTAACAAAAACATCCTATGGTTTATGTGGAGAAGTAAAAATATCTAAAATTATATCAAAGGAGGTTTGCCATTATCAAACTTCAGGAGTTACTACAAAGCTATAGTAATCACAATGGTGTAGTACTGGTAAACAATACACAGATCAAGGGATGAGAAAGAGGAACTGAAAATCTTGAACGTCACTTTACTAAAAATGCCCTGCGGATGTCTGGAAGCCCCATGACTGGATAGAGACCACGGTATACCTAGACAATGGGTTATTAGATGCTCCAATGGAAGACATGACTGGAAACGTAGAGATGTTATTAAGTGAAAGTAACCAAAATGAAAGCAATTCATGATATGTGATCCAGTATATGACTTTCTAGAAATGGCAAAACTATAAAGACTGAGAAGACGAGAGGCTGCCAGAATCTGGGAGAGGAAGGAATGGACAGGCAGAACAGCGGACACAATGAGCACTAAACTCTCCATACACAGTAGTGCATGTGCACCATCACTGATTTGGATAACCCTGCAACTCGCCAAGAAACTCCACCTAAAGCTGTGCAGGTTGGGTGGGAAGAACCTGTCTATGATACACTCACCAGTGTGACAAAGGCAGCATTCTGGTGGGACAGCTGCCATTACAAACATCGGCAGAGAATATATGGGAAATCTTCAGTATCTTTAAAAATTAAGTTTGGTAAGTAAAAGACAGTCTCGCAATGATATAGAGGACTAATTTTTTACTGCTGATTCATGAGTCTAACATTTTATTAATCTGTCATTAAAGTGAAATTTACTATATCTTATTTCTGAAGTTTGGAAAAAATGTTAAAAATAACTACGAAAGATACACAAGTCACTTGACGTAGCATGGTGACTCACACAGGCTATCAGGAAGCAGAGGTACTGCTGTCAGCAGTTCTGGACCAGCCTGGCCTACAAGTGTGAGAACCTGACTGATCCTAAACATCATCAACAGCAGAGGTAGCAATGCCAAGCCTTCTTATCTTAATAAGCTTTGACATTCTACTATATAAGTCGCACAGTATTTGAAGTCAGTCAACTGTTCTCTTTTAACAGAAATGAAACCAGCACTGAAACAGAGAAGTAACTGACCCTTCTGGTAATGGTCAAGTGTAGTAAGGGATCGCAGCTCTACTATATTAACAGGTAGCAGTGGCCGTTAACTGTGGAAATGATTCTCTGGTTACTTTCAGTTAAGAATTTTTTTATTCATAAATGAAATAGAATGGCTAAATGTGTTCATTCATAGTTACTGTTTTGGAGGTAAGACTATCTGCATTACTGCATAGACATTACTGCAGAACAGCTTTTGATGCACTTTGGCATTTTTAAATGAACTACTTACTCACTCAGTCTACTATGAAATGTACTCATACATAACAGTTGTCTAGGTTAAAGGATCAAGGAATGCTCATTCTCACACATAAGACAAAGCCATCTATTTTCCTAGCATCCATTCTCAGCTGTCCAGAGATTCTGTTTGTTTGTTTTTCTAAGAATACTAAAGTGGGCCTTGTGTGGCGAGGTGTACTTTTAATCCCAGGATTTTGGAAGCAGAGGCAAGTGGATCTTTGTGAGACTAGCCTGGTCTGCATTATGAATTTCAGGTTATCTAGAA
This sequence comes from Myodes glareolus, assembly GCF_982192425.1. Classification (NCBI taxonomy): domain Eukaryota; kingdom Metazoa; phylum Chordata; class Mammalia; order Rodentia; family Cricetidae; genus Myodes; species Myodes glareolus. The sequence continues at coordinate 124,193,850 of NC_142026.1, read as the reverse complement.
TCACAAAACACAACAACAACAACAACAACAACAACAAAACAAAGTTAATTTTACCAGAAAAATACAACATATTATGGAAAATGTAATCCATAGAATTAGTACATGGAGAAATACATTTCAACATGTTTTCTTCATCTTCTTTTCAAAAGATAGAAAGAAAAAAATACATGGACAAAGTAAAGCCCATTAGCAGAAAGAACTGCAGTAGCTGATGTCACCAAATGTCGGTTCTCTTTGGCAAGGATTCTAACAACAAAAACAGAGGCGCTGCTCTTAGGGGAGATATGCTCTTTTGTGGAGCAGGATAAATCATTCTTCAATAGACGGTCTCAGAGCAAATGCTTCAAATGTCCCAGCTGACACTTATTCAAAAGGAAAACAGGATCAAAAGCTATACGAAAATTACTCTAGTAGGGAAAAAATTATTTGATAATGACCACAGAAGTTCTAAGACTGGTTCTACTTTGCAATTTATGTCATGTTTTGCACAAACCTCATTTTTCAATTGAAGGATAATATAAATCAAAATGACTAGTTACTTATTTAAAAGCTTTTATTCTTTCCATTGTGAAATAATATCACTTACCATAGAAAACTATGGATTAAAAATTACCACAAGCCAGGCAGTGGTGGCACATGCCTTTAATTCCAGCACGTGGGAGGTGGAGACAGACTGATCTCTGTGATTTCAAGGCCAGCCTGGTCTACAGAGCGAGTTCCAGGACAGGCTCCAAAGCTACTGAGAAGCTCTGTCTCAAAAAAAAAAAAAAAAAAAAAAAAAAAAAAACCACAAAGAAACATAAATAAATACACTCAGAATGTTGCCATTTTTTTCAATGCATATGAAATACACACCACACACCCTTCTAAAAGGATTAATACTATTTGGAAAACTGGAAGCAAGTAGAACTTGTGATTTTCTGCTTTTACATCTACATTTACAATTGGAAAATTATGCAGAGAGCATCTATACGGCACTCTCTTAAAAAAAGTAGCTACAACTTTAGCTGCCAGTTAATGGGCCATACTTGATTCTCAAGAAATGACAAAGTGCCTGAATTTGCTTCTAGGAGTCTATGAGTGAGTTTTTTGCTTTTCAATATGTATTCATTTTTTCAGGTTATTTTTGTCACAAGTGAAAGGCATTTCTAATAAAAGTTTGAACACATCTGAGGAATCACATTTTAGTTGGATGCTTTCATTCATTTTACCTTTAAAGCTAAAAATACATATACATCTATATTTATTATAGGAATGAAAAGATTAACTCCCCGAGTGCTATAAACTCAAATATCATTTAACTAAAAAAGAGAGGTAAAAGGCAGGCTGTCTGCTATGAAGATGCAACTGAAGGCAGAGCTGCTCTCAAAGGACAGGTAAGGAAATAGCTTTATTATTATACTAATTATAATTCAATGAAAAAAATCATAAAGACCTTCCTTATGTTTGAAAAGCACTTCTTCAAATACTAAATATCGTTAGGAATTTACTCATACTTTTTAAAAACAGCTTATTAATCACTAAAAGTTTTCATTTCCACTCCCGTAATGGTAAAACTTATATCGCTTAAATATAAAAATGTCAGCAGTAAGTCTTTATTTACAAATCCCTCCACATACATGTATTAGAAATAAGGTATATTGATCAGTCAAACCAGTGCAAAATCTACTGCCTGCTGCCTGATTTTGGAAGCAAAGTTTTATTGAAACATACTCATCCCTTTACATACTGTCTATGGCACATTTTGTGTTGCATGCAGGTAGAGTTAATATTTATTACAAAGACCATACTGTCCACTCCCGGATAAAAAAACTTACTAGTTAGCCCTCTACAACAACTGCTGCTGGCTCCTGAAGTGGAGAAAAATATTACTTTTACTACGTGTGTACAAGTGCATATACACATACTTGATAATAACTAGAAAATATATTGAGCTGATTGAGGACAGTTCTGCATGTTCCCTCTTGATTTGGTCAACTGTACAGTCAATATGTCCCTCTTCTGGGCTCCAGAGAATATCAGGATATGAACTCATCTTGCTAATATGTTGTAATTTGGATTATGCCACAACTTCTCACATACAGTAGCACTAAATAACTTTTTAGGCATGCAATATATGTATTTTAAAGACTGAAATGCAGAAACTTAGATTTTAATGTTGATAAAAGGTTGCCTATAGGTAGCATATAATCAAGTGAAAAAATACTCTGCAATCCCACAAGGCTAAGAACACGCATTCTGAGGGTGCTAAATGCCAATCAGCTCAGAGAATGATTATTAAGGCACTGTTAAAAAAAAAAAAAAATCAATACCAAAGGTCTCATAACAAACTGTCCATTGGTAAATAATGCGTGTCTTTCACTGCATTACATTAAAGCCAAATTAATTGCACAACCACCAAAGATTACCTTCTTTTTTACACAGAGAGAGAAGTGTGAGAGTCCCCCTAGTGCGAGTAACGGAGTAACAACAAGAGAACAAGTAACAGCTGCGACCAAAGAAAACCTTAACGCTGGTTAAAGGCAAGGAGCAGACTTTACCCAAGAGGGTTCTATGGCAGGGCGCAGGGGAGGTCAGGTTCAAGCCTGAGCACAAGGACGTGCAGAAACTTTTAGCAGCGGTGTGTGTTGTGGTGCCGCAGTGGTGCTGGGGTTTGAATCCAGAGCTTTGTGCACACCAGGCAAGTCTGCTCTGGGAGCCACACCCCCAGGCTTTGGGTAATCCTTTAATTACCTTCTACATACACACTTGTGTAGTAAAAGAAATTAGCTTTCCAAGTTACTCTATTGTTACCAAATTTATAACGAATTCCACACCAGCAATTCAAGGAAGACAGTCTCCATATTAAACAGTAAAACCACTAGGCCTGGTTGTCCACACCTTTAATTCCAGCACTCACGAAGCAGAGGCAGGCAGGTCTTTGAGTTCTAGGCCACCCTACACAGGGAGTTACATGATGAAACTCTGCCTCAAAAGAAAAAAAAATGGGGAAAACCATATATAATTAGGAACTGTTTTTAAAGTATACTTAATCACAATTATTAACACCAAAAAAAGAAAGGTAAGCTTTACTAAATGTTCTAAAAATGTTCAACAGATCCACCAGTCAGGATTCAGCATGAATGCTGCATTGACTCGCATGCACCTTCCTGATCTCTTTGGCAAACACTTATGTGTCTATTGAAGGATTATGAATGCATTTAGGGGACACAAAACAAAGCAGGCCACAACAGGACCGAAGCAAATACTTCATCCGGTGTGACAGGCACTCACAACAGTTAATCTGATCCCTACAGGCAAACAGTCCAAAGAACCACAAGGCCTTCCATGGAGAAAGAGACCACAGCATCGCAGAGCTAGAAGGGCTCTTCAAAACCTGACTCACAGCAAAGGGAACAAACACACCAAGATTTCAGTTCACCTATCAGACAAACATCAGTCTTAAGACCGAATCTTAATCTAATCTAATAATGAGGTAATTCTTCTAGGATTTACTTCACTCCTTTAGAACAGCAATAGTAATTTTAGATAGAATTACACTAAAACTCAAACAGAAAACAGAGTATCAGAAACTATGCCAGTTTACTTAAAGTAAAATAAGTTTATAAAGCACAGACTTGATTTTCCCATATGTAACATGATTTTTTCAAGTCAATATACTTTCATGTTTTATTTTTCATCACACACAAACACACACACACTGCAAATCTGTTTCCAGACAGCTGCACTTCTTGCTTTTTTTATTAAGTGAGCTGAGAACCTTGCCTTACAGTTAACATGGGGCTCACTCTTCCCTTTAGGCAAAGTGCTCTTAGCAGAGAACAGACTTGAGATGTGAGTGTGTATTGAGTTGCTTACTTCCCCTCTACTGCTCCATTTCCAAAGACAAGAGCTCACTTAGAAACAGACACAACCCCTAAAATGGGAGCAGATGAAAGTGTGGCTAAGTATCAACTAGTTTATTTCACTGGTTTATTCCAACTAGTTTATTAATTAATTATTTCAAACCAAGAGTCTTTCCCAAGTCTTTCTTTCAGTAACATACTTACGTTACGAAAAATAACATTAACAAACAGGAAACCAAAACATTCTAATGCCATCTTACAAGTATAAAATCATTACATATTAATTTATTAAGTACTACATGTAAGAATTTTCTTTTTCTTTTGTTTTTCGAGACAGGGTTTTTCTGTAGCTTTGGAGCTTGTCCTGGAACTAGATCTTGTAGACCAGGCTGACCTCAAACTCACAGAGATTTGCCTGTCTCTGCCTCCCAAGTGCTGGGATTAAAGGTGTGCGCCACCACCATCCCCAGCCAAAACTTTTAAGCATGCTATTTATTTCTCGATAACAACATTGCGAACTCACAGTTGAGAAGAGTGCAGCCCTTTAAAAGGCACAACTGGGCTGGAGACATGGCTCACAGATTAGGACCACTAGCTGCTAGCCCAGACTTGGTCTCAGTGGCTCCCAACTGTGTGCCTCTGCTGGCCTCCAGGCCTGCAATACACACAGACACATGCAGGCAAACATCCATACACATAAAAACATTACACTAAAGGGCAAAATTAAAGCAAAACCCAGTTACTTTCATGAACTTTTTTCCAAAGACTATCAGCTACAAAACTGACCAAACGGGGGCCATTCCAAGGCCTGGCACTGAGCTGCTCCTCATGCAGCATTTGTGGAACACACGACTGAACAGACTGAGAATCCACACTGCAGAGAACTCTCATAACAATGGCAGTCACACCTGAACATCCGACAAGCAGTCCTGCGGGCCCGACGCTTGCTTGTGCTGAACCCTGGCAATCCCATGAGGTGGAACGGACTCCTTCTTAACTAAGAGCAGTGATTTACAACCAGACACTTCTGAAGCGTGTGCCTGCAGTTGTCATACTGACCAAAATGTTGGCACTGACATTTAGCAGATGAGAGCCAGTTTTAAATTTTCCTAGTGTCCTGAACAAACCACAGAATTAAACTGTCCAACCAGCTACCAACTACTGACAAACACTAAACAGATCCCCAAAGCTAAACTGCGACTGATCACTCTATTATTCAATCATAAAATTCACAATATCAAACATACAACTGCATCAGATCCTCATGCTAAAAGCAGCAACCCCGTCTGCCTTCTCAGAATGTCACCGCAGTAAAGCAGAAAGTGACATAATTCCCAACTCAGCATCCATCCATCTCTGTCCCGTAATTTCCAGGGCACTCTCTCCCTGACTCACTCCCTGAGATTTCATAGAAAGCAGCCAAGCCCTCGCCCAGAGCCCATTCTGCCACAGCTGTCCGGGGTCTACGTTACTACCTGCATGATTATGGTAACCCAGGAAGTTTCACCTCTTCTGTTCTTTCATCCATGATGCTGTTGCCTGACCAAACACACACACACACACACGAACCACACTTTCTTCCTGTCAAATGTTCCTAAATGACTTCCAAGGCAAAAACACAAAAACACCTCCAGGCTAAAATTCAATTGTCTCTCTCTCTCTCTCTCTCTCTCTCTCTCTGTGTGTGTGTGTGTGTGTGTGTGTGTGTACATGCTATGTGGTCTGTGCAAGTGTGCATATGAACATAGCCTCTAGACCAACCTCAAAAGCTGTCCACCTTTTTTTTTTTAAGACAGTGTCTCTTACTGGAACCTGAAGTTCACCCATTTTTTTCTAGGCTGCCCAGCTACCTCTGCAGCACTGGGATGCCAAGCACACAGCACTATTCCTGGCTTGTACACGGGTCCTTGTGCTTGCATAGCAAGCACATTACTAACCCAGCTATCTTCCCAGCCCTCTAATTAGCCTGTTTCTACTCTCAACGCAATTAGGATCATTATTCCAATCAGGAGCTCTCCCCAACATTCCCTGAGTCTACTATCATTTCCTACAGCACGGTTGTGCCATAGCATTCCTGCTCAGGATTCTCCACTCTGCCGTTCCGCACCCTGATCTACCAATATGCAGCAACGGTTATAAAGGGCTAGGGACTTAATGTAGAGTCGGACTCTCTGAAGACAGTGAATCTCTCTATACAAGTTCCTCATCGCAATAACTGACTAGTTCCAGCTGTTTGATTAGAACTAGAATCCTCTACAACGGCCATACATTCATTTCTTTTGAATTACTTGTCAAGACACACGGGTATCTGAAATCACAGAACTGCCTTTGAATGAATGCTTAATTTTAAAGAGAAAGACAAATTCCTTGTTGAAAAAAGGCAAGGATGGGGCTGGAGGGGAGGCACTATGTTAAGAGCACTGGCTGCTCTTTCAGAGGACCCGGGTTCAATTCCCAGCACTCACATGGTAACTCACAACTGTCTGTAACTCTAGTTCCAGGGGATCTGACACCCTCATACAGACACACAGCAGGCAAAACACCAATACACATAAAAAATAAGAACAAATCATTTAAGGAAATATAGAAAAACAAATTGAAAAGAAAGAAGACAAGAACTAGAGTTTGGCCCACACAGTCAGCAGTCCAATGTCTGTGACCTTGTTAAGCCTACTTGAATGATCTCCCAGACACAGACAGCATTCTGTAACCCAGCACCAACAGTGTGTTGCGAATGAAGACTTCGTCTCATCAGAACCGACTGCCCAGTACCCTGAACTCTGCACAGGTCAGGAGTACAATAAAGGAGGTTGTCTGGTAGCTTCCTCTCTAACTGCTCATCTAGTAAATCTGAAGTTCTAGTTTTCCTTAGTCCTTTAAATAGTCACAATAAAATGCCCCAACTTTAATCCCCCCCTATTGTTTACAGATAACATTTTACGCTAAAATGTGATCAAGGCCGTGATAAGTTAAGATGAAGCAATGAACAATTACACTTGTGTCCCAGTTCACAGAGACAGTAGCTCAATGAGCTAAAATGCTTCCATTCTTTAGTGTGGCTTCTCTTTCCAAAGTCAACATCCAAATTACTCATAAAAATAAAATTTTATTTCTTTCCCTGTGGCAAATAATGGAAGACAAGCTATATCAGTATTACATAAAATTGTGTTTCCTTGTTTATTGTCAGTAAACACATGGCAAGCACCCTCACGTCCTCTTCAGAGATCAAGAAGGGTGATGAAACAAATGGTATCATTCATCATGTGTTGTACATTAATGCAATAAATAGATTAGATATTTTGCCTCAGTATTGGTTAGCTATTCATTAAGGATTCAATTTTCACTACCTTTAAATGTAACCACTAGATATCAGATATAGTTTATTCAATCTGTCTTTTGGATTTGTTTTGTTTTTCAACTCCATATAAGACAGTCAACTCAGGCTACACTGCCATCATTTATGAAGGTATCCCATTAATAAACAGGTCCAATCCCACTTAAGAAATTATCTATTTTCTGCTACATTATTAATCAAAGGATATTTTATTTAGAGGTATTCTTCTTCCCTAAAACATTCTAATTCCCTTTATGGGAAAACATTCTAGAGAACAGAAGTCTAAAATAAGAATGCACACAAGGACTGGGAGAAACCAGTTAGGAAGAGGAAACCAGAACAAACATGATAATAGGCAGGCCTGAAACAAATATGGAAGGGAAGTCAATATGGAGTTCTAAAATTAGAATGCATACATTTAGATATCCGCCTAGTTTCCAAAAATAAAATAAAAACCTAATTAATTAATGTATGTGGTGAACTTTTTAAAAGGTCTCTGTCGTTTTCCATAAATCAGAGCCAAGATAAACAGAGCTCTAGGCTCATCCATCCCTAACAGGAGGAATGAGGGTTGAATGAAGGGGTGTGGTGGGGGAGGGGGATGGCGGGGGAGATGTCCTGCTGGTAGGTAAGATAACTTGCCAATCTAAAATGTGGGAGCAAAGTTCTCAAAGGGAAAGTGGAAGAGACTCAGTCAACAGGTCTCAGGATGTCATTCTAAACACAGCGAATTCTAGAAGAAAATGACAGCGCCCCCGGACCAGAGCTCCACTTTTCACTCAGTAACACTGGACTCTAAAAAGACATATGAGCCCAAAAGCCCTTGTGAGCGATCATTTTAGATGCCTGATCCTTTGAACTAGCAATTACCACAGCCTGCAACAGTAATCGTCCTGTTGGGTCCACTTGCTAATTATGCAAATTAGAGTTTAAGGTCCTTGTAAGACAAATAACTGCAGCTGCTTTACAAAGTCAGTTTTGCTGGTTTTGCTGGTGGCACATATAATTAAATTATCAAAAGGCTGTTAAAAAGTTATATAATAAAATTGCAGAGGTCAGAGAAAACAGAAATAAGAAAAAAAACCAACTCCTTCAAAAAGGAAATCAAAAGAATACATGGATCTAATCTACATGGGAAGTAGAAAAAGACAAGATATCCTGAGTAAATTGGAAGCATGGGGGATCATGAGTGACAGAAGAAGTGGGGGGGAGGAAAAGAGGGGAGCAGAGAAGAATATATAGCTCAATAAAAACAGTTAAAAATCAATTAATTAATTTAAAAGTTTTAATTAAAAAACAACTGATTAGGATTTTTTTTCTTTCAGTCATGTAACAGAATTCTTTTGTTGGAGAGAAAAACAGAACTATGTCCTGTGGACCTGAAACCGAATTTCACTGGACACTGAGAAAATTCACTATGCTTATCTTTACAAAATTAAAGTAAAATGCCTTTGTAAAAATAAAAACATCTACGAAATTGGAGTCAGAGAATATTCTAGTCCCAACAGTTTAGCCATCTGGCCAGGAGCGATCTCTGCACACTGCAGAAAGCACCAAGTTCAGGCTTCACCACTAGAGACAGGCCTGGACTGCCTGTGTTCACTGTGCTCTTCTCTGAGAGCCCATCGGGCCAGCAAGACGACATCCTCAGAGTTAAAAGGAGGGCATATTCTGATGTCATAAAGGACACATTAGAAATGTTTTAAAAGTTCATAAGTGAAATTCCTGGTTCACCTTTAAATCAAATGCTAAAAACCCTGAAATGTAAATAGAATAGGCCCAGCCCCTCCCACTATCACCCCCCTTTTCTTGTCAATAATAACGTCCAGTGAGATCGCCCAGTGGCTTGCTGGTTTATTACAAGCACAGCATCTCAATAATGGGCTAGTCAAGCATGTTTAAATGTCAGAGTGAAAGCAATCACACACTTTATTTGAAGTTAAATAGTATAACAGAGGAAGTAAGAAAGTCCTCATTGTTCATACCAAAAAGATGCTCTTGAAAAAATTCTCGTAAAGAATCTGAAAAATCCCTATGCCAAAGCAACACAATTCACAGATAACCAGAAGAAAAATCTTCTTCTACAGGCTAATGTACTTAGTAGCTTCTGCTACACATAACAAACAGAAAACAAAAGACAAAGTCTATCGCCACAGTACGTTCAGATCTATGCATTTCACAAAACAGTGCCCTGAAATCTCTAGAAATATTAGCCCTTCTTATTTAGAGAAAACTAATTTGATAACTTGTCACCGGTAAATGTTTTTTATCTGGGAGGGCATGTGGAAAACAAATCAAATTCAAATCCAGCATCTACTTCATGAGTGTGATGGGCAGCCGAGTTTAACACCCACTCGAGACAACATCTAACAAGCAGACCGTGCACTACCCTCCCATCTCTGGTCCTTGAACTTTATTTTTAGGCACTGGGCATTAATTACCTATAATATACACATGTATTCCCCTCAGGATCTTGGAGTCATTACAAACAAAGCGGTCACCACACAGAACTTGAGACTGATGTTTTGATTCCTGCTGAGGAACCCCTGAGATCCCAGAGCTACCCTTAGAGCAGCATACCCCCTAAACATAGCTATAATAAGGGGAAGCAGGCACCACATGAGTTCTTCTGATACAAACCCAAAGAGGAAACACAGGATTAAAGAGCAATACTGAACGGCTGGGGATGACAAAGCAAGCAAACAAAAACATTTCTTTCCTTGTCTTTGTTTTTTGTTGTTGTTGTTGTTTTGGTTTTTTTTTTGTTTTGTTTTGTTTTTTAATTAAGAAAGGATACAGCCTTAAAGCACCAGTCTGAGTTCCTACTGCCAGGATCTTCTGTACGGGATCAAAGGCCAGGGCTGAGGGCTGATAGGGGAATCCATGGCGAACAGTCTGGGGATGGGCAGTGACATCACAGGAACCAAGGCAGCAGGCAGAATCCGAAAACAGAACAGTCCACAGGGGCGTTAGACTTGGAACCAACTACACAAAGCACACACAGGAACTTATCACTTTACGGGGGAGCTGGGGGTTGGAGGGTGGACTGCATCCTAAGGATCACAGCGCCAGGAGAACAAATCTACTTAAAGTCCTGCTTTGCTACTATGCTAGGAACTCCACAAAGGGCAATTTCCTATGAATAGTGGACACTATTCTGCTTGACTCCACGTTGCTCAAGTTTGTAGTGGTTCAAAATTCTGTAAAAATCCTTGCAAAAGGAGATTCGTGTTGCATCTCAAGAGGAATCACCCAAATCGTAGCTTTATTTGAATGCTAAAGGGAGGGATTTCTAAGAAAAAGTTGTAAGGAAACTACTGAAAGATTTAGTCAAAGAAGCATCAACCTCAAAACCAACATGAGCAATTCTAACGATGGAAATGGGTGCAAAAGAAAAATTTTGCAATTTTCTATTGACTCTGGAATAATTTTAGGACATAAGAACAAAAATTGTGCGCAGGCTTATAAGCCCCCGACATAGGAAGGACCGGACCGAAAGGCTATCTATGAGCAGGCAAGGAGGTCTGGATACGGAGGCTCGTGTGCTTTTCTCTTTGGGCAGCTGGAAATTAATACGCTGCATCATTCTTTCTGAATACAGAACCGTGGGGCAATCATCACGCCATTCACAGAGAAATAATAATAATAATAATAATAATTAATAATAATAAAAGACCCTCTGCACTAACTTTTAAACCAAACAAGCTGAAGAATCCTGCGACTTCAGGTGGTGAGCCGCTCGTCCGCATTCTAAAAAGTGATGCGCAAAAAAAAAAAAAAAAAAAGATCTGGTTGAACAGGTTTGCCTTGCCCACAAACGACGTTCATCACACACTGCTGGAAAATTTCGACGTCAGTGAAAGAAAATAAAATATGCGCGAATATAAAAGTATTTCCAGACCATTGTTACCAGTGTCTGGATGGGAATTAAAGACAAGGGAATATGCTTGGGTTGCCTCGAAATGACAGCTTTTTATGAACGGGACTAAAAGAAGTAGGGGATCTCTGTTCAAAATCCCCCAGCAAGGCACGTCTGTCAAAGGGGGGGGTCTTCCTAGAGCTCTGAGCTCTATTGGCGCGCTCTGCCCTCAATCTCCCAGGTACTGCCCAGCGGCCCCCTCAAACGACCCCAATCTTCCCCAAAACAGCTCGGCGGGGCTGCGCTCTCCCTTCACCTTGCAGAGTTGGAAGTGTTCGGACTGGAGCGTCTCCTGGATCTCGGGCTCCCGGTTCCCAGGCGGGTGCTGCTGCTGTTGCTGCTGTTGCGAGGCCGAGGACGAGCCTGCGGTCAGGCCGTCCAGCACCTTCCTGATGTTGAATTTCCTCATGGTCTCGCCGCCCAGGGGGGTCTGTCTGTCTCCTCGAGGCCCCCGGGGGAGCGGAGGCACCGGGTGGGAAGGAGTCCGAGCCGCTGGCGGCTTCGATCGCGGAGTGCGAAGGAGCGGAGAGCAGAAGATAATCCCAACAGGAAGGGCTGCGACGACGGGCGCGCGGCGGCGAGTCCTCTTCCTCCGAGGCCGCCGCGGGCTGCAGTGGCGCCGGACGCCGCCTCCTCACCTGGTCGCGGCCGGGCTCCCGCCGTCCCGCGCCGCTGCCGCCGCCGCCGCATCCATGGCCCCGCGGCCCCGCAATCCCTCGGCGCGTCCCGGGCTCGGCCTCCGCTCAGCGCAGCCGCCCGGCCCGCATGGCCCAGACACCCGGAGCCGTTCCTCGCGCCTCCTGCCGCTCTCTCCCCGGCCGCTCGGCCGCTCGCTGTCACCTCCCGGCAGCCTCGGTCTCCGGCCCCCAACGCCCGGCCGAGCAGGCGGCGAGCCGCGGTTCCAGCGCCGGCCGCGGCGGTGGCGGCAGCTGGGCCTCCGCGGAGCGGGCTGCCCTGTGCGCATGCGCGCCGCCCCCGCCCCAGGCCCGCGGCTTAAATCATCCTCAGCCGAGGGCCGGGGCAGCAGCTGGCGGAGCCGCGGGCTCCCTGGCGCGCACCTCTAGCTCTGTCACTCAAGCTCCCGCTGGGTGCTTTCAGGTGGCTTTGTATCTGGGCTCGCAAGGGAGCGTCCAGGCGACGATTATGTCAGTGGAGAGATGACAGCTAGGAGAGACCCAAAGGGAGAAGCCCAGCCTCCTTCATGGAGGTGTTGCTGGAGGTAAAAATGAGGGTGGCGAGGGGCCGCTAGACTGAAATCGGTCCCCCTAAGGGGAAGAACTCCAACGCCCCGACCTTAGTCACCCACCACTCCGACCAAATCCATTCGACAGGCGGAGTGGGTGGCAGCCAGCACTCCCCGCCACTCCTTGTTACAAAGTCCTGTCTACCTGCCTGTTTAGTCAATCGACAACCCCCTGGAGCCTCTCTGATCATCGGACCGGAGAGAGAGGTGAAATTTTTGCTCAGGTCTGCCCGCCAATGTTTCTGCGTGTCTCCCCGAGTGCTAACTGACAGAGGAGTGGTTCAAGTTTGCAGCGGTGGAGAGAAATTGGTGCTGGGGGCGGAGAGAAGAATTCTGGCCAGGGCTTTCTACAGGCGAAGGTGGTGGGCGCGGATAATCAGAAGGGGAGAAATGCAGGAAGAGCTGTGCTTTCAAGGGTCGCAACGAAAGGCCAATTTTAGGCTTACTAAGACCCGCCCCGACTAGGAAAAAAACAAAAACACAAATGCTACCAGGTTTTGCTAGTTCCGCACCAAATTCAGAAGCACCTCCCTTTGCCTTGTGATTGGCTACTTTCTCCCGTTCAGGACAGTCTCCTCACTGCATTGGCCTATGGGCAAGATAGAACCTGCCTTCAAGAACAGGCAGCAAACCAATTAGGCTCGGGGCATTTCGGGAAGTGTAGTTCTCTATACTTTTGTGGTCCAAAACGGTGCTCTCCACTTGGAACTTGTAAAACTTTGCTTTGTGGTATCATACTTGTTGAAGTAGGAAGTTAATTCGTCGAAGGGAGAGGACGTAATAAAACAACCAGGTTAGGTCAGGCCCCTATGTTCGCTATAGAGATATTGCTTTGATTTCTATACCTTAGCAATTTCACTGGATTCTGAATTCATCCTGCCATGCCCACATCAATCCAGAAGAGCCACATGTAGATCAGTTTTTATGATATTACAGGATAGTGCAGCACATCCAGAAATCCATTCAGCAAAAAAAAGATCAAGGCCTTAACTAATTACTATTATAATATCAAAGATAACATGATGTGTCCTAAACTTTTATTTCTATTTACCTTATGTTTTTTATTTTCCATGTGTGTGCATTTGGGGTGAGTATTTGGGGTGCCCACATACAGAGAACACAGACCGAGTAGACTGAGAACAACATTCTGGAGTTGGTTCACTCTTCCATTTTGAGGAATAGGGATGGGATTGACCTTGGGTTATCCAACTTGAAACATGCACCTTCAGCCACTGTACCATCTTGCCAGCCTTTACTGGTACTTATTAGAAATCAGTTTCAACTGATTGCTGTTTTAAAAATTAGGTTTGAAAATCTTAGTAATTAAACGTTAAATGTATTGAAGTGTGAAAATTTGGCATAGAGTAAAACCTTAGTAATTTATAGTTCAGTTTAATTTTTAGCAGAAAGCATCTAACTTTACCTGTAGTGATTTCTCAGCAAAGTTTGTGTTTCCTTCTGATGAATGAGTCAGTATGTTGGCTTAGAGCAGTCCCATAGCTTTATGCTCTTGGGCAAATGATGGTCTTCTTCTCCAATGGAAAATATTCTTACCTACTTATTAAAGAATAAATTCTGGGACTGGGTGTTATATGAACTTATCAAGAAGTAGACTGCATTTAACCAAGTCAGGCTGACACTAAGCAATACTGTCTAACTTGATACAAAACAAAAAGAAATCTAAACGCACACCAGAAAGGCAGTCTATTACATTATGAGGCATGGAATGCTAAAATCCAGAAAGGTATACATTTCTGAACTTGCCAACCTAAGTTATCAGATTTAACAGTCACCAGAATCATGAAGTCTATGTACAGGGCCAGCTAGATGAAGGATATATATACAGACGCAGCTTGATGTTCATTGAAATAACCTATGAGTAAGTATTTTTTTTATTTTTGTTTATTGGTAGACTTTCTGGAAAGTGAATGAAATCTACATCACTGAGTAACAAACATTTTTATTGACTTAACTTCGGTTTATGAAGTCCCAAAAGGTTTTCAGAATGACAGTAACTGATTCACTGTGGGATTTCACAGAGTATGGAATTTAGATTATTTGCCAGTTGTAGCACAGATGTTAATTAGTTCAGGCTCCTTTTTGGAAAATGTTTTCTAGATCCTGTTAAGACAATGAACCTGAGTGTCTGTTTTTACTCAGGGAATGCTGTTCCCAGCTCACAGAGTCAGAGGTGGGAATCTGAAGTCAGTCAAGCCCAGGAGTAAGAATTCTGGGAATATGGAATTGAATGATGAAGCTCCCAGGGTGGCTGAACTCTAGAGTCATATAGTATCTATAGGCTTGGTGGTTCATTTTGCTTCAGGTATACTGAAGCTTTGAATGACCATGTCACATGAGTCTGAAGAGCAACATGTACCACATCATTGGCTACAGGCAGGCACAAAATAGGCTTGCCATTCCCAGCATGCCACCCATGTCCCAGCTTCTCCCTTGTACAGTCATCTCCTATGCATTCCTTTCTTGGTGTGTGTGTGTAAGTTAGCTAAATAGATTTCTCCTTTTTACAATTAAGTTTTTAAAACAGACATTTAGTCACCATTTGTCTCCATAAATAAAAGAATGCAAGGTTTTGTAGCCATCTTCCACCGGTCATTTTTACATCACCCTGTCAATTCTCTCTACGTTTCAAAGGCTACTGCAATAATCCTTGGTAATTTGGGCCAGAAGAGCTAATAACAATAGCAACGAAAACGGTCAGTCAGACTCTGAATTACATTTCACTAGTGGTACCAAGGGATTTGCTGATGGCATTGGGAGAGAAAGAAAAGGAGCAAAACACATACCTCAGATTCAGCCTGAGTACTGCAAAGGTTGATGCTGAAGCTCCCTTTCCACAGTTATGACTCATGGGTAGGTAATTTCCAGTCACTATTTGTACCTTAATGGACTCCACAAACACAATTAGCTAAATAAACAAGTCTTGCCTGAGAACAACAAGCAGGGCCTATTACATTGTGATCTTTGTCCAGCTCTAACTTTTCCTGAAAAACAAATCAAACAGACTTTAAGTCAGATGAAATAAACTCACACACTACCTTTGACACCTTTATGTTGGTTTTTTTTTGATTTTGGATTTTTGTTTGTTTGTTTTTGTAAGATATGGTTAAACTATAAGCAAAAAAATGTCATAAAGACAAGTAAGGTCAAGTGATAAGAAAATTCCAGAAGTAAAAGTCAAAACTAGGAAAATCAAGTGTATGTAAGCTATGTGGCATTTATATAAGGTGTGAAAGGACAATCTTGTCACATTCTCTACAAGACTCTTTTAAGCAATCAGTTCTACAAGCAGTTCAAAGGCTATTTCTACAGTAGGAATCATTTTTTGATAAGGAAATTGATGTGGGAGAATTGTCTGTATTCTGTCAATCATATTTTAATAAAACGCTGATTGGCCAGGCAGGCAGTATAGGCGGGAAAGCCAGACAGGAAGTAGGGGTGGAACAAAGAGCCTGGGAGTATTTTGGGAAGCAGGAAGCTCCCTCTGCAGTTCTGCCCAGACCACTGAAGAGGAAAGATGTAAGCTGCCCCACTGGAAAAGGTACTGAGCCATGTGGCTAACGTAGATAAGGATAATGGGTAACATAAGTTATAAGAGCTAATAAGTAGCCTGGCCTAATGGGCCAATCAGTTTATAATCTTA
Organism: Myodes glareolus; assembly: GCF_982192425.1. Classification (NCBI taxonomy): domain Eukaryota; kingdom Metazoa; phylum Chordata; class Mammalia; order Rodentia; family Cricetidae; genus Myodes; species Myodes glareolus. The sequence continues at coordinate 124,177,848 of NC_142026.1, read as the reverse complement.
TGGAGTCCTCTGTGTGATTTTCCTTGGGAGTTGCTGGCTGTGGGGTACTGGGTGGGACAGAACCCCAACAAGCCGGCCCTCATGTTACAGGAAATGGGTAGTTCACTATTTTTCATTAGGCAATCTTATTTGGGAATTTAAATATTATATCTTAAGCATTTTGCTAAATTTTTATCATGGGGTTACCTTTGCTTTGAAATCACTTGTGTAACTAGATTTGTGGGCTGAAACACTTGCAACAAAGTATTTTATGCAATTAACTCACAGTAAATAACATGTGTTAACACAGAAATTTAATTTCTAAACTCTAAGTAGAAATTTAATTTCATATTTTTTAATGGGGATATTCTTCTGTATATATGTTGCTTTTATTGGCTAATGAATAAAGCTACTTTGACCTATAGCAGGGCAGAATAGAGTCAGGTTGGAAGATATATATAAAAAGAGAGTAGACAGAGTCAGGGAGATGCCCTATAGCTGCTGAAAGAGGAGGAGATAAACACAGGAGCCTTACTGGTAGACCACAACCTCATGGTGATGCATAGATTAATAGAAATGTGTTAATTTAAGATGTAAGAGTTAGTTAACAAGAATCCTGAGCTAATAGGCCATGCAGTATTGTAATTAATATAGTCTCTGTGTGTTTATTCGGATCTGGGCAGGCAGGAATGAACAAGTCATCTCTGTTTAAAAAATGACACCCACCATCTGGGGCATATATTCACAGAAGACCTCAGAAAAGCTTTAAAAGAGGAGGGGGCTTCTAGACACACAAAAATGGGAGCCAATCGCATTTCTGGGGGGCCTCATTTTTTCAGATAGGCTTGGTTTGCTAGAGACAAGCAGAGGCATGATTTCTGTAAGAGAAGGCTTCCTGATTCAGCATTAGCAGCAAAAAACTGTGTAGTTCCTTTAATAGCCACCTTCCTGGTTCATGCTGGCAACACAAAAGGCTCTGGCTTTTTTTTTTTTAGGTCCTGTTATGGAACATTTAAATGCTGTTTGTGAGCAGAGTGTTATAAATTACTTCATGGCAACATAGACGCACGGCGTCCCTAGAGCTGGGGCATTGAGCATAGCTCAAAGAGGTGGTGAACATACGTCCACCATACTGGATGGAGCAGAGCCAAAAGGCAGGGCCATGGAGATAGTCATAGTCATGCCCACTTATCATTTAAAAAAGTAAAACAAAAACAGTTCTCCTGGTCAGAAAATGATTACAGATACACAGTAAAGACAGATTCGGACCAAACAGACAAACCAACCAAAAAAAGACCTCTGAGTGGATCACAATGCTGGATGAATGTACATGGGCTAAAGAGAAAGAGTATAGACAAGAGTACAGACAGTCATAGATTAAAGGAGTAAAGATAACAAATATTAAAAGGTAATAGAGTAAAAAATAAGCCATGTAAAGATGGACTATGCATAGAAAGTCTGGATTATATATGCTATTTTTTTAATTTTTTTTACTATGAATACACTAACTACAGAAAGACATTTTATTTTATAGGCTACTAAGCTAGACCAACATATATCTTTTAAAAGTATCTTGATTCAAAATTTGAGTCCAAGGATATGTTACTTTGGAAAAGAGGTTCTGCTTTTGTTTCCACACAAGATAAGAATCTGTGGATTCCTTACAAATTAATGTAGTTTGATGGAATAAGACACACACCCCCAAAAGGTCTCTGGGAGCCCTAAAAGTACTTCACTCAACAAAAAGCATGAAGCAGTTTGGAAAAAATAATGCCCAAATTCCCAAAATGATTGTTTATAAATGTTTGTTTTCATTTAAAAGGGGAGATGATATAGAGATAAATACTTTGTATTGGTATAGATCTTGGTCTATTGATACAAATTTAAGGTCAATTATGTCATACTGTGTATAGGTATTTCTGCTCTTGTTTTGTGTTTGTGCAGCTTATTTAAAAATGTATGTATAATTAAAAATTACAGATTAATAGACAGTCATTTATAATAGTCAAACTTGTAGTCATGTTAGTTAGGTTTTCTAGATATAGAGAGATATAGTTCAGTTAAGTGGATAATCTTCAATTCTTCAAAGACCTACCTACAGAATATGGCATTTAAAAGATTCTAAGAACTTAGACTTTTCTCAATAGTGAGACATGTCTATTTCTTGCTTAATAACTGTTTTGTATACGTAATTTTACTATGTTAAAGTTAAAACCTTCATTTTTATTTAGAAAGAAAGGAGGGTGATGTGGGATGTCCTTCTGTATATGTGTTGCTTTTATTGGCTAGTGAATAAAGAAAGCTGCTTTGACCTATGGCAGGGCAGAATATAACCAGGTTGGAAGAGAGTATAGAGAGAGAGTAGATGGAGAAAGGAAAACCCTATGTAACTGCTTAAGGAGACAGATGCTGGAAACTTACTGATATGCCACAACCTCGTGGTGATACATAGATTACTAGAAATGAGTTAATTTAAGATGTAAGAGGTAATTAGTAAAAAGCCTGAGCTAATAGACCAAGCAGTGTTGTAATTAGTATAGTTTCTGTGTGATTATTTGGGTCTGGGCAGCTGGGAATGAACGAGCAGTCTCTGATTATAATTTTTCCCATGGCCTCACCCTTTCTGTCCTCTTGAAGTTTAGTCCACACTGAACCTCTTACCTCATGTGCCCCAGACAAAGAGATGCTGCTTGACAATGATGCTGTTGCTTGGGACAAACACACAGTCGAAGGAAAACATCCCGTTTAGACAGCATGTCACCTCTAGGCACTGTGGTCTCTCCTGCTGCTGTTGGGCATCTTGGAGCCCTGTGCCCTCAGGTGGGCTCTGCTCCTTCCTTTCATGACCTGGCTTAGTCCCTTAGGGAGTCTTCTCATGTGGCGCTCATGCAGCATGCTTCTCGTGTGTCCCTCACATGTCACCCCCTCACTTGCTCACAGGCCTCCAGCCTGACTCTCACATGTATCCCTCAAGTACCCCACCTGTCAGGGGTTTGTCACAACCTCTTGTGTTCCTCTCATGTGCTTGGCATGTCTCTCACAGACCTCTAGCCTGATTCTTGTGTAACACATGCAGCCTTATATGCCTCGGCTTGCATGGCCACTAATGCAGCCCTCATGTGCCTCTTGCAATGTTCACATGTGCCATGCCAGCATGGCAACTGTCATTCTTCTGAGCAAGGGGTGTTGGGATTAACACTCAACACAACTTCAGGTTCTGCAGACAAGCCTTTATTCCACTTTCTCACACAGTATATACAGCCCTCAGCAGGGGAGGCCAAGCTAGCAAAAGCAGGAAGCTCATCACCATAACTCAATGGCTTAGGGGTAAACATCCTTAGAAACATTGCTGAAAACAACAGTTGTTCCTGTTTTTGTTCCAGTTTTCAACCAACCACAAGAGTGCAAAACAGATCAAGTGGGGGTGTGTGTGAAGACCTGTCCTCTAGGGATCCAACAACATGCCTGGAAGGTGACTCTTGCTGACCTCTACCCTGCCTCTCAGAATCACTCCCATGCCTCAAACACCTCACAGGTGCCTCAGCTGCTCAGTTTTGAGCAAGGAAGGATGAGAGGCTGTGATATCTTTGAGCTTCCCAGGAAGGACCCAAAGTGCATCTGCTGTTGTACTGCATACCTGACACTTTCACACCATCCTAAAAAATTGTACGTAAGTGCAAACAAAAGCTATTACTAATTGCACCCCAACTTAGGTACTTAAAAAATCCCTTAGACTCAATCAAGTATATTAAATGTGAATGTAAGGTAATTACCAAGGTCTCCATCTCCCTCCCAGTCCTCCACAATTTAATTACCACACAAAATATGTCCTTTATCTAGGAAACAGGGCACTCAGTGCCAGCTCACTAACAGAAAACTGCCTACTTTTCTCCCTGGTAGTTCCTGAGGGTGCCCTCTAGCAGATAGCATCTACTGAGATTGACGTGGCCTATTCCAACTTAGGCTCTGGGACTCTATACAGGCTAGTGTCACAACTCTTAGTCTCCTGACTGTCGGCTTTTAGGTGCCAAGTCACATTTCCTTCTGGCCAACTCTTAATACAATTTGAAAAAATAAAAAAGGCAAACAAAAAAAGCAAACACAAACCTTAATTCATGAAGAATACGAACACTCCTCTCTCCTAGAACCCATCAGAAAAAAAAGGGAGAGAACAGTATTAAGAATGAATATATGTACAGTGTCTAAGAGCCTCTTAGAGGATTAATACAAACGATTGGAAAGTGTCTTCATTCCTATCTATTGGCTGGAGTTTCACAACAGAGGATCTAGATTCTAGCTGTAATTTCAGAATGGATTCCTTGATGTGTTTTTAGTAAAAAACTCCATGCTTTGCCCAAAAACAGTGGACCTACAGGCTTGCAATTTGAATATTTGTTTCTCTTCCTTCAACTTCGTCATTTCCCACTCTTGAGTAAATTTCTGGTCTAATGTTCATTTTAATTGCACTGTGTTATATTTTCAAATTTTCTTACTTTCAGCTCTACCTTCAGTGGCAGTGGCTACCACACTGTTCTTTGTTCTGTGACAAATGACTCAAAATAAGTTTTATGTAGGGCATGCAAGTTTTGGTGCAAAATCTTAAAAACCTGCTAGCATGTCAGTAAAACCAAACATTGAAATGAATATTAACTGTACTCCTGTTAAAACCAGGCATGTTTACAGTCAGCCAACGATACTGAATATACCCCTGGTGAAACTGGACCTTTTTATTCCTAGGACTATAACACAGGTGCATGCACATGTGGGAGCATGTGCGCGCGCGCGCGCACACACACACACACACACACACACACACACACATATACACACACACACCTAGCCTATTTCTTCTTGGTCCTGACATTCTGCTCTAGGTCCTCTCTGATGCCATATCATTTACTCCATTGTCTAATATTCTTAGATAATGAAGACACTAAAGAATGAGTAGCCTGCAAACCCAAAGAAAGGATTAGTATTACAAAAGAGGGACAAGGTACATGATTGCTTATCTGTTAGTAGTTTAATTCCAATTTGTTCTTGCTCCATAAATCATCCAAAAAGAAAAGCATTATGACTTTAAGTACATAAATATTAAAGTTCCCAAAGCCAAGGAGGTTCAGATAGCCAAATACCTGTAAAATTTCCAAAGAGAACCTGGGATCTGAGTCTTTCTGCTTATGTTTATAGGCAACAGGCTGATGTTCTGTGCTTTGCTCTACAAGCAGCTGCTGGGTGAAGACCATGTGACAGGTACTTTACTGAGCATCGTGAGTGTTACAGTCATGATAACATGATAAAATTGGCTTGGAGCATCCTAAAAGATAGTGCTACATTGACAAGAGGCAAATTCTTAAAGGAGCAGCAAAACCCAAATGAAACAAACCATTTTTACTTTTTAGGATTATTATTTATTATTTAACAGTTACCACGGCAACGCACACACACCCGTTATATATGTACAAATCTTCATGAGATTTTTTTCCCACCATACAGTGAGTTTCCTTAAGAATAACATTCTAAGAGAGAAAACAGATAGGTCGGAAGAGGAAGGACACTAGAATCACGCGGTTCCCAATTATTCATCCCAAATCAGCTAATCTCCCTTTTGTTCAGCCCAGTATAGTCCATACATTCTGTTAAGATTTTTTTTAACAACCTACAAGCATGGTTTTGTTTTGTTTCTTTGTGACTGTGATGAGGGTTTTAGCCTCACAATGTAGCTTTCTTATTGCAGTATGCGAAAGTGTTCAAACTTCCAGATGGGTTGATGGCTGTTCAGCTTTCAGCATGGGTACTGAGCCTCTAGTGAACTACTGGGATCCATTTAGCCCCAGCCTGTAGGAGGTATACACATTATTGTTCAATGTGTAAGTACAGCTGCATTTTTGACAAGTCCATGGAGAAAACAATAATTTGAGACAGGATGCCAAGCCAAAAGCTTTTGCTCAGGGCCGATGTATTTGTGAAGGTCAATAGAACATTGTGAAGTATTTAGTGCCACTGTGGGTCACATTTATTGATGTGTAATGGCCTCTGACCTCCTGTGGTTTCTAATGATTCACATTTAGTTCTAAGTCATGAAGTTTGCTTCCTCTAATTTAAAGTGGTATTTTCCCAGGGTCCTAGGACAGCGTTGAACGTCTGAAGAAACGTGTAATTTGGCTAAAATGCAGCACATGCATTTTGCTGCATGGCTCCTTGAAGCAACTACTTTTTCTGCTCTCCAGCTAGAACTGTTCTGCCTGTTCAGGCTGAGAACACTCGTTAACTTCAGGAAACCGAGGAGGGAGCTGTGAGAACTTTATCGTAATTCGTAAGTCCAGTCTGTTTCCTGAGAAAGGACTTCTCATTGGAATTGAAAGAAAGAGAGAGGTACCTACCTGCGCCAATATGAGTGCCAATGTGTCCCAATCAGATGTCCCCAGCTGAGGTTCACCTTGCCAAATTCCACGTGTTTGTGCCCATATTTCTAAGTCATGTCACAATGGAGATGGCTGAGGCCATTGAAGTGAAGATCCTTGAACCCTAGTGAAATAGAGTCAGACAAGTCATGTGACAGTTAAATTTCTGTTTCTTCCTGTGAAAAACTGAAGGCACAAATATTTACCACTGGAGTCAGGGTAGAAGGTTCCCATTCAAAAACCGGGGTCTGTACTAAGATTAAGTGGTGAGTATTGACATCATTTTCTGATGCCTATAGCCAGGCTGTGGGTGATTTTATTCTGTTCTTGTGACTTACAAATTGTCTATATGTGACCAGCTCCCACATCTGCATGCATGTTCAAACCTCTTTCCTGAGCTTCAGGGTTGCTTTATGAAGCCCCTTTCACATCTCTACTTGGCCTTCAGAAGACATCTCAACTTCAATGTTCCAACTCAACCCATCTTTTCTAACCTCAAGAAGTATTTTACGCCTCCCACAATCCTTCTCTGTGTATGTGCCCTTTCCCATATTTAGGCTCACACCAATCAGCATCGAGGACCCACTCCCCTACTCCCCTTCACAGCTTGCATACACACAAAACCCTCTATGGAGTCCACAGGGAAGTGTGACCAGCTCTTCTTTTACTCCGTATCCAGAACTGAACAAATTCTCACCACTATCCCCTTCTATTGCTTGGTCTAAGCCAAATCATTTCTCATCTGCACTCTTGTAGCTTGCATTAAACTAACCCCTGTCATCTCTTCTGGAGAGAGAGATCAGAATAAAATGTGAGGCAGGTTTCACTGCACCTGTTTTAAACAACCCTAGGGCTTTCCCAGCTCCCCATAAATAAAGGTTGATGCTCTTTAAAGGGACCTGAAAAGGTCAGGCAGGTTCTGTCCCCTCTCCTGCCCTTATCTCCTCTCACTGTAGTCCCCTCTAGTCACACGGGGACACTTGCTGTCTTGCTGCTCTCCAAAGACAAGTGTGTGTGCATCTTAAAGGTGTGCAATTTTGTTTCTCCCTCTAAATAAACCACGGGTCAGTTTTACCAGTTAGTCAGGAACTAACTATTTTCAATGTTGTGGAGCACGTACTTCTTGAATGACAATCACTCAAGGCTGCCAAAGTGGCCAGAGATAATGTGTACATACATGACTGAGGTTGGGTGACTTCTAGTAAAACTTTATAAGGAAAGGTGGCTGGGCTAGACTTGGTCCACCCTCCTCTTCCATCAGATATTTTCATGACACATTCCAATAATTCCTTCCTGTGCTTGCCTGCTTGTCACAAGCTTATAATATTACAAATCCCTAGTAATATCACCTCATTAATTAGCTCTCCTGGATATTTTTTTCATAAAATAGGAATAATCCCCTACCACACAGACACATAGGCTCTTCCCATTTCTATCCAGTACCTCTACCCTGTTTTATTTTCCTCCTTAGCACTATTCTCTGAAGCCCTGTACATTGGTGTGTAAGAGACTTCGTTTCTTTTTTTATTGAACCCCTGAGACAGTTAATTGGGATAGAATGAATCAATAGACTCTGGGCTAAAATACAGAGCTTTCTAAAGCCTCCAGTCTAACCAACCCGTCATAGCCTACCACTCAGCTGACAAACATTTCTCTGAAACGGGAAGAAAATAAGATCTGCTGTAGAGATCCAGTCTAGCAGCAAGTGCTAAAAATAAAAGATTGCTGCAAGCTACAGAAAGCCACCCCTACTTGTTGCTACCCCTGATCTCTTTCACAGGAACAATGTAAATACTTTTCACATCAAAACCCTCTGACTTAATACCAACTTCTAAGGAATCCAAGTAGTGGCTGCTCTGTGCTCAATTTTTCTGCTCATCATTTCTATCTTGAAGAAATTTTATGTCTTCAGAAATAATTTGTATATTCAGTGTGATCTCTTTTCCCTTTTCCTGACCATTCCTGAACAGTCCAACTATCCACTACAAAGACCAAACATGGCAACCATTTAAGTTCCCATGTTGTTATTTAAGAAATAAAGCTTATTATATTTTAATGAGCTGATCCTACAGTAATATCACTGATCCACCTGTTTCTCTCAATAATTCAACTTGAAAGCCATCAATTGTATTTTAAGGGGAATGATCATGTATCATGAATTGTCCCTTACTTGCACTTTCTTATGCACTAATTCTAATATTAGCTTTTATTAATTCTAAAGTGATTAAGTTTCTAAGATACATAAAACCATGTCCAGTATCAAACCCTCATCTTCCAGAAAAAAATCTTGGCATATTTGGATAAATTAGAGTGCGTGAGGTCTATGCCTTTAAAGAACTGGGATGGTGTTGGCCAGAGGAGTGCATGTTAAGGTTCAGAGAACTTGGGAAAAAGACAGTGGGTGGGGCTAACCAATGAACAGAAAAGCAAACAAATAGAAAAGTAAGTCTGACAGAATAAAACCCTTTTGCCTGCTGCCCTTGAGCATGTATTGTTACGTCCAATTAGCAAACCCAGGACTGAGATTTTCTTGGCTTCTGTACAACCCAGATTCTTGCTTTAGGAGCAGCCAGGTGATTATCCATGAACACCCCAGGGACAGGGACAGAAATCCCCAAAAGAGCCCATCCTCGGCTTTATTATTACAGTGGCAAACACAGGGGTCCAGTGTACAGGAGAAGCTCTGCATTTTCAAAGGCTAAAATTAATTTCTGATGTGTAGACCAGCCTCTTTCATTTATCTTTGATGTGGAAAATTAATCTTGTTATATCAGATAAACTTAAGGGACGCCATTTGAAGTTTAAAATCAGCCTTTTCAAGACATTGGCTTCTTGTGCACATTGCAATGATGCCATGGTAGGGAGAGACAGCAACACAGCTTTCCCTGCTGCATTAACTTTCATTACTGCTGAGGCAAAAAAAAAAATGCAACTAAGGAAGGGAAGGTTTACTCTGGCACACAGTTCTAAGCTATAGTCCCTCATGGCCACAGAAACTTCAAGAAGCAGGTCACATCACACTTATAGTCAGCAAGCAGAGATGGATGAATCCTACGGTGGAGCTCACTGTCCTAGACACAGACCATGAAATGCCCTTGTGTCTATTTGGGATGAACCTTCCTACTTGAATTAATTTAGTCAAGAACGTAGCTGACAGGTAGAGGTGAACCAAACCTAGATAATCCCTGGCAGGCAAGCCCCAAAGCTCCTCTGTAAGGAAATTCTAAATCTTAACTAGTCGACAATCAACATAAAACACCGTACTCACCTTGGTTGCCCCTTCCAGACCTTTAATTCAGTCCTCAAAAGAGAAAGATGACAGTGGTGGTAGGCTGACCCAATTCCGTGTAGCTGACAAAGTTGTCAACTAATGATAGCGAGGGACACAAGAGCCTTCCGTGAGGAAAGCCTTGTCACAGCACCTCAGACGTCATGCCTTTGTATAGCGAGACACAAGTGACTGTGGGGAGTCTTTCTCCCTCTTGTCTACTGTTATGCTCTGTTTTCATTTCATTGTTGACAATGGATCACCGAGGAACGTGACTTCTCCGGGAAGCTGACATATCCCTGGACCTCACCACCACAGGTGACACAGGTTGTCTCCAGATGAATTATAAAGCAAACCTTAGTCCACAGCTGTTTCAGCCCTCATTGGATTTTCTACGGCTGAAATCCTAAGGCTGAGAGCTGAGATTGCTTTCCCTTGCGCACAATTTCTGGTCTTATTATTTTCCTAGTTTCACCCATCACCACAGTAACTAAGAGACACAGGCAGGGCATGTGTGTTTTTCCTACTTGCCTTTGTGTCATGTCCTTTGGGACAATGTTATAGCTGAATATACTGGAACACGGTGATGAGGAGGGGAATGAGTCCTTGCTATATATAGATTAACCTTTTCCTAACCAGTACATGTTAGTATAAATGTATAAAGATTTACAGGCTGAGATGAGACGATACAATATCTCATATGCAGTATGAATTAAACTAGTTGCTGAGAATCTGTTTGGGGTCTTTTCTGATTCCAAATCAAGGTATCTATCCTTCCTGGTCTGAACTGGCAGGAGTTTATACGACATAGGACTTGTATTGAGCTTTGGGCTCAAAATTTTAATTTTGCCTCAGGTTTAGCTTTAGTCACTTTATGTGGGATTCCCCTCTGTATGCTGTGATTACCATTGATTAATAAAGATATCTGCTTTGGGCTTATAGCAGGGCAGAACGGAGCTTTGTGGGGAAAACTAAACTGAATGCTGAGAGAAAGAAGGTGGAATCAGGAGAAGCCATGTAGAACAGATGAGCCAGAACCTTGCTGGTAAGCCACAGCCACATGGCAATACACAGATTAATAACAATTGATTAAATTAAGATATAAGATCTAACCAATGAGAAACCAGAGCTAATAGGCCAAGCAGTGACTGAATTAATACAGTTTCTGTGTGGTTATTTTGGTCTGGGCAGCCGGGAACAAACAAGCGCCCTCCTATTTCAGTCACACTTTATCTCTCTGTCATCAATTGCTTATCCACTTAAGAATTTCAGAAGCTTTGCAAAATAACACTAAGTGGATACCAAAATAAGAAGCAAAAAAGGCAAAAATATTCAGTAATAAGCTGAAAAGAACTATGTTACTATCATTCTGTCTGTATAGAGGATCACTGAAATGTATAGAGTTTGGAACTAGTTATGTGGTTATTTGGCTACCTTAATCTAGCTATGTGATATTTTTTTGTGTGTTAATTATAATGAAATGGTATTTATATTAAAAAGTTTATTTTATTGTCTGGTTACTATTCATAACAACACCTGCATATCATTGACGCTGTTTTAGGATTGAGACAATAAAGTTCAGAAAAGAGAGACTTGTTAGTCACATAGCCAGTAAATGTTAGAGAAAAGGCAAGAGCTAAGCTCCTCTGACAGCTGTGGTAGAGAATTCATTATTGTTTACCAGAGTGCCTGTGAGTAGTTCGGGCTATGGGATTACAAGCAAACAGAACCCAGAGCTGTGTGTTTCACTCTGGTTTTAATTCACAGTCCCCACTGGCCACCAGATTGTCCTCACTCCCTTCATAAACCTTTCCCCTGTACATCCTTTGTCTTCCAGGTAAAATCTGATCTGGATCTAAAAGTTCTTTTCTTTCTGGGCTGCTTTTCCCTCATTGAATGTCTTCGATTAGTCCTAATTGTTAGGACTATCCTAGAGTATATTCCTAAACTGCACTTGAGTAAATAGATTTAGAAATTAAATTTTATATACTAATTATGTCCTTGTTTCTATTAATTTAAAAAACATTAAAGATTTTTGAAATTTTTTTAACATGTAGTAGTTGCATATTTGTATGAGTCACCACTTGATAAATAAATACATACATACAGTGGATAGAGCAGAGTAATTAATATTTCCTCCTCCTATCATTTCCTTGTATTTGGAGTCTTTGAACCTTTCTAGTCCTTCGTGAAATATATAACAGGTGGCCGTAATGAGAAAAACTTCAGGCTCTAAAATGGAAGATAGTGCTATCATCTACCAAGGTCCTCATTCCGCAAAGTAAAACCATCACAGGGGATTTATATTTTTATCATGTTTTATTGTTTGAAAGTTTCATATGTGCATATAATGTAAACTCATTGTAGTGGGTTTGAGTAGAAATGACCCCCCCTAGACTCATAAATTTGAATGCTTGATTACAAGGGTGTGGCACTATTAGAAGGTGTGGCCTTGTTGGAGTTGGTGTGATTTTGTTGGAGGAAACGTTACTGGGGATGGGCTTTGAGGTTTCAGTGGCTCAAGCCAGGCCCAGTGCCTCTCCTTTCCTGCTGCCTTTGGATCTGTACATAGAACTCTTAGTTCTATGCTACCATGCTCCCTGTCATAATGATAATGGACTAAACCTTGGAATTATAAACCAGCTCCAATTAAATGCTTTCATTTATAAACATTGCTGTCATCATGGTGTCTCTTCACAGCAATTAAAACCCCTAATTAAGACACACATTGATCAAGTCTACCCCACACCACCATTTCTTCTGAATTACATATGCTCTTTTAAAATAAACCTCCTGGATCCACTTAGTGCTGCCAGTACATACATGGTTGTGGGACTATCCACTGGAGTGTGTGTAGCTCTGGTGAAGAAATCCCAAAGAAATCAGCATCCCTGATGAAACAGCCACCAGTTGTCAATATCTCCTCCAGTAGGGGTGAGATTGTGTGACCCCCTCCTGTCCTATTTATGCTGTGCTTTTTGTCTAGCTTAAGCATGTGCAGGTCTTGTGTTTGTAGTCACTGATTCATGAATTCAAATGCTCACCTGCCCTGTTGTGTCCTAAAAGCACTCTTGCTGATATTAGCCACCAACTCTGCCTCTTGCAATCCTTTTTTCCTGTCTTCCAAAATGATTCTTTTACAGGGGATTTAGGAGGCTTGAAATAGGACATGAAGAACACTTAGAACAATGCCTTGCCTCATAGACTTGTTACTGTTTCCGCCATCACCCTTGTTATAACTGTTTCCTAAGCAATGGTGTATGAGAAATACATTTTTTTAGATTACACTTAAAAATATCTTTATTTGATTTTTTTAGCTTGTTTATTTTTTTCTCTGGTATATGCAAGTTTAAAGTAGTACAAACTAATAAGATATCCACGAATGCACAAATAATGTTTATGGCTCAGAGTAATGACTGACTAGCAGAAGCCCTTGTTGTGCAAGCCTGCTGATCTAAGTTTGATCTTTAAAACCCATGGTGGAAGAAGAGAATGGATGCCTGAAAGTTGTCTTCAGACCCCCACAGGGTTCTATAGTGCGTATGTACCTGCATACACACATACACACAGACACACACACAACTGACGACGATAATTTTTAAAAGAAAATATTTAAATCAAGTCAATACTCTCAAATATTTATTATTTTCTTACTGAAAAAACTTTTAATAAGCTTTCTTCTTGTGATTTGAGTAGTACACTTCATTATTTTTACCCATTATCACCCTACTGTGCAGTTGAACACATGAGCCTTTGCTTGTGGCTAACCATGACTAGCCTCTCATCAATCACCTTTCTCTATCTCTTTCTCCCTCCTCTTTCTGGTAACTGCCATTCTATTCTCAATTTACATGAGTTTGACATTTTTATATTTGGCATATAGCAACATCATGCTGTATTTGTCTTTTGGATTCTGTATTTCTCTTTAGGATAACGATCTCTAACATATGCATGTCACCACAAATGATAGGATTACATCCTTTTAACGATGAAGAGTATCCCATTGTTTATAGGTGCCATGTTTTTCTTTAATCTGCTCATTATCTGTTGAACATTTGGTTGGTTCCATTTCCTTTTTAAAAGACATTTATTTATTTTTGTGAGTACAAGTGTTCTACCTGCCTGTGTGCATGTGCATTTCTGATCTCTGCAGAGGCCAGAAGAGGTTTGGATCCCCTAGAACTGGAGTATCAGATAGTCATAAGCTACCATATGGGAACAGAATCTGGGTTCTCTGAAAAAGCAGCAGGTGTTCTTCCACTGAACCATCTTTCCAGCACCCCTGTTTTGGCTATTGTAAATAAATTTCAGTACAAATATTAGATTGTATATTGTGGTTTGATATTATTTTGTATTTTTTATTAAATTAAAATATAATCACATCATTTTTCTTTCATTTGTCCATTCCCTTCCATCTATCGCCCTCACCTTGTTTCCTACCCAAATCATGACTTTTTTGTTATTTTCATACACAGTCTGCTCAGTTCATTTAGTTACTTATATGTATATAATTTCAGGACTTACCATTTAGTACTGAATAACCACTGGGAGATTCATCACTAAAGAAGACTATTTCCTCCCAGTCTCAAAAATCCCTAGTTGCCTTTAGCTGTTTGCCTGTGAGTGGGGATGGAGAGACTGCTGCTTTCAATGATAGCTTGTGTGTTGATGTTGTACTTCTTTAGATATTGATTAGGAAGCCACATTGTTGAGATATATCATGGGTAGAGCTTCTTTGTCATTTCTGGGAGATACACTCTTACAGCAAATTTCCTGGTGTGTTGCTTACAATCTTTCTAACTGCTTTTCAGAACTGTTCTCTGAGCCTTAGGTGCAAAACTCATGTTGTAGATTCATCTGCTGTGCTCAGGGCAGCCCTAATCATGTTCTCTGCATTTTGAGCAGTTATGGTTTTCTGTGCTAGTCTCCAACTGTTGCAAAGAGAGTGAGGAGTGAGACCTATACTCATCTGCAGATACAAGGCTTAGGAAATGTTGGTTTAATACAAAGGCAGTAGTGGGTTTTCCTCTAGACCAATTTTCCAGTGTCAGGCATGTTTTCTTTCCTGTTGAGTGGTCTTTAAGTCCAATCAGAGGGCTGATGGTTACCTCCAAGATCTAAGTACCACTATTGCACCCTGGGGATTCTCATACCTTACTAACTGTGGTTCATAGATGTTGCAACTGAATTACTATTTGCTTGCCTGCTTTGGGAGCTTACAAAGAACTTTCTGATATTATGAAATGTAGAGGCTTTCATGTCAGGTCCATCCTGAGCCTCCAAGTTTTACATACAAAATAAAAGTGGTTAGTGTTGTCTTCAGCAATAGGGGCTTACTCTCAACTTCTGGAAGGCAATAAACGGTGGAACAAAATAAGCTGTTGTTTGTTTTGAGACAAGACTTCAGTCTATATAGCCCAAGCCCACCTGAAACCCCTTATGTAAACCAGTCTGGCCTTGAACTCTAGGCAATTCTTCTACATCTGCCTCCTGAAACTTGAATTACAAGTGTGAGCCACCATGCCCAGTGTTTTTTTATTTTTTTTATCACTAAGAATAAAAGAAATGAAAATAATTTCCTTGCTATTCAAGGGTTCTTCAGCTCAAGCTGTTTGGTTCCCTGACCTGAAATAGAAATGTATTTTAATTCCTAAAATATGCATGCTGAAACACATCATCATTATACTGAAAAACTCAAAACAACAATAGAAATAACAAACTTAGATGAAGCCTGCAGAGAATGTATAATCAAATACTGTGATATAATTAAAAAATTACTTCTGTTTAACATGGTGTCGTGTGGGATGGTTTTACAGGCACCCACCATTTGAATAATCCATTAGAATAGTTTTCAGTGTGGAATAGAGATGAGATGTCAGCAGTACTATCCCAAGACTCTCTTGGTTACAGTGTTTCCATCCTTTACTTGTGAGGTCATCTCCCTATAAATGGTTTGCGCTGAATTATCTCACTTCTCCCTTCAAGTCATTCCAACATCATTTCTCCATGTTTTATTTTGCCTCCATGTACACCATGCTAAGCTTACCATTGCTCAGACTACATACTTTGATACATATGCACTTGGTCATGTTTACTAACTTTGGTCTAGGGTATTGGTTTATGACAGTTTGCCATGTTTTATATACAGTTCAGGTCTCCAAATGCCTTGAACAATAGAGCTTAGTGATTTTTATGACATACCTACAGGAAGATTTTGTCAAACATATTCTTAAACACTGGGCTTCCTCTTCAGCTCCTTGAACATATTCTTAATAAATGTAGTTTTCTTAATAATTGCTGTTTTTTCCTCTTTAATTGGATGTTTTTGAATGCTCATTTTGTGCATTTCCAACTCACTCAACTCTTTCGCATCTGTTTGGTTGGGGCTTTACCCCAGCTTCTGGCATCCATTTTGGAATGTTGGGTAGAAAGCTCC
The DNA here is from genome assembly GCF_982192425.1 of Myodes glareolus. Lineage (NCBI taxonomy): Eukaryota > Metazoa > Chordata > Mammalia > Rodentia > Cricetidae > Myodes > Myodes glareolus. The sequence goes on along the minus strand of NC_142026.1, from coordinate 124,161,764 downwards.
ATTTCCAGCCACCTTCCTTGGGAGTTGCCTGCAATCAAAACTCCACCTCCAAGAAAGCCCGCCAAATGATGACCCCTCCTCAGGGAGGGTCGAGACCACTCCCACAGGCTATTTAAACTGCCCCCAGAGAAGGAACATGTGGTCTTTTCAGTCCTCTGTGGTCTCTCCGTTTTTCCTTTCCCCTCTCCATGTTTTCCTAGAGGGCCTCTTGGGAGTGACAGCATTAAACCTGTTTTTTTTTTTTATTCGATCTGATTGGATCTGATTTAAATTATTGCATCAGTGGAGAGTTTTGTCGGGCAGGAAAAACTTAACATTTGGAGTCCCACCAAGTTGTGCTGTTTTTCCCCATTGTCCCTGGGATACATGTTGGAACATGCCCTTTTCGCTCTATGTTCTCCGCTAGGTTAAGATGGGCTTTGTCTGGGTGAATTCCCCTTTTTCAAGTATATGCCCCTAGGACCCTTATGTTTGTCGGGTAGTCTGCAGAAGTCACAGCCCGTGCCAGGCACCCAACCCCACCAGAATTGGCAAGGCTGTCCTCACTAAAGTGAGATTCCATGTCTGCTCACACAATTCTCACACCCCTCTGTTTTTTGACTCAAGAGTCTTATCACAGTGGACACACTGTGGTAGGCATTGAGTCTCGAAACTTGGCATAGACTTGTAAAATGGACACTTGCAATACAAGGTCTGATCTCTAAACACCTTTGGGCTGCCTTTTACAAAAATCCTTTTAATTGGTATTATCTAATGCCATAGATAATGCCTAACACAAAACAAACAAGGCTCCAAATGGCCATGGTTTCTGGATGCTGTGCTCCCGCTCCCACTGCTGTTTTCTGCTCCTCCTCCCCACTTCTCTACCTGTTTATTGTTTGTCTCCATTCCTGACATTACTCTGGCCAAGCTGGGACTCTCTACAATGGATCCATTTTCCTCCTGTCCTTCCACTCTAAAACTGTATGGCTATTCTGTCCTTATGTTTCTGTTTTCTCTTGAAATGTGTGCTTATTTGGTCCTTAATGGGACCACCTGTGCTGTGTGCTTCCCTGGTTTCTGTCGCCTGCCTACACCAGGATTTTTAAGTTGGTCAGCTGACACAGGTTCCTTAAAGCAAAAGTTTGTCTGTATGTTAAAATAATGTGGCTGCACTATGCTTTTATGTCTATATGTGTGTATGTGTTTGTTTTGATAGTATGCTTGTCTTATTTCTCTGTGTGTTTGTGCTTGGTTTTAAGATCTGTGAAACTTATAACTTCAGATTACAACAGCTCTGAAAAAACAACCACATAAGTAACCTCCATTTTGACCTCAACATCATCTTGGGTAAGAGTACCCCCACATGTGCCAGTATTCTTTAACTTACTAAAATATTCTTTTTAATCTTCTTATATTTACTAGCATTGGCAAGATGTAACTAATTGGGTAAAATACGTCTTATATGTCTATTTATATGTCTAATTTAAATATAACTAACAGATAATGGTAGCCACTTCTCAAGTGCCTTTACAGATCTGAGAGTATGGTATTTAACAAAAGAGTTTCTAACACAGAGACATGCCAGCTCCTCCTGCATCCTATAGCTCCTCCAAGAATATGCAAAGTTGCAAAAGACTTTCTACTTAGAGGCTTGCCTTTGGATATGGCAAAGCCACCCACACACCAAAGAGTGGCCTTCTACCTCGTCAGCTTCATGGACACTACACCACGGAATGACCTTGGCTTCTTCTAATTTGGTCTGATTTGGATTATTGCATCGGCAGAGAGGTTTTTTGGGCCAGAAAAACTTTACAGCATTCACAAAGATACCAGCTAAACACTGTTCTGATCATAGAGAAGACAGATCCCACATTTTCTATGTAGTTGTCCTGAGTGCAAAGAAACAAATGGCCCACAGTATTCAGGGTCAGCATGAGGCTTCTCTTAGAGACAGACCAGGTTGCCAAGCACACTTCCTATTGCAGGTTGTCTGATCCCCCATGTATACACCTAACAGATCTTGGGAAGCTGTACATCCTGAAGACACCTATTCTTCCATATCACAGCGGTCATCTGATCATTCCCTAGAGGAAAAATCACACAGGGATCACTCTTCCAGAACAGCAAACTGTGATCTACTCATCTCTTCTCTCTGTGATCTCCTCCTCACAGAAGATGATTGCTGTTTAACTCTCCCACCATATCCAGACACAAAGCCTCAGCGCTCTGCTTCCAGTCACCAAGTTCCAGCTCTCTGCCTCTGGTTACCAAGCATAGGCAGCCTGTCTCCTGCTACCACCTACTCTCCTTTGGGCCCTGACGATTTCACTTAGACTCATGACCTCATCCTGTCCCCAATAAAAACTCCTTTGGGTGCCCAAGAATTATTCTTTTCTACATCATCATCTGCTAATGTCTGTCTTTATTCATCTACTAATGTCTGTTTTTATTCAAAGTTCTTCATGTCTCTCTGCTGTGGGAAAATGGTCTACACCCTGTCATTTGTATTTTAAATAAATGCTGACTGGCCAATAACCAGGCAGGAAGTATAGGTGGGTAACCAGACAGGAAGTAGAGGTAGGGCAATGAGAATTCTGGGAAGAGGGACGGTTTCAGTCTGCAGTCTTGACCCAGCCACAGAGGAAGCAAGATAGCAAGATGTGACTGTCTCGCTGAAAAAAGCTACCAAGTCACATGACTAACACAGATAAGGATTATGGGCTAATATAAGAGTTAATAAGAAGGCTGAGCTACTACGCCAATCAGTTTATGATTCATGTAGACGTCTGTGTTTATTTGGGACTAAATGGCTGTGGGACTTGGTAGGACAGAAGCCCCCTGTCAACCTTTCTCCATTCCCTGCCTCCAGAAACTGATCTTACTCTCTATCAGCACCATCTGCTCCCAGCCTGCTCCTCCAGTTTATCTCCTGCCACTATCCACCTTGCATTTCACATTTCAGAAATATGGTGAGCTTGCCTTCCCCTGCCAAGTCTTGTTTTCACTTGTACTTGGGAGATTTCTTCCTTCTTTCATCTGCTGATGTCAAGTCCTATGCCATCTGATCCATGAAACTGCCATTTCTTCCAAGACATTAGGTTCTTAATCATCCAGTTCTCCATGGTCCGTGCTTTCTTTGGTTTTGTAGCATTTTGTAACTGCTGAGAAACTCTGAGTTATACCATTCATTCCCTGGTCTGCAGAATTGGTGGTCCCCTGAATTTAACAGACTCCTGAGCACACCCCTTGCTGCTAGACTGCAGTCTCTTAAGGGACTAGAAGAGTTTTTATTTGTTAAATCGCCAGCAGTTAGTACTATTGTTCTTCTCTCCCTTTCTTTGTTCCCTCTATCTCCTCTCACCTGCCTGTCAACACAATCACTCCTAAAAATTAATTGCCCTTCCTCGGTAATTTAAGCATAAAATATAGTGGCAGATAAGCAAATGTGCATTCCATTCAGTTAGAGTAAATCTCACTCAAATAGAATTTACCCAATTAAACCTGTTTCAGTGATTTCTTGACATAATTGGAGTCATTGAAGAATTGCATTTCAGTGTTTTATTTTTGTTTTACTTGAGACTGGGTCTTCTACATACCCTAGTCTGTTCTCCAACTCTATGTGTAGTCCAAACTGTACTCAACTTCCCGAGAACTGAGAATACAGATATGCACCAATACCCTTAGTTTTGTCTTAGAATTTATAAGAAAGTTTATTTTCATCAGTGCAAATGCTCTTAAATTAACTTTATTTTCTAGAGCACTGTTAAGGATTTTTAAAAATTACAAAACTAATCAAAACTAATATTAGAAAGTTTGGGAAATGAAGACAACATACACAAATATAAATCAAAGCAGCCGATGGTGACTCGTCATTAGTGTGTTAACATTTGTTTTTGTTTCTAGTCTGTATTTTTATCTCTCTCTCTATATCTGTGTGTACATAAACACAAGAGCACTAAGCACATAATTACACATGTTTATATAAGTATACGTGTGTGAACCACACTTCCTGAGGAATTTTGTATTCTCTTTTTTAGAATGAAATGGTGTGTTAGCTAGTTTTCTGTCATCTTGACACAGATTGAGTCATCTGGGAAGAGGGAACTTCAGTTGAAGAATTGTTTCCATTAGATTGAGTCTATGGAAATTTTCTTGATTAATGGCTGATGTGGGAGGGCACAGGTTTTCATGGACCATGCCACCCCTGGGCTGGTAGTCCCTAGTTATGTGGATAAGAAGGCCAAGCAAGTCATGGGGATCAAGCAAGTGAGCATCATTCCTTCATGGGCTCTGCATCATGTCCTGCCTTATATTCCTGCCCTAACTTCCACTTATGATGGACTGTATGCTGTATGATAAAATTAACCCTTTCTTTTCCACAGTGTTCTTGGCCAAGGTGCTTATCCCATCAATAAAAAGCAACCGAAACACCTAGTCTGTAGTTTCTTGTGATCATTAAACTTCTCAACAAATTATACTAAATTATTGTATTTAAATGAATTGTATTATTTGACATTTGAGTTGTTTTATACATGATTTCATCAGGCTGTTTAGCTGTTGGGGGTATATCTTCTCATATGCAATGTAGGCTACTTCGTAGGGAGAGAGTTTAGCAAGGCACTATTGGGTGAGAGGATAGCGCATGAACCCAGTTGTGACATTCCATCCCATCCATCAATCAAGTAGTCTTTTTTGGGATATTTTCAGTCTTTGGTCTTCATGTTATTCAGAGAGGGAAATGAAGGCAAAAGAAGAATTGACCTTGTCTTTCTGGTGCAACAGGGGTAAATTTCTAGCTCAAAGTTTCTGTAGGTTGTATGAACTTGGAAAAGTCATTCAATATAACTTTATTTTAATTTATCACTTGAATTCATTTTGTAGTGTTGGGGATTTGAATTCAGTGCCTCATGCATTCTAGGTAAGTGCTCTGCTACCAAATAGTATCTCCAATCCTTCATAGGTTAATTTATGAAACTTGGATAATTAAATTTTGCACTGTTCCTTTTAGGAGTATAGCTACACTAAATACACGGGATATCTTTAAACATCCATATTGTTACTAGTAAAGCTGGATTATAACCCCAAAGCTCTACTGGAGTAAAATTCCCTAAAACTCCCAGATCCCTAAAGAGACATCTCACTTCAGTATCCAGATTTACCTGTGTGGATAGGACCTGGGATGCATGTTTGAATTTTTTAATATTCCAAATCATAGTCTTTTAGCTTGAACAACTCCTTTTCTTATTTTGAAGTTATGTTACTCAAACCTGACTACCATGTGATTATAAATGAGAATATATTCTTTTCAGTATGGGTTAAAATTACATCAAATGAAAAGCACAAGGTTGATGTGAGGAAAAGAGATCAGTCTTTCCTATTGTTTCCTTTGTACATCACTCATGGAAACTTCTTGATTACTGAATAAAGATGCATTATCCACTGGATCTATTTACCAGATTCAGAAAACAAAATTTGATAACTCCGTAAGTCACATATAAATCTTTTTCTTTTTCATTCTCTTACAGAAAAAAAATAATTTTATTGTGCTGAATTCTTAACATTTGCTCCATTTCCTTAGCATTTGTTCCCCTTTGTTTTTATGCTAATGTATTACAAATCATGGAAATGTGGTTCCAAAGGACATTCTTTTACAGCACCAAAGAACTTTTGGAATAATCAGCAACATAATACAATGTATTATCTAATTCACGAACTTCTATTGATTTTCTATTAATTTTTTTTAAAATCATTCTCGTTCTTGATACAGTATAGGATCTGCCCATAAATAAAAACCACAGCTCTCACCCCAAATGGAGTAAGAAACCACTTGCTCTAGAGCTAGGTTACTTCATGTTCCATGTTCCCATGTGGAGGCAGTTTCATGAAGTTCAAACTAACAGAACTAGGAGATATCAAGCAAAGCATGTGAAAAATGAGCTGGTGGAAAATACAGCAAGACGGGGGACTCCCTCCAATCAGCCTCAGATGCTATCTGATGACTTTCTTAACCTTTGGATTGGTGGAAGCTAATTGTCTTCTAAATTGACAGATTTCCAATGTTTTTAATCTACTAGTCATGGAATTTTTTTTTTTTTGACACAGCGGTTGACAAGGAAAGGTATTTGGAGTAAAATCAGCCCAAGATAAAGTAGAATTGATCTCTGACATGCTATTTCACTTCAACTTTTTTCTCTCTTTCTTTGCTTGGATTCATTCATTTTATGTGTGAGTGTTGTGTCTGCATGACTGTATGTGCACCATGTGCATACTTGATGTCTGCAGCAGTTAGAGAGGGCATCTCATCACCTGGAGTTACAGAGAGTTGTGAGCCACCAATGTGGGACCTGGGACTCAAACCTTGGTCCCCTGCAAGAGCAACAGTCCTGTTAACTCTTGAGCCACCTGTGCAGCAACAATCTCACATTCCAATCAGTCCTTGCTGATACAGCTCCTCTCCAGGAAGTTTTGTTTACAAATCTCAGATCTTACTCATTGCCCTATCTCTTCCATGTGCAGAGTTCTTTGTTGGCAGTAGTTTCTGTACCACCTGGTCTCACAGCCATTCAGTCCCAAAGAAACATACAGAGATCTACATTAATTAAAAACTGGTTGGCCTAGTAGCTCAGGCTTTTTATTAACTCTTACATCCAACATTAACCCATAATTCTTGTCTGTGTCAGCCACATGGCTTGGTACCTTTTACCAGCAAAGCATACTCATCTAGCTTCCTCTGTGTCTGGGTGATGACTACAGACTGAGTCTTTCCTCTTTCCAGAATTCTTATGTTCTGGTTGCCCTGCCTATACTTCTTGCCTGGCTACTGGCCAATCAGCATTTTATTAAAACAATACAACTGACAAATATTTACAGGGTAGAAGACTATTGTCCCACAGTAGTTCTTCACCCTTATTTTATGATTTGAATGTTTTTGGTAGAGTAAAATTGACAAGCTTGTAGACTATTCTTTGATGTCTCCTCATGGGTTTGTATATTTTATTACTACTCAGATGATCTTGTATCTTTACGGAATCCTATAAGGAGTTTCATTGTCTTAGGGTTACTATTGCTGTGATGAAACAGTGTGACTAAAAGCCAATAAGGTTTTATTTGGCTTACACTTCCCTGTTGTAGTCTACCATTGAGGGAAGTCAGGGCAGGAACCTGGTGGCAGGAGTTGATGAAGACATTATGGTTGAATGCTGCCTTCTGGCTTGCCCAGCATTTTTTTTAGACTCTAAGACCACTACCTCAGGAGGCATGGTACCATCCACAATGGGCTGGTCCCTGCGTTATCAGTCACTAATTAAGAAAAATGCCCTTTTTCAGATGACTCTAGACTATGTCAAGTCGGTCTAAAACTAATAAGCACACTCATGATGTCAATTAATTTTGCTATTAGGGATAGTAACTTTCATTATTTAAATTTGTGACTGCTAGGTTAGTCTACCAAAATATTACTATTTTCTCTTTGTAATTAAGTACTTTGTAGGTGGTTACTCTAAACTGCTTTGTAAATATCATCTTACTCATCAAACATGATTTCATTTCTACTGGCATTAGGCTCTTTTCAAGTGAATTCACTGGAGTTTGTTTTTCTGTCTTTCCTTAGTAGTTTAGGTTTTTCTTACTTCTTGGTATAGCGAAATACTCTAGTTGTACTTACAGATTCTCTGAACCAGCCTTTGACTTGTCCATTTTTTAAGAATTAGTGGTTCTTTTGAATGAAAAAATAATATTTAGATACCAAATTCTCCATGTTTGGTGTGCTAATTGGTCTTCTGTTTTTGAAAAAGCACAACAAATAAATAAAACACATACACAGGCTTGTGTTTCATATCTTTCTTTTTGTCAGGTCATGCATGTATTATTTGTATAATGTGTGCATTGTATAATATATATTGTGAGTTCTTTAAGTGCAACAGTAGTACCATTCTCAACTTTGGTGAGAGCTTGTGTTTGGCAATTTACAGTCACCAAAGCCACCCCGGCAAGTGGCTTTTGGGCTTTTTATCTCACACCCAAGAAAAATAAGGAAACAAGGAGTGGAGGGAAGAGAGCAAACATAGGGAAAGCAAAAATATTCAAAGTGTGGGAGGGATTCCAAGAGAAGGAATGATGCACTGCTCTGCTTAATTATTCATTATCAGACTTAGGGTCACAATGGGCTAGAGATTGAGGCAATCTTTACTGAGACTTGTTATTTGTGAGCTCACTTTGCACTGAGTCAAGAAGTACCTACATACCCTTTGCATCTACTTTCTATCCAATTGAAAAGGAGATCATGTGTTACTTGTACAAGCAGGAAAGTAGTTACGTGTGTGTCATGGGCACATGGGTCTACTGTCTCTACCATCTCTTTTCACTTGTCTTGTAGGCTATTGATCAAGCTACTTCTCTTTCCTGTCTAGGGATGTATACTAGCTGATAAGTAGCCATGGGCCCTCATTGTCAATGGAGAGTTAACTTATAATGTGTTATGAGTTAACTCTCCATTGACAATGAGGGTCTTTGACCAAATTACTAGAATTTGAAATCAGTATCATACAGGATCATGAACTATTTTAATAGATGAGACAATGTTGATTAGGTGCTATGTAAAAGAGAGAAAGAAGCAATGAAGTCCTATTAGAGTGGAATTCCCTGTTTTGGGTACCAACAATTTTTGCACATGTAGCAATAAAGTGATGATTTAACAGCTATATCATAGTATTCCTTATATGGATCCTATATTCAAAAAAATCAAACTTTTTTTGTTTACTGATGCTGAAAACAGGTTTATGCATCCCTCCTTATACATTTAATCCTTTAAAATGCTAATGCTTGTATGTCTGTGAAATTTTATGATGTCACCACTAGACTACCATCTATTGGTCTCAAACTCTTTTGACCAAAAATTAGTTAAATGTTTATTTTTCTCAAAATTGTTATATGAATGTTTTAGAATATTACTCTTCTGTGCTTGGGATGATTTCCACAGCAGATAAATCAGAAAATCTAGAAGTTTCAAGATACAGCATGGTGGGGTGTGTGTGTGTGTGTGTGTGTGTGTGTGTGTGTGTGTGTGTGTGTATGTGTGTATATGTATATGTGTGTTAACCTTGAAAGAATAGTTGAGCTAGGAATTTCTTCATATCACCTTACATTAATTTATAAAATAGCAAAGCAGCAGGCATTAGGTGCCAGAAAAAAAGAAAAATAAAAGTAAGGTAAGAAATATGCTAGAAAAATGAAGAGACAAGGTAATATGACTCGCATACCCCAATGATGCCTAAGAAGCCTGGAAAGTCCTGATGATATGTGTGTGTTTTCTCTTATCTGTCTCTTCCCAGGTGTCTTAGTTAGGGTTTCTATTGCTATGCGGAAACACCATGACCACAGTAACTCTTATAAGGGAAAACATTTAATTGGGGCAGCTTACAGTTTTAGTGGATTAGTACATTTTCATCAGGACTGGAAACATGGTAGCATACAGTCAGGCATGGTATTGGACAAGGAGATGAGAGTTCTTTGTTTTGATCCATAGGCAATGGGAAATGAACTGTGTCACCGGGACCTCAAAGCCTTCCTCCACAGTGACATACTTCCTCCAACAAGGCCACACCTATTCCAACAAGGCCACATCTCCTAATAGTGCTACTCCCTTTGGGGACCATTTTCTTTCAAATCACCACACTAGATGATCCAGTCTACTATGCCTTTAAACTCTCTAAAGCCTGTCCTAGAATAGGGAATGGAGCTAGTCCTTTTCCCATTACAACAGAATTTCATAGTTTATGTCAAGCAACATATATGTATTTACTGGTCCTACTACTGTAGATAGGGACATTGGTGTCTTCCAGAAACCTGTAGTGTAACTAGAAAGCAATGCACATGGTTCACCTCTACTTACAGAAGGAGAATGATTTGGCCTTAGATTCTCACTCTTTTTCTGCAGAAGGATCCTAGAGAAACATGGGACTTAGTCACTGACATGAAATACCTATATTTATATTTTATGTGATTTTATCTGAGTCACCTTCTGTCTCATTTGAGCAATCACACTTCTCATGCTTCTTTTGAATACTTCCCATTTGTTCACCAAATAACTGTACTTTACCCACCAAGGTTGGTGCAGATCTGACTTATTTTCAACTTAGTTTTTCCTCTCAGCTTGCTATTAGCAAGTGGGGTATTATTGATTGTCTCTTTTCTCTTGTGTTTGTATCTACCCTGAACAAGATTTTTGTTTCTGTCTGACTTGTTTCTTCCTCCTCTCCCTTTCTTCTCCCTTTTCTGGTTTAATTGTCATATTAAGCTGAAGTCCTCTTAGGCAAGGATTAATATAACAATGTAATCAACTGGCTTTTTTTGGTTTGTTTTTTGTTTCTAATCTTGTTTCCCTTAGATCTGTTCTTGACTGTGATTATGTATTTACTAGCATCATGCTGGAAAGTAGGGCCACTGAAGCGCCTGTCTCATGGAGCTCCATAAGAGCCAGCCGAGAGGATGCCTGTCAAGTACTTACCGTGGTACCTGTGATATCTGCTAGTTATTATTTATATAGCCAATAGCAGTTTAACTGTGTTAATCATGAAACCCTGCTTTATTATTATTAGTGTTCCCATGTCATAATTTTTCTTAACATCGCCTCTAGGATGAAATCAAATTCCCTGGTGATCATGGGTAATACTCCATGATTTATTTTCCAACCAATCACCCAGATTTATCTCTGGTTTTTATTACCTTTGTAGCCTGACATCATGTATATTAAAATACTTTTAGTTGCTTCAATGTGTGCCAGACTCTTCCCTACTCCTGTACATGCTTATTCCTCTGATTAAGCATCCAAGTTCATAATCTTTACCTAACTTATATTATTCACCTATTTTTCAGATTCCTTTGACTATTACCACCTTTGTGAACGTCCCATGGTGTTTTCTGCTCTAGTTGAAGTATCTGTCTATATAGGTTCATAGTAGCATACACTCTCTTTCATTGCTACAAGTAGGATAACATTCGATTGAGCTTTACCAACATAGGCACATCTTGTTCCCTTTGCTCATCTTCCTTTCCTGAGAAATTATCCCAACTTGGTGGACTTTTCTGGCATTAGTTCTATGAGATTTTATATTATATTATTTGTTATATCTGATTGACACATACCCAGAAACTGGGCCTGGAAAAGTTGCTATGTCTATTGAAAGCTTGAATTGCTGTACAGCTGTGATTGATGAACATATAGGCAGGAACTATATGGCGTGGATGTATATCTATGCCAGACTCTAAAGACTTTTAGACTTTAGAGCCAGACTCTAAAGGTCTTTAAAAGGAAAGGAAATACAACGCTTTCAATACAAAACCATGGGCAGAATATAGAAAAGTAGGGGTAGTAAATAGGTAGAAAAACTAGATCTTTAGAGGGAAGTTTAGGACTAAAACTTAAGAAGAAACTTACTAGGAGAGTAATTTTCTGACCAATTTAAGTTTGAATTCATAAACTTAGAAAATCTTTGCCAGTAGCAGAGAAGGGCCATGTTCCCAGTGTATTTTGATGTTCATTTTGATGTATATATTCAAAGTAATATACAATAAGACACTGATGATGTTGATTAATAACCACTTACACATGAGTTACATCATTAGATAAATAAAGTAGTAAAAATAGCTGAGGTCAATGTTACATCTACTGTGACTACGAGTTTCTTTACAGTTCAGAACAGCAATAACTGGTAACTCGTGGTCACACACCAGTCCTTTCCCTTCTGTTGCCACCATAGACTAACAAAAGAAACTGCAAAACTGCTTTGCTTGTCAGATACTGTTACAAGAGGAACTGAAACTTAAGGCAGCCTCGTATTCTTACCTTTTTCTTTTGTGGATATAAATCCCTGTATTCCAGAGAAAGTGTTTTCTTTCATGCCTAAGATGTGATATGGTTATTGTGTTTTTGCTTTTTCAATTTCCTATTGTGGGTTGAGTTGTCTATTTCTGGAATCGTTAAATTTATCAGAGCTGTAGGATACAAGGACTAAATGGGCATAGATTTAAGAAGTATTTGTAGGCATCTTCATGAAAAATACTGAATGAGCCATCAGAAGGGCAAAGTTCTAGCTCCCGATCTGCTATTATTTTACTGTTTGTTTTTGAGTTCAGTAGTTTTGTCTTGCTGCCTCCCCCATTTCTTCAGTATATGTTCCTGGGTGTGGCAATTTCCTAGAGGGCCCCCACAGCACTTCAGCTGTCTAAGAGTAAGGTTCAGAATTTGTTCACTGCGTATCTCAGTTCTAACGATCAAATGGACGCTTTGCAAGCATGAGCAGTTTGCATGCAATATCCTGCCGTAGAATATTTGCTAAGGCTGAGGAGGAACCTGCCAGCCCACAGATGCTGTGTTGGTCACAGGAAAAGAGACTCCCAGTTACATACCACATCTTTGCAAAGCACTGGGCTCTGTTTTTCACAGTTCACGAGTGGTGGTTAACAATTACAGAAGCCAACAGCACTTAAAGAGTTTAACACAACTCCTGGCATAAGCAAGAGCTCTTGGAGAGTTGGGTGCAGAAGTAAAAGCTAACTCAGTTATTTGACCTGGGGTGGAATTTAGAAAAGGGGATTGCTGATAAAAGGCTGGCCAGGTGCAGAAATGTGTTTTCCGGTGTGGAATTTCACAGCAAGCCATGTTTTCTGCTTTCTGTAAGATTCCCTAAGGAACAGGAAGACATGGGTCCCTGTGTTGGTTACATGGGCCAAAATGTGATTTTTTTCTTTAATTCCTGTGTAATGTTTTTTAATCAAGTGATCTTAGTCAAAAAGCCCCAAAGCAATTTTAGCTAGATAGAGAAAATTATAGATACCTTTTTTATAAAACATTATGGAACCAATCCAGTGCAAATACTGAAATTTATCCAGCACTGCCTAGTTTATTTAAGGGTGTTCAACAAATAGTTATACAAAATTATCATTGAAACTCACTTGTATTTTAATAGATTGGTAAATAAAATACTTAAAAAAGCATTTGAGATGGGGTGCAGAAATCGAAAAATATTCAAAACCTCATAAGGAATATGACTTTATAGATATACAACATTTTTCCTATGTTTGCTTTTTGTTTCTTGTTTTTGAGACAGGATCTCATTCTGTAGTCCAGATTGATCCATAATATACTGTGTAGAAACGGGCACAAGGCCTCAAACTCACAAAATTCTCTTGTCTCAACCTCCCAACTGTTTCTATAACAGGCATGAACTACCATATGATCTTAAATGGACCTTCTGATAGTTTTAGCTTATTTATTTCTTTAGATTGTTGTTAGATTATTAGATTTATTGCTCTGAATTATATTCACAATTTTCTTTAAGATATAAACCTTGCAAATGCCTATGAACAGAGGCCAGGATATTTAGATTTCTCTAAAAGACTAGTTGTCATTGAGAAAACAACTCCAGTGTGGCAACAATAATTATGAACTATGCATAGAGAAATAATATAACTAACTTTAACAGAGGAACCAGCAGATAATATTAATTCATAGTCAGAAAACAGTGAGAAAGAACTTGATTATAAAACACTGACCTATATTCTTGGGGATTTTTCTAATCGTTACTATGTTAAGACATGAAAGAATTAAAGTTTTTTGTCTTAAATCTTCAAAGAAAAAGATAAGGAACCAAGCCCAGATTAGCATTATAGAGGGTTTTCTGTGGATTTCACATCTGAAGTGTGATTTCCTGGTTTATTGAGCTTTAATGTCATGTTTCTAATTTTGACCTATATCTTAAACTCTAACCTTTAGTAGTATTTAGTGTTAATAAGCTATTTTCTTTTTAGAGTAGAGAATGCATTAAAAGGAGAAATTATGTGACACAAAGACACTGTTTTTGATGACAGTTTCTATGCCATTATTTTGGTTTAAATACTTGTAGCATTTAGACTGTCTTTGCTGAGACACATTACAGAATTAATTGGTGGCTGTGTTTACAATAACAAAATACAGTACCTCACTTCTATTATAAGCTACATGCTTCCATTGGTTAAGCCTTAAGTTTGGGTGACTCCACAGATCAAAAAGCAAGTGAGAAAACAGCCCTTTGAAAACTCACTAGAGTTTATAGAGAAAGTGCTAGTAACTTAACCACAAAGATCTGGGACTTTAAAGCATATTGGTTTTCAAGTAAATTAATGTTTTTTTTTCCCTCAAACTTAATCATTCCACTCGTGTTAATGTCCATAACAGAGTCTGGATATTACCAGTTCTCAAATTCCATTTTTCACAACAATGTCCTGAGTTGTCTTTCAAAACTGTAGACTTTTAAGTTCTAGACCCCATCCCATCTGGCAGGTCTAAGGCAGATACAAGAATCTGAGATTTTAACGAGCCCTCAAGGGATGTCATATGGATGGTCTACTCAACATATTGGAAAAGCACTGATGTGTTTTGCTTTGTTTGTTTCTCCCCCCAGGACAGAAGATTAAATAAACCCAGGGTATCACATTTGCTAGGGAATGCTCTAGGACCGACCTACACCCCTGAACCTCATGTTTTCTTGTTTAATCTTTTGAGACAGCATCTCACGAAGTGGTGCAGCTGACTTCTAACGTGTGATGCACTTGCTGGAACTACAGGTGTGCACGGCCAGGCTAGATAGAATTTAGAAATATCTGTGAGAGAGAAAATAGCTTGCTTGCAACTCATGCACTGTCAGTTTTAATATGCCCCTAAGCAACGTGTAGACACATTTCAACAGAAGACAAATATCTCAGGCTGTTGATATTAGGTGTGAAAGCAGTGCACCAAGCTCTAGATTCTGCATTGCTGTTGAGCTCCGTGTTACTTCTCTTTTTGTGTTAAGGGCACATGTGAATGTGTGTCTTGATTTTGTCTCAGAGACTTTCCTGTGCAATATGATTGTGCTCTTCTTTGCTTGCAGGTTAGATTTCACATGAGCTGAGGCACATTCCCAAGTGACAATGTGAGCAACATGCCTCAAGACCAGAGTTACTTCTGGAAGTTTAGGGTTACCTTCTCTTACCTTGGAAAGGGAAAAATTGATAGAAGGTACAGTAAATCTGACTTTTTATTTATTTGTAAGAATCCATGAAATAAATCAAGTTATAGAATTTTTAAAAGACAGAACGTATCTAAACTTTTACAGTGAATGAGTATCCATGCCTGAAGATTAATTTTATGTCATCGTTTACAGTTTACAAACTTATATCACGATCTGACTAAGGTAGAGATGTCATGTGACTCTGTTTTTTTCTGTTTATAGGCATTCAAAAGTGTTTTGTTACCCCTTAGAATTTTAAAACCACCAGTCATTTAATGCAAAGATGAGCTTGAATGAAATAGCATGGAAAATTATATCTAGCTCAAGCATCTGTCATTAAGTTCCCATGCTTCACTAACCCGCGGAGAGAAAAAAAAAAAAGCCTTTGATTTTTAAGCCTTCTAACTACAGAGACAAAATGTCCCTAACTTTAAAATGGATCCTCTCCAAGATGGGGGAAGAGAAAAAGATCATGACATAGTAATAACTGCTCATATTTTTAGTTTTTCAGAAGCTTTCTGTGTATCTTCTCTCATTGAAATGTGCAGTCATGACATTTTGAAGAAGTAGTGACATCTGGTGTTAAGGACAAAGATTGGGAATTTGCCACAGGGACCTGATTTTCCTGCGTGTTCTGTCTGAAGAGGAGTGTTATCTAAGGCCACGTATGGTATCAGGTACTGCTCGTGTGAGAGAGACATGCAAAAGCTTGGGGCTGCTCAACAGCTTTGCTGCTAGTGAATACTAACAAATATCACAGACACTTGTAAATCTGGGCATGCACACACGTGTAAATGCATGCACATGTAAACATAGACTGTAATAACAGTTGCCATCACTGCCATCTTGCAGGTGTAGAGCTGATCCATGAACCTTGCCCAAGCTTACTTGTCTGGCCAGTGACAGAGACGGGATTGAAATACAGCCAGTTCAACTCCAGAATTTCAGTTCTGTTTTTGTCATTACTTCTCAACGTAAAATCATTTGTTCTTTTAAGTGGACATGGTAGGAGGAAGATGTACAGCAATTCTATCAATATTGACATTACTGAGAGCATTCATGCATTGCCTTTAATGTGATGGATTGCTGATAAATTAGAAGGCAGCCCAGACAAAGAGTGAAATACCCCCAACAGCTCAATCTGGTAATTTAGAAAGAAAGTGAGCCATCCCTCTGGCTAGACGCAATCCACAGACAAGCTTTGTTTGGTCTGTGGCTTTGACCTTTATAGTATTTTACATTTTAATTAGTTACCAAAATAGACACAGTAAAATTTAAAAGCCTTATACCCAGATCCGAGTTTCTGCTCTCTTCTTAGAAAACTGGATGCTTCATACCACAGTCCTTGCCATTTTTTCCCACAACCTGGGCCTGCGTGTCACTTTGCGACATCTACACTTATTCCACTGTGTCAAATTTGTATGCTTTAGTCCTTATGCACCTGATTTTTTGACTTTGAATAAAAATAGTTATTTTTAAGGGACAAATGAAAACAAATTCTTGCAAATTGTATAAATATAACTTTAGAAGAGTTGCTGATAGTGTGGAAGGACATTTATTTCTGAGACATATCATAGATTATTAAAGTCAGTTTCTCAATTACTAGGAAAAGCAGCATGATTTTTTTCTAAATTGTGGACACTTGTCACACTGACAAATGGCTTAAAGAGGTGTCTTCAATGCACTTGTCAATATGTACTTTTCCATGGAGGATCCACATATTAACAGAATGACAAAGGGAAAGATACTATAGCAAATCATAATCCCTTTCTTTTTTCTCCAAGGATAACAATCAAGTCTTTAACAAATGATTCATCTTGGAGTAATGGCAAGAACAGACACAGTTTAGAAATGTTTTCTGGATTAGAAATGCACACATGTGATTTCATAGTATGATGTTTTCACAATAATTGTAAACATTTCCAGCACCTATCCTGTGTGGAATTATGCAACTAAATGTACATTAGGTGGTATCTGGAAAATGTTTGCATAATTCGTTCTGCAAGCTTAGTAACTGCACTGAAAATTACAGATTAAGAAATGTTTAGAATGTGTATGTGTGTGTGTGTGTTGTGTAATATTTGTGTATATAGTACTAGATAGCTTTGTAATGGGATCCAATTTTTTTTGAAAGTAATTTTATTAAATTATAAAAGTTTCCATTTACGTCCCTCTTCCCAACACCCTCCCACTCCCCCCACTCCCTCTCCTCCTCCCTCTTCGTCCCTAAGGGCAGTCAGGATTTCCTGCCCTGTGGGAAGTTCAAGTTCCTCCCCCCTCCCTCCAGGTCCAGGAAGGTGAGTATCCAAACGGACTGGATCAATGAGATCCAATTTTAAACACAAAGTATATTTTTGTTTTATACACACCATATACAACTACCCAAACATAATTTTCTGCAGTATTTCTAGCACACCTGCATACTGATTAGGACCCACCACTGAAGATTAGGTGTGGAGTTTCCCACATGTGCTATGTTAGCACTCCGAGAAGTTTCTGGTCTTGAACCTTCTAGACTTTGGTTTTGTGTTCAGTCGGTACCTGAGGACTGATTCATTCCACGTGTCGACTGGACTGAAATGTGTGGTGCTGTCACCTAAACTTCCAGCTAGTTATTAACTCACTCATTACCATCTACTTTGATAATTCCTCTGGTGGTTTAAATGACAATGTCCGTGTCCGTCCGTCCCCCCCCCAAAGCGACATATATTTGAATGCTTAGTTATCAGGGAGTGGCACTATTCGGTGGGTTTTAAAGTATTAGGAGGTGTGGGCTTGTTGGAGGAAGTATGGTTAGGCTGGGTTTTGAGGTTTCGAAAGCCCACACCAGGTCCATGGCCCGCCCCCCCCCCCCCCTCTTTGTCCCTATGGATCAGGATGTAGCTTCAGGGCCATGTTCCTTAATATGATGATAATGGACTAACCCCCTGAAATAGTTAGCAAGCTCCCAACTAAATGCCATGTGTTGGTCATGTGTTTCCTCACAGCAATTGAATACTGATGAAAGCAATTACTGCCTGCCTGCCACATGCTAGCATGTTTCAGCTTTATGGTTCCCCTTGAGGACTGTTAAAATGGTGCTGGATATCTATTTAATATGCAGGGTGCTCTGTGTAATCATTGCTTTTATATTTTTGATACTTTGGTGACACTGATATTCATAAATAAATTTGTACCCAATTTGAGTTTGAAAGTAGCTAGCAAAGTAGCAAATATCATATACTTACACGGTTTTCAATGTTTGTGACCCAAGCTAGAAGTGTCTGCACAGTGGTACAATAACACCTCTCTATTACCAGTCTTTTGGCATGATCGGGGAAGGATGATGAGATTTTTTAATGATCCAATGATTGTACATTTTGAAAAAGTGATGTTTCCCCTGTATCCTGTGAATTCTCAAAGTTTCTCAGTACTTTGTAAAATATGCTACACTTGCTTGGCCAATTGTTTCTTCTATTTCTTTCAATTTCAATTGTTTGATTATATTGAAGAAGTGTTTTTTTTGCCTATTAGGAATTACTTCTAAGCTTGCTTCCTTGTCCTTGCTGCTGTTCAAACCATTAACAGTGCCTTGGTCAGTTGTGCACCAAACCACTGCAGTTGGTTCCAGTTGAGACTGTCAGCCTGAAGCCCCTTAAAGCTCTAATAGGAGCAATTTATGTCTGCAAGGTTACAGTAAGACACAAGAGGAAAAGAGTTATCTCTGTAAATAATGTCTTGATTTTTTTTAAATGAAAAGTGCACTACAGCAATCATCATCAAGAATGTGAAAAAGTTAAATGTGCACACTTTATTGCCTAGAAGTGATTTGAGTTGTGTTTATTTGTTTAGCTCCTATGACTTAGCATGACTTCTCTTGCAAAAATCTCTACTTTTGCTTCACTATAGGAAAGTTGCCTCCGTTTCTTAGTATACCTGAGGGGAATGATTAAGGTGTGTGTGTGTGTGTGTGTGTGTGTGTGTGTGTGTGTGTGTGTGTGTGTGTTTTGTAGGAAAGGCTGGAAGGAAATGAGCTCTAACAGTGTCTTTGGAGACTGAAAACATAATTCAATTGGTAAAGTGTTTGCCATGTGTGTGCTGGAGATTGAAGGATCCAGCTTCAATCTCCAGCACACGCATAAGAAAAATCTGAAAATGATGGTATACATTTAGCTTGTAATTCAAGAACAGTGGGTGCTTCCTAAGGAATACCACCAAAAGCTGATACCTGAGGTTGACCTCTGGCCTACACACACAGTAACAGCAACAAGCAGCCAAAAATCTAAACAAAAAACCAAGTACACAGTAGGTTCTCCTTTCTCAGCTACTATAACCAGAGGAACACATATTTTCTTAGATATTTGTTGATTTCCCAGACCATACAATACATCTAATGGTTTCTACTCCATCAAAAGTTATATAGTTGTAATTGGTTTAGAATTGGGGCCAACTAGATTTTTCTGTAAAGTGATATTAGTAATTATTTTAGGCTTTTCAACACATGCCATTTTGGCCACAAGTACTAAATTATACAATTGTACTGTGAAAGCAGCCACAGACCTAAAATATCAGAAATGGAATGAGGAATGTATCCAGGATTGCTCACAATTAGAGTATCCTCCTCACTCTAATGTGTGAATCAACAAACAATATAGAGTGCTGAGTCTGTTCAGGGTTTCATACTGTATATGTTCCTAGGACTGAACACAGCCTTAATAAATACTTTATCAAAACTTAAAGAAACCAGTTGGCTTTCAAAGGAGAAGCAAAGTAGAAGAAAATATAGATTATATTCTCATTAGCTAACTAACCTTACTGCAAATCTAAGGGATACTGGGATTTCTGAGGTAGACCAGGAGTAATTTTCTAACATCAGATATGCATAGGGGCCACCTAAATGATTGTGATCAGATAAATTCTTTGGGCTCCACTCCCTGGTATTCTGAATCTGCATTTTAGAAGCCTTTGCTCAGGCTGCTGCACAGACTTACAGATGCACCCCACACCTCTCCTTTGGAGGAGGCTGGAATAATGGGAGGATAAAGGTTGAAGAACTGAACTGAGCAAAGATGGGAAAACTGAAGGCTGCCTGCGTCCCGGGAAGGAGAAAGGGATAAACAGCTGTGGTTTGAAAATGGTTCTGCTGCTATCTGCAAAAACACAGAAAACACTGAAATTAGAATTTGCCAGTTGCTTTATCTGTCTTCAAAATGACTTCTTCTGATTCATGGTTTGAATTTTAAAATGGCTCTGTGTCGCAGACTTCATACACAGCTTACTGTAAGAATAGAGTAGCCATGGGGAACGTTCTGCCGCTCTCCAACCCGTATTGACTAATAGTATCCTACTGTTCCAGTATCATCTTATTTCCTTCCACTTAGGAAATACTTTTGCAGTAATAAGAGACATTATATTTTCAGATTTAACACCCCTTTGTTAAGCAAATTTTGTAAAAAGGCTTTTTACAAGTCTTGTTATTTTTTTAGAAACCACATAAAATCCCTTTAGTAATGATTCATCTCTACATGCAAGACTCAGAGAATCTATGATTTATCGCATGAACTACTATTGAAAAGTTCACCTTCATTTCTGACTAACAATGTATGAAACTTCTGTGAATGTTCTCTATAAGCAATCTACATTCCATTTTCTTCTTAGCCGTATCTTGTTCTATAAGGCAACTGATGCAACTGAAATCTTCATGATAAAATGTCGTTATTAAATGATTTGATGTACTAAGTGATAAACACATATTAACCAAAGGTGGGGTACTGGTAAGTTTGCCAATGGATTTGTTACAAGAGATGATAATGAGTATGAAAACCGTCCATGCCTGCTGCGTGTAGAGAGCAATGAAGAGCAGCCATGTGAGAACAATCCAGGACTGTGGACTTACACCTCGGGTTGGCTTCCATTAGTGGTGTTGGAAGAGACTCAAAGGCAGGCAGGAGAGCAGGAAAGCTCTGTCGAAGGAAGAACAGGGGAGGCTTCAGTTATACCCTGAACTGAGGTTCTAGGCACAGAGAAAAGTAGGCTGTCAGATGACTAATTGGAAGCTATTCATCCATGGGATAAGATATGTGCGAATATTTGACTTGCTGTGTTTGACTCCAAGGTTAATTAAAAAAATAGAAAATTTGCCTTGGCATATTGGTACAAACCTGTAATCTATACTCGGGAACCTGAGGTAGGAGCCTGGGTGATACAGGGAGATTCTGCATATTAATTTCAAAAGACCAGAGGAAACAACTCACAAAGGAGTGTTTACTATGGTTCATAGTTCCAAGGGTTACTCCTCTGTTGGAAACTATTTTCCGATTACTTGTTGGAAGTCCCTTACAAGAACATCTTTCTTCCCCCCAAGTCATTCTCAAGTTAGTTGACTATATATTATAGCTTACATAATTCATGAACATGAGCATTCTCTTACAAAACAAAATACAACAACCCAAACTGAGAGATTAGCATCATTGCCCTCTGATCCTCAAATCTGGTTATGATGTTCCAGTTACCAATTAAAAAATCCACTCTGGGTATTATATGTCATCTGTTGATCTCCTCAGCCTCATCTTTCACCATTCTGGCTCACGTGGGTTATGAGTCCTCTGTTTTTAAGAACCATACGTGAATGGGGGTAATTTCTTCTGATGCCTTGCATATACTCTTTCCTATTTTATGGTTTCTTCTCCTTTGCCACTATACCCTTTTCTTCTCATATTGCTTGCCATTATTATTTATTTCAAGGTAATATTCTATGAGACTTATAAGGGAAATAATGGTAAGATAAAAATAGAGATTTTGTATGTGTGTGTCTATATGCATGTGCACACGTATGTGTGTGTTTATGTGCATGTGTGTGTGTGTGTGCATGTGTGTGTGTGTATTCTAGAGTTCAGTCTCAAGTGTCTTCCTCATTCATTCAACAGTATTCTTTGAGACAGGTTTCTCACTGAATCTAGAGCTCACTGATTCACGTAGGCTGGGCAATCAGTAAGTTATAGAGTCTTTAAAGTCTTTTAAGAACCAATTAGATTTGAAAATAAAAATACTAACTCTAACTCATACTAAATTGGAAGAATTTCTTTGTATTTTCTAATCTTAAGGGAAAAGTAGGAGCAATTTTATTTTTATTGGTTTTATAGCACATGTCTATAAGAGAGCTGTTTTCTGGCGTTAGGGTATGCATAAAACATAGGCAGAATTTGCACTTAAAATGCTAAATAACCTCACTGAAAAGGATAAATTAAAAAAATTCTCTAAAATGGATCTGTTAATTAAATTTATAAATGAGATACTTGTTTTCAATAAGCTGAAGCAAGCTATATTAGCAAGACAGTATTTTTTTTCCATGTCCATTGGAGACAGAAGACAGACACGAATGATCAGTTTCTATTATACAGTACAGTCAACATTATATATATATATATATATATATATATATATATATATCCTATTATTTAGTCATGCACAGCACATTTTATACTGATCTATACATTCTTATACATTGACCCTTATAAAGAACTACTGTGAGTAAACCCTATGCCACTATGTTTCACATAGATATTCCATGACAAGCAGTAAGTAGTTGCCATGTGTTGCCAAGCAAAGTAAGAGACCAAATGTATCTAGTGCCGAGTAAGTGCTCTGCAAGCGTGTGAGACATGTGCACAACCTTGAAGTGTTTAACGCTTCATTGAAATAAATACTACTTGCTTGTTTTACTCATTTACTTAAAGAGAAGATTAATTTAAATATATTTTATTTAAATATTTTAGTGAGTAAATAATGGGAAATTATTGATAAGCCATTTCATATTTTTAAAACACTAAATCTGTGAAATGAGTTGTGCCTTTTTTATTAAACACACATTTCTTCTAGCCACATTTAATTTGTTTGATAAACACATATTGCGGATAGCTACTATACAGTCAGTGTGTATATTAAATTTTGTACAAAAAAGCAAGAACAATATAACAAAAGGCAGATAGACAAGAAGGGAAACAAATGGAAAAGAAATGAACAAATTGGCGATGCTTGTTTTGAAACAAGATCAATGGTCTTTCAAAACTAGAAAAAAAGCATTATTTACATAGTTAAGGCTCATGACAAATATGGAACCATGTAGCTTGGTTTTCTCAGTTTCTTGAGTATGGGGGAATGCACAGTACCTATGAATTGGGCTCTTTCCTCGCTCATATCATTGCTTAGCTAACATGGCCTGGCATATACAAGACATGTGTTTTTATTGACTGTGTGTATAATGAATTGATGGCAGCACTTCATCCAGAATACATGAGTAGTTATTAATGTGATAAAACACCATAACCCAGGCAACATATAGCACAAAGGGTTTATTTGAGCTTACGATTTCAGAGGGCAAAGAAGTGGCCAGCATTACATCTGGAATTGAAAGCTTGCTGCGGGAGTATCTTCCGCTGCTTCAGCCAATAGTCGCTGAAGCACAAGCCCACGGTGCTGTGGGAGGGCCTTCCGCTCCATCAGCCAATAGCCGCTGAAATACCAGCCCACTGGGGCGTGGTATATTTTTCTTTTAAAAAGAGCCACAGAGTTTGGCTCGGGCCTCTTGGTTCCGGCGCTTGGTCCCGGCTCCTGCTCCCGGCTCCTGCTCCAGTGACTAGGCTCCCTTCCTGACGGTTTATGGTGTATGTAAGTTTTACCCCCCAAAATAAATAACCCCTTAAGACATTCTCTTAGTCCCTTACTCAACAACTTGCCCACGAGATTTAGGGAAAGTATGGAAGATGTATATTTCATGCATAGTTAGGGCTGGATTATTCAGGGAGAGAAGTTGTGATTCATATTTTACATGATTAATCCTTGTGGTACTCATTTAAGCACACCAGCAAGCTTAGACCGTACACGTGTGAGAGCCTCTAGAAAGCTGGTTTTCACAAAGGTGACTCTCAGATCCAGTATCAATCCACTCAGTTCTAGAGGATCATAGTCAAGTCCCATAACAAAGGATTCAATAAATCTTTCATAATAAGAGTTTGTTTTAAAAATATGTTTTCAAAAAGGCAGCAATTTCTTCAGTTTGTATTTTATATTTTTTACAATGTTCTGTACTTGTTTTAACCTAATAGATTTATTTTATGAGATATATGTTTTTAAATTCTGAGAGGAACTTATGGAATTTTTAAGGAAGGAATAAAATCCATTCTTAGGTCTTAAAGAATCAGATGTTTTAGGTTCATGAAGTGATATATCTATTCCAAATTTTTTCTCTGTAATATTTTTTATTAATTATTTGGAAATTTCACTTTATGAACCCTAAGCATTATTTCCCAGTTCTCCTAGATCTGCACCCCCACATTGGAACCTTGACCCCAAAAAAAGAAGAAGAAGGAAAAAGAAAAAATAAAAACAAACCAAAATGGAACAAAAGCAAGTCCAATTTGTGTTGCCCATATGATCACTGGAGCATGGTCAAAATCCCTTTGCCAGTCCTTTAAAGAAAACGGAGTTTTTCTTCATCCACACCCACAGCAGAAACCTTCAACTGGAGAATTAAACTTCAGCAGCCCAGTACCAATTCCTTTTTTCTTTCCCTCCTCCCCTCCCTCCCTCCCTCCTCCCCTCCCTCCCTTCCTCCCTCCCTCCCTCTCTCCCTCCCTCCCTTCCTTCCTTTCTCTTTCTCTTCCCTTCCTTCCTCCTTCTCTTCCCTCCCTCCCTCCCTCCCTCCCTCCCTCCCTCCCTCCCTCCCTCCCTCCCTCCTTCCCTCCCTTCCATCCTTCCCTTCTTTTGTTTTTCTGAGACAAGTTTTCTCTGTATAACAGTCTTGAAGTACTGGCTGCCCTAGAACTCACTCTGTAGACCAAGTTGGCCTCGAACTCATAAATATCTGCCTGTCTCTGCCTCCCGAATGCTGAGATTAAAGTCAAGTACCACCACGGCATGGCCCCATCACAATTTTTAAGAGTTTTCTTCAATAGTGTTCTGTCTAGACTGTTATTTTTGGGGGGTGTGGGGTGTGGGTAGTGGTTGTCACAGAAGCCCGCCATTTGTCTCTCTCTCAGCTGTGTGTCTGCGGCCATCAATAACAAGGCAAAAGTCTCTTCCTTGACCTTCACTGTCAGTGGAAGCACAGTTCACGGACTTTCACATGGTTTCTGGTGACAGCATGGACAATGGCTATCTCCAGCATCAGCACATGGCACAGATCTCAACATGGTCTCTGGTGGCAAGTACAGACCAGAGATACCAATTCAGCCCCTCTGCTGCTGTCATGAACGCCCTCATAGCCCTCAGCAGTAGCGCAGACCACAGACATCTGCACAGCCTTCAGTGACATCACAGGCCACAGACATCAACACAAATCCTGGTTGCAGTAGGTCCACAAACCCAGACATGGCCCTTGGTGGCAGCCCCCACCAATATCGTTATGGCTCTTGGCGGCAACATAGCTCACAGACACCAACATGGCCTCAGGTTACAGCACAGACCACTGACATGACATGGCCTTGGGTGGTAACACAGGCCATGGGTATCAACACAGATCCCAGCTGTAATAGGGCCATGTGTATTCCATATTTAAAGGGGATCTCGAATATCCTCATCTGCTTTCCTGTTGCTGAGTATGACCCTTAGGACATCTTTGCAATAGCACTTACATTTTCTTACTCAGGTAAGGAACAATTCTTCCTTGTGGCAAAATATTTACAGAAGACTACGAAAAGGTAATAATAAGCCTCAATCTCATTATTCAAAATAACTGTAATAATTTAGTATATTTTCTCCTAAAATAATAAAAGCTAAAGGTTTTTATTAATTATCTGATAATTTTACATAATGTATTTTGATCACATTCACCTCCGTCACCCAACTCCTTCTGTATCTACCCTCCCCACCTTCCCTACAAACCTAACTTTGAGTTTTCTTCTCCTTTCCTCCGTAAGTCCAGTTCATGTTACTCTACTACTCTTAGGCATGTGGCTTGCCCTAGAACTTGGTTGATCTACCAGGGGTCACATCACTAAAGAATAACTTTAAGAATTAAAGTATATACTAATTTTATAAATTCTGTATTACATATAAGCTTATCCCAGCATAGGAATTTTCAAGCCTACGATCAGTTTTTAAAACTAGGAATTGAATTACTTCATAAGATCTCTAAGCAATTTAATATGTATAATGATATTAAAAGCATATTCTTAACACCATTTATTTGTATAGAAGAAAAACTATCAATTATTGCTAGAATGTGAGCTAGATGTCTCAGTGGTTAAAAGTATTCATGGTCCTTCCATAGAATCTGAGTTTATTTCCTAGTATCCACATTGGATGATACAAAATTGCCTGTAACTCTAGTTCCAAGGGATCTGATGCCTTCATCTGGCCTCAACTGGCAGCAGCTGCACACACACACACACACACACACACACACACACAAACACACACACACACACGCACGTGAAAATAAATTTCTAAAAATGAAAACATGTGCTTTTGAACTGTTTCTTTCCTGACTCCGGAGTCATCAGTATTGATGATGTAAAGTTTTAGTGACCCTGGTAAGTACTTATGAGTGGGACAGTAAGAGGAAGAGACTGGAAGATAAGAGGAGGCCAACGGCAGAAGGTGGTGTGGTATGAACTTCTGCCATTCATCCACTGTTTCAGCTAACTCTGGCTAGTTAAGATCACCAGGAGATTTATATGACATACGTCCACTAAAAAGTCATACCAACTCCAGGAAAGCCACACCTTATGATATTGCCACTCCCTATGAGATTATGGGAGCCTATAACATTCAAACATCACATTCCACTCCCTGGCCCCCATAAGCTTGTAATAATACAAAGTAAAATGTATTTAGTCCATTTTCAAAAGTCCCCATAGTCTATCAGTCTCAATGTTATTTAAAAGTCCAAAGTTTAAAGCCTCTTCTGAAATTCACGCAATCTCTTAACTGTAATCCCCTATAAAATGAAAATAAAATGTCACATACTTCCAATATATAATGGTACAGGATATACATTACCATTCCAAAACACAAGGAAGGGAGCATAGAGAGGAAATACGGGAGCAAAGAAAGACTGGAAACCAGTTGGGCAAACTCCAAACTCCTCATCTCCATGTCTGATGTCAAAATGCTCTTCAGATCACCACTTCTCTTCATCTTTGTTGACTGCAGCACAGTTGCTTCTATTTGGCTAGCTCCACTCCCTGTTATCAGCTCCCCTCATTAGCTGTGCACGACTCTGGCATCTCTTACATCTTGGATTCTCCAAGACAATGCAGGCTTCAACTTCATAGCTTGATGAAACGGTCTTTCTGGGATCATTCAGGGACACTCCTGACACATTCCTGACCTTAATAGCTCTCCTTACATGTGGAGTCAAAACATAACCCATTTCTTCTCTTCGTCACTCTAAAGCCAGAACCACATGTCCCAAACCTGCCAAGTTCTGCTGCATGCTGGGGCTGGGACATGGCCCTCTTATTCAATTACTTCTTCACCAGTTGTCTGTCTTTCACTGCCTAAGTATGGCTGCCCTGCAACTTGCTCTGCTGACCAGGTTGGCCTCAGACTCAGAGATCTGCCAGCCTCTGCTTTCCCAGTGCTGAGATTAAAAGTATGCCTTTCCACACCCTGCTCCAATTTTTCTTTAATTCTTTTTCACAGACTGGAAATGTAACTGGGTGGGATCTTGCCCTGAGGTCACTACTCCATTTACTCAAGTTCTTAATCTGTTTATCTCCTGGAACACAGGACTCCATTCTACTTTCTGATGTTCTTTTTCTCCTAAAAATTTTTCCTTGCACAGCTTTCTTCTTTTCATTATAAATCTCCATCAGAGTTATCACTAATAACCATATAACAGAGTCTATACCAGGTTGTTTTGAGATTTCTTCTTCCAGTGGAATTAATCCAAAACTCTTCACTTTAGCCTCAGGCAGATTCTTTGGACAAGGGCCCAAAACAGCCACATTCTTCATCAAAATACTGCAAGACCAGTCTCTATGCCACATACCAACTTTCTCCTCTGAAACCCCTTGATCCCTACAGTGCATCAAGTCACAATCAGCAACACTGTCTTTCATGTTTCTACTGTTATGGCCCATTAAACAGTGCTGAAAGCATCCCACTGATTTCCAAACCTAAAGTACCAAGTCCATATTCCTCCAACCAAACACATGGTCAGCAATACTCTGGTACCTGGTACTAACGTCTGTTGTAGTTAGGGTTTCTACTGCTGTGAAAAGACACTATGACCACAGCAACTCTTATAAAGAAAACATTTAATTGGGGTTGTTCGCTTGCAGTTTCAGAGGTTCAGTCCATTATCATCATAGTGGGAGCATGATGACATACAGGTACACATAGTGCTGGAGGAGTAGCTGAGAGTCCTACATCTTGCAGGCAACAGGAGGTTGGCTGAGACACTGGGTGGTATTCTGAGCATAGGAAACCTCAAAGCCTGCCCCGGCAGGGACACACTTCTTCTGTCAAGGCAATACCAACTCCAGAAAAGTCACACTTAGGAGTGTTGCCACTCTTTATGAGATTATGGGGTGCAATTACATTCAAACTATCACAGCAGCCTATACAGAAGATCAGAGAGAAAAGTGTTTTTCTTCCTTCCTGCTTGCCTTCATCTCTTGTAAAGGGAGACTGCACTTTAGTTTCCTGGCTTCCCTGACCCAAACAATCACACAGAAACTATATTAATTACAACACTGTTTGGCCAGTAGCTTAGGCATATTCCTAGCTCTTACATCATAAATTAACCCATTTCTTTTACTCTGTGTATCGTGATGAGGTTGTGGCCTACCGGTAAGGTTCCAGCGTCTTTTTCCTTCAGCAGCTTCTTTATTAACCAACGTTAGAAAACATATTCACAGTATACAGAGGGGAGTCCTGCGTCATCTTTTCACTAATGAGTGCATTTATTCTGCTGCCTCCATTGCTGCTGCTCTTGTGTTCTGTCGCTGACAGAAGAACCCAGCTTCTCCAGGCATCCTAGTGAATCTCCAGTGGTCCTTTAGGTCTTTAGTACCGGACGAGCATTGCTGAGCCACCCCACCCCTGTAATGGAAAGGCACCCATTGTTGAAACCCAGACCATGTTATATAAACCGATGTAATTCTCTCAGTATAGATTCATTCCAGCAGTTCTCTTCTTCTACAGATTAATGATGCATCAACTTTCCTGTTTAGGCTGCCATGACATGAAATCAATATCAAATGTATAGATGTCTGGCCTGGGGACAAATGTCTATGAGAAGGTAAGACCATGAAAGTTAAAGAATATGATAGAGCTTGAGGAATCTGCGGGAGCGGCCGAGTGGTGCGAGAAAAGCACCGAGACTTCGTGGCAGAGCCCATGGGGGAAAAGCCAGTGGGGAGCCTGGCTGGGATTGGTGAAGTCCTGGGCAAGAAGTTGGAGGAAAGGGGCTTTGATAAGGCTTATGTGGTTCTTGGCCAGTTTCTGGTGCTAAAGAAAGATGAAGACCTCTTCCGAGAATGGCTGAAAGACACGTGTGGTGCCAATGCCAAGCAGTCCCGGGACTGCTTTGGGTGCCTTCGAGAATGGTGTGATGCTTTCTTGTAGTGCACTCTGGGGACTTCTTAGTCTCCCCAGCCACAGAATCTAGTCTCCAGAGTCGGCAGCTGGGTGGGGCTCCTCCCTTTCCCCATGAAGGAAAAGATTGCTGTTGTCACAGTCACCTCCTGTGTACTCCAGGGTCTTTTGGGAGTTCTCTTCCCCACAGCATTTCATCCATTTTGGAATTCTTGCCCCTGTATGCCTTGCCTCTCCTCCCACTGCAGGTCGATGGCAACAGCTACCAGCTTTCCTGAATGGACTTCTGGTCCCTTTCTCCCTCCCTTCACCATCTGTTGGATGCCCTTTGGCTCTCCCCCACTTTTTTTGGCAAAAATAGTCACTCTCCTTATAAATATTTCTAGATTAATAAAGTCAGTGGCCTTCCTAAAAAAATAAAGAATATGATAGATGTGCTTTAGGCTATTACTAATAATGTAAAAGTTAGAATCCATGGTTTTGGCTTGAGGATTTTTTTTTCGATTCCTGGATTCAGTAGTTGTCTCTGTTTATAAACAGTACATTCCAGAATTCTTAGTAGATGTCTGAAACTATGAGCAGCACCCAGTCTTAACTATAGACTGCACTTCCTCACATTCATGGGTGCTTGTGATGTAATGCAATTACAAACTTGCCATAGCAAGAGGTAACAGGATAATACAACTGTTATAACAACATACTGTAACACAGTGACCTTTATTGTTATTCTTGACCTCAGGGCCAATATTAATGAAGAATTACATGAACTCGGGACTCATACTGGCTGCTCTTCCAGAGGACCAGAGTCACCAGGAAATGAATAATTGGTGTGGGACAATGGTCTGTATTCTGTCAATTATATTTTAACTAAACATTGATTGGCCAGTAGTCAGGCAGGAAGTATAGGCAGGACAGCCAGGCAGGAAGTACAGGTGGGTCGATGAGAACAGGTAATTCTGGGAAGAAGGAAGTTCTAGTCTGCAGACGTGACCCAATCACAGAAGAAGCAAGATGTGACTGCCTCACTGAATAAAGTACCGAGCCACATGGCTAACATAGACAAGAATAATGGGCTAATATAAGTTACAAGAGTTAATAAGAAGTCTGAGCTAATGATCAAATCAATTTATAACTAATGTAGAACTCTGTGTGATTTCTTTGGAACCTAATGACTGTGGGAACTGGGCAGGACAGAAAACCCTTAGAATACAAATAATTATGTGTAAGTCCTGTTGCTGGGAATCTGGCACCCTCTTCCGGCCTCCACAGGCGCCTGGTATGCAGGGGGTGCACAGATATACATGCAGAAAACAACCATACACATAAAAAATTATAATACTGAGTTACTTGAACCCAAACACTGTGTTACCACCATATCAGTTCATCTAATGAGAGCTTAGGTTATAGGTCATGGACACGCTGGACAAAGCAATGACTTCAAAGGAGTGGAATGGAGCAGGATGGGCCGAAATTTTATCATATGACTCAGAATAGCACACATTAAAACTTCCCATTGTTTATTTCTGGGCTTTTTTTTGGTTAGTATCTTTATACCATATCAGACTCCTGTGGCAGAAACCAAGGAGAGCGAATCCAGAGCTCATGAGAGCCACAGCATTTGCTATGACTCCTTGCTGTCACCTGATTGCCTTGTCCTTCACATGCTTATGGTTCACATCCTCCTCACACTCCCATCCACGGAACCTCTCCTCTTTGAACTCTGTATATCAACTGTTTCTTTTTTCCCCTCACACAAGCACATTCTAAGTCTGAGAAAGCTTTCCTAACTGTGGGTTCTATCTTCCCAACCGGGCTAAAAGTCCTATCCCTCTGGGTTCTGATTGTAAAAGGGTCAAAACAATTGCTTCCTGTCTTTCTTTTGGCCTCTTAGCTTACAACCCATCTCCTCACACATGTCACAAGTAAGCAGTGCTTTTCACACCCTGTGTCGCTGTATTTTTTTTTTTTTTTTGAGACAGGGTTTCTCTGTAGCTTTGAAGCTTGTCCTGGAACTAGCTCTTGTAGATCAGGCTGATCTCAAACTCACAGAGATTCACCTGAATCTACCTCCCGAGAACTGAGATTAAAGGTGTGCGCCACCACTACCCGGTGGTGTCTCTGTATTTTATTCTTCATTTAGATTTGTCATTTGTCCATCCCATATCCCTTAAATTTACTGTTATGTTTAAGTTAGAACACTGTTCTTGGTTTGTAATGTTTTCGAGGGAGGTGGGAAGAAAATTACAAACTTTATGAACCATTGTAAGATAAATTAGCCCCAAGGTATGGATTCTTGGCTTGCATTTTAGATTTTGTTTACTAAAAGAGGCCTTCACAGTGCTTTGGATGAAGAAGCTGAGAGTGTTACGCAGACTGTTATATAAATATTTAGAGTGCCATGCAAGAAAAATTCACTTTGCAAAATGGCTGCATGTTTAATTTATTCTTCCTTGGAGAATTGCTCCGCACTAGAAGCTATGTCGTGAGCAGTGGCTATGTGCAGTGTGGTTTGGAGGTTAAGAGCCAACTGTAGAGACTGAGGTTATTTCATTTCCCTTTAAGTAGCTGTGGTCACTCATCCAGTCATGGGCTAATGACTGAGCATTGGAGTTCCACACACACCATTTTAAGTAGACTTCAAGTTGCTTTGGAGTTAGCTGCCTAGAAATCATGTCTGGGTTCTAGAAAGGAAAAAAAAATAGTTTCTCTTAACCTACAGACATGTTTAACTATTTTTCTTGAGTGTTTCTATTTTTATCATGGTAAACAAACACTTATTTCGCTGGTATTATATTAACAGC
Organism: Myodes glareolus; assembly: GCF_982192425.1. Classification (NCBI taxonomy): domain Eukaryota; kingdom Metazoa; phylum Chordata; class Mammalia; order Rodentia; family Cricetidae; genus Myodes; species Myodes glareolus. The sequence continues at coordinate 124,129,432 of NC_142026.1, read as the reverse complement.
TGGAAGTGAATATATCAAATGGGTGTCTTACAGTGCAATTTTAATATTTGTATTTGTGTAAAAATCTTTTTGATATCCTGCACTAACATTTTGGCAATTTTTAAATTGATTTATATGCAACTCTGCCAAGCAAATGAACATAATGTGATTAGGTGGATCAGTTGTAAACTTTGCTGGCCATTCTGTCAAAAACACAAGAAAAAAATGACTTTTCTTTGAAACTAAGAAAGAAAATTACTTTTCTTTGAAAACATTCAACTAATTTTTATTAATAAGATGGCCTTCCAGGTTTACACGAAAACAAAGAAAGCCAGAAATAAACAAAATGGTTTGTCTAAAGTTTGTTACCTTTAATTTTAACTTTCTAACAGTAATTGTGGTAGGTACTGCAAGTGAAAGTATCAGATGAGAAATAATGATAATGTAGCTCAAGAGAAAGACATGAAATAAAGGGAAATGCTGCAGGGGGATGTGAAGGGGGTGAGGGCACCATGTTCACAAAGCCTGTGTCGTTTCCTAAGAACCAGGGCTGCTTATGACTCAGTTCAACCACATGAAAGACTTAGATATAAGACCAGTGCACAAAACCTACTAGGAAGTCAATGCCATTTTACTGTGTTCACTTAAGACCATGTAGTGACGTTCACTTAAGACTGTCTTACTATGTTCACTTAGAACCCTCTAACTCAGCTCCCCATATTCATCAGGTTAGCCTGTCAGTCATTATGGCTGTTGGATTTTTGATTCTATTCCACCTTATTTCTAAACAATTTTGAAAAATAACTCACCAGCTTATTAAGCAAACGTCTTAAGATTTAATTTGTGTTTTGGACGTTATTTATGCCAACTAATAAAATGTGCAATGTAAGACTTATTGCATCAGATTTATGTACATATTTTATCCAGACTTTCTGTGGTGAAAGAAACTTCCTTAATATTGTAAGAAACATTTCATATTTAGAAACTTCCCACTGCAGAGATCTTCTCTAGGGTAAAGGTATTGGCGATCCTAAGTTCAAATAAGAGTTGTTCGTTCTGTCCACTTCAGTTTAGTAAATTTTAGAAAGATACTCTAAACTGTAGATTATGTTAATTTGAAACTGCCTTTACTTTTATTCAATGTGCTCCTCAAGGTATCGCCACTAGGGAGATGACTCAATGGTCCCCAACATGTGTGAGTGGCAAGCAGTTTATTAATAGAATGAGGAGCTTTGCGTCTATACTTGGATTATATATTTGAGGCTCCCCAGAGAGTCTAATACAGACTGGTCATGGTTTTATTTAGGACTTGGACATTCATTCTAGAAGGACAAGATAAAAATAATAACCATTATGCTTTTTGGGATGCTTTATGCCACCACAGTAGGGTTTTCCTCATGATCCTAACCAAACTCAGGTGACTTAAAGTAGCACAGAATGTTTGAGTCAGCTTTTGAAAACTGCTGAGATTCCAATGAACTATAAGAATTATCTGACTCAAAAATGAACAAATAAACAAAAAGATATACAAATCTTTCCTAAGAGTATCTGAGATAATGCTTTGAATGTTCTGAGAAGATGAAAGTGGGTGCTTTGTCCTCAGTCTATGTCATTAGAAATGGCCGAGGGCTTCTATGCACTTTCTTGTGACTAATCACAATTTGACATGACTAGAGTATTTCCAGTCTTTGTTATTTCTCCATCCCTTTGTTCTGCCTCTCCTCTCTTACTTCCTCCTAATCTCCTCCTCCCTCTTTTTTTAGAGAGGATTCATCCTGGGGTGTGTGTGTGTGTGTGTGTGTGTGTGTGTGTGTGTGTGTGTTACAGAGAAAATGCACACATCGCCTGACATCTATTAGCCTTATTTAGCTACTCTCATTCTCTATATGCATTACATGTGAAAAGTAAACACTCAGCATAAAACAAATTGTGGTTTCTGACCACATATTCATCTTAATATAGATGGTATATACAACATTTTTAACTAGAAACACCCTTAAGACCTCGCGGTGCTTCTGTTTGCCATGAACAAACAGGGTTGAATCACCAGGTCTTCGAAAGAATTTCAGTAATACAGTTCAAATAATCAAGAAGTTCTTTTCCCAGGAAGCTTCAAATCCGAGGCTCTATGTCTACTCATCATGACGGTATAACAGTACTGACTGATTGCTGTAGAAAATCCATCAGTCGCAAGAACAGATTGCTCCAGTCTGCTGTCAGGTGTCTGCACACTGGTTCTCCAGGGCGGCCAGTGCCTGGAGAAGAAATAAGAGTGAGTGATGGCTGGCTGGCCCTGAGAGCTTGCCCTTCACTGTATCTCTGTCTTCTACTACATGGTATGAAGGAGTTTGTAGCCTCATCACCAGAAAACACTGAATAGCATTAAAACACTTGCCAGGATAAAAGGGAAAGGCTGACCAAGGGCTGCCCCTGCATGAAGGGCACTAATTGAAGCATAACACATTGTGGTTACAAGGTGAGAGAGGTCACCCACGGCAGCTGGGACAAAAGTGCATGGGATGTGGGTCAGAGTGGCAGCTGATGCAAATCCCTCTGCCTCAGAAGGTTGGAAGCAGCAGAATAGAGGAAAGTCTATCTTTCCCTTTCAGTTCTGAAATACTAACAATATCATCTGGTCAGACAGACTGAAGTCCATCTTACTATTTTATGGGATTTCTCTTTGGACAGACAGTCTTACAGAGAGAAAAAAAACCTGCATGGAAGCATGTTTTCTATTCTTTGTCTTTGTGCACAATTGCTTCATTATTTTCTTATACAGCTCTTATGTCGGGATATCGGGCATCTAGGGATGAAAAGCAGTCATTGTTATGTTGAAGTCCAAAGATCTTATCTTTGCCAAGGAGATGTGCTAGGAAAATAGGTAACAGAAGGGACAAGGCCAAGGTGCCCTGGCGATGATATCCATTGTTCACCAACAGTAGCATTTCTAGCTTGCAGTCTTTAGTGACTTACGGAGTACCCTGGCATGTGTGCTTGCTTTGGGAGCCTACTATTTTCTCAGTGCGGGTGAAGCAGAGACACGCTGCCTTAAGCACTCAGGTAAAAAAAAAAATCTCTTTTCTGTCTAATGTGTTAGGCCTGTTCTTCCCCGTGAAGTAACAGCATCAGATTTCTAGCAGTAGAGGGGCATCTGGCTGAGCTGAAACAGCCAAACAGAGAATTAGACATCCTCTGGTCAACTCCAACTGAACCTGTTCTTATGGGTCACTGAATGGGTAATTTGAGAAGTGAGATTTCAGGAGCAGATATACCAGGAAGGGATGGATGATAGTGGTTTCCTAGATGAAAACTAGGAAGTTATCTTGCTAACAGAGGAGGACTGGGGAGGGAGTGCCAGTGCTGTTGACATTTGAAAAAATACTTGATAACTTTACACCTCACTGTCCTTATGTAGGAAATACAGGGCGGTTAACATACTAAATAGAATATTCCTTGTGAGGTCATCAACTCAGTTTCTGAGGTGGAGTAGGACATGATGAAGAACAAAAAAAACATTAATTCACAAAACATGGTCATTTATATGGGATTAATGCAGAGGGGGACACAGATATGGTTTTGGTCTCCCAGAATGTACAAAACAGACAGATAGTTTCAGTGCACCAAAATGACTGCTGCTGGGGTGGAAGTATTCCAAGAACTTCCATGAAGAGTCTAAAATTTGAACAAGGAAGCTTGGGGAATGCTTCCTCCAGGGAGAACCATTCAAATAGACATTAAAACTTAGGTCAGTGTAATCTAACAAAGGGAAAGAAGGCAGGACTTTGTTTCGTCAGTTTCCATCACTGACGAAGGTTCTATGGTGATATTTAAGATAGTCATCAGTCTGACTATGGGGCAAGGCCAGTCCAGGCACCCTCTCCTCTACTGCCCAGGGTCCTAGCTGGGATCATCGCTGTGGACTCCTGAGAACCGCTCCAGAGCCAAGCCTCTTGCCAACTCCAATATGGTTCCCTTAATTAAGATATCTCCTTCCCTGCTCCCATATCCATCCTTCCTCCATCTCAGCCATCCGACTCCCCCAAGCTCTCCCCAACCCTCTTCTTCTCCCCTCTCTCCCCCTTCTCCACTTCCCTCTACTCCCTCCCCCTTGCCCCCATGCTCCTAACTTTTGCTTGGTGATCTTGTTTGCTTTCAATTTCCAGCAGTTGAAGAGCGGAAGAAGAGAGAATATGAGCAAGGAAGTCAGGACCACGAGGGGTGGGTTCACCCTCTGAGACAGTGTGCCTGATCTATGGGAGCTCACCAACTTCAGTTGGACTGGGAATGAATGAGCATGGGATCAAACCGGACCTGGTATGGGACAGTTCTGTATTCTGTCAATTATGTTTTAAATAAGCACTAGTTGGCCAGTAGCCAGGCAGGAAGTATAGGTGAAACAACCAGACAGGAAGTAGAGGTGGGTCAATGAGAACAGGAGAATTCTGGGAAGAAAGTTCTTTCTGCAGTTGTGAGTCCACCACAGAAGAAGCAAGATGTGACCTACCCCGCTGAAAAAAGTACTGAGTCATGTGACTAACATAGACAAGAATAATGGGCTAATATAAGTTATAAGAGTTAATAAAAAGCCTGAGCTAATGGGCCTATCAGTTTATCATTAATATAGTTTCTGTGTGGTTATTTCGGGTATAAGCTAGCTGAGCAGCTGGGATGGAACAAAAGGACCCTCTCCATTCAACCATGAAGACTGAAGTGAAAGTTAAAACTTAGTAAAAGACAGAAAATGCAAGGGAAAGAGTAATAATTAACAAATCAATTTCATTTTCACATCTAGAATTTTTTGAATTTTTATGTTAGATTAAAATATTCACACATTTGGATGAATCTGTTTTCTCATTATGAATTCATTCTCTGGGTAGCAGATTTATTTTGTGTGGGGTGCCAGCAAATAAAAGTCAGCCACAGAAATATTTCCTCTTAATTTTGCTAGTCATTCTAAATGAGAATCTAAGCCTAAAGGTAACAAAGGGTCAGTAATAATTTTGTGACATACATACATACATACATACATACAATTTACTTACTGGTCTTGTGTTATTTGACCTTCATTTTGGTAATTAATAATATGCATACAATTAGCTGTTAACATGTTAATTGTAAGTGAAAATCTTCAAAAAATTAAATATTCTCCATTTATTTTGTGTTTGTGCACACATATGTGTGAAGGTTTATGTCTTAAGATGCAAGCATGCCATGGTGTTCCTGTGGAGGTCAGGGCATAGCTTGTGAAAGTTATTTCCCTCCTACTATAATGTAGGCAGGTGGGAGTTGTTACCTCTTGGTATCCGGCTTGGTGGCAGGAGATTTTGCCTGTTCAACTGTGTTGCAGTAATTTATAATTCTTTATCCTAACTTAAGGGAATTGCTACCTTAAATCTTAGAGCTCTCATTGAGTAGCATTTCTTTGAATTAGTCTCTCAGACACATGAATTTAAGTGGTCTTTATTGTATGTAGACACATTTAAGTGGTCTTCATTGTATGTAGCTTCCTTTCACACTTTTTTGTAGTAACTTTCATAATTGAAACATTGAAATATGTGCTTTGCTTTAGTATAATTACTTTAATGTACATTTGTCATTATGTAAATATCTACTTATCAGGAATTAGTGCTAATACTGGTGAATCAATTATACATCATTAATTCAGTTTGGTATGGTTATTACTATTAATAGTGATAAATGTTTAAAATAGCAAAAAAAGCCCCATAATACTAATGAGGAGACTCATCACAATTGTCAGAAGAAGCTTTTTTATAACTATAAAAATTAGCCAAAGTTTCTAATAACTTAGGAAGCATTTTTTTTCATGAAAAAAATCCTAATAAATGGTGGTCCATATATTAAACTTTTTTATGTTTTAAACTGATTGTATTTCATTTCCCAGTTCAGAAAATGAATGTTGGCACACAGAGAGAGCCAGCATCCCTAGCAGTGGAAGTAGCAAACCAGTCATGGTGTTATACCAAAGCCTCACTCCTACAGACTTAACACAGGTTAATTTGCTGACAAGTCCCTTTGAGACCCACCTAAAAAGGTTTGTTCTTACTCAGCCTGACCCAAGCTTTGCCAGTGCTAAAGGCTCTATAACTTCACAGCCGTTTGCTGAAAAGATTTGCAGGCTGGTGTTTTAACCTTATGATAACCAAAGGCTGACTAAAGGATCAAGAAAAATAGTAGATCATGGTATTTAGATGAAAAACCAGGAAATTCAATTAAATTTAGGCTTTGAAACACTGACAAATTCCTGGGGTTCTAAAAGGCCATGAACAGATTTAGGGGCCTGTGCCTTGAAAAAGGAACTGAGAAAGTAAGCTTTACCTTGCAGTTTTGTGAAGAACAGAGAATGGACGAGAAGATGAGTTACAAACTAAATTCTGGAAAGTTCAGTCCTTCGTGAACACAACCCCTCAATAGCTATTGGAGCATTTGTTGATTCTAGCCACATAAGAAATTTCTGAGCCAGGTGGTGTGGCACACGCCTTTAACCCCGGCACTTGGGAGACAGTGCAGGTATATCTCTGTGAGTTTGTGGCCAGCCTGATCTGCAGAGCCAGTTCTAAGTCAGCCAGGGATACACAAACCCTGTCTTGAGGGAAGGAGGAGGAGAGGAAGAAGAAGAAGGAGGAGGAAGAGAAGAAGAAATTTCTGATCACTAAGCTAGCTGGGTGGACACTTTACTGGCTACATGTGACAATGGACAATAACTTTACAGAATTAGTTATGAAGCTTTAGAAAGCAATAAACGCTGAATCATACTAAATATTTAAGAAATTATTAACCCAAATCCTTTATAAATTTTACTGCCCTCCAAAAAAAAAATACTTCCTAGTTTATTCTGAAACTACTCATGTCCCAGGACCAAAACCAGAATCATTATAAGAAAAGAAAACTACAGGTCAGTAATAACCCTTATGAATATAGACACCAACTTTCTCAACAAAGACTAGCAAATAAAGTCTAAAATGTATTAAAAATGTATATAATTTTGTCAAGTGAGATTTTTTTTTCAAAAAATGTAATAAGTGCCACAGGAAGGATGGGTCAGTGGATAAGAACACTGGTTGCTCTTCCAGAGGACCTAGATTTAACTTCCAGAACCCATACCGTGGCTCACAATGTAATTCCAGTCCAGGGCATCTGACCCTCTCTTCTGGCCATCTCAGGCACCAGGAATGCGTAGCTCACAGATGTACATGCAGGCAAAACACGCTTGACAAAAATCCTGTGCATTTTTAGGATAAAATACTCAACAAGTTAGAAATTACAGGAAACTTCCTCAGCCTATTTAAGGGTGTCTAAAACAAGCTAACAGTTAATGTCATAGTCAGGAGAAAGACTGAACGCTTTGTGTCTAAGAACAAAAACAGCACAGGGAAGTTTGCTCTCATTCCTTTTCTTTATCACTGTAAGACTACTAGAAATAGGAATAAAAGGCATCCAAATAGAAAGAAGTTGAAGCATCTTTGGAAATGGCATTGCTGCCCACATAGAAAATACTAAGAATATACCCAAGCATGATATTATAGCTGAAGAGAAATGTAATCTTATTTATACAAGATCAAGCGACAAAATTAACTGCCATTTTTGTATACCAGTAATAAAAAATCCTACAATTGAAATTCTATCTACAATTGAATCAGAAAAAATAAAATACCTATAATCATATTTACTTAAAGAAGTGTAAGAGTTGTACACTAAAACCAAAAAATATATTATAGATAAAGGAAGCCTGAATAAGGAAGACATTTTATGTTTATAACTTGACTCAATCTTGCTTAGATGGCTATGCACCCTCCTGTGATTTATAAATATAATGTAGTGTCTATCTATCAAAATTCTAACTCAAATTTGGAGAAATGTACATGCTAGAACTCACATGAAAATGCAAGAAATCCCAAATATCTAATAATATCTTCTATAAATATAATAAAACTGGAGGAGTCATAGTTTCTGATTTTAAAGTTTTCTACAGGATGAACATTCCAAATCCTAACACCCCAAATCTAAAATGTTCCAAAATCTGATGCTTTGGGAACCAATATGATACCATAATTGAATAATTCTACTCCTGGTTTCATGAATAGGTGGTAGTCAAGCATGAACATAATTTCAGTCTCTCTCTCTATATATAGACTATATATATATATAGTCTCTCTCTCTATATATAAAAGGCCTGTATAAAAATGAATATAACATCTAGACTTGGGTCACAAGATCAAAATATTCAATTAGGCAAGTGTTTTAAAAATATGAAAAATTCTAAAACTGAAAATGCTTCTAGTCTTAACATTCCTGAAAAGGAACTACTCGACCTCTCATAATCAATGGTTACTGATAGTTGTAACAACCTTAAGGATAGATATACAGATCAGTGAAATTCAACTAAGATGTCAGTAAATCCACATATCTACGGTCAACTGAATTTTGGCAAGGGAACCAAGAACATTTTCAACAAATGGTCCTAGGAGTAGGAAATCTTATATACAAAAGAATAAAATGAAGTTGGATCCTTATTTCATTCCATGACATTATAACAGCTCATTATAACAGTTTGATGAATGCTACACTTATGAGCTAACATGTTGGAACCCTTAATAAAAAAGCATGAAGTGTTTATGACTTACGTTTAGACAAAAGTTTCTAAGATGTGTTACTAAAGCATGGCTGAAGTGAAACAAACAAAAATCAGATAAACTTAATTTTAGCAAAATCCAAAATTGTGTGCTTCATAAACACTACTTAGAATCTGAAGAAGAGGGTAGCATGAAATTTGTCTGTAAAACACCTGATAATGATTTTACATCTAGAATGTCTGAAGAATTCTTGCACCTCAACAAAAAACAGGCAGAGATCTGAGTACAAATATTGGCAAAGCATTTGATAGACCTTTTTTTCTAGTGAAAATCTACAAATGACTTAGAAGCACACAAGAAGATAGAGGCACAAAAGAATACGGAATGTCGGAGAGCTCGTTGTAAAGAGGCTGCTTTGGTTACCCTCTTCAAGGCTTAGGGAATAACATGGGAGCAGGGGAAGAGAGGATGGTAGAGCATGCAGATGGGGTGTTGTGTCGCCAAAAGACAGCTTCTCAAAATCGGAAGCACAAACTCTGCAGGTGTGTTTACCTGCATGTGACCTGATGCCAAGGATTCAACCTGGGGTCTTGCATGTGCTGGGCAATTGCTCTCCCACTACAATCCTGCTCAAGTCTTTTGTTTAAACCCTGAAATGAAGACTCATTAGGATCTCAGGACTTGCCCATTCACTCTGTAGCTCACATAGACTTTGAAGTGGTTATCCTTCTTCTTCTGAGTGACTGAGATTATAGGTTTATGCAACCTTATTTGGTTGAGACAAAGATGCATTCAATTTTAAAACAACAACATAAATTTCCTGCTTAGGGTCGTGAAGCTCAAACATTTGACTAGTGGAAACTGTCAGCAAGATGGGCCCTTGCACAAGCGTACAAAAAAGGGCTATGAGACAGATTCAAGGCAGTGGTGGCACATGCCTTCAATTCTATCAGGAGAGGCAGAGGCAGATCTCTTGTGAGTTTGAGGCCAGTCTGGACCCAGAATTTCTGAACTGAGAATGCAAGCTGTTAAAATATCCCCACATTGAGACCCATCTCAAAAACAGAACAAAACAAAATCAAAAAAACTCCAAATACTTTGCTCATTTGAACTTAGCCTGATTCAAATAATTTTTTGAATTTATGTGAATTTAAGGCAAAGAGTTTTGTTGAAAAAAATCATAATCAAATCTAGATAGAACCCAGTAGGATATTTTACTTTATGAGTTAATTTATAAAATGTTCTTTGATATTATTAGAATGAAATTAATACAAATTGTTCTTCACAGAGCTCCTTTGTACAAAGGCTGTAGTAGAAGTGTCTTCCATATGTCATATGGAGATGTATTACATCATTCCAATTTTAATGAAAGATCTACAATGGGCATATCATTACAGAAAAAAAAAAACAGACCCAACTGTTAACTGTTTAACTACAGTGAGATTGTAGTTAAAAGCATAAAATGGAAAAAATATTTTCTTGCATATAAAATACTCTTTCTATAAAGATCACAGGCTAGTTCCATCAATAAGTGACACATGGTACAGTATTCTGAAGTTCACACATACTAAGGAGAATTTAATTTGAAAAATACATGTGTTTATAGGTGACTTATTTGGTATCATGTTGTATACTTGATTTTTTTTTTTTTGCTGTGAAGAACGAAAACCAAAAGCCCAAAATAGGTGAAGAATAACATCCCAATATTAGAAAAGTAAATGATTGACTATTTGTTAATTTCCACAGAAATACAAATAATTTTGTTTTAGTCTGCTTCATGGAAGAGCAATAAAGAAAGAAAGCAGTGCACACAAGGAAAGACATCTAAGAAGTCAAAGGAAATATTGCAGAGGGGAAGCAATAGGGTTAGAAGAGAAATATAGAGAAAGATAAAGGTAAACTATAAGGAACCAAAGAAAAAAAGACAAGAAGTCAGGAGACTGACCCTATAGTGAAGGCAGAAAGAGACAAAGATTTTATCTGGAGATGGAAAAAAAAATGAAGAAAGATGACATTGGAAATATGGGTGGGGTAAGGCTGACATGTACCAGTCTGCATTTCAGCTTTGTGCTGTGGGGAAGAGTGACCTCAGGACTGTGTTTATATTGGACAAATGACTGCTTTTCATTAAATGTTTCTGGGAAAATTCAATATCTACCTGTAAAAGAATTAAACAAGACCCATATCCATCACCACTTAAAAACAATCTCAAATGGATCCAGGAGTTAAATGCAAGACACAAGACACAAAACTACCAGAAAGAAACAGAAAAAAAATTTTATAATCAAGTATAGGTAAGGGTTCTTTTGGGTAAGACAGAAGCACAGAAACAATGGTTGGAAACAGATGAATAGAATTACATTAGATTGAAAAGCTTCTGCAAAGGAGACAGTCACTAAAAAACAGACCCAATTCTATTCCTGTTTTCTAACTACTTCTTAGCTAATTACCTCTTGAGGCACTGATATCTAGAATATATAAGGAATCTCAAAAGATCAATATGAATCAAATAATACAATTTAAAAATTGAGAATAGATCTAAATAGACATTTCTCAAGACATAGAAATGTTCAGAGTGAGTAATCATGAGGAAAATCCATTCAAAGTCACAATGAGTTATCATCTAACCACAGTAAAAATGACTGTTAGTAAAGAGACTAAAGAGAGGAAACACTGATGAAATGGAATCGCTGGTCAATGATTTCAGGGATATAAATTGCCACATTTATAACAGAAAATGGTATGATTAAAAATAAATCTGTCATGTGATCCGGCAATCCCGCAAATGGCTATATACCCAAAGCAAATGAAATTATCATGCTAAAGAGACATCTATACCCCAATGTCCATTTTTGCACTATTTACAATAGATAAGAAATGGGAACCACCTAAGTGCTGTGTTTTTAATCTTTGGGGGTTTTTTGGCTCTTTTGGAGAGGCCAGCCACCTAGCTCCCAAATCAATCACACACAGAGTTTTATTAGTACGTATGAATGTCCTGCCTTAGCTTGTTTTGTTTCTTGCCAGCTTTTCTTAACTTAAATTATTCATCTACCTTTTGCCTTTGGGCTATTACCTTTTTTAAATTCTGTATATCATTCCTTTCTTCTTATTCCATGTCTGACTGTATGACTGTGTGGCTGGCCCTCTCTTTTCTTGCTCCTCGATCTCTCCTCTCTTCTCAGATTTCTCCTATTTATTTTCTCTGTTTGCCAACTCCACCTGTCCTTTTTCCTGCCTTGTTGTTGGCATTTAGCTCTTTATTAGACCATTAGGTATTTTAGACAGGCAAAGTAACACAACTTCACAGAGTTAAACAAATGCATCATAAAAGAATGCAATCATTAGGCAAATGTTCTACGCCATAAACAAATGTAAAATATCTTAAAATAATATTCCACAATATCTAAGTATTCATTAACTGATGAATTGATAACGAAAAGATGATAATACATACAAGAAAATAAAATTCAGCCATCAAAGCAGTGAAATCCTGTTACTTATTTGTGACATGGATGGATCTATCTAGAGATCATTATGTAAAGGGAAGTAAGCCAGGAGATGAAATGTACCACATGATCTCATTCATACAATGAATCTAAGGAAGTTGACTTCATAGAAGTTGGGAATAGAACCATGTTAACAGAGGTTGGCAACAGTAGCAATATATGATTGATAATAAGAGGCTGATCTCAAGTTCTAAGTTACAGTTATATATGAACAAGACTTTCTGGTGTGCTATGCATGGCAGAGTGACTATAGCCAACAATAACATAAAGTACATGTTGGAAAACTGACAGAAAGTATTTTGAAAGTTTTTACCTTCTAGAACTGACTATGTTTAAGGAGATGAGTAGGTTTAACTGTGCTTAAGTATTATGCAACATTTCTGTGTATTGAGAAATCACTTAATATTTGTATTTATTTATTTTTTTTACTGTGACTACCTGTCAAACAAGAAGTTTCAGAAGGAAAGATAGGTATGACTCACATTTTGAAAGAGTTACACCCATGATGGTTGGAATATTATGGTGACAGACACATGTGGGTGTGACTTCTTACATCTGTGCAGGCTGGAAAGTAGAGAGTGGGCAATCCTGGTGCACATCACTTTTTGGTTAGCCCAGATCCCCAATGGTGGTATCACACTCTGGGTCTGTACTCCTCAGTTAAACCTCTCTGGAAGCATCTTCACAGATACACTCAGACATATGTCTTCTAGGTAATTCTAAACCCAACCAAATCCCCAGTAAATATTAACTATTGCATTACTTCATTAATATGAATTATTTTTTGTTTTAGCTAAAAATAAATTAAAAATAAGTACATTTGTAGGGAAATGATTAGCTGTATATGACTTCAAAGTCCTGTCATCTTGATGAGAAGAGAGACTTTCCCAGCATATTTATACAAAAGCAACACAGCACAACCCAAAATCCATCACAACCTGCAAGTTTTTATGCACAGAAATAGTGTACAAGACTGTGAACTATCAAATACATGAAATAGTTCTAAGACAAGCACACACACACACACACACACACACGTTTCTATTAGCTTCTTCCATCGCACTCAAAATAGAAAATGTGTTGGAATTTACACTTGGTAAAAACTTGGTGGGAGAAAGTTTCAAGTGTGACTTTACAATTTGATTATATGGCTGAGCAGTCACTAGAGTCTAGTGACTTGAGGAAGTTGCTTCTATCAATGAACAGAATGATAATGGAGAACTGATCACCACTGGTGTTAATTGTCAGTTTATAGAATAGAGAATCACCTGGAGATGGGTCTTTAGATAAACTTGTGCGAGATTGTTTTGAATACATAATTGGTGTGGGAAGACTTGCCTTAATTGTGGGTGAATCATTTTGTGGGCAGGGCATCCTTGGCTGTAAAATAGAGACAGTGATCCTCGCATTCTTTGCGAGATATACTGTGACTAGCTGCTTCAAGCTCCTGCCGCATTGGCTTCCTTGCTGTGATGGACTGTATCTTCAACTCTGAGCTAAAATAACCCCAATCTTCCTTCATTTGCTTTGTGTGTTTCATCACAACCATAGGAAAAGGAACCAAGGCATATGTGACTACAGTGAAGTTTGTTTACTAAGGGGGAAGTCATCTTAAGAAATAACCATAGGATTCTGAGTTATGTTTATACTATACCTAGATACTAGATTTTTAAGACTTGCGAACACTTAGAGTGAGAAGCATGGCATGCGACAGAGTATGCAGAGGGAAGCTGCAAAGGGACAGAGGCATCAAGGTAAAGAACTCTTCAAACACTACAGGGTAGAGCAAGCTCAGTCACTGCTTCCGCTGCTCCTTCTCATGTCGCTGCTCATCTTCACTCTCTAACCCTTCAGTCTACATTTCATGGAGGACCTGAGCCAGCCAGTACATTTATTTTATTTATGAAGAGAAGGGGCAGTTTTCTGAGAGTAGATAGAAAAATCTTCATATGGCTATTTAAAACCTCTTTTAAACCTGCATTTATTTAAAGATATATTTTAGTGATTTCCTAGTATAGCTTATTTTCTTTTCAAAGAAAGCAAGTGTTGTATAAATTCTATCATGTATAGTGAAGTTTACTAAGATATTCTTGGTAAAAAACCCCACATATGCAAGTTCTGCCTTTTGTAGACAAAGAACTAAGCAAAGAAGGTACAATGACTGTTTTTGTTGGGAAGAATTATCTACTTGGATTTATGTTACTGGGAAGTCAATGCAATTTGTGACCTAGCTTTTATTTTGCTACATTTTTGATTATTAAAAGCAAGCAATTCATCCATCGATCTCTAGATTAAGCAGTGTTGAATAGTGGAGTATTCAGAGGGTTAGGGGCCACTAATTGAATGTAAAAGTCTCTGGCATACCCACATTATTGGGAAGGGTGTAGTGAAGGTTGAACATTCTAGATAAAGTTCCAAGTGAGTTAAACTGAAATTTTAATTTTAAGACACAAAAAGAATTTGACCAAGAATAAGAATTAGCACAGTGTAGTCAAGGGTAAGTGTTGGGGGATATTCGATCACACAGTGAACCCTGAGCTTGCATTTGCATTAATTAATAAAATTAACCTTGGATCAGCTGCCTTAGCAACTAGTTGCCATAGACATCGAAGGGCATCCTGGAGAGGAAGAGAGGCACAGGAAGTAGTAGGGTGGGGTTTAGAGTGATGCAGGTTTTTCTGGTTTGGCCAAATGGAAACAAGGGGATTTTGGAGATGCCCAGAAAGAGAGAGGGTTAGCTAGTTGCTACTCAGCCTCTCTGAGCTAGCAGGTTTTCATTCCCGTCATTGAATCTTGAATATTATTCATAAATAGAATGACAGAGATTTAATTAGAGCTACCTTTAGTAGCAGCAACAGGGCCAGTGCCTGTGGGTACAGATGCCCATCAGCCTGTGGCCTGAGTGGCCGGGCCACTGCTGGAGAAGCAGGCCAGTAACTGCAGAATCACAACTGCTGGCTGAAATAGCAGTAATTAAGGCGTAGCCACTGTGCTGAAGTTAAAATACGAATTAGCACAGTGCAGTCTAAACCAGTGTTGAAAATGTTTTAACCAAGCTCTGGGGGTTACTCAGTGTTTCTTATTCTGTCATCCAAATTTTAAAAATTGCTTAACTATGCTGGTTAGCATTTTTGTGTTCAAATTTAATAAGGTAGTTATCTCTTTTTATTTTTAAAACTGTTTTATTTTTAGAACAATTTGTGATATTGCAATTCTCTCATACCTTTGCTTATCTTACCTATTATTAAACTCATAGTTACACATATGGACTGAATAATTACTGATTTGACAATTTAGCTGAAGTCTGTAGTTTGCTCTGATATTCTTAGTGCTTTTGTTTTATGTTGACTTTTTTGTTTTGTTTTTCGAGACAGGGCTTCTCTGTAACAGTCCTGGTCATCCTGGAACTTGCTTTGGTCATCCAGGCTGACCTCGAACTCACTGAGATCTACCTGCCTCTGCCTCTCAAGTGCTGGGAATATAGGCGTGCACCACCACCGCCACCCAGTTTGTGTTTCCTTTTAATTTGATATTTGGAGAAGGCATTGCACTTGGTAGCCCAGGTTGACCCTGAACCCTGCATCCTCTGCCTTGGCCTCCTAAGTGTAGGGTTGTAGGTGTGTGTCATTACATCATAGTCTGTCTGCTCAAGGTCCCCAATCCAGTTACAATGTTGCACTTAGTTATCATGTCTTCCTGGGCCCTACTTTAGGTGGTGAGACTCAGATTTTTTTTTATAATGACCTTGATAGTTTTGAGTAGTGGTTGAATATTTTATGTGATAACCCTCATTTGGGAGTTGTCTGATATTCGTTTCATTGTAAGACCTGAATAGTAGAGCTCCAGGATAGCAGTTGGCCAGGAATCATGTCTGTCATACTCAGCAGGAAGCAGCAAATCTTTGTCCTGTCACCATGAATTGTTGCTACTGATGTTTTACCATGATCCTCTGTGTGTGTTAGCATTTGTTGGACTTATTCTCCATGAAACTATACTTTTCTTCCCTTTCAATACTATATTATTAAGAAGAAAGTCAATATGTGGAGAACAGAGACTTGAAGAACAGAGACTTACGCTCCATATCCCAGAGAGTAGAATTATCTACACACTTACACTTTTTTTTTCTGCATGGGATATTTGTCTGTTTTTCCTATTTCTTTATTAAATTAATTAACCGTGTTTTACGGAATCATCTATTTTTTAGCTTTGGATTATATTTATTTTTGTTCAAAGCAGGTTTGACTATGAAGAGCCCTCTTAGTCAATTGCTATGCCTTTCCCACACCTTATCATTGTGGTTCTTTTGTTCTTTTTCTTCTTATTTTTCCCCTATAATTTCTCATGCTGCAAGATGCTATAAATATGCTAATTTTTAATAGAGTTCCAGGAATTAGTCCATTGCCAATGATCCCCAATTGCTTTTATTAGAAGATGGTATTAGGAAACATAATGTAGGTCATGCTGGGTGCTACTGCTTCTTGCCCTTTGCATTGACAAAGGTATCAAATAAGAATGTCTATGATAAGACATGACATCTGCAATTATTTCTAAATGTGTCCTCTTACAGCTACCTTAAACAAAACATGAGTTCATATTGACATATTCAACTCCCTCCATCACCCTGTGGATGGCTAGTCTTTTCTCCATATAATAGTCTTTTCTCCTCACGTTAGCAGCAAGAAAACTAATGTCTACCATATTTCCTTTTATCCTTTTACTTTATTGGTCAGTTTTAGTGTATATAAAAAGAGCACGAGTTACTCACTTCACCATGAGGAACACACTTATCATCTTGGGTACAGTTTATAAATAGACTTATCGACAAATTATTTCCCTTTTATCTTACAAATTTTATGCACTTGCAAAGTTATTTGAGTAATCTTTGTAATCTTTGTTCCAGTTCTGAAGGCATTAAGGAGCCAAGGAGTACTTCAAAGTCACACCATAGTACAAAACTCATGCAGGAGATTTATTGAGAGAGACTCAAGAGGTTGACTGCCTCTGCTTGGGTGAGAAGCAGCCAAGGACTGAGGCAAACTGGCTGTATAAAGGGTTTATTGGGACAGTGTTTTCCAGGGTAGGGATTCCTAGGGTAGGGATTGGTGGAGTTTAGGGCTTGGGGCAGGCCAAGGATTGGTAGATTTTCATACTCAGGACTTGGTGGGTTTTGGTGAGTCTTCAGACCTGGAGTGGATATAGACCTTTCACCCCACAATCTTTCCTTCTCATTCCTTCTTTATAAGGTTATTTTGTATAATTTCAACATTATTAGATTTTTTATGCTTATTTTTTCACCTATTTAATTTATTTTTTCTTTTTTCAAATATATTTTTAAGTTAAAATATAATTACACCATTTGACCCCTACCCTTTCCTCCCTCCAGTGTCTTCCATGTCTCCTTCCTCCAGATCCTTCCATGTTTCCCATCTTACTTCCTCTCAAACCAATGTCCTCTTTTCCTTTTATTATCATTGTTACACATATACGTATATATACGCATAAAATGTGCATCTGGATCCACTTGTGTACATATTTACGAATATATAAATACTGCCTGATGAGTGTGTTTTGGTTGTTCACATGTATATTATTTCAGGGTTGACCACTTTATGCTGGACAAAATACTAGGGTACTCAACTTTGGGAGAAGATAACTCACCCTCTTAGAAATTATTGGTTCTTAGTCTAGGGGTTGAACCCTGTGAAATTTCCCCTTTTTCTGTTAGCATGTCTATACTATCTACACTGTCACTATTTAGGTCTATGAGATTTCCCTCTTTGTGTTAGTGTATCTATTGATGCTGTCACTATTTAGGTGTTGTTTAGGCTACTGAATCTAGGACACACAATCTCACAGCAGACTTCTTGGTCCTCCGGCTCATTCAATCATTCCGCCCCTTCTTCTGATACGTTTTATCAGCCCGAGGTGAATGAGTTATGCTGTAGTTATATCTGATAAATCTGAGATCCCCATAACCCTTTGATTCCTGCACTGTGCTGTGACTTTATGTAATATTCCATTTGATGTGAAGAGAAGTTTCTTTGATGAGAGAGGAGAACTACACTTATCTGTGGGTAAAAGGATAAATTTAGAATATAGTTAGGAATTATGCTGTTCTAGTGAAATGGCCTTAGTAGGTTCTCTTCTAAGATCTGTTACCTCACTAACACTAGGGACCTGGCTACTTTTCTACATCCAGCAATGATTTTCCTTCTGTTTAGTGGATCTGAAGTCCAATTAGAAAGCTGTTGGTTACTGCCAAGACATTAGTGCCACTATTGCACCATTAGGGCTATTGTGCCATGTTGGTCATTGCCATGGTTTATAGATATCGCATGTGGCTATAACTATTGATTGTTTCCCTCCCCTGGTAACTTTCACAATACTTTCCGATGTTATTGAAGCTAGACTGCAGGCAGGAGACATTTAGGTTAGATTAAGCTTGAATCATATAAGTTCTATGTTCTATCCTAATGTGTACCATCTTCAGCAATACGGATATACTTTCAGCCTCTGAAAGGAAACCAAGGACCACAGAAATAGCCAATATTATTTTGGGAGTCATTTCAACTACCCTAACCAAAATTCAAATAGGGTTTGTGGTGAGTTTTCAGACCAGGAGTGGATTTAGATCTTTTATCCCACAATCTTTACTTTTCATTCCTTCTTTACAAGGTTAATTTGTACAATTTTAGCACCATTAAATTATTAGGTCATATCTGGTATTGTGGTTTCTGTTAAGTGATATATGGCTCTTGTGGGGAGTGTTGTCAGTCCAAGTGACATAACTTTAAGATATACATTATAACTGGGTGGTGGTGGCACACTTCTGAAATCTCAAGACTCAGAAGTAGAGGCAGGCAGATCTCTGTGAGTTCAAGGCCTTTCTGATCTACAGAGTTGCAGGACAGCCAAGGCTACACAAAGAAAGTCTTGAGAAACAAAACAAACAAGCAAAAGACATAGATTGTAGATAATTTTAGGTAAATATAAAATAATATAACTCCTTGAGGTTTCATTGTTCAACCTTGATATGAATTGTAACTCTTCTTACATTTTTTTTTGTTTTGGCATCGCTTCCCATTCCCAGTTAGAGCCCTTACCCTCAGTTTTCAGCCCTCATCTCAGCTGTACCTTACTAGTCCCTTCTCCAGTTCTTCTGCTATGGTTCCTTTATATTTAACTGGTTTCTGCAGTTACTCCACGTTATATACTCATATATGAAAA
This sequence comes from Myodes glareolus, assembly GCF_982192425.1. Classification (NCBI taxonomy): domain Eukaryota; kingdom Metazoa; phylum Chordata; class Mammalia; order Rodentia; family Cricetidae; genus Myodes; species Myodes glareolus. The sequence goes on along the minus strand of NC_142026.1, from coordinate 124,110,126 downwards.
TTTGTAGTTAGAAATTGCATATAAGAGAACATATATAGTGCTTGTGTTTATGAGTCTGGGTTGCCTCACTCTCTGCAATCTTTTCTAGATCCACTTATTTAATAACAAATTGCATTTTTCTTTGTAGTCGAATGTAATTTCATTGTGCATGCATTCTACTGTATATATTTTCATTATCCACCCTCTGTTGGAGGATGTTTAGGTTGTTTCATTTTGAAATACTATAAATATGGCAATATGAAAAGTTGCTGAACGATTATAGGTGGAGTAGGGTGTTGAGTCTCTTGGTCCCTAGCCAAGGAGGGGTGTACTCAGGTTACATGGTGGACTTACTTTTATATCTTTGAGGATTCCCCATACTGATTTCTCAAGTGACTGTTTATGTTTACATTGTCATCACAAGAAAAAGAGAACTCCCCTTTTCTCCACATTATTTCCTGCATCTGCTGTCAGTTATGTAGATCTTAGCCATTGTGACTGGAGTGAGATAAAATCTCAAAGTTGCTTTAATTTATATTTTCCTAACTGCTTGGAAAGTGAACACTTTTTAAGGCATCTCTGGGCCATTTCTTTTCTTCTGTTGAGAACTCTCTACTCATATCTCTAGTCCATTTTTTTTGATTGGACCATTTATTTCCTGAACTTGACTTTTTGATTTTGTTGTCTATTCTGGATAGTGATCCTTTGGAAGTATCGCTGGCAATGCTTCTTCCCTTCTCTGTGGGTTTATTTTTTGCTTCACTGATTGTTCATGTAGATGTACAGAAGCTTTTTAGTTTACAAGGTCCTACTTGGCATTTACTGCCTTTAACTCCTGGGCAAGTGTTCTCATACTCAGAAAGTTCTTTCCTACACACATATCATATACATTACTGCTGAAGATGCTCTCCTTTCTCCAATGTATGTTTCTGTCCTGTTTGTCAAGTATTAGATGGTTGTAGCAACTTGTACTCATGTATTTGGTCTTCTATTTTGTTCCATTGCTCTATATGTCCATTTTATGCCAGTATGGTAAGTTTTTGAATTACAATAGTTCTATAATA